>NW_026694865.1:3600000-4247500 GCF_021218885.2 Marmota monax
CTGCCATATATTGTACATGTAAGGCCCACATCTCTTTTTTCAGAATTCCTTCTTTTTCCCCTTCTCTTGATTACACTGGACATTTTAGTCATGGTGCCCAATACACCCAGCTTCCTCTTCTGGTGAATATTCCTAGTCTTCACCACCTACCACAGAAGTACCTCTAACCCATTATATCCTCTGCATTTAGTATCCACTGATAGGACCAGGAAGTTTAACTTTCCAAGGGGTGGCTCAACTTTTGAATAAGCAATAAAATGACAAAGCCTGAAAGGATCCATCCATCAGATAAATAAAACAAAATTTAATGAAAATCAGCTTCTCTCAGGAATTAAAAAAAAAGACTATAGAACATGGAGGGTCTCTGAGAGCTGGTAATGAGAAGAAAACAGATGCTTACAAAGATACAGAGGAAGAGAAAGCACATAACTAGACAAAGAACATAATAATATTTTTTTCTGGTTTTAACCCCTACATATCTCACAATAAATTTTTCTTACGTAACCTGATGTAGTATTCTTTCTTGCAACTAAAAAAGCACACCTGTAATCCCAGTGATTTGGGAGGGTGAGGCAGGATGATTGAAAAATTTGAGGCCAGCTAGCCAACTGAGCAAGAACTTCTCTCAAAATAAAAAAAGGGCTGGGGATGTGGCTTAGTGGTAGAGTGCCCCTGGGTTCAATCATCAAAACTGTCCCTCCCCAAAGTTGTAGATGGTATCTGACAGGTAATAAGAGGGTACACTCATAAAAACTTTGGATTTCACTGAGTCTGATGGGAAGACAATGGAGAGTTATCAACAGAGGAGTAACATTAGTTTATATCTAAAAGTCACTGTGAGCAGGGTCCAGTGGTACACACCTATAATCCCAGCTATTCTGGAGGCTAAGGCAGGAGCTTACAAAATTGAAGCCAGCAATAACAATTCAGTAAGACTCTGTCTCAAAATAAAAACTAAAACTATGGCCAGGCCAAGCAGTGCACATCTGTAATCCCAGTGGTTTGGGAGGCTGAGATAGGAGGATTCTAAGTTTGAGACCAGCCTCGGGAACTTGGTGAGATTTTAAGCAACTTAGCGAGACCGGATCTCTAAATGAATGAATGAATGAATGAATGAATGAATGAATAAGATCTGGGGGTGTGGCTCAGTGACAATGTGCCTCTGGGATCAATCTCTAGCACCAATAATAATAATAAATAAATAAATAAATAAACAAACAAACAAATAAATAAATAAACGTAAGGGGCTAGGTTTGTGGCTCAGTGGTAGAGTGCTTGTCTAACGTGTGAAGCACTGGGTTTGGTCATCAGCACCACATAAAAATAAATGTAAATAAAATTAAAATAAAGGTATTGTATCCATCTGCAACTAAAAATATATATATTTAAAAAAATAACAATGAACTTAAAATATGGTTGGGGACTAAGTGTAGTGTTACACACCTGTAATCCCAGTGACCTAGGAGGATGAGGCCAGCCTGAGCAACTTGGTGAGGCTCTAAGCAACTTTTCGAGACTAAATAAATAAATAGGGCTGAGAATATAGCTCAAAGGTTAAGTGCTCCTGAGTTAAATTCAAAACTATCCCCCCAACCCCCCCAAAAGTGTAGGGATGTAGCTCAGAAGTAGGGTGCTTATGTAACACCTCTCTCTCTCTCTCACACACACATATATACACACACACACACACACACACACACACACAAAATCACTCTGGATGCAAAGTTGATAACAGTATAAAGTGAGTAAAGATATAAGTAGAGATCAATTTAATAACCAGGTAAGAGATGATGTTGGCTCACACAGGGTTGTACCAATAAAGGTCATGAGTCTGATTCTGCGTATGTTTCAAAGATAAAGCCAAGAAGATTTTCTAACTAATTAGATTTAGGACATAACCAAAGAGAATAGTTAAGAATAACATTAAAATTTTTGACCTGGGCAATAAAAAGGATGAAGATAGGTGCTGGGGAATAGCTCAGAGGTAGAATGTTTGTCTAGCATGAGTAAAGCCCTAGATTTGATTAAAGGAAGGAAGTGAGAGAAGAGAAGAAAAGGAGAGAATGCCTTTAATCCAGAGGGTAAAGACCTGGAGGTAGAAAAGTCTTGGCTAGACTTATAAATTTAGAGTCATCAGTGCTTTTTTATTTCATTTTTATTTTTGGTTTTTGTTTTATTTATTTATTTATTTATTTACTTACTTATTTATTTTTTGCAGCACTGGGGGCGCACTTCCACTGAACTAGACCTTTCTATTTTTTATTTTGAGAAAGGGTCTCACTAAACTGCTAAGGCTGGCCTCTAACTCCTATCTCATTCTCCTGAGTAGATGAGATTACAGTTCTACCACACCTGGCTTCAATGTTGATTTTCCAGTAGTTTTTTTGTGCAACAATTCTTGTATAAGTGTATCGTAGTTGGTAGTTTCTACCTATACTACAATTCTAGATTAGAGAGAAAAGTTGTTCAAAATAATATTTCACTACCTTCTTGGCAATACAGATGGAAACAAATTGAATTTTCTTTTCCTTAAATGTGTATTGTCTCTAGGATACATTTTTATCATAAGGATACATTTTTATCATCACCTTTTTCCCTGTTCATAAATGTTGGCCACCTTTATCTTTCATGATAAATTATTATCAGTTGTACAACTGTGTTTAGGTATAGTTTAATAGCCATTT
The DNA here is from genome assembly GCF_021218885.2 of Marmota monax. NCBI lineage: Eukaryota > Metazoa > Chordata > Mammalia > Rodentia > Sciuridae > Marmota > Marmota monax. The sequence goes on from NW_026694865.1 coordinate 3,602,685, forward strand.
TCAAATACATTCTACCCTTTCTTAAATGAAATATAAGGGTAAAAGTATTAAAAATTATGTAGCACCCAAAATTTATGAACCCAGGAAAGACTCCAAAGACTAAAAATTATAAATATCTAGTATTGATGTTAGATATCTAACATTTGCCCAGAACTGATTTTATATTTACAAGAGATGAACCAGAAATCCCAGACATTTGGATAAATATTGATTTATACTCCTGAAAGAGAACTTAATCTTATAAACTATAAGGTTAACTCCCCTCCAGGAAGAAAAAGAATTTTCTTCGGATAAGGATTAAGAAAATTCCTTTAAGGGCTGGGGATATAGTTCAATTGGTAGAGTGCTTCCCTCATATGCACAAGGCCCTGGGTTCAAGCCCCAGCATTACAAAAAAAAAAAAAAAAAGAAAATTCCTTAAAGTGGAGGCCCCCATATCCAAGTACACTTGCTATGAACAATGATCAGAGGGAAAACAACTAAAAATTAGTGGATAACCCATGACAAACACCTAAATTTCAAATCAGTAAATAACTAATACTATCCTGAACTCTCACCCCAAGTAGAAAATCTGCAAGTTCAGAAGTAGAAACACAAACGAAAGCATTAGTTTACTATAGCTGATCTATAAAAATGTGTAGGCAAGTGTGGTTCTTAGGTTTAGCTACTTGTCCAAAACTATCTTTCCAGTGTGGCACCAAACAACCCAAAGTAATATCAGCCATCTTGCATGACCAAGAAAAGCAGCATGGAAAAGAAAGTATGGATCCCCCATCACTTTTTTTGTCTATACTTCTCATGGTAAGATCATCTCATTATGCTGAATAATGATAGTCTTAAACATCCAGTAATGATATTCCACATGTGGACCTGAAATGTAAACCAACTTCATTTGTGTTTAACAAAAGAAACAGCAATCTGACCTGAATCTGGAGGAAAGTTTACTGTGTGGTATCTATTTAAATAAGGTACACAATTTTAACTGATGGAAAATTTCAGGAATTTTATAGAGATAAATAAGATAACTCTAGGGACTGAAGTATGTAGCTCATTGGTAGAATGCTTACACAAAGCCCTGGGTTTGGTCCCCAGCACACACACACAAAAATAATAATAATAATTACAAAATCTGTATAGAAAGGCAAAGGCATTACAAGAATATTTAAACATAAAGAGAAAATGCCCTATCAATTTTATAATTACATAGCTATAGGAATCAAGCATGCGACAGTGAAACATACAGCAAAAAATCAGAGGACCCAGAATCAGAGGACCCAGAAAAAGATGCACATACGTATGAATAATTGTTTTCATATAAAGGTGTGAAAGCAATACAATGTAGGAAAGACAGTCTTTTTAAGAAATGGTATTAGAGCAGATAGATCTCCATAAATCAACCTCAACGTAAATTTCATACCTTATGAAAAAAATTAACAACAAATGGATCACAGATTTAAGCATAAAATATAAAAATACAAACTTTCTTTTTAAAGCATAAGAGAAAATATCTGATATCTAGAGTTAGGCAAAGAGTTCCCAGACTTGACATGAAAAATACTGCTATAAAAGAAAAAAAGGTCATTAAAGTAGACTTCATTAATGAGCCCGGCACAGTGGTATACACCTGTAGTCCCAGCCACTTAGGAGGCTGATGCAGGAAAATTGCTTCAGCCCAGGAGTTCAAGGCAGCCTGAGCAACACAGCTGAGATCCTATGTCAAACATAAACACTTTGCTTTGCACAAGACCCTATTTAAGAAGATAAAAAGACTAGCTACAGAATGGAGGAAATTTTGCAAGTCATAAACCTGACAAATGACCAGAATCTAGAAAATAGAGCTGGGCATAGTGGCATATGCCAGTGATCTCAGCAACTCAGGAGACTGAGGCAAGTGGGTCACAAATTCAAGAACAACTCTGGCAACATAGCAAGACCCTGTCTCAAAAGAAAAAGGGCTGGAATTATACTCTAGGTTCAATCCCCTATACCACAATGAATAGAAAAGAACAGAGCAAAAATAGAAATAATAGATTCAAAATTCAAAAGCAGGGCTCTAGAGCTAGGATTGTGGCTCAAGGCCCTGGGATAGATCCTCAGCACAACATAATAAATAAATAAAATAAAGGTATTGTGTCCAACTACAAATAAAAAATTAAAAAATAATAATTAAAAAAAAGAGAGAGCAGGGCTCCAAGTATTGCTCAGTGGTAGAGTCCCTGCCTGGCAGGTGTGAGACAATGGTAGAAAAGAAACCAAACCAAACCAAACTCAACCCTCCAATTAGAAAATGGACAAAAGCTGGTAATATGACTCGATGGCAGAGCACTTTTCTAACATGTGCAAGGCCCTGGGTTGACACCCAGTGGAAGGAAGAAAGGAAAGGAGGACGAGAGGGAGGAAGGAAGGAGGAAAATAAATGAAATTAGACTAAGACATGAAGAAAATTCACTAAAAAATATTCAGGTAGCAAATAAAAAGATATTCAACATGGATAGCTATTAGGCAAATGCATATTGAAACCATTCACTAACACATAACACTACACACCTATATGAAAGGCCAAAAAAAAATAGTGATGACACCAAATGCTGGGAGAATGCAGAGAAACACTCATACGTGGCGGGTAGGAATATAAAATATCATCTGGAAGAAAATTTTGCAGCTCCTTTTAAAACTAGAACTTACCATATGGCCCAACAATTAGTAATTCTTGGGCATTTATCCCAGAAATAAAAAGAACTTATTTCCACATAGAAACCTGCATATGAATATTCATAGCAACTTTATCTAATTAACAGACAAACAGAAAACTATCCAAATGTATTTCAGTGTATAATAAATGGTGGTACATCATATAATGGAATACTTCTCAGCAATAAAAAAGAACAAATTACTGATATGCACGACATTTTAGATGAACCAAGGAGTTTAAGAATGGAGAAGGAAAGTGGGTAGGATATCAAAAGGCCAAAAGGGGAAAGGGTTGTGGTATTAGTACAGATAAAGACCTTGATTGTGGTAAAAACTACACAGAGCTACACATACACAAATGAGTGCATATGTAGCACAAGCTGTGAATTGTACCCTAGTTGATTTCCTAGTTTTGACACTGAATTATACACTATACATAGGAAAGAAGTTAATGGAGGTTTGGTAAAAAATACACAGGGTGTTCCTATAAACTTCTCTGCAAATTCCTGTGGATCTATAATTATATCAAAATCAAAGTTTAAAAAAGTTAGAGCCAGATGTAGTGATGCATGCCTATAATCCCAGCTACTCAAGAGGCTGAGGCAGGAGGTTTGCAAGTTCAAAGCCGGCCTATGCAACAAGGTGAGACCCTATGGCCAAAATAAAAAAGTTAAAAAATATAAAGAAAAACAAGCTACAGACTGAAAGAAAATACTTGCAAACTACATATTTTACTAAGGACTAGTATCTACAATTTCTAAAAGAACTCTTGAAACAAATAATCCAATTAAAAAATGTGAAAGGCATCCCTACCACTGGGGGGAAAAAAATGAACCCCAAACAAAACAAAGTGTGAGACATGCATAGACATTTCACCCAAGTATATACAGATGGAAAAGAAGCAGAAGGAGTGATACGCAACGCCATTATCCATTAGAGAAACACAAATTAAGACCAAATGAGGTATCACTACATATCCATTGAAACACCTAAAATTTAAAAATTAGTGACAATAACAAATATACTGGTAAGGATACAGAAAAACTAAATTTCTCATACATTGCCAGTAGAAATGGAAAATGATCAAATCACTCTGGAAAATGGTTTGGTATTTTCTCAAGAAATGAGCATATTTATACATGTGACCCAGCAATTCCACTTCTGAGCACGTATTTAGAGAAAACATATATCCATGTAAATACCTGTGCATAAATGCTCATGACAACTTTACTTGTAATAGCCCAAAACTGCAAACAATCAAAATGCTCTTAGAAAAACTGTGAGCCATCCAAACCATTAAATATTTCTTAGATAAATTAAACAAACTAAAAGCAAATCTGAGTCACTCATCATAAAATCAAAAGACAATGACAAACCAAAGTAGCTGTAGGGACTAGGGCTCAGTGGTAGAGCACTCACCTAGCATGTGTGAGGCACTGGATCTGATCCTCCGTACCACATAAAAATAAAATAAAAGTACTGTGTCCATCTATAACTTAAAAAAAAAAAAAAGAAAGAAAGAAAGTGTAGTTCCAATCTGTCTACCACCAAATACTAAATTTCGGGGTTTTATTCTTTAGTTGTAGGTGGACACAATATCTTTATTTAATTTTTATGTGGTGCTGAGGATCAAACTCAGTGCCTTACACATGCTAGGCAAGCACTTTTCCTCTGAGCCACAACCCCAGCCCCTAAATTTCTTGATTTTATAGAGGAAAAATTCCAATAGCCCAAATCAAAACTACACAAATTTCAAAAGAAAAAGAAATACAATCATTTTAATCATACAAGAAAAAACAAACAAACAAAAAACCACTTAACCCTCACCTTTAAGAGATATTCAAGTTAAAAAAGTACAAGTTAGCCAGGTGCAGTGGCACATACCAGTAACCCCAGCTACCTGGAAGGCCAAGGAATGAGAATCCCAAATTTGAGGCAGGCCTGGGCAATTTAGCAAGACCCTGCTTAAAACAACAGAGAAGAGAGTGCAATGTTGGGGATATAGCTCAGAGGTAGAAGTCCTGAGTACAGTCCCCAAAAACAAAAAAAGACAAATATGTTTGGAAAAGAGACATTATAAGGTTAACAGAACTTTCTTTTAATTATAAACTCTTATGTCCCTTCTGATTTTAATACCTATTTTTTAAAAAATAGTTTTCTCCTAGTTCTGGGGATCAAACCCAAAGCCTTGTACACAACAGGCAAGTGTTCTACATTGAGCTACATCCCCAGCCCAAAAACTTATGTTTAAATACCAGGGACTAATTTCAGGCACTCAATCACTGAGCTACATCGCCAGCCCTTTTTATCTTTTATTTTGCTAAGTTACTTAGGATCTCACTTGGGATCCTCCTGCCTCAGCCTCCAGAGTCACTGGGATTATAGGCATGCATCACCACGCTCAGTTACTTTAAATAATGATGATATTAATAATAATTCAATAAATCTGTTAGTGGATAAGCATACAAATAGATCAGTAGAACAGAATGAAATCTAGAAAAGTATTAATTCAAACAATAGTTTTGGCAGAAATAAAATCAAAGACTTAGGTATATATGTTTAAAAAAAAAAAGTGAAGTTCAGAATTGATCAAAAAACCCATGACTATCAGAACTGAAAGATATTTTAATGTTTTCATCTAGAAAACAGGACAGATTATCTAAAATCAGACAAAATCCAAAAGCTACTGGTTTAATATATGAAAAATGACCAATGTAATAGAGCATATTAATAACATTATGAACAAAAATATCAACAGATGCAGAAAAAGTATTTAATAAATTCGAACTTTCATGACCAAAAATTCAACCAAAAAAAGAGCATCTATTAAAAAAAATCCACAGCTATACTTAATGATGGAAGGACAAGGTGCTTTCTATGAGGAATAAAACAAGAATATCTTCTCTCCAAATTCAACAGGAAATGAAATATACCACGACTAGTGATCCCCCCCCCCCCCGGCGGGTATATAAGGAAAGTTCAAGACAGAATTGGGGTGGGAGGAGAAAAGGGAGGGAAGGAGGAAGATGATTAGGTGGAGGATTCAAGATTGGGAGGAGGAAGAAGAATACCACATACACAAGCTAAATGATACAAAAAAGGTATTTGCGGGCTGGGGATGTGGCTCAGTGGTAAACTTGTCTATCATGTGTAAGGCCCGGAGTACAATCCCCAACACAACCGCCCCCCACACACACACACAAAAAAAAAAGCTATTTGACAAAATTCAACACTCTATTATAATAAAAGACAAACTAGGAATGAAAAAGAAACTCCCTCATTATAATAAAGGCCATATGAAAAACGTGACAGCTGAAGGATAGTGGTAGGTAATAAAATCAAAGTATTTTATCTGTGGGTATGAATATGCCACAATGAAATCCAATATTCTGTACAATTAAAATACACTCATGCTGGGCGAGATGGCACATACTTGTAATCCCAACAGCTCGGGAGGTTGAGACAGGATTGCGAGTTCAAAGCCAGCCTCAGCAATGGAGAGAGGCTAAGCAACTCAGTGAGACCCTATCTCCAAATAAAATACAAAATAGGGTTGGGGATGTAGCTCCATGGTTGAGTGCCCCTGAGTTCAATCCCTGGTACTCCCTTCTCCCCCCTCAAAAAAAAGGGCAGAAGAGCAGCCCTGTGAGGCGGTTCAATCTTCAGCACCACATTAATAAAAAAGATATTGTGCCCATCTACAATTAAAAATAATTTTTTTAATGCACTCATAAAAAGAAAAGAAAAGAGGGCTGGGACTATAGCTCAGTGGCAGAGGGCTTGCCTCGCACGTGTGAGGCAATAGATTCAATCCTCAGCACCACATAAAAATAAATAAAGGTATTGTGTCCAACTACAACTAAAAAATAAATATTAAAAGAAAGAAAATAGACTCTTTATCTTATACTGTAAAGAAAAAGTTAACTAAAAACAGAATAAAGACCTAAATGTAATACCTAAAACTATGAAACTCCCAAAAGAAAACAGGTAAAACTTTAGGTCAATGGTTTTGGCAATTTCTTGGATATGACACCAAAAGCATAAGCAGCATAAAACAAAAGCAGGCAGCTCAGTAATAGAGCTCATGCTTATCAAACACAGTCCTGAGTTTGACTCCCCAGCACCACAAAAACAAAAACAAAAAAGGCAGACGGGACTACATTAAAGACTTCTACACAAAGAAAACAATGAACAAAGTGAAAAAGCAACCAATGGAATGGGAGAAAAAAAATCAGCAAATCTTTTTCTGATAAAGGGTTGTATTTGGAATTAAAAAATCCCTATAACTTGGTAACAAAAAAACAATCAAATTTAAAAATGGGCAAAGGACTTAACCAGATAATTTTCCAAAGAAGAAATACAAATATGAGGTTCCAAAATATGTGAAATTATAAAAAAAAGATTAACATTCCTTGTCATCTTTTAAAAATATCCTATACTCTTCAGATTCAGTAAGAATCTGTATATTTTAATAGGTAAATCTTTAAGTCTGTTTCCTTCTAATTCTGTGTCATACATTGCTTTTGTAGAAATAAATTGCATTTTTTCATTATTTTGGGGATGTCCTTATTGACACTTATATAGTATCCTCTTGGTGTCATTTTCAGCTTTTATAACTAGATATTGAACATGATTAGAATGTTTTTCAAGGTTTCATCACTTTTATTTGCCTTAGACAATTATTTTGAATTCTCAGAGGCAGATCTTTACAGGTTTGAGGGGGAATAGTTCTAAAAATCATTTACTATTTTCTAATCTTCCTTGTTTTAATCTAAGCATTGTCCCATTTCTCATTTTAAACCATATAGTTGGCAGATAACTTAAACAGTATGATTTGGTTGTCATTTTCCTGATTATGGGAGCATCATTCTTTTGTCTTCATGGTTACTTGAGTGATAACAGCATATACAATCTGTTAAAATAATGACTTCTTTCTAGGGGAGGGAGGTAGAAGCATCTTCTAAACTCAGATTTTGAATTTGCGGTCTTTTGGTGTTGGCTCTAAATGAAACATGCGATATGTGTTTTCAAGAATTTTTGTTTAAGGACATGTTGTATGAAAGTTTACAAAATGAAGTTCATCTAGACTCGAATATACAAAGCAAGACAGCATATAAGTGTACCAAGTGATTATTAACTTTGTTGTTTTATAAATTTGTATGAACTTGAGAATCTGTTGCCCATTTCTATACATGTGCAAATAAATGTGGCTTAGACTTGTGTGACTCCTTAAGACCAAAAAAAAAAAAAAAAAAAAAGAGGAAGAAAGAAAGAAATGGCCAAGGAGCATAGGACGTTGAACACCACTTTTCACTAGAAAAATGCAAACCAAAATTATTAAATACTGCCTTACACCCATTAGAATGGCCAATAAATAGTAAATATTGGCAAGGATATAGAAAACTCTGAACCCTTGTACCATACTGGGAGGAATGCAAAATGATGCCGCTGCTATGGAAAATGAGGCCAGTTCCTCAAAAAATTAAAAATAACTATCATTTGATCCAAAAATCTCCCTTCTGAGTAAATATCCAAAAAAGAAGAAAGGAGGATCTTGAAAATTTGCACACCCATGTTCATAACAACATTACTCACAATAACCTAAGAATGAAAGCAACTCAAATGTCCATCTACAGATGAATGGATAAACATAGTGGGGTGAGTGTGAGAGTGAGTTTTGGAGGTCTGTTGCAAAACACTCACACACAATATTAATCAACCTCAAAAAGGAAAGACACGGGGCTGGGGATGTGGCTCAAGCAGTAGCGCGCTCGCCTGGCGTGCGTGCGGCCGGGTTCGATCCTCAGCACCACATACAAACAAAGATGTTGTGTCCGCCAATAACTAAAAGAAATAAATATTTAAAAAAAAAAAAAAAAAAAAAAGGAAAGACATCCTGTCACATGCTACAACATGCTAAGCAAAATAAGCAATCACACCAAACACTGCATGATTCCAACTACATGAGTTATTTTTAAAAATTACAGAAATTGAAAGTAAAAGCCAGCAACTGTAGTTTATGCAGTGATTACAGATACTCAGGAGTCTAAGGCAGTAGGATCTAAAGTTCTAGTCCAGCCCTGGCAATTGAGCCAGAACCCTCTCAAGATAAAATTTTAAAAGGGATGGGGACATAGTTCAGTGATAGAGCACCAATTGTTTCAATTTCTAGTACCACAGGAAAAAAAAAAAAGAAAGAAAAGAAAGAAACCAGAATTGTGGTTACCAAGGGATGGGGGTAGGGGGAATTGGGGAGTTGTTTAATGAGTATAGTTTCAGTTTTACAAGATGAAAAAGTTTTAGAAGTCTGCTGCAAAATATGGTGAAGAGACTTAACACTGCTGAACTATAAAGCAGTTTAGATGATAAAATTTGGTGTTTTTTAAACCATCATTTTTTAAAGGAATTAAGACATATTCCATTAAAAATCATAGTAAAAAAACAGTAATAAAGAATTGGTGGCATAGCACATCATGGACAAACTTTGAAAACATGCTAAATGAAAGTATCTAGTCACAAATAATCATGTATAATATGAAATGTTTGGAATAGGCAAACCCATAAAGACAGAAAAATTTAGTGAATTTTAGTGGCTGGAAAATAAGTTAATAGTGTATATTAATATATAAAAGTATAAAACAGAAAAGGAAAACGAAGAAAGAACTTATAGTAATCCACCATCTACAAATGGCTAATATTCATAAAAGTGTTCAACTTCAGCAGTGGGCAAAGTATACAAATTAAAACAAGATGTTTTCACTTTATCAGTGGATAAAAATTTTTAAATCGGGGTTAATAAGCACTCTCATGCATGTTAATGAAGCCCTGTGCCTGGAACATACATACTTGTAACTCAGGAACCGAAGGCAGGAGGATTCTGAATTCAAGGCCAGTCTCAGCAACTTAGGGAAACCCTGTTTCAAAATAAAAACTAAACAGGACTGGGATAAAGTGCCCTTGGATTCAATCCCTAGTACCAAAAAATAAAATAAAGTGGTCTACATGGGAATCAGTACATAATACACTATGATGTTAAATTTAATTCAGAAAATTGGGAGTGTAGAAAAGCTCCATTTTAACAAGCACTCCATGTGATTCTGATTCAACTACTCTGTAATGGTGCTCTACCTTATGCTTTGAATATAGCTCTTGCTACTCTGCCATTGGGACTTTTTTTCTTTTAATGGATATTTCTTTCTCTTCCTCTCTTCCTGCTCCTCCTTAATCTCCCCACTCTCTCTAATTTCAGGGGAAACAAGATTACTTTTCTTCCCCATCCTAGGCACATACTCACAGAAGCCTTTGAGTCACCTCTTTAAAAATCCTGTTCCCACTGTTGGGCAGAATCACCGCCCCTGGGACAGGAGTGCCCAGTGTTTCTCCTTTGCTAGAAAACTTCTTTTTCTTAAAACTGTGTCCTTCTTATTGGATTGACATGTGGGACAAGGACTAACCTTTCAGTAACAACTCCACAGGACAAAAATGTTAAATTCATGTTGCCCAATAAATACAATCCCCTCCCTTAATTTTCATCACAATTCCTTTCAGTTTACTTTGTCCTAAAATGAACTTATACATGAACTTATTTCTAGAATGGTACTTGGCACAAGAATGCATCAGTAAATGTCAGCTGAATAAATTTTTTTTTTTTTTTTATACTGGGGACTGAACCCAGGAGTGCTTTATCCTACTCCTTTTTATTCTTTGTTTTGAGACAAGGTCTCCCTTATAGTTGCTGAGGTTCTCCCAAAGTTGCTGGGACTGGCCTGGAACTTGTGATTTTTCTGCCTCAGTTTCTCAAGGCACTAGAATTACAGAGGTGTACCACTGCACCCAGTTTGAATGAATTTTTTAAATAAAAATAGTTCAATAATTAAATACTTTAAGAGTCACAAATCTCTTGGGAATAAGAGGTAAACAAGATTCTCCCTTCCCTGAATGTATTTACATAAAAAGCAAAATGTGGCACAAGCCTATAATCCTAGCGGCTCCGAAGGCTGAGACAGGAAGATCCTGAGTTCAAAGCCAGCCTCAGCAACATAGCACCTTAGCAAGGTGCTAAGCAATTCAGGGAGACCATTTCTCTAAATAAAATACAAAACAGGGTTGGGAATGTGGCTCAGTGGTTAAGTGCCTCTGAGTTCAATCCCTGGTACTCCCGCCCCAAATCAAAACATGAGCCATGTGTGGTAGTCCACATGTGTAATCCCAGCTATTTGGGAGGATGGGAAGGAGTGAAAATCTGAGGCTAGCCTCCACAATTTAGAAAGACTTGTCTCAAAATAAAAAGAGATAGGTTGGGGGCGGGGTTGTAGTTCAGTGGCAGAGTGCTTGCTTAGCATGAGTGAGACACTGGGTTCAATCCTTAGCACCACATAACAAATAAAATAAAAACATTCTGTGTATCTACAACTACAAAAAGGGCGGGGGGCTGGGGATGTAGCTCAGTGATAGAGCTCCCCAGGTTCAACCCCCAGTATAAACATTTCCTTTATAGTATATACTGGTTAAAATTATCATGTAAAGCCAAGCATGGTGGCGTATGCCTTTAATACCTGAGGCTTGGGAGGCTGAGGCAGGTGCATCCTGAGTTCAAAGTTAGTGAGGCCCCAACCAACTCAAGGTCTCTAAATAAAATATGAAAAAGGGCTGGGGCTGTGGGTCAGTGGTTAAGAGCCTTTTGGTTCAAACCCCAGTACCCCCCCCCCCCAAAAGAAATTATCATGTAAAATTAAAACCATAGATCTTTTACAATACATTCAGTAGCTCAACATACCTCATACTGACCCCAATTTTTCCAGTGATTTTTTTTATTTTGGGGGGGGGGGGTATAGGGATTAAACCCAGCAACACTTTACCATTGAGTTATATCCCAAGCCCTTTGTATTCTTTATTTCAAGGGAGGGTCTCGCTAAATTGACAAGGCTGGTCTCAAACTTGCAATCCCAATCCTACTGCTTCAGACTCCCTAGTTGTGGGGATTACAGTTGTGCACCACTACATCCAGCTTCTCAGTGACTTCTATCAAAAAAAAAAAAAAAAAAAAAAAAATTCAGGGGGATTTTTCTAAATAAGAGTAAGGATGTAAAAACGTGGATGTGTAATGGATGTGATTCTGCAATCTGTATATGGGGTAAAAATGGGAGTTCATAACCCACTTGAATCAAATGTATGAAATATGATATGTCAAGAGCTTTGTAATGTTTTGAACAACCAATAAAAAAAAGAGTAAGGATGTTACAAAATTACTAATTATTCTAAAGAACAATTTCTAAATATTTTTATTTACTTTTAATACTTAAGGTTGATATTAGGATATACACTAGCTTTGAAATTAAACAAATATGCATTTGAATTGTGACCCCTCACTTAAGCTTTCTTTGGGTCTCAGCTATTTCTTTCACAAAACTCACAAAATAATTTATTCTGAGGCTTAAATGAGAATAAAGCACCCAGCTTAGTCCTTGGCAGAATTAAGTGCCCAATAATTTTTAGGACTGAATTCTGTTTCTCCAACTCACATACAGTATTAAAGACCTCATGGTGTTGGACGTTGTGGGGCAAGTCTGTAAGTCTGACTCAGGAGGCTGAAGGAGGAGGATTACAATCTCAAAAGCTTCAGCAACTTAGTGAGGCCCTGTCTCAAAAAATAAAAAAGGCTGGAGATAAAACTCAATGGTAAAGCACCACTGGGTTCAATCCCCAGTTCAAAAAAAAAAAAAAAAAAGATTAATTGAAGCAGGGTACAGAGGCACAGTATGTAGTTCCAACTACTTAGGAGGCTAATGTAGGGAGATCACAAGTTTGAGGCCAACCTGGGCAACTTTTCTAGACCTTGTCTCAAAATAAAATTTAAAAAGTTATACAGATGTTACTCAGCAGTCAAGTGGATAAGGAGTCCCTAGATTCAATACCCAGTACTGAGAAAAAAAAATTGTATTTATATATCTTTGAAATACATACATCTTTCTTTTCTTGGAAATACATACATCTATGAAATAAACATTAAAATAGAATTCTGTAAATTGCAGACTATCCTGAAAGGATGCATAGGGATAATAAATGTGTTTTGTTTTATCAATTCAGTCTTTTTTAAAAGCCTAAAGTGGTTAAATTCTAATACTGCATTCAACATATCCAGTTTCTTTGGCACATCTAAAGCTTATTTACATTCCAGTTTTAACAAATTTAGCCAGAAGGACGTGGTGGCACATGCCTGTAATCCCAACAGCTCGGGAGTCTGAGGTAGGAGGACGGCAAGTTCAAAGCCAGCCTCAGCAATTTAAGTGAGGCATTAAGCAATTCAGTGAGACCCTGTTTCTAAATATAATATAAAAAAGGACTAGAGATGGGCCTCAGTGGTTAAGTGCTCCTGGGTTCAATCCCTGGTACCATAAGTAAATAAATAAGTTAGCTAGGACTAATGCTGAACAATTAGAAATGACTAATCTCTGCCCAAACGACAGGGTCACATGCAAGCACTGTGAAAACTGAAAGTATGGCTGAAGAAAGGGAATGGCTTAAAATTACCCTCCAATCACTCAGAATTTATAAATAAAATGCCTTTGAAAAAGACATGAAGGGACCAGGCATAGTGTCACATGCCTGTAATCCCAACAGCTTAGGAGACTGAGACAGGATAGAAAGTTCAAAGCCAAGGAATTTAATGAGACCTGTCTCAAAATTAAAAAATAATAATAATAATAAAAAGGACTAGGGATGTGGTGAGTGTGCGTGCACGCGCGTGCACACATACACAACATAAAGGAAACATATTACCAAAATTAGGCTCTCCCTTTTGTTGTACCATCCTATCTGAACTGTGATTACCACAACAAAATCCTCCTTTGCCTGCTCTGCAATTCTTCGTTTATTTATTTATTTTTTTAAGAGAGAGAGAATTTTTTAATATTTATTTTTTAGTTTTCGGCAGACACAACATCTTTATTTTTATGTGATGCTGAGGATCGAACCCAGTGTCGCACGCATGCCAGACAAGTGTGCTACAGCTTGAGCCACATCCCCAGCCCCCTCTGCAACTCTTTCAACAACCCAATCTGTGCTCAGGACACTGGGCCAAAGGAGTCTGCAGAACCCTTTGACAAATACTGTAATGCTGCATTTCAAACACTATATTCTAGATATTTAATCTTTACATTCTACTCTAGTAAGTAGAATTTGTTAAATTCAAATCACTTAGGATTCTAAATGTTTGATTCATCAATATCTCAATTTAAATTTATTTCATATTTGTAATTATATAGAGAAGCGCTTTTATTAATTCTTACTGTCAACCAAAAAGAGTCTCATTCTTAGTTTCCAAGATTGACATGCAAGTATACAGTTATCCATAGATCAAAAACACACAGGATGCCTTAGAGCTTTTAGGGTTCTGGACAGCCATATAAACACTAATAAAAAATATTATATTAAAATCTCCAGATAAAGACAGATTATCTACAAAGGAATATAAGCATTAGAAATTAAATCTTAGATTTTGTTTTGAAGGTCAGAAACCAGTGCTGCCAAATTAGGAATAAAACTTTCTAGAGAAGAAACCCGCCTACAGAAAAATCAGCGCCTTTGATTTTCCAAAATTCAAGTAAAGAAGAACACAGCTTGTGCTGAATTGTTAGAAGGCAACTTTTCTAAAAGTAGAATAGAGTGAATCATAAAACCTTTGAACGACCTTTCCAATACTTATCAGAGCCTGCATGCTTGAATTTATATCATCTCATCTCTAGACACTGGCTATTAGGCATGTGGAAGAAAGAAACTCAAATTATTAAAAAAAAAAAAAGAAGAAGAAGAAGAAGAAGAAGAAGAAGAGGAGAGACAGAGAGAATACTGTGAAATATAATCCAATGCCAGAAGAGCCCTTGATAGAAAACACCAGTAACCAATGTTATTAAGACATAGAAGAAACCTTACCCACACTGCACAAAACAAGATGATCATTTTAACTATTTAGGAGCGCTGAAGCATCTGCTAGCTTTTTTTTCAAAGGCAAAACCCAACCTGTGTGTGTGTGTGTGTGTGTGTGTGTGTGTATATATATATATATATATATATATATATATATATATATATACATGTACATATACACACATATTTTAATTGAAATTTATTAAATAAATTATTTATACATCTTCCCAAAAATTGTTGTAAATGTCTATATAGAAATAGTCTATTTAAAAAGAAAAAGGCTATAATCTAGCTTTCTAAAAATACTGAAATTAGAAATTCAATACACCTAGGTTGCTGCTATCATCTAGAAGTATCAGTACACTGTCCCACATAAAATGAGAACTATTTTCAACAGAGCTCAGGAAACTTCAAAACATATATAACCCAGAGAAAAGGTATTCTTGGTGTTAAAAGAAGAAAACTATTTCATAAACAATAAAATGTAAATAGAAATCACCTTCCAAACCCTAAAAAGCAGAAGGATAAAACACAATATTGGCTTTTTTAAATACAAACTGAAAAATGATTTCCATGTGTTCAATTAAAACTTTTCCCAAGCTGGTTGTGGTAGTAGCATGCGCCTGTAATCCCTGAGACTCAAGAGGCTAAGGCTGGAGGATTGCAAATCAGCCTCAGCAATTTGGCAAGGCCCTAAACAACTTAGGAAGACCCTGTCTCAAAATAAAAACTAAAAAGTGTTGAGATGTGCTTCAGTCAATTCCCTGTACAGTGGGGCAGGGTGGGGGTGTTTCCCAATATTTCAGATTCTTCAGTCTGTAGCATCCGAATAGTTTCCAAACAATATTAGGCCTCTTTTAGAATTTTAGAAGAACTGAAAAAGGAGATCATCTTCACATATAATTCACCCCCCCCCCCAGGGGATAGGGGTGGATACGAGGGACTGAACCTAGGGGTGTTTAACCACTGAACCACATCCCCAGCCCTTTTTTGATGTTTTATTTTGAAACAGGGTCTCAATAAATTGCTGAGCCTGGCTTTGAACTTGTCATCCACCTACCTCAGTCTACTGAGCCAGAGATTTCTAGCTCTTTAATGGCAATTTTTGGTAAAAAGCCAGAAATTAAGTATCAAAATATAATAATAATAGTAAAGGAAAAAAATATAAACATGAAACTCTTTGATTACTTCCCTACTTCTCTCAATCCCCCCCATGATTACCTCTTTAAAGAGGTAAAAGGGAAATAAAAATAGATTTCTAAGAAACCCTCAACCATAATAATGACCCATGTTGCTACCTACAAAAGAAATCACTATTCTCCAGTAAGAAACAACAACAAATTTCTAATTTCACTGATTTCAGAATTAACTAAGGATGATGTAAAAAGAAATTCAGTAGATGCTCTCTTAACTTACATTCCAAATATTAACTTATGCTCTCCATTCCTCTTTAAAATATCATGACTGATTTCCTAGTAAGCTGACTTGTGGCCCAAGACACCTATCCAAAGCTTCTGTATACTTCTGCTCATACCACTGTGTGCTCATCAAGAAGCAAAGGTGTTTATTTTCAGACCTGTTTATGCTAGTTTCACTTGGAATCCTAATTACAAAAGTTAACTAAACATTACAGAAACCAATGAAATAGAAGTGAAAAAGAAAGATTTACTATTTTATGAAAAGGAAGTTGAATGTTTTGCAAAAACCTGATAAAGACAATTTGATTAAAAAAAAAAAAAAAAAGCTATGGAACTAGGTGAGGTAACTATAAAACACTTTCTGCTGGGCGCAGGGGAACACATCTGTAATCCCAGCAGTTCTGGCGGCTGAAGCAAGAGATCTTGAGATCAAAGCCTGCCTCAGCAAAAGCAAAACACTATGCAACTCAATCAGACCCTAAATAAAATACAAAAATTAAATAAATAAAATACAAATAATAAATAAAATACAAAAAACAGGGCTGAGGATGTGGCTCAGTGGTCAAGTGTCCCTGAGTTCAATCCCTGGCACCCCCCCCCTCCCCCCCCCCCCTCCAAAAAAAAAAAAAAAACCACTTTCCCACAATTTTAACAGATTCTGCATTCAAACTACTTTACAAAAGTCTTTAAATTCTCTTCCTACCCATGAGGAATCTCAAACTGGGAAATCATAAGTCTCAAAGTTAAGGCCTTGGCCTACATCAAAAGATTGGCAAGTGGTTTACATTAAAGTAAAATGTTTAAAGTGCTCTGCTAGCTCAGTCAGTAAAGCATGAGATAACTGTTTATTATGTACCATTTTTACTGTTCATCACCTTTATCAATTAATTACTGAGAGCTGGGTGCAGTGATATACACCTGTAATCCCAGTAGCAAGGGAGGCTAAGCTAGGAAGATTTCAAGCCCAGCCTTAGCAACTTAGTGAGGCCCTAATCAACCTAGCAAGACCCTGTACCTAAATAAAATACAAAAGGCGGGGGGGGCTAAAGATGTGGCTCAATGGTTAAGTGCCCCTGGGTTCAATCCCAGATACCAAAAAGTAAAAACAATTAACTACTGGTACTAGTTGGATTGGCTAACAGGGGTGCCTCAGTCCATTTAGACTGCTATAACAAGGACTGGGTATATAGCTCAGTTGGTGGAGTGCTTGCCTCACATGCACAAGGTCCTGGGTTCAATTCCCAATACCACCAGAAAAAAGATGTTCAGTTAGACTGCTATAACAAGACACCTCAGATTCGATAATTTATAAACGAGAAGTTTATGGCTTATAGCTCTGGAGGGTGGGAAGACCAAGATCATGACAACACCAGATCTGGTGTCTGGTAAAGGCCTATTTCTCATAGAGAGCACCTTCTCATCATGTCTTCACATGGAAGAGGCAAAAACCCTCCAATGGGCCTCAAGAGTATTAATTAAATTCATGAGGGCTCTGCCTCATGAATCACCTCCTAAAAGTCCATCTCTGAATACTACTGCATTGGGGATTAGTTTCAAACATTTGAGTTTTGAGGAGACAGAAACATACAGATCCTAGCAAGTAGATATAATGTCCTTCAGTAACCATCTATAAGAATGCTGAATTAGAACAGTGGAAATAACACTCAAAGTCAACAATTTTGTCTCATACCAATCAACAAATGTCTAATCCATAAAAACACATGATTAATAGTTCAAAATCTTTTAAACACCAAAAGAGAAGACATCCTTTGAGAAACATTGTTTTAAATTTGATGTAAAGCAAATAAGACGAGCCAAACTTTTATGACAGCTCCAAATTAATGTGAAGCTGTCCTCTACATCTTAGTCTCTGAAATAATTTGAACTACTAAAAAATTTAAAATCATGTTAAAAATGTATTTTCTACATGAAAATTTACCTGAGCCAAGAAAGACATAAATAGCTAAATTAGTAACAAATACAAAACTAAGTAATCATTAATTGGTTTATTCAAGTCTAAATCAAATACTACAAACTTATTCTCCCAGTAACCATGAAAAATATTTTGTCTTTGCTATGCTCTATCATGGACCAATTTAAACAATAATATTATAAACTACTGAGAATTATATCTAGGTATGTAACAACAACATTAAAGAATTGAGGGAAAACATCAAGTAATCATCTTGTCTCTGAATGGATATAATAAGGTACTTTTAAATCAAAGTTTTCCTTTTGGCTTTCATAATTATATAAATTCCATAGCTCATCAACACCAACAGCGGCATGCAATGCAAAGAAAACATTTCAAACAAGGTACCCTCTAACACATGGTATTCAATATACTATGAAGATTTAACAATTTTAGTGTCCCATTATTTACATGGATTAATAATATGTGTGTCTTGGCTCCTATTAAGTCAGCTAGTACTTGAGGTTCTCTCCAGCAAAACAAAAGCAGAAATACACAGACACAAACAGACAACTAATTGGAACATGCAAGATATATTTACAAAATTTTCATCCAAAGTAAGCAAGTAATTTATATGGGTTCTACATTAAACATGATTATTTTTGTAATCAGGTGAAAATTTTAAATACATTAAATTTCAAAGGCATCAATTAACCACAAAGATTAAAATGAGGGTGTGGCAATAGGAGGAAGGATATCTTTTTTCCCTATTTCCAATCCTTATTACTGTCACTGTTTATGATGGGAAAGTATGGTATACCTTAGCTGTGTTTATATGGCAAAATGGCTAAAATGACACTGAATTAACTGAAATAGAAGATTTCTCACTTGTTATATTAAAATGATTTGTAGAGCTAATAAATGTTTAGTGAGCCACTGCCACATAACATGTTCCTATCTAGTTAGGGAAATATGCAGATACATACTGAAGAGGCCTTATTTTGAGGAACAACAAAAACACCTAATAAAAGATAAGAGAACGGGTAGGAAATAAAAGCTAATTGTGGGTAGGGAAGGAATAGACAGAGTAAAGGGAGGAAATCTTAAAAGATTTAATGGAAAAGGAGTTTAAAAAAAAAAAAAGCGCTGGAATGAGACCTCAGAATAAGTTTTTGATACTGATAAGCAAAAGTATATACTAAAGCAATCATTTAATTTACCTTTATTTCATTTTTCAATTCTAGTTAACTATGAACAATGGGAACAATACTTTCACATGTTTACAAACTAAAGATGTTAAAATTATTCAGTTTTAAACAAAAAATAATGCTGGAGGTTTACAGCTCACTGGTACTGTATGCTTAGTAGATGTGAAGGTCCTGGGATCAATCCCTAATCTGGGGAGATAGAGACAGAAGAAATAACAACAAAATGATTCCAATAAAGCATTAAAAATTATTCAAATGGGGGCTATCAGAACTTTTGTTTTAGGTTTAGTTCAAAACACAAACCATACATAAAACATTCAATTTACACGTGAACACCTTAAAATGTGTTTAAATCTAGTGCTATAGCCAACAACGGAAGGGAAAAGATGAGAAATTAAATTTACCCATTCACGTTCTGGACTCAAGAACTAGTTGTGATCAGCAAACCAGCTATAGACCAAAAGTAAGATTTCTCCCCCGCACCCCGACCCCATCACTGGGAATAAGCCAGGGGAACTGTATCACTGAGCTACAATTCTTTTTACTTTGAGACAGGGTCCCACTACGTTGTCCAGACTGGTCTCAAATGTGTGATTACCCTGCCTCAGCTTCCAGAGTAGCTGGGATTACACTCTGAACCACTATGCTCAGCTCAGAAATCTTTTTAATAACATGAAGGAATCTATAAAAACAGAACTTTAAATATAATCATTCTAAATTCTTCAGATTACTCAGAATCTTTTTTCAATAGTTATTTTTCAGATTTACCAAGCATTCCCCTGCAACAAATATTCACTGAGTCAATAAAGTTCCACAAATTATTTTTTAGTGAAATCTTTCTATGAGTAATCAAAATGTTTGCTTTTGAGGCTGGGGTTGTAGCTCAGTGGTAGAGCACTTGCGTCGCATGCATGAGGCACTGGGTTTGATCCTCAGCACCACATAAAAATAAATAAATAAAATTTTAAAAACTTATTTTAAAAAAAGTTTGCTTTTATTTTAGTTTTATGATAAGGAGAAACTAACTTTATTTACATACCACCAAGCAATTCTATGTCACCTATTTTGTAATTTTTGTGTGAATATATATCCAAACAATGGAGTTATTCGTGAAAATTGGTTTTCAAATCAAATTGTACTTTACCTGTACTGAATCATTGTTATATGCAGCAACTGTGTTTTATAAAAAGTCATCCAAGTATTAAATTAGTGAATACTGAACACTGTTCCTAGGGGAAACACAGGATTAGGTTCCTGTGAGCCTCTGGTCATAACAGTTTTCACTTAAGGATGAATACGTAACCTTGTTTAATGTATGTTTCAGTTTAGACACTTTATTTAATAAATACTATTATTCATTAACATTGAATTCATGATCAAATTACCATTAACTCATGCCTGAGCAAATGTTACCTGTATATTCTGTATAAGGTACATCATAGCCGTCTTGGGCTCAGAATGCTAGATAACATTTCATCACCACACTTAGGGGCCACTGTAAACAGCAAAATCACCAAAAAAGAAAAAAAAAGCACAAAAATGCCCCCGCCCCCAAAGTAGTACTAGATAGAAAACAAAGAGGACAGTTGTTTATAGTACAAGGATTAAATCTAAAAAGGCAGAGTGCCACCTTACTTATCAGGCAACTCAAATTTTTCACCATTCTGCAAACATCCATGAATGACAGTGATCTATTTAATTATTAATTTTTGACTCACAAATTAATTTCAGCAAGCAGGCAAATTTATAATTCAGAATCTACAAATAATGAGGACTGACTATACAAGAAAAATCTAATTAAATAAATTTCATGGGAAATATCTTAATACTTCAATCAATCTAGCATATTTTAAAAATGTGAGGACTTATACACTGGTGTTCATCAGGAATGGACAAAATTTTATGATGTTGTTTCTTAAATCATCACCCAAAAAAACCCATTTAAGTGTTCTTATGAAGTTTACAGATAAAGAATAAAGATGGAAAAATCATTTAAAATTTACTGTCCATCCTTTAAAGAGTTAATAAGGGAAAATAATATAGAAAGGCATCATACACTGTTTGTAATTTTAACACATAACTTCTTTCTTTTTCTTTTTTTTTTGGGGGGGGGGAGGAGGGGTTGCATTCGGAGGATCAAACCCAGAGTCCTGCATATGCTAAGCATGCACTTTACCACCAAACTACACCTCCATCCTGAATAACATAATGTATGTAAGATCTCCTTGAGGGGGTAGGGGAAATCAGATGTTTACCTATCAATATTATGCATTTTTAAAAATTCCTAAGAAAGTCAGTAACAGTGATACACACTTATAATCCCAGCTTACTTGCAAGGCTGAGGCAGGATATTCACAAATTTGAGAGGTTATCCTGAGCAACTTAGTGAGATCCTGTCTCAGAATTATAAAGACTAAAATAACTTTAATTAAAAAAATTTCAAGCTGGGGGTGTAACCCAGGGATACAGTGCATGCCTAGCATGTTCAAGGCCTTGGGTTCAATTTCTAGTACCAATCCCCAAAAAATTAAATATTACTCAGCGTAATCATGTGTATCCAGTTTGCATTTATACTCTCCGTAACAAAATTCATATATATATTAAACATTATCTAATCACACTGACACTTGAAATTTATCAGTGAAAATGAAAACATAATACATTAACTATTAAGACCATAGGAAAATTTGGAAGCTGGGAATCAAATAAAATAAAAGTCACCAATATGTTTTCTTTTCCAAATTCAGATGACATTAATTGTAGCACGTTTTTAATAGTGAAAAACTAGAAAATTTTGTCATTAATAACAAATAATGGAATAGTATACAGTCTTTAATAAGAAATGAGCTAGACTATATATATATATATATATATACATACACACACACACACACACACATACATATGTACACACAATACAGACTTTATATAGATGTAGGTATGGCTTTAATTTAAAATAAGAGATCAAACAAGAAAAGATATTTATACTAATGAGGGGAAAAAATACAAGGCAAATCACACAATACTAGGTACATGATTCCTTCTGTTACCAGCCAGGCACAGCGGTACATACGTGTAATCCCAGCAAGTTGGGAACATGAGGCAGAAGAATTACAAATTTAAGGTCAGCTTCAGCAATATAGTGAGACCCTTAGCAACTGAGTGTGACCCTGTCTCAACATAAAAAATGAAAAAAGGACTGGCAATATAGGTCAGTAGTAAATTATCCTTGGATTCAATCAGGAAGAGAGGAAAAGCAGGGAGGGCAAGCAAGAAGAAAAAAATTGCTTTTATTTGTATGGGTATACACACTAAATTGCTAACAAGGAAGGGGATTTAGCAACTGGGGGTACACTGGGGATTGAAACCAGGGATGCACTACCACTAAGTTATATCAGCAGCCCTTTATATTTTTTATTTTGAGACAGGTCTCTTACTAAGTGGTTGAGCCTGGCCTTGAACTTACAATTTTCCTACTTCAGCCTCCTGAGTATCTGGGATAAGAGGCATGCCACTGTGCCTGGAGATAATTTTTATTTTTCACAATGAACTTATGTAAATCTTATAAGCATCAGGTAGGTTCTCAACAAATATTCTCTTTTGTTATGGCCAGTTAAATAAAATATGAATAAAATTCATGTTATTTGAAAATTACTCCTGTCATCTTGACTCCAGTAAATTCTATGAAATATAAGTAAAAACCACCACTTTCCAGTTCAAAGATGGATTTCAGTAAATGTTCTTAAAAAATATTCAACACTCACCAATCCCCAAAACTGAAATGCTTAATGATTTATGACAGGAATCAACAAATTTTTTCTATTAAGAGCCAGAGAGTTGGCTCAGGAGGCCAAGGCAAGAGAACTGTAAGTTCAAAGCCAGCTTCAGCAACTTAGTGAGGCCTTAAACAATTTAGCAAGACCTTGTCTCTAAATAAAATATATAAAAGGGCCAGAGATGTGGCTCAATAGTTAAGCACCCAGATAGTTAATATTTTAGACTTTGCAGGCACACATGGTCTCTGTTACATATTCTTTGATTCGTGTTTTGTTTTTACAACTCTACAAATATTGTTAAAAAAATTCTTGGCCAAACCCACACATGCTAGGATAAACTTGCCAGCCATAGTTTTGCCCACCACTGATTTATAATGTACCAGCATCTAGAGTCTACTATTTTTTAAATACTTATTTAATTGTAGATGAACATACAGTATCTTTCTTTATTTTTATGTGGTGCTGAGGATCGAACCCAGTGCCTCACACATACAAGGCAAGCATTTTACCACTGAGCTACAGCCCCAGCCCCTAGAAGTCTAATATTTTATTATTTTTTTTTAATATTTATTTTTTAGTTATCGGCGGACACAACATCTTTGTTTGTATGTGGTGCTGAGGATCGAACCTGGGCCGCACGCACACCAGGCAAGGGCGCTATCGCTTGAGCCACATCCCCAGCCCAAAGTCTAATATTTTAAATGTTACACCAAGGATGTTAAAGGTCACAGGGGTCAGTTTTATTCTACATTAAATGACATTATAGCACTTAAAATTACAAGCTGATTAATACATTTAATTCTACATGTTAGACAAACTAATAAAACAGTGAAAGAACACAGTAAATAAAATTTCAAGTATTCATATTATATAATCATGATCATGTGTGTGCCTATAAAGCACACATATCCATTTGGAAAAAAAAAAATCAGCTGAATTTAAATGCTATACATCAAAGATCAAGTCTCCTTTTATGATACTTAAAATCATTCACACATTCAAGTAATCAAAATTAGTTAGTCTTTACTGAAAATTAAGAACTGGATTCAGAGACCGGTAGTGATTTATTTGGCTTTAATTTTTTTAATTTATAAGGATTATTATAAAATATTAACCAACAACATCAAATATTACTCTGAAGTCCATATTCTTGCTTGATGTGGTGGCATAAGCCTATCATCCCAGCAACTCCAGAGGCTGAGGCAGGACCACAAATTCAAGGCCAGCCTACACAATTTAGCAAGACCTTGTCTCAAAAACTAAAAAGGGATAGGGATATATCTCAGTACTACACCACGCCAGGTTTAATTCCCAATATCAAAAAAATTTTTCATTATGAATAATAAACTGAGTCTAATTAAAAGTCTCAAATGAAAAATTTATCCTGCAAAAGAAACCAAGTACTCTTTTATAATAATCTTACCTAGACTGGTGGGTTTTATCAGTTCATCCAATAAGTCATAAAATGGTAGTTTTTGAAGTTTTATATCCGGATGGACTGGATGAAGAGCTGATGTAAGATGTGGGAGTTCCAGTTCATGTTTAGGTCCCAGGAGAGAAACAGGGAGTAACGGTGATGATGCCGGGTGACCATCATAAGTGAGCTGTGGAATGGTGGATGGAGACAAAGTTGCTGGCATAGGACTTGAATGTACATTAGGGATGGACAAGTCCGCAGGCGTCATGATTTTCTGGGGGAACCGCCGCCTATAGAGTTCTTTAATTTTCATTTGTACAGCAGGACTACAGCCAGCCTTTAGCAAATGCAGGGCTTTTGTGAGAAGTTCGTGTTTGCGTCCGTGCTTGTTTCTCCCAGCGTAGCCCAACAGTACTTGTAGTTCAGAAACTCTAAGGCTCATAACCATTTGCTTAGAGAAAAAATAAAATATAAAATGTTAGTATCCAATAAAATAATCTATAATATTAACAATATATTACTATAACCCCTCCCTTCCTTATGATTTGCTTAAAGGACAAATCATTGACAATTCTAATGATTTTAAACTTAAAAGTTAATCACTTAAATAACCAAATAAATTTAAAATTAATGTTCACAGATTCATTGACTTCCCCCCAGGATTAAGAAACATGTAAGATAAAGTATACACCAGGTACACATCCACTGTTAATGATGAAATTGTCAGGTATTCATCAAACGCTGAGTCTCCAGGAGAGTGCGCTATATAGATAGCAAAGGTGATAACGTGCCTTCAAGAACATTTCTGGTTTTGTGGGGGGAAAATTATAAGTATATTTGAAACAAACAGTCCACCTCAAACACTAGATGTAGGAAGAATATCAGTAACATTATCAAGTATTACATTCTGTAGTAACTCTGGAATGTATAGGACTTAAACTATACCTTTTTTGGTCCCTTATATACCAGATCCTAAGTTTGATATTTTCATATGGGCTGCCATTTTTTTTTTCTTTTTACAACTCCACAGGTGTCATCCTTTCTGCTTTATATACGAGAAGACCAGTTCAGAAAGTTTAAATAACTTACTATGGCCACATAACCTAAGTAGCAGATGAAAGTCAAACCCAAATCTATGGGTTTCTAAAAATTCAGGCTCTTTTCACTAAACTATTAGGAAAAGAACAGAGCTAGACGTATATTACTTTTACTCCACTGGGAAGGCCAGGCTGAAAGTCCAAAAATTTGATTTCATGCCACAACATACATGAAAACAGTGGATTCCATTTTCCAATAGTTCAGTTTTTAAACTATTTTTACTGGATATTTTTCATGTCTTTGTTTTAGCACTTATCCTGCTATACTGTTATTTTCTGCTTATATAAGTGATTCTATTACTAGTCTAAAGTTCTCTAAGGCACATGTCCTTAGCATCCTTAGTCCTTAGCATCCAGGACTAAGGCCGACAATAGTAGAAACTTAAAAATGTCTAGAGAGTAAATGAATAAACAAGAATGGTATATCAGATGAAATGGATGGAGGTGAAGCTATAGTGAAAAGTTATCCAAATGAATACCTAAACACATGTGCTCTATAGAGGCATACAAAAAGACATAACAAAACTTTGAAAATAAATTCTAGGGGCTAGGGCTCAGCGGCAGCACATTTACCTAGCATGTGTGAGACACTGGGTTTGATCCTCAGCACCATATATAAATAAAAAATATAAAGTTCTATCAAAAACTAAAAATAAAAATTTTAATAAATAAATAAATTCTCCCCCAAATCCCATATTATCAAAGGTTGTAAAATCACTAACTATAATGTCAAAAAGATACCATTTTCCCTCTACTCAACAAAATGTCCCAAACAGCACAAAATAGGCTTAAAAATTTTATTATTTATTTTCAAGGGAATAAGGAATTCAGGGTGTGACTGCACACACCTGCAATCCCAGCAACTGAGGCAGGAGAATCGCCAAGTTCTACCCTCAGCAAATCAGCAAGGCCCTAAGCAACTTAGTAAGACCCTGTCTCAAAAAGTAAAGTAAACCAATCTGCAAGATAGAACCAGGTGGGGGGCATAGGGAATTCAAACTGAAATGCACTATTAGTAAGTGTGCTCTGTTTTTAAAAGAAACAACATGAAATTTCAAGGGGTTAAGGTTAAAAATAAGTTTAAATTGGCATTGGACATATATACTTCATTTTATAAGGGAAAAGAAGTACAAAATTTAAGGAGAACTATCTTTCCATTTCAAGTTAACTCCATTTTTCCTAAGTAAAAAATAAAATCAGCAATACAGTAATTACCATGAACTTTTTTTTTAATATTTATTTATTTTTTTTTTTAGTTTTCAGCAGACACAACATCTTTTATTTGTATGTGGTGCTGAGGATCGAACCCAGCACCACATGCATGCCAGGTGAGCACGTTACCGCTTGAGCCACATCGCCAGCCCCTACCATGAACTCTTCACACGACAGTACAAGTATTTAAACATAGCACAGAGAGCCAGAGAGGTGGCATATGCCTGTAATCCCAGCTAACTGGGAGGCCAACACAGAAGAATCATTTGAGCCTAGAAGTTCAAGACAGCCTGGGCAACAATTTGAGACACAGTCTTAAAATAAATAGGTAAAAAAAAAGCACAGACTTATAATTGTTCTATTTTTATGGAAAAACACATTGACAAGTTAAAATCTCTTGCTGCTAGGTCCAAAGAAAAAGTTAGTGATACAACAATAAACCTAACTGCTCTTAGTTATATTTTTTGACCGCCTCTGAAAGGCAAAGCAAGCAAAAGCAACAGCTAAAATAATACCTAGTACACAGTATGTACTCTAATGTAGCTGCTGTTAACAAGCCATGACTTCTAACTTTTTTTTTTAACATCAATCATCACAATTATGAGGCAGATATAGTCCCCGTTTTTTACATGGGAAATAGTAAAGCTAAGAAAGTTGTTGACCAAAGCTAAGAAAGTTGTTGACCTGGTTAGGGGAAAGGGGAAGAAATAGAGCAATGGATTAATCAATAAGAACTTTGTAGCTCCAGTCAGGTGTGCAGTGATACATGCCTGTAATCCCAGTGGCTCCAGAGGCAAAAACAGGAGGACTGCAAGTTCAAAGCCAGCCTTAGCAATGGCGAGGGACTAAATAACTCAGTGAGACCCTGTCTCTAAAAAAACACAAATTGGGCTGGGTATATGGCTCAGTGGTTGAGTGCCCCTGAGTTCAATCTCCAGTACCTCCCCTCTCCAAAAAGGAACTTTGTAGCCAGGAGCACTGACACATGCCTGTAATCCCAGCAGCTTGAGAGGCTAAGGCAGGAGGAGTTCAAAGCCAGCTTCAGCAACTTAGTGAGGCCCTAAGCAACTCATAAGACCCGGTCTTTAAATAAAATGTAAAAAAGGCTGGGGATATGGCTCAATGGTTAAGCACCCCCGAGTTCAATCCTCAGTACTAAAAAAAAGTTATAGTTTGTACTTGAGTAGTTTCAGCAGTTTAAAAAACATAATAAAGGACTGGCTTTGAGGGTATTTAAAATAAAGTAGGAAGGAATGAGAAACAGGGAAGAGGAAAATGCTTGGGAGTGATATTGGCCAAATTATATTGTCATATTGCATGTACAAATATGTAACAACAAATTCTACTAATATATACCACTATAATGCCACCAATAAAAATTGTGGGGAAAAAATATAAAATGAACTGGGAATGTAGATCAATGATGAAGTCCCTGCCCCTGGGTTCAATCCCCATTTCAGGGGTGTGGGGGAGGTGAGAAGAAAAACATAACAACTTTCAATCTTTAAAAAAAAAAAAAAGAAAGAAAAGAAAAAGAAAAAAAAACAAACCACCAATTACTAAATGGGCAAATGAATTAACAGATACTTCTCAAAAGAAAAAAATAAAAATGACCAAGAAATTATGAAAAAAATGTTCAACATCATTAGTAATTAGACAAATGCAAATCATAGTAATGTAGCCACATCAATGTTCATAGCAGCTCAATTCACAATAGCTAAGCTGTGGAAGCAACCTTCAATAGATAAATGAATAAAGAAACTGTGGTATATATACACAATGGGATATCACTCCGTATTAAGAGAGAATAAAATAATGGCATTTGCAGGTAAATGGATGGAGTTGGAGAATATCATGCTAAGCGAAGTAAGCCAATCCCCAAAAAACAAAGGCCAAATGTTCTCTCTGATAAGTGCTTGGTGATCCACATAGGGGCACGGAAAAAATGGTGGAACTTTGGGCAAAGGGGAGGGTTAGGAGCATGCACGGGGGCAGGAAAGATGGTGGAATGAGATGGACATCATTACCTTAGGTACGTGTATGACTACATATATGGTGTGACGCTACATTGTGTACAACCAGAGAAATGAAAAATTGTGTTGCAATTGTGTACAATGAATCAAAATGCACTCTGCTGTCATATACACTTAATTAAAATTAATTAATTTTTAAAAACTACACTGAGATTTCAAATCCCACCAGTCAGAATGACAGTCATCAGGAATACAAATAATAATAAATGCTGAACAGGATGTGGAGAAAAAAAACAACACTTTTCTATTGTTGGTGGGAGTATAAATTATTACAATCACAATGAAAATCACTATGGAATTTCCTCAAAAGACTAGGAATGGAACCACCATATGACCCAGCTGTACCACTCCTCAATATCTATCCTAAGAATTAAACTCAGCAAACTGTAGTGATACATGCATACCCATGTTTATAGCAGCACAATTCACAATAGCCAAATTATGGAACCCACCTACGTGTCATCAATGGATGAATGAAGAAAATGTAGTGTGTGTGTGTGTGTATGGTTTTATTCAGTCATAAAGAAGCAAGTAAGAATGTCATTTGCAAGAAAATGGATGGAACTTATAATTATGTTAAGTGAAAAAAGTCAAACTCAGAAGGTCAAGGGTCATATGTTCTCTCATATAAAGCTAAAGAGGAAAATGAAAAAGGGTGGGGGGAGGTGATCTCATGAAAATCAAAGGGAGATCAGCAGAGGAAAAGGACCAGTGGGAGGAGGAGAAGTGGGAAAGTGCTGGGGAGTGATATTGGCCAAATTATAGTCATATTGTGTGCATCTACAAATATGTATAACAACAAATCCCACCACTCTGTACTAACTACAATGCACCAATAAAATAATGTGGGAAAAATACAGTTTGAAGACCCCCCCCCAAAAAAAATAAATAAAATAAAATGAAGTAGGGCCATAAAAAGGAGCCATTACAAGCTGGGTTGGGTCTGGAGTCAGGTAAGTGAGCACCTTAAATTCTGCACCCTAGTGCTTCACTCACCTCATCCTAGTCCCAGATCTACCAAGCACTTTGTCTAGTTTGATAGCAGACTCTTAAGTATGTTTAAAAAGAGAGGGGAAAGCAAGTAAAAAGGAAGAGTAAAGATCCTGGAAACAAAGGCAACAGGTCTCTGAGTAACAGCTTCAGGGATTAGAAAATGAACAAATACAGAAGGATCAAATGAGACAGAGAGAGATGTCCACCCTGGAGAGATACTTTGGAGACACACAGCGATGGGAAGGAGGAGGCAGAAAAAAGAAAAGAAATTTTATATAGAAATGTGGAGAAGCAACTCAAAGATATTCCATTTGACAAATCTCCTTTTGTATTATATTCAACCATCCTCATATCTATAATAACATAAACTCTGAAGATATTGAGTAAATGTAAATAAATGAAGGAAGAAATGAATGGATAGATGGAATAGAATGGTAGATAAATACATGTGTACTTTAGTTTAAAAAAAATTTAAAAACTTGCTGAATGTCACACAACAAATTCCACATCAAAAGTACTTCCACATTTTAACATACTGTTTAAACAAATTGCATGCCTTTTAATTAGGAAACAGAAAAATATCTACTAGAAGATAAATTTAACAGCTGGCGTGGTGGTGCACGCCAGTAATCCCAGGGGCTGGGGAGGCTTAGGCAGGAGGATTGCAAGTTCAAAACCAGCCTCAGCAAAAGCAAAGCACTAAGCAACTCAGTGAGACCCTATCTCTAAATAAAATACAAAAGAGGGCTGGGGATGTGAGTTCAATCCCCAGTACAAAAAAAAGTAGGTGGTTAAAGTAAGAAAGTATAAAAAAGATTTTAAATATTTTTCATTTTTTTAAAAAATAAAGTATATGGATTTATATCAACCACTGAACAGTATAATCACATGCAAAGAAAGATCAGGTGGTACCTATTGCTATTATTGTACCAACTGCTGCATATTCTCCTACCCTCCCCCAGGAGTACTCTACCACTGAGCTAACATCCCAAGACTCCCCTTCTCCCCTTTTTTACTTTCTTTAATTTTGAGATAAGAGTCTCCCTAAATTGCCCAAGCTGGCCTTGAACTTTCAATCCTCCTGCCTCACTCTCCCAAGTAGCTAGGATTATAGGCATGTGACACCACAGCTGGCTGTGGTATTCTCAAGGACTGCAGGAGCACGCAGTTAAAAAAAAAAAAAAAAAAAAAAAAAACCAAAGGGGGTAGAAAACACTGCAACATCTAAAGCACCACTTAATCAAAAAGCTGCAAGAATCGTGAAGCAGTCGATTCGCAATGTACAATGCTGACAACAGAGGAAAACTAGGCACTTAAATATATCTGAGATGTTGAAATTTTTTAATCTGCCATGTGTTTAAAAATCTCCAAGGGCTGGAGTTGTGGCTCAGTGGTAGAGCACTTGCCTAGCATGCATGAGTTCAATCCCCGGGACCACATAAAAATAAACAAAATAAAGGTATTGTGTCCAATCTACAACTAAAAAAAAAAAATCTTTCCATTTGTTAGTTCTACAACAAAATGAATACTTACAACTAAGGGTAACATCAACCACTACTACTATAGAAATTATCACCTCCTTGGCAATTTCATAGCTTTCTTCCTCAAATGATATAGTTCTTAGAATTGTAGAAGATTAAAAATGCCAGAGAAGTGTATATATTCTGTACAGAAGAGCATTCCGTGAGTAGCGTCTTCTTAAAATTTTTAAAGAGATGTGCACATAATTTTATTTTATTTTTTTAAAGAGAGAGGGAGAGATAGAGAGAGAGAGAGAGAGAGAGAGAGAGAATTTTAATATATATATATATATATATTTTAGTTTTCGGCGAACACAACATCTTTGTATGTGGTGCTGAGGATCGAACCCAGGCCGCACGCATGCCAGGCGAGCGCGCTACCGCTTGAGCCACATCCCCAGCCCTGAGCACATAATTTTAAAAGCCAAATCATTTTAACAAGAAAAAACAGCAGCTACGTACCCCACCCGCAATTTTCAAATCCCTACGGCAACCATTTTGACTTTTTAGCTATTTCTTCTAGGATTTTTCATTATGATCTATTCTTAATTTTTCATTTTAGGTATTTATTGACTTCCCATGGTAACAAAATGTTTAGCTCTGTCACATCTCTCTTCCCACCTCATCATCATAATTTGTGATAGAATCAACTGTCAATACTATTTTCAGCCATTATAGTAATATAACAGCTAAACCATTATTAGAGTTAATAACTGCACCATTTCCCCACCTGCTTAGTTATCTTAAGTATTGACTGCCTATTCATCTGCAAATTGCTACAAAGTCTAACTTTCCTCTTCATATATTCAAATATATCAGGTAATTCTGTTTTAATTTCTTTCTTAAAGACTTACTTCCTGTGGGCCTGGTGCCACACACCTGTAATCCCAGAGGCTCAGAAGGCTATGGCAGGAGGATCACAAGTTCGTTCAAGATCAGCCTCAAAAACTAAGCAAGGCCCTAAGCATCTTGGAGAGATCCTGTCTCAAAATTAAAGCAAATAAAAATAAAAAGGGCTGGGGAATGTGACTCAGTGGCTAAGCAACCCTGGGTTTAATCTTTAGTACCAAAATAACAACAACAACCAAAAAAAAAAAAAAAATCTTACTTCCTAAAGCTCTCCATCATGTTCCAATCTAGACTGGTTAAATATCTAAGCCTGATGTACAATTATGATCACGGAATTTTCCATTAACTTATCCTGGGAATTCTTTTTTATACTGGATCTCCTGTTTCCTAATCTCATTTCTACTTCTTTCTTGGTTTTGTCTTTTAGTGGGGTATTTTCCAGTAGCTTTCAGAGAAGGGGAGCATGGGAAGGTTTTGTTTTATTCACTACATTATGTCTTTAAAAATCTTCATTTACCTGTACTTAACTGAATGGCTCAGTGCAGAATTCTAGAGAGGAAATCATGTTTTGTAAGCATTCTGAATGTCTTTCCTCATTGTCTTCTGGTTCCCAGTGTTGGTATTAAGAAGACTGGCACCATTCAAATCTTTAATCTTCATAGTCAACTGTGTATCCCCCTCTGGAAGCCTTATTCCTCTTTATGTGTTCTGAAATTTAACAATGTTGTATCTTTGGGTTGGTTTTGTTTGTTCGAATGAACTGATAATTGCTGACCCTTTAAGATAAACTGGGCATGGTAGTGCACGCCTGTGATCCCAGCAGCTTGGGAGGCTGAGGCAGGAGGATTATGAGTTCAAAGCCAGCTTCAGCAACTTAACCAGGCTCTAAGCAACTCAAGGAGACTCTGTTTCTAAATAAAATGTAAAAAAGAGCTGGGGATGTGTGCTCAATGGCTAAGCATCCCTGGGTTTAATTCCTGGTACCAACAAAAATAATAATAATAAATAAATAAAATTTACAGATACATGTCCTTCAGTTCAGTTCTGGGAAATTTTATGCCAATAATCTTCTTTCAGTTTTGTTTTTTTTTTGTTGTTGTTGTTGTTCTTTTTCTTATATGCCTATCTGAATACTGGCCTTCCAAAATGAATTCTCTAAGTATTCTCAGGGAAGAGTAGGGAGGAATGGGAGAGTAGACATGTATGCCCCCACCATTCAATAAGAAGGCATTTCTCAGGCTGGGGTTGTAGCTCAGTGGTAAATCACTTGCCTAATATGTGAGACACTGGGTTAGATTCTCATCACTGCATTTATTAAAGATCCATCAGAGAAGGTATTTTTAAAAAGAAGGCATTTCCTTCAATTGTCTTTTTAGGACATAAAACTTTTTATAAAAATAGACACATGTAGGTGAACACTATCTCAAGTACACAAAGGCAGGGTCCATATTCTGAAAAAGACAGACAATATTTAAGTAACAGCAATAAGAAGGGTGCTTTTTGCAATTAAATAGAAAGTGCCAGTTTTATTGTCTCATTAGCTATGACCATATACTATTAAAGGTCATATCTAAATTGTGAATAAGAATTAGATGCTACTAGTGAACAACATAATTATTCTCATTCAAACATCCCACTGCAATGGTTTATAGGATTAGTCATAAGGCAGACCCTATGAGTCTGTATCTGGTAACACTTTATAACTAATTATAGGCCAGAATGAATTCTAAAGATAGCCAAACTAGGCATTTAATAATGTCATAATATTTCATTTATACTTTTGCTTTCTATCCACAAACCAAAGGAATAATCAAAAGGTCTATAATAGCAAACACTAAAGCATGCACAGTACAACAAAAATACTTCATTCATTATTTTCTGGTCAGATTCATTCAACGGGACTGAATTTTGGATTATTTCTAATCCTTCCCATTAGAAATAGTTAATAAGTAGATGGTAGGTTAGCAATCTGTCGACAATGCCTAGTTCAACCAGAAAACCTAGTTAGACAGTTTCTACTCAAAGCAGTAAATCAGGTTGGTGACATACTTCTCCATAATCTTTCTTCCACCCAATGTCTCATCTTTTATTTATTTATTTATTAAGCTAACTGGAAAATTACATGTTGTACCTATCCATCCCAGCTGATATTCTTTATCCTCTCCTGATCTCTATTCTTCATATTGATTGCACTGAGCTCCCACAAAATATTATAATTATACATAAATGGAGATTCCATTCTCCTTTAAGCAAAGTATAAACTTAACACTATTGAAATGATGTATGAGCTTCAATTTTTTTTTTTAATATTTATTTTTCAAGTATCGGCGGACACAACATCTTTGTTTGTATGTGGTGCGTGAGGATCGAACCTGGGCCGCACATATGCCAAGCAAGCGCGCTACCACTTGAGCCACATCCCCAGCCCCCTGAGCTTCAATTTTTGACAGGCAATTTAAATGTGATCCTCATTTATGTACTAAATTTACTGAAACTATTTTACGTACTTCAAAAGCTCCTTCTTGATAACTTGAATCCAAAAGTAACAAATCTAAGTCAGAATGTTTTTAAAATCTGAATATAATATTTTTCACAATAAAAAATATAGCTTAAGCCAAACATGGTGGCACACACCTGTAATCCCAACAGTTCAGGAGACTGAGGCAGAAGGATCGAAAATTCAAAGCCAGCCTCAGCAACTTGGCAAGACCCTGTCTCAAAATAAAAAATAAAAAAAAGCAAGGAATGTGGCTCAGTGGTTAAGAGGCCCTGGGCTCAATTCCAGGTACAAAAAAAACAACAACAAATATATATATATATAATTTTTAAATATAATTTAAAATTGTAGGATTTAAAACACATTGACCAACTCCTTATGCAGAAGTGCAGAGCCAAAAAAAAATATGGTTCCTCTTTCAGGGGAAAAAATGCTCTGCACAGATATACAATAAAATGCCTTTTAAAATCAGGCCTGATAGCACACACCTGTAATCCTAGTAACTCGGGTGCTGAGGCAGGGGGATCACAAATTCAAGGCCAGCCTCAGCAACTTAATAAGACTGTAAACAACTTAGTGAGACCCTATCTCAAAAGTAAAAAGGGCTGGGGATATAGCACAGTGATAAAGCACCCCTAGGTTAAATCCCTAGTACAAAAAAAAAAAAAAAAAAGAATTTATGGAAGTAACACCAATAGGATGAGTGAGGCAAGAAGAGACAAATAGGTCTGGGGTTGTAGCTCAGTGGCACTCGACTAGCACGTGCGAGGCCCTGAGTTCGAGCCTCAGCACCACATAAAAATAAATAAGTGAAATAAAGGTATTGTGTCCAACTACAACTAAAAAATAAATTAAAAAAAAAGAAGAGACAAATAACTTCTAACAAGCTAGGTACAGTGAAATATGCTTATAATCCCAGCCACTTGGGAGACCAAGGTGGGAGGGTTCCAAGTTCAAGTTCAAGGCCAGCTCAGGAAACCCTGTGAGATCCTATCTCAAAATTTAAAAAGGGGTAGGGATGTGGCTCAGTGGTACAGTATTTGCCTAGCATGTGCAAAGCCCTGGATTCCATCTCCAATACCACACACACTAAAAAAATCTATTCTCTATGGGGCTGGGGCTCAGCGGTAGTGCACTTGCCTGGCATGTGTGAGGCACTGGGTTAGAGTCTCAGCACCACATATAAATAAATAAAAAGATCTAGCGACAATTTAAAAAAAAAAAAAAAAACCTCCTCTCTAAAGGTTACAGCAACAAACAGGAAATATTTATCTACATATATGGTAAAAAAGGAACTGTGACAATGGAAATAAAGAAGACAAGGCCAGGAAATTCTGCAAGTAAAAACTGAAGGTTATGGTCAATATTGTGGCTTATGGTGGGTCTTTGAAAAATTAGTACTATACTTGATCATGAGGACCATCATCATTTACTTTCAAAATAAAATCTAAAAAATAATAACCAGGCTGGGCATCTGACCCATGCCTATAATTTCAGACTCCAGGGGCTGAGGCTGAGGCAGCAGGACTGCAAGTTTGAGGTCAGCCTGAGCAACTTAGTGAGACTATGTTTCAAAATAAAAGGGCTGAGGTATGGTTCAGTGATAGAACACCTCTGGGTTCAGCCTCCAGCACTACCAAAAAAAGGAAGAAAAGATAAGAGGTGGACCTGGTGGTACACGCCTATAATTCCAGCCACCCAGGAGGCTGAGGCAGGAGGATTGCAAGTTCAAAGCCAGCATCAGCAACTTAAAACCCTAAGCAACTTAGTGAAAGCCCGTCTCAAAATAAAAAAATAAAAAAGGCTGGGGATATGGCTCAGTGGTTAAGTGCCCCTGGGTTCAATCCCTGGTGAAAGGAAAAGGAAAGGGGAAGGGGAAGGAAAGGAAGAAAAGAAAGGACTTTTAAGAAATTTTAAGTCTATCAAACTCTAAAATATCAAATATTCTTTTCTAACCTGTTATTTTGCTGCAGCCGGACTGCGGCATTAACCCTCCTCCAACCAAAAACAAACATAACACAGCATTTGCAACAGAAATACCACCCCATTTAATTCAAGTTTCACACAGGAAGCAATGAAAGAAACAGTATACCCTATCTGAAAGTTGAGATGCGTAATGAAGAAAGATGTATTTACAAAACAAAAAGTGAGAAAAAGAATGCTTTCTATAAGTAAACAAAGCTTTTAAATTACAGCCTTTAATTTAGGTTCCAGAACAGAAATCAAGGAAAAGCCTTAAAGGGATGTATTAGAAGAACTATTTCAGAGTAGCAGGTGTAATTAGTTTACAGAGCTAGCAAGAAAATGAAGTTAGACTCAAAGTCAGATCCAAAGTCCACACAATGCTGCAAGAAAACTATTAGATAATTTTAAAATGCTTTTGGGAACAATATAAACACAGGATCAGAACATAAAACAGAACTAAGATCTCCCTGCCTAATCCTACATTTAATACACTGGTTTTCCATACTTTGTGACTAACTGATGGTCTCTCAACCTGTGGAGAGACCATCACTTCTAATAGTTCATGACCTTTAAAAAAAAATTAGTTAAAAGCTGTATGAATCCAATTTCCTTTAAACTTCCACCTACTGTCCATTATTCTTAAAATGTGTTAAGGTTTTTTCCCAAATATACCCTTTGACCATTGTTCTGGGTGTCCTACAGTCCATAGTACTGGGGAATGAATGAAATATTCTAGATATGGTCTGACAAGGCTTGAATACAGTAGTATTTCTATTCCTATCATTATGATCCCTATTATGATGTTTCTACCAATTTAACCTAATAAAACATTTACATTTTAGATTGTTTATATATATATATATATATATATATATATATATATATTTTTTTTTTTTTAGTTTTCGGTGGACACAACATCTTTATTTTATTTTTATGTGGTGCTAAGGATCGAACCCAGTGCCCCCCGCATGCTAGGCGAGCGAACTACCGTTTGAGCCACATCCCCAGCCCTTAGATTGGTTTTATTTGAAAAAGGGGAGAGTGGGCTGGGTTTGTGGCTCCGTGGTAGAGAGCTTACCTCACATGTATGAGGCACTGGGTTCAATTCTCAGCACCACATATAAATAAATGAATAAAATAAAGGTCCATCAACAACTTAAAAAAATTTTTTTTTAAAGAGGGGGGGAAGGTATGGTATGTGTTATACTTTTGTTTTAGTGGGGATTGGTAGAGTGCATCCCCATCATCTTGTTGCTTATATTAAGACAGAAGCTAACAAAAATCTTCATTCAACATCTTTCACATGAACTATTACAAAGTCAAAGAACCCTATCCTCTAACACAATTTTCCTGTTGATTGTTTGGTTTTTGTGGTGCTGAGGAATAGAACCCAAAATCTCCCACGTGTTAGATAAGTACTATACCCACTGAGCTACAAGCTCCAAACCCACTAAGCTACATTCCCAGCCCACAATTAATTTAAAGGCAAAAACTTTTATTTAATGCTGTTAAACTGCATTTTCTTCAGCTTATAATTCTAAACTCTCAAAACTCTTGAAAAACTATACCTGTTTATTGTGCAACTTATCATACAGTGTATAAATCACTGATTTTCTAGTCTGTGTCTTCTGGTAGACTTGGCATTTTTCAAGGACAATCATATCCAAGTCCCTGGTGCTAAAAATAGTTCATGACACCTTATAAGTAAGTGCCTAGGGGATGATGAACTAATTCCTCTTGATTCTGTCATCTAACACATCCTCAGTTTTGTGTCCTCTACAAAATCTAACTGTTGCCTCTTAAATATTCACCTAGGTCAACTTCAAAACTTGATATAACAGGGTCAAGACTAGAGAGCCCTGTGGCACATCACAAGAGATTACCCTCTAATGGCACATCACAGGAGATTACCCTCTAAGTAACAATAAAGTTTAAGGTTACAAGTAAAATTATTCAACTACTTGATATTCAGATGACTATTTCCTAAGTTTAATTATTCAATGAACATTGTCCAGAAAGCTCAAGAAAAATTATTAAAGTAGTATTTCAGTCCCAATTTATAAATTTCAGAGAAAAACTGATTTAAAAAAAGAAATGTTCTGACAAGTTCTGGGGATAATTTCTCATAAACTACACAGAAATGTGTAAAAGAAAAAAAATGGCTTACAGGAAAAGTTTGTTTTGCAATGACAGCTTGCCTGAGTGTATTTTAAAATCCCATCAGAAACCTACTCATGAATGATAACACTCTTCCTTTTCTACATGGAAGGAAACACATCCATTTGATTACTAGTTACAGATAAGAGAAACAATTTCACAACAACAAGCATCCTTTGTCTACATAAAGTAAAATTGCTAACCTACTGTAAAACTTAAATTATTATCTTCAGAACAGATCATTATGATCAATATTTTGGTGGAGGGGGAGACCAGGGAGTTAATCCAGGGGCACTTTACCACAGAGCCACATTCCCAGCCCTTTATTATTTTGAAACAAATTTTTGCCAAGTTGCTTAGGGCCTCACTGAGTTGCTGAGTCTGGCTTTGAACTTGTGATTCTCCTGCCTCAGCCTCCCCAGTGTCTGGGATTACAGGTGTGCACCACTGATCAAAATTTACATGCAAAATTACTACAGTAGTAAAATAAATTTTAAGAAAATGTTAGACTTAGCTGGGTGTGGTGACACCACCTTAAAATCAGGGACTCAAATTCAAGGCCAGCCTTAGCCTTTATTTTGAAGCCCTGTCTAAAAAAAAAAAAAAAGAATCAAAAGGGCTAAAGATGGTGGAAAAGATGAACATCATTACCCTAAGTACATGTATGAATACACGAATGGCGTAAATATACTTTGTATACAATCATAAACATGAAAAATTGTGCTCTATATGTGTAATATGAATTGTAATGCATTCTGCTGTCATATAACAAATTAGAATAAAAAAAATTTTTAAAAAAGGGCTGAAGATATAGCTCAGTGGCAAAGTTCCCCTGGGTTTAATCCCTAGTACCAAAAAAAAAAAAAAAGAAAGAAAAGAAAAGTGTTCACATTCTTTTTACAGAAATTCCATTAATGTAGATAAAAACACGTAAGGTAGGGCCAAGGAAAACACGTTACACAGTATTCCTGAAATTTATGGAAGAGAAGGTAGATGGACTATTCACAATACTTTGAGGCCAAAACAATTAACAGACTATTCCTTCTAGCATCCATGTTAACATATCCAGAACATCAACCAAAACAAAATAAAACCCAGGCTGTGGTGTTACATGCCTTCAATCCCAGCTACAGGAGGATTGTAAATTCAAGGACAACCCTAGCAACTTAATGAGCACCTATCTCAAAATGAGATACTGAAAACGGTTGTGGATGTAGCTCATAGGTAGAGCACTATTGAATGTAATCCCCCAGTACGAGAGAGAGAGAAAACAATGCTAAAGAGAAAGGAAGGAGTAATTTTTAAAAATATATAGCACAAATACAGAAAAAATGCTTAACTGAGTACAATTCATAAATTAGCCAAAAAAGAAAAAAAAACTCTAGTTAAGATAAAAAATACTTAATCTTTTATTGTCATTGAAATAAAATGAGTTCATTATAATCAATTAAAAAAAGAACAATTAAAGAAAATTCATTTCCCCCCCTTTCGTGGTACCAGGGATTGAATTTAGGGTCTTGTAAATGACCATGGAGCAACATCCCAGCCTCCCACCTCCACCCCCATCCAGCTTTTTGAATTTGAGTCCTGATCTAGTTTATTTGCCCAAGCTGACCTCAAACTTTCCATCCTCCTGCCTCAGGCTCTGTCCGAAGTAGCTAAAATTACAGGTATGTGCCACCGTGCCTGGGTGAAAACTTATTTTCAATGCCATTTCTTAAACACATAACTAATCAAATTCCAGAGCTAAATACAGCCAATGTTCTTAAAAGTAAGTTTGTTTGTTTCATTTCTAAACCTAGAAAGCATAATTTAGTTGGGTATGGAGCCACACTTCTCTAACCCCAGCTAACAAGGAACGAAAGTTTGAGGTCAGCCTGGAACTGTATCAAAACCCTGACCCCCCAAAAAAAACTTGGTGCGAGAAGAGTACTGGGGAATTGAATCCAGGGGTGCTTTACCACTGAGTTACACCCCCAATCTTTTTTTAATTTTCTTTTTTTAAATTTTGAGACAGGGTCTAAATTGCTTAAAGCCTCACTAAACTGCTAAAGCTGGCCTCAAATTTGTAATCCTCCTGCTTCAGCCTTCCCATTTGCTGGGATTATAGGTATGCAATACCAAGTCTGACCCAAAATTAAAAAAAAATATTTTCAAAACAGGACTGAAGATGTTAACTCAGTGATAAAGTGGTTCCCTAGCATGTGTGAGGCCCTGGGTTCAATTCCCAGTACTAGGGGGTAGGGGGAAGGAATATTTCCCATCTGAAGACCAACAAATAAATTCTAGCAGAGGAAATGATGCCTACATTAATTAAATACCTATCACTAAATCCTAAGACAAATGATAAAAACAAAAACAAAAATATATATATATAAGTATATTGCCTAGTTTGGAAGAATACTGGAAAGCCTTTTAAAATTCTGTTAAGGGCTGGGGGGTTGTAGCTCAGTGGTAGTGCACTTGCCTGGGACGTGAGGCACTGGGTTCAATCCTCAACATGATCGATCGATGGATAGATATAAAACAAAGGTGTTGTGTCCATCTACAACTAAAAAAAAAATTTAGCTAAATAAAATAAAATTCTGAATAGTGGGGTGCAGTGATGCAAACCTGTAATCACAGCGACTCGGGAGACTAAGACAGGAGAATTGCAAGATCAAGGCTATCCTGGGCAACTTAATAAGGCAATTTATCAAGACCCTATCTTAAAAAAAGGGGCAGGTGAAATATAGCTCAGTGATAAAGCACTCCTGGGTTAAAGCTCTAGTATCAATAAATTTATATTGAGGAAAATGTAACTGAAATTACTTTTTGGCTTTTTTCCCCTTTTATTTATGTGGGGGTGACCTCCCACTCTACCACTGAGATATTAGATGCTTCAGCCCAAGGTTAAAATTTTTTAAGATATTATTTTAGTTGTAGATGGATATAATATCTTTATTTATTATTTTTGTAGTACCGAGGATTGAACCCAGTGCCTCACCATGTGCTAGGCAAGCACTCTACCACTGAATCATAACCCCAACCCCTTCAAAATATACTTACTTATTGTAATACAGTTAGTTACCTAGATGGAATCAAACAGAAATCTCAAAATAAAATTAATAGGCTGGGGCTGGAGCTCAATTGTAGAGCATCTGTGTACCATGTGTAAAGCCCTGGGTTCAATCCCTAACATCACAAAAAAACAAAACTAAAATACAATCTGACTGGGCTTTAAATTTAAGAACTACAATTTAAAGTAACTGATAAATCAGGCACAGTGGCACATACCATGTAATCCCAGCGGCTCAGAAAGCTGAGGCAGGACTTAGCAAGGCCCTAAGCAATTTAGTAAGACCTCATCTCTAACTAAAATATAAAAAGGGCTCGGGATGTGGCTCAGTGATTAAGTACCCCTGAGTTCAATCCTTGGTACCATAAAAAAAAAAAAAAAAAACTTAAAATGAAAATAAAAGTAACTGATAAGATACTTTAGATCAGCATTTTTCAGGTTCATAGTGATAACAGGTATTCAGAAAAATACAGTTCTGGGGCAAGACAAGTTCAGAAAATTAATATTCTATAATTCTTTACCATGCCTTCCCTTTTCAAATTATATTAACACATTAAAGATTCCAAGAAATCCAGCAGAAAGGTTTTGTTAACCTAATTCTGTACAAATTTACTTTGACATTAGTTTGTAACACTGTCACAAAACTCTTCTTTATTATCATCTTATTTCTTAGTACTTCATAGAAGAATTCTCAAAAAACTAAGAGGGAATCATTTTTTCCAGGAGTTCCATACCATGCCTGTTGTTCTAGCTAAATTTTGAAAGTATCTCCTTCCACTCTCAAGTACCCGTTTAGATGATAAATTAGTCATCTTAGAGAAAATGTGGTGACAAAACATATAAAATATTTGAACTACCATTACTAAATACCAAGTTAGCATGTCCATATTACTGCACTCGGTTAAAATGTTATATAGATGATGATTTACCTTGATGCCTTTTCTCAAATTTCTTAAAAATTCTCCATTAGCAATCTTACAGGTATTTTCAAAATACTCTAGAGTATTGAATTCTTATTACCTGAACCAAACAGATAGTGAAAATATGGTAAGTAAGGAATTCATTTTATCCAATAGTAAGGAAAGGAACTCTTGAAAACACTTTTGCAGCACACAGATGTAAAGTTTTTCCTTTCTTTTTTTTTTTTTTAGTTGTAGGTAGACACAATATCTTTATTTTTGTGTGGTGCTGAGGATTGAACCCAGTGCCTCATGCATGTTAGGCAAGTGCTCTACCATCTGAGCTACAACCCCAGCCCAGATGTAAAGTTTTTAAAAGATCTGATGTTGTTTTGCAGTACTAGGAACTAAACCCAGTGCCTTGGACATGCTGGGTAAGCACTCTTACCATTAAGCTACATGCCCAGCCTTTTAAATTTTTGAGACAGTTTTTGAGACAATTTGCTAAATTGTCCAGGCTGGCCTCTAATTTGTAATCTTCCTGCCTCAGTCTCCTAAATGCCCAAGTTCACCACACTCAGCTAAAAGGTTTTATTTATTGTTTTTATTTTTTGGAACTGGGGATTAAACCAAAGGGCACTACTAAGCTGTATCCCCAGCCCTTTTTATTTTTACATTTTATTTTAAGACAGGGTATCACTAAGTTGCTTAGGACCTTGCTAAATTGCTGAAGCTGGCTGTGAACTTGCATCCTCCTGCCTCAGCCTCCTGAGCCAATGGGTTTACTGGCATGCACCACCATGCCTGGCTAAAAGCTTTTTTAAATTAATTACTGCAGGTTCCATCTATGACCCCCTTCCTCATGCTGGCGATTGAACCCAGAGTGTTGGCACATGCTGGGCAAGCTCTCTACCACTAAACTACATTCCCAGTCACCCCACCTTTTTTTTTTTTTTTTGGTAGGCAGGCTCTTGCTAAATTCTCTAGGCTGCCCTTGAATTTATGATCATTCTGCAACAAATACCCCACTAGCTGGGATTATAGGTATGTATCTCTGTACCTGGCTTTCTCAGAATTCATGAGCTCCTTTTCACTTAGCCCAGTATTCCTGTGTGACCTCATTCACCTCATAACTTCAAATTTCCATCTCCTTTTGTATGGAGGCAGGGATTAAACACAGGGATGCTGTACCATTAAGCTACATCCCCAGCCCTTTATATTTTATTTTTTAAATTTTGATATAGGGTCTCCCTTAGTCACCCAGGCTAAACTTTCAATTCTCCTACCTCAGCCTCCAGAGTTGCTGGAATTATAGGCATAAGCCACTGTGCTCAGCTCCTATTACCATTTTCATTTATACTACAATGATCTCTTCCCTAGATGTCTGTAAAATGCTCTTTAGGGATTTTTCTGCCCCAACAATGTCCTTTTCAAGTCACACTCATGCTGCTACCATTAAGTTCCAAGTTTTTAATTCTGCAAATATTTTAACAAAATTGACACAAGTGCATTAAAATAGGTTGGAAATCATAATCTAGAACTTATATTACATTTAATTAATATAATTATGTTATAATTATATTCTTCTTATCCTATAATTGTATATTACACACTATATTTACATTTTTATAGGTGTTCCACATATGGGACGATGGGACAAAATGGATTAAACTTTTCAGTGACTATTGCACTCAGTATAAAGATCGTACTTCCTAACATGGCCTAAGATATACTTCATAATCCAGTCTCAGCCACAGTCATCAATCCCTTAATCAGCTTTCCATCCTCTTAGACTTTCACATACATGCTGTTCTCTCCCTTCTGGCATCCTAACCTTTCTCTAGGTAACTCCAACTCATTCTATTTTCAATTTGTATGTCATCACATTTGGAATACATTCCTTAGGACACCTGTAATATTAGTAAATTGACCCTCCCATGTGGCTTCTCTGTTTAACTCATTACAGTTCTTATGCCATATGTAGAAGGACTCTGTTTTCTACCAAACTACATGCTTTATATATATACTGAGACTGTGTCTTGTTCATCAATAAATAATAATATAACATCTAT
Organism: Marmota monax; assembly: GCF_021218885.2. Classification (NCBI taxonomy): domain Eukaryota; kingdom Metazoa; phylum Chordata; class Mammalia; order Rodentia; family Sciuridae; genus Marmota; species Marmota monax. Next base: position 3,647,384 of record NW_026694865.1, read on the forward strand.
CTTAATTTATTTTGAACCATACTGATATTGCAATCCCGCTACAAATTATACATGTTAAATCCCACAAATAAAATCATTATATAAATGTATCCAATGCCTACTCAGTATACTGACATCCAAACTCAGTAACTATAGTGTTCAAACAATAAATTTTCTTAGTTTGGAGGGCTAAATTAAAGTTTGTACTCAATCATGTAAAGAATGAGAAGTTATAAAAACATTATAAATTGTAAAAAATATAGGAATAGGTAAGAAACTGCTTATAATTAAAATTAAATATAAATCTGAGCTGGGCATGGTAGCACAAGCCTGTAAGCCCAGCAACTTGGGAGGTTGAGGCAAGAGGCTCACACAAGTTCAAGGCCAGACTCAGAAACTTAGTGAGGCAACTTAGGGAGACCCTGTCTCAAAATTAGAAATAAAAGTTCAATCCCCAGCACCAAAAATAAATAGCCCATTACTTCTTAACATTATCATGCTAAGTGAAATAAGCCAGTTCCAAAAAACAAAGGCCAAATGTTATGATATGTAGATGCTAACACACAATAAAGTGGGAGAGGGGAGAATAGATATTCATTGGATTAGACAAAAGGAATGAAAGGAAAGGAAGGTGATAGAAATAGGAAAGACAGTAGAATGAACTGGACATAACTTTCCTATGTTCATAGATGAACACACAACTAACGAAACTCCACATCATGTACAACCACAAGAATATAATCCTACTGTTATACTCCATGTGTGTATAATATGTCAAAATACACTCTACTGTCATGTATATCTAAAAAAACAATTTTCAATGGTACAATGCTATGCCTAGTATGCCTGAGGCTCTGGGTTAGATCCCCAACACCACACACACAAAAAAGACTATTTTCAGCCAGGTGCAGTGACACATACCTGTAATCCAGCAAATTGGGAAGATGAGGCAAGATGATTGCAAGTCCAAAGCCAGCCTTTCAATTTACTGAGACCCTGTCTCAAAACAAAAAATAAAAAGGGCTGGGGATACAGATCAGTGGTAGAGCACAGCAGTCCTGGATTCAATCCCCAGGATCCCCCTCCAAATGAATTCAAATTTTAAAAATTTTAAATCTATTTTCAAAAAATTAGGGAGAAGATTGTTTTATATTTTTGCAAAGCTCTCTGATGTCTAGCTTAATAAAAACAGTCTGATTTTCATATCCATTTCCACAATCTACTGTATTAAGTTGTTTAATATGAAGAAACCTCAGCCTCAAAGTTCCATAGTTAGGAGCAAAATGTTGTATTTTTATTAAAATACTCTATTTTTATTGATTAAATTCACTGATACTAAGGATTGAACCCAGGGGTACTTTACAACTGAGCTATGTCCCCAGCCCTTTTTATTTTTATTTTGAGCCAGGGTCTATCTAACTAAGTTACTTAGGACCTTGCTAAATTCCTGAGGCTGGACTTGCAATCCTCCTGCCTCAGCCTCCACAGTCACTGGGATTACAGGCATGGCTCATTATACTTCTTTAACATAACACATTCATTACTATCACAATGATCTTATCAAAAAGTCAAATATTGGAAACTGTCAAGCTCACAGTGTCAAATACAAGTTTTTCAAAATTCTATTTTTACTTGAAAGCTTAAATTGTATCATTAGCAACAAATATTGTCAGATGTTCTCCCCTGTCATTACAGTCCCTTGTAATGACAGGACTTTTTTTTTTTTTTTTTTTTGAGAAAATGTATGCCAAATCCAAGTCTATATAACTATACTTTGCCAGCAATTATTTCAAGTAAAAATGTATTCCATTAAAAAAGCAGCTAGTTTAGCTTGCAAGTCAAACAACTGCACAAGTCTTTTCCCTGAGCAAACCATCAGATTTGGTATTCAATAAAAGTGCTTTACAGGGTACTTCTGATGTCATCATATAGAATACAATTTAAAACTTACTCAAGAATTCAGATACAACAAAATCAATGTTTCACTGCCTCATCAAGGACATTAAATGTAAAAGGCATTTATTTTTTAATTCCAAGTATCTGCTAATAGAGAACACAACTATTAGTACAATTCAATACCCCTACCTTACTTCATGCTAAGTAACCAGTTGTTTTGCCCACTATTGATTTTGCAAATGTCAATATAGCAAATAATGCCTTACTATTAGTATTAAAATAGTTTTGACCTCAAGGACCCCCAGAGTCTGGTGAACCACTAGAGATTTGAGAAACAAACCTTGAGATACCACTCTAACAACTGATGCATTACTTATATCACCTTTTAAAAGACAATTTTTAATAAATATTCCATTACAAGTGTTTCAATAACTATCCATACCTGTGTGGCAATATACTTCAAACCACCAACAGCTTAGCACCTCATACATAACAGGCACTCAAAAATATAAATGAATGACATAATTGTGACAGAAACTTCTTAATAATCAATTATCAAATACATACTATAAGCCATGTTCTGAGCTAGGCACCTTTCTTTGGGTAACTTATAAAAGCTTATACACCAGAATGATAATTTTAAAATATGAGGGAAAGGTTTACCCCACATTTACACTTATTGTGTCAATGAAGAGAAAAATTATAAATATCTCAAAAATGAAAAATTACTCTTCAAAGGGATATTTTGAATTTTTTTAAAAGGAAAATAGTGAATACATACATACTCTGAAATTTTCCTCATCTTTAAAGTTAGACCTGCATGTCTTATTTTTAAGAAAAGGCTTTAAAATTCACCATAAAGCACAAGGTAGCATGTTAAATTCTGTTTTAAGCTCTACTCCATGAAACTAAAAACAGGCTTGCTCACATTCAGAAACCCAAACTGCTTTGGTGGTGCACTCCAGAATCCCATAAAGAACCTACAATTTCATTTCTCCTCAAGCCAAACAATCCTTACCTCTTATGTTTTTCATATATATTTTTAAGTGAATCTCCAACATTAATACTGTACAGGTTACATTAAATGTGGTAGAGAGGGGTTATAGCTCAGTGGTAAAGCACGTGCTTAGTATAGATAATGCCTTGGGTTTAATCCCCAGCATCGAAAAAATAAAAAAAATAAAAATCAAGGGCTGGGATGTAGCTCAGTGGGGCCCTGCACAAGGCCCCTGGGATCAATCCCCAGTACTGGAGGGAAAAAAAATTGTTTTTTGTTTTTTTAAATCAGTATAGCAGCCCAGCACGGTTGTACTCCCCTGTAATCCTAGCTGCTGGGGAGGCTAAGGCAGGAGGATCAAGAGTTCAAAGCCACCTTCAGCAATTTAGCAAGGCCCTAAGCAACATAGCTTTTTAATTTAGACTTTGTCTCTAAATAAAAAATATAAAAAGGGCTGCACATGTGACTCAGGGTTAAGTGCCCCTGGTTCAATCCCTGGAACCAAAAAAAAAAAAAGAAAATCAGTATAGAAAAACCATTAAATGAGTTCTTAAAAAAACTTTTTTTTGGGGGGGGGGGGGGCATACTGCTGGACATTGAGACCAGAGCCTCCCACATGATAGGCAAGTGCTCCACCGATGAGCTACAACCCCACTCCATCAAGAACTGTCAATCATATATATTGACATTTCAGTAAATAAATCTGTATAACCATACATATAAAATATTCTGCAGTGTTAAAAAGAATAAAACCAGCTGGGCACAGTGACAAACACCTGTAATCCCAGTGACTCAAGGTTGAGGCAGGAGGATTGCAAGTTCAAAGCCAGCCTCAGCAATTTAGCAAGGTCCTAAGCAACTCAGTGAGACCCTGTCTCTAAATAAAATACAAAAAAGGGCTGGGGATGTGACTCAGCGGCCAAGTACCCCTGAGTTTAATCCCCAGTACCCAGGAAAAAAAATAAAATAAAACCATCTCATTTTTTGGACATGTCATGGAAAGATCTTCAACATTCACTATAGAGTAAAAAAAGTAAACTGTAGGAATAAATTGTATAGTATGATCCCATTTATGTTTTTAGAAGATATTTATGTGGCATGTACAAATAAGAGTTCCTTCAATGATCCCAGTTTTATTCTGATGTTATACAATAAATTATAAATATTATAAAAATATACACATTTAAATGCCCATGCAGAGGAAAAAAATAGAAGGCCAAACACAAAAAGCCACATATTATATGATTTCATTTGTAGAAAAATATAAAAGCAGAAAAATCTATTGAGACAAAACAACAGCTTAGCAGATGCCTAGGGTTGGGGGTGAAGGAAGATGGGGAAACAGAAGAAACAGGGGGAGAAGCGGGAGTGAAGGGGGAGTGAATCCAGGGCCGCTTAACCACTGAGAACATCTCCAGCCCTTTTTCATATTTTATTTAGAGACGGGGTCTTGCTGAGTTGCTTAAGGTCTAAGTTGCTGAAGCTGGCTTTGAACTCACAATCCTCCTGCCTTACTTTTTGAAATAAGAAAAAAGTCTGAAACTGATTATGATAATGGCTGTACAACTTTGTGAGTATATCAAAACTCATTTAAGTGTACACTTTTAAATGTGAACTGTATGGCAACAAGAATATACCCCAATAAAGCTGTTTATTATGCTTCCCCATCCACCTAAAGAGGAATAGACAAATACATACCAATGTGGTTGCCTCTAAGGGGAATGAAGATGATAAAGTCTTTCAAATTTTACTCTATTTACTGCTATACCATTACAATGAGAAATATATTCACTTATTATCTACAAAACATAAAGGAATGTAAAAGGTAAATCTAAAATATCCTTCAAAAGTCCTTCATAAACTATCCTGAATTTAATGTTATTCAAATTAACTAAGAAACAGCCTGAAAAAAGAGTGAAGATATGACTCTAGGAATATTTCACATAGATAAGAGCATTAGCCCCATTCCTGACAAATAAATCTTGAACATAATTTATTTATTTGATATTAGACACCTACTACGTCCAGAGGGTAGAGATGGAAAAGAATAGATTGGTGTCAAACCATAACACTATAGCCAACAGAAAGAAGCAAAGTTTTAAGTTAAGGACTTCTGCTACACAGCTGAGGAGACGATATACACAAAGTGGACTGGGGTCAGACAGTAGAAAATCTTGAATACCAGGCTGAGAACTAAGACTTTCCTTTTTTTTTTTTTTTTTGATGGAAAGCCACTGAAAGTTTTTACAGACAGGCATAACAAACAAAAGAAGGGTAAAACTAACATAGCAACCAAAGGGCAGAAACTGAAAGCAAAGAATAGCAGGAAAGGTAAGGAAGTGATGAAGTTTTCAAAAACAGGAACACTTACAAACAGTACTGTGAGATTATGGTGTTTCAATTACTAATTCATGTTCAAAAGGGTTGTTTGTTTTGTTTGCTTCATCTAAGAACAGAAAAGGAAAAAAGATAGTTTATTCATTTTGATGAATTTTAGAAATTCATGATAAAGAATAAAGAAGGCTTGCCAGAAAATTCAGAGGGCAAGTTTCTAGGCCATTATCTTTTGTGACACCACTGAAACCTAGAGAGAATCAGAGGAAAAAAAAGAGCAGAGGGAATCAAAACCAACAGGAGTTCCTCAGTTTTTTCTTTTATCATACTAGGAATTGAACCCAAGGGCACTTACCCACTGAGCCACATCCCTAGCCCTTTCTATGTTTTATTAGACAGGGTCTCATTAAGTTGGTTAGGACCTCGCTAAACTGCTGAGGTTGGCTTTTAACTCAGGATCCTCCTGCCTCAGCCTCCCAGCCGCTGGGATTATAGGGCTGGAAATATGGGCATGCACCACAAGAATAGCAAAAGGTACAATGGTAATTAAAACAACAGATACTCCTTGACTTACAGTGGAGTTACCTCCTGATAAACCTAACATACGGTGAAAATGTCTTTTTTTTTTTTTTTAGGGGGAGGGGTATCAGGGATTGAAACAAGAAGCACTTAATTAACCACTGAACCACATCCACAGCCCTTTTTTATTTAGCTTTATTTTGAGATAGGATCTCCTTAAATCGAGGTGGAAATATCTTAAATCAAAACTACATTTATTACACCTAACTTGCCAAACATCATAGTTTGGCAACACAGTATACTCTAGGATATTGGATTCACCCTTAACCACTTATACAGGTGGGCTGACTAGGAGCTGTGGTTCGCTGCCTCTCCCCATATCACATACTGTTAGCCCAGAAAAAGATCAAAATTCAAAATATGAAGTATAGTTTCTATTAGCTGTGTATCACTTTCCCACCATCTGGAAGTCAAAAAATTGTATATTGGGTAAAAAAACTGTATATTGTACTTCTGAATTAATGGTAAAATACAACTAAGTACTTTAAAACTTCTCTACTGAAGTTTTTTTTTTTTTAATCTTAATGGTAAAATTGGTTAAATAAATGCAGATTTAACTGAATACCAAATTCTGACAATTTGAATTTAGAGAATGGGCATTTTCACATCCTTAATTTCATCAACCATCCTTCCACAATACCATTTTCATTGCCTATATAACCTTTCTATAACATCTCCTCAAAACAATGCTACCTACCAATTTAATACCATGGCAACACTGCTATGAGATTAAAAAAATATGAGTAGAGCAAATTCTCATTGCCACTTTCTCTAATGTTCAGTAGTTTTTAAATGCCAGTTAAAAACTGATAAGCATCTAAACAAGGCACCAAAACTTGCCATATTTGATTATTGTTATTATTTCCAAAAACATACTTGAAATAAAATTATACACATTACTTTATGATCTATTTCATATTTTATCAAATGTTCTGATTCAGAAGAAATGTTTGCTAACATTTTGTAAAACATCTCTGCCAACTTTTAATCTTATCTGATATACTATCGAAAAGAAACAATAAATCAGGCGTGATGGCACACACCTGTAGTCTGAGCGACTAGGGAGGCTAAGGAAGGAGGATTCAAAATTCCAGGCCAGCCTGAGCAACATAGTGAAACCCTACCTCAAAATAAAAAATAAAAAGCACTGGGAATGTAACTCAGTGGTAAAGCACCCCTGGTTCAATCTCCAATACAAAAAAATAAATAAATAAAATAAGAAGAAAAAAAGAATAAAGGTAAAACAATTAATGAACTAAGAATTATTAGTTTACTTCACTTACAACACTTGAATCAGAAAACCATTTGTATTGCTCTCCAGAAGCAAAAAAAAAGTCTGTCATATAAATATAAAACATGTGCAAAGTTTTGTACAAGGCCATTTGTCAAGACATTGTTCAAAATAGCAAACAAAGGTTTGGGGGTGTAGCTCAGTGGTACAGCATGTGCTTAATACGTAAGATGCCCCCGAGTTCATTCCCTAGCATTCCTCCCAAAATAGCAAAAATATATAAATAATCTGTCTCATGATAGAGACTAATTGAGTATAATATAATGTAACCTTTCAAATGATTATACAGACTAATACTAACCTGGAAAGGCAGCCATGAAAATAACAGATTACAAATAAAAAATATTGTGATCTCTTTCTGTGATGAATATATATACACTTACAGTCATAGAAAGTGTAAATGAATAGATACTCAGATGTTAACCATAATATTTCTGAGTGCTGAAATTACAGGTGTTATTTTTCTGCTTACTTTTCAGTATTCTCTGAAATTTTCCCCAGCAAAACAGTATTTGCAAAAATTAACATGCTGGACTGGGGTTTGTACCTCAGTGGTAGAGGTAGATATTTCTTCCCAGTTCCCACTACAACCATGAGCCTAGCTCGTGATAGGCACTGGGTTCAATCCTCAGCACCACATAAAAATAAAGGTATTATGATATTCTGCAATAAATTTTTTTGAAAATACATATGGGCTGGGGTTGTATCTCAGCAGTAGAGCGCTTGCCTAGCACGTGTGAGGCTGTGGGTTCGATCCTCAACACTACATAAAATAATAAAGTATTGTGTCCTCTTACAGCTAAAAAAAAATATATTAAAAAAAATTAACACATAGGGCTGGGGATGTGGCTCAATGGTAATGCGCTCGCCTGGCATGCCCGGGGCGCTGGGTTCGATCCTCAGCACCACATAAAAATAAAAAATAAAGATGTTTTGTCCACCGAAAACTAAAAAATAAATATTTTAAAAAATTAATACATATGATTTCAACTAACAAACTCCAAACTTTTTACAAGAAAGCTGCCAAAGCCTAAGGAATAGCCAAAAATACTGTGACATAAGAGCAAAAGGGAAAACATTAACAATACCATAACTAGAATTCTTTATGAACTAGGTATTCTAGAGGACTCCAGGACAGTCTTGCCACCTTTAAGGAGGCCTACAAAAGAGTTCTGAAACTACAAAACCTAGGTTCAAATCTCTGTCACTTTTATCAGTATGACCTTGCATTAGTCACTTACCCTTTTTAGACCCACTTTATCTATAAAAAGAAGTTATTACTTGCCTTTCCTATCTAAAAGAACTGTTGGAAAGATCAGAGATAATGTGACACATTATGAACTAAAAAGTACCATTTAAGTAAGATATTATTCAAACATTTAAAAAAAAGATGCTTAATGGCAGAGCCAAAAACTTCAGAAAACACAACAATCAATTTCATGAAGTAATAAACCAGGGTTTTTTTGTTGCTGTTGTTTTTAAAGGCTACATCTCATCATAAACATTAAGTTTTTCTAAGACTTAGGTATTTCTTCCCAGTTCCCACTACGACCATGAGCCATTTATTTTCTTATCCCTAGTTACCAGCAAGAAAGAGTACAAATTACACTGAACTCAAAAGCCTCAGCAAGAAGCCTGGAGCAGCATGTTGATGGAGTTCACCAGGAGAAACCCAAGGTTAATCAGCTATGGACTCGACACTAAGCACCACTACAATCAACAGGGATTACAAGACACTCTTTGAAGAGAAAGACAATGCAATCACCCAGGAGAAAACCACAGAGGAAAAGAAAGCAGTATTTCAAACAATTACATGAAATACTTAAAAACTAAAGTGCTTTATAAACTGCTTTTAAATACTGTTCACAAAATTAGTGACATAAAACAAAAGTCATCTAAATGTGGCACTTGTCAAAAGCAAGTTATGGAGATTAAAATGAAATCTACGAATAAATTGTCTGATCTACTTGCCTCTATTTGTAAAAAAAAAAAAAAAAAAAAAAAAGCAGACAAATTACACCACAAAGATCAAAACTAAGTGGTTATTTCTTGAAAACAAAGAGGCAAAACATGACAACAGAATCTAATTACATGCTTATAAAGTAAATACTTTTAAAAGTATGGTTTTTCTTCCCATTGAATTTCATTATTTACTCCACTAAAATGATGATTAACATCTTCCCTCCTACAGTTCCTCTGTGTTAAAATAGCAGTAAAACTTGGTTTAAGTTTTAATTCAGAAAACAGTTGTTAAAAAAAAGTACTTTTAAGAGGAGCTACAAGAAGCTGTCAGATTATTAACTATCAACATCACCTGGCTATCACACCCTCCCACTTTTAAGTTGGTAAAGACAATAAAATATTCACTCTCCGTATTCTCACAAAAGTCTTTTATGGGTAGATCCTTAATGAAAAATTAAACTTTTCATAAACAAATGTGCACAGAGTACTCATTTTGATATGTATGACTCACAATATAATTTTTATTGGCAGTACCTTGAAGTGTTGCAGCTTGCACTATTCCTACAGGGGATACAGATCTGTTTTTCCCATCTAGATCTTTGCAGATTCCTTATAGATTTGAAAGGATTCACTAAAAGGGCCATGTGGAAAATAATTATAAACACAATCCACAGCAAAATTAAATGAGGACTGTGAACTAGGATAACAAAAAAGTCACTGTATTTATCAAAAGCCTCTCAGTTGAAAGTACTGTATTTCCATTTAGATTTTTTCTAATCTAGGTTTTTCTTTTTTCTTTTTTTTTAGTTATAGATGGACACAATACCTTTGTTTGTTTATGTGGTGCTGGGGATCGAACCCAGTGCCTCACCTATGCTAGGCAAGTGCTCTACCACTGAGCCACAACCCACGCCCTGTTTTTCTTAATTCTTACTTTGATTTTTTTCTACTTTTTTAGGGTGCATGTTATTTACCTGCAAAAATCACAAACAAAAAACCCTGCAAATATATTTCCAAAAGGAGTATCTTCCAAACTTGACTACACAAAAAATTATATGTGCACATTCTTAAATAACTATAGTTGGCTCCTGAGATTACCTCCCCCACTCCCAAAAAAAGAACAGTAAATTTAACCATAATGAAGCATTAGCAAAATTTTTAACACAGCTTATCACCAGTTAAGTAATTCATCACAGCTCCTCAAGGTCTCAGGCACACACAATGACATACAAACATGTCAAAACAGTTATTATAATTTATAAAATTATAAAACAGGAACATAAAAGTTGAAAACTCCTCTGGAAAAACTCAAGATGATTTTGGAGACAGCAAAAAAAGGACACCAATTTTAGATAAATAACATTTCCCCAAGTATTTAGTGTTCATCTGATATGGACTCATTTTTGTAAAGAGAAAACTTTACCTAACAAGACTCACACCAGGGATCTCATCTATCCTCAAAGGCACTTTCTTAAAATGAGAAAGAACAAAGAAGTAAATCTCCCAGCATGTGCCTTCCATACTAGTTTCTTCGGACATCATCAAGAGTCACAATATAGCCCCCACAAGCTTTTCAGTTTTACTCTATGGTCCATGTATAATAGAACTGATAAGCTATTTCAAAAGGACTGCTAACAAAATAAATATTAGAAGGCAAGGATCACAGCAACATAGTGACTATTTTGGGAAACTATAGAAAACGCATATCTTGAAGTTGTGTACTTTTTCATTTCAAGGGTTAATTATCTCCAAATAGTCAAATTCCTGAGGCTTTATCCTTTCAAGTCAAAACTGAAAGGAAAAAGAAATCATCCATTCCAGTTCTTCTCTGCCTTAAAAGTGTAATTAGAAGTAAATTTTAAAAGAATGGCACTCAAAGCCAATATACAAATATACAAATCTCACAATGTTAATGCTCCCAAGTTATTAGGGAAAACGATCTTTCAATGAGGCTTTTCCACAGAAAAACTCTCCAGAAACGAACCAGGTGTTTGGTGTTTTACAAGTTGTTTCATCACAACGGAGAAAAAAATAAGTGATTTTTATTAACTATAAAAAGAATTTACAAATATCCCCAAGGATTTACAATCGTATATCCCAATCTCCACTCTGACCGAGATGTCAATTCTCTGGGCTGTGATATAACCAGCTGCTCGGTTCACACACAGGAAGCCACAGAGAAGGGAATATCGCGTTCAGAGCCTCGAAATAATACGCGTTAGTTAAGAACTGCCTGCTACTAAACCAAAATTATTCAAGCGGAGCCCCATTTGTCACAATCCAATCATAAGGGTTCCACCCCCTCCCCCAACTGCTTGTGTAGTGGTATATCTGCTTCGGTAAAGAAGCCATCATCAGGTAAAGATTGGGGTGGGAGAAAAAGCGGGGGAAAGGGGGCACCCTTTCATCTAATTTCGCGAGGCGTGAGTAATTGGTACAGTTGAGAGGAACGGAGGAACGTTCTATTTATTGGGGGTTGAAGTAGGATGAGGGGGGGAGAATTTCGTTCAAATCAACATGGCCAGCAAGATGTCCCTACAAACAAAAGGCAACGGGGGGATATAAACACGAACCATTCACCTCCATCAGCTATAGCATCGCCATCATGGTGTGTGCAGAGACCCCCAAAGGCTCCTCTCACCCTCCACGCCAGTCAAAGCAAGAAAAGGGAGAGAGGAGCTGCATCCCACCACCCACTACTCCTTTCAAATACACACTCATCGAGGGGGTTTCTCCCCACTCCCCGGTGGTCCGGAATCAAAGAGAAAGAGTAACGTCCCACCCAGGCAGACTCCCCCGCCACCCCTCAGCCGAACCCCAACGCAGGCCCGAGGTTCGCTAAACTTTACCGGAGCTTCTCCCCCACCTCCCCACCCCGTGGCCCCAGGACCGCGCTTCCCACTAGCGGGGCAACCCAGCGCCTCCTGACAGGCGGGCAGCCGGGAGAGGCAAGTCCGGGGCGGGGGCGCCAGGGAATCCACGGAGGGGCGGGGCAGCCGGAGCCAAGTTCCCGGGGGTCTAAGAAGAGCGCCTGACAGGAGCCCGGGACTGCAAAGGAGGAAGAGGAAGCGGCGGCGGGGAGCTTTCCCAATCCCCCCCTACGAGAACACCCTGCCCCCAGCCCCCCATGGGGGGCGGGGAGGCGGGCTGCAAGGTGAGAAGCCCGAGCCGAGGAGACAGTCGCAGCCCCTACCTCCCGACCCGCTCTCTCTTCCCCCGCCACCCCCGCCAGAGGCGCCCACAACAATAACACGCCGGGGACGACCCGTCAGCGCCCCCGAGGCACCCGGGGCCCGCGGCCCGCCGCAGCCAGGCCCCCTCTGCTGGGGCCGGGCGAGCCTCTCCTCCCTACAACTCCAGACCCTGGTGGAGCCAGGCCCGAGCGGCCCCCCAGGGTCGGACCCATCCCCCCCAGCACCAGCGGCGCCGTCTCCGCGGCCGAATATTAGAAGTGAATTCGAGCTGCGCTTTACCTTTAGTTCCGCACTGTCCGCCATCTTGCGTCTGTCAGCGCAAGCGCAGTGAGCCTCTCCGGGGGCCGCCGCTAGACCCTCCCCTCTGGCCGGCCTGGCCCCGCCCCGACCCGCCCCTCTGCCTCCCCGACCCGCCCCCGGCCTCCGCCCCGCGCCGGGCGCTCAGAGCCCCGCCCCAGGCACGTACCGCAGCGAGACAAGCACGTACTATTTAAATAATGGCGCCAAGCGGCGAGGTTTGACAGTTACTCTCTCCTCGGCCTCCCCGCCCCCATTCTCGCTCTGCAGGGGCCTCCAGGGAAGAGACCGAGCTAGAGGGACGCTGGCCTGAGCCCCGCCCCTCGGGATCGGCGGAACCCTTTGGCCAAGCTTCCATGCCTACTGTCGTAGAAACAATAATGACCCCTCCCCCAACCAGCAAGGCATTTTCAGCACCTGCTACCTGCGAGGTTATGCGTGGGCCAAAAGTAACACTCCGTTAAGTTTAAGGAGCACTTGAAGCATTTCTGGACTTGTTGGCTCAGATCCTCCTCATAACGCGGTGAGATAAGCAAAGAAGAGATTGTTCTTCCATGGTAAATATTCCGAAATGAAAACTCAGGAAAAGTGACTTGCCCAAACAAGTACTGCTTAACAGGGGTGGCCTAAGACAAAATTCCGAAGATGTCCATTCATTAACTCTTTGTTTTCAACAAGTATTTATTTAGCGACTATCTGCTGGTCCTCTGCAGTGGGAAATTAGACAAGATCCCTGCCCTCCTATCATTCTCTAATGGGGGAACAGACAAGTTAACTAATAAAGATACAGTAGCAAAGGGTGATGAATGGCAGAAAGGAGCAAAAAGTCCAGTAAGAGGAAGAAAAAAGGTGTAAGAGGAGGTGTGCTTAATCCTCTGCTACACTGCTATTCCAAAGACAATGAAAGATTTCATACCTTTTCTTTTCTACTAAAAGCGTCCTATACTTCCTATCCAACCCCTATTTTCTATTGGCCAACTTTACCTCATATCTCATGGGAAAAAATGAAAGATAAGAGACATGAATTCCCTTATCGTCAAAACTACTCTTATCTGCATAGTATCATTTGTATTACTATAGAATGTCCCTGCATCAAGAAGACCAGGCCTTCCACCAGTGACCTGGATTCCTTTCACTCCCACATTCCTAAAGATTTTACTCCTACAATTACTTTGCCCTTCAGTATCATTAGTTTTTTCTTTTTTTTTCTCCCAATTGGATCACTCTCATCAGCATATAAACATACTGAAATTCCTAAAATAAACCTTCCTTGACTATAAAATTGCCTCCAGCAGCTTCTCCATTTCACTCTTCAGTGTATGACTTCTCAAAAAAAGTTTTTAATCTCTCTACAGTACTTGTTCTCACTTCACTTTCATCTTTCAACCTAGTCTGATCCAGCTTTGGCTCCCATCATCATGATCACTTACAAGATTACTAATCATCTCCACGTTTCCAAAGTCAATTATCAATTATTTAGTCTTATCTAAACTGACCTCAGGGAACTGCTAAGAGTTGATATGCTTCCTTTCTCTTGAAACAGTTTTTCCCCTGAACTTTCCTCCATATCCCACTGTCCTGATATTCCTATCCCCTCACTAGGCTCAATATCCTTTGCTGATTTTTTTCCTTCTTAGATAAAATTCTTTTCTTTCACTCTGTTTGTTGTTGTTGTTCAGTACTAGGAATTGAAACCAGAGTCATGTACATGCTAGCTAGTGTTCTACCCCTTAGCTACGTCCCCAGTTTTTTGGGGTTTGTTTGTTTTTTAATTTTGAGACAGGTTCTCACTAAAGTGCTCAGCCTGGCCTTGAATTTGTGCTGCTCCTGTCTCAGCCTCCTTAGTCACTGGGATTTCAAAACCGTATTACTACTATGCCCTGGTTGGCTAAATCTTTTTTTTTTTTTAATTTGTTTTAATTAGTTACACATGACAGTACAATGATCTTGACATATCATACATTTGAATCAGATGGGATATAATTTCTCATTTTTGGCTAAATCTTGAAACACTAGAGTGTCCTGAGTTCAAGCCTTAGTCCTCTATATTATGTTATCACCACTGATATCATTCAACTCCTTGATTTTAAGTCTATAAGATAATAACTTTCAAATGTCTCTCTCCTGCTTAGGCTTTCCCACCAAAACCTAGATTCACAAATGTACTTGAGAGGCTTGGGAAGTAGTTCAATGGTAGAGCACTTGCCTAGCAAGCACAAAGAATGGGTTCCATTATCAGCCAAAAAAAAAAAAAAAGTAAGTGGCTACTTAATATCTATACTTCCTATCTCATAGTCACCTCAAACTTATTAGAGAGATTTTTATCCCTCATCTTACTACCTTTCCCAGTAGTCTCACAAATTGGCACCATTATCCATTTAGTTGTTCAAGCCAAAAATCTGGAAAATATTCTTTTTTTTTTTTTTCTTTGTCCCAGGGATTGAACCTAGGGGCACTTAACCACTGAACCATATCCCCAGAGACAGGGTCTCAATAAGTTGCTTAGGGCCTCACTAAATTGCTAAGGCTGGCTTTGAACTCATGATCCTCTATCTCAGCCTCCTGAGCTGCTGCAATTACAGGCATGTGTCACCGCATCCACCTTGGAAAGCATTCCTGATTCCTCTTTTACCTCCCATATCCATCCATCCAATTCAGCCAGTCCAGCTGAATTGTTCTCTAAAACATATCCCAAGCCAGCTAGTTCATTTTACTGCATTTTCACTACCATCACCCTATTTCAAGATGTCATAATCTTACACATTGAAACTAAAAAGTCTGTCCAACCAACAGGACCACATAATTACTTTTTTTTTTTCCAGTACTGGGGATTGAATTTAGGGCCCCGTGCGCTAGGTGAGTGATCTATCACTAAACTACATCCCCACCCTATACATTGGCTTTTGTAACCCTCCACACTTTTGCTGCCTTGGCCCATGCGGTAGAGTAAAAATATATTTGATTTTTTTTTTTTTAAGAGAGAGTGAGAGAGGGGGAGGGGGAGGAAGAGAGAGAGAGAGAGAATTTTTTTAATATTTATTTTTTAGTTATCGGCGGTCACAACATCTTTGTTTGTATGTGGTGCTGAGGATCGAACCCGGGCCGCACGCATGCCAGGCGAGCGCGCTACCGCTTAAGCCACATCCCCAGCCCCAATATATTTGATCTTGTCCCTGGTTCCCAGCTCAGGAAATACTTGTAATTCTCCCATATTAGTGTCTGTTATTCATAAGAAGACCCTTTCAATCACACTTAAGTTTATGGTAATGGGATGATTCAGGGTCACCTCATTGAGCCCCTAGAAAACTTCTGGATGGTAAATGGTCACCACAAAAATTAGAGGGTCAGGGTGGGCACCCTGTTACACATCTATAATCCCAGCTACTTGGGAGGCTGAGGTAGGAGGATCACAAATTTGAGGACAGCCTAGACTTTACTATCCTTGATGGGGAAAACAATAGCTAGGGACATAAATCAGTGATAAAGTACTTTCAAAGCACGTGCAAGGCCCTGGGTTCAATCCCAGTACTGCAAAAAGAAATAAGATTAGAGGTTAGGTGGGCCAGTGGGACACGTTTTATAATCCCAGCAGCTCAGAAGGTTGAGACAGGAGGATCAATCCCCAGTCGTGTCCCCCCCATCACCCCGTCACCCCCCTCCTGCACCTCCATCCCCCCTGTCCGCTGCCCCCCCCACCCCCGCCAAAAAAAAAATTAGAGGTTAGGAACCTTCAGACTCATCTACTCCCCACCTCCAGGAAGAGAAGGAAACTGAAAATACAGGTTATAAACCACCACCAGGGATTGAACTCAGGGGCACTTGACCACTGAGCCACATTCCAAGCAACTATTTTTGTATTTTATTTAGAGACAGGGTCTCACTGAGTTGTTTAGGGCCTCACTTTTGCTGAGGCTGGCTTTGAACTAGTGCAAGCCAGTCTTGAACTTGCAACCCTCCTGCTTCATTCAACCTTTATAGTTGCCATTATGGGTATGCACCACCAAGCCCTGCCTGTTTTGTATCTTTTATAATAAAACTATATACACAAGTATTTCCTGAGATTTGTGAATTGTTCTAGAGTTGTTCTAGTGGATCATTAAACCTGAGGAGAAAATTGTAGGAACCCTTGAGTCTCAGTATCTGTTTCTCTTTTCTTTTTCTTTAAGCAATATTTGGGATCGAACCCAGGGCCTTATGCATGCTGGGCAAGTACTCTACCACTCCAGCCCAGAAACCCTTGAATTTATCACTGATCAGTCAGAAGTATGGGTTGGACTGCAACTGGTGAGTAGTCTAGTAGGACCAAGCTCTGAGACTCATCTCTGTATGAACCCCTGAATTTAGGTCACCAATTTTGTGTCAGAGAAATAGAGAATTGTATTTGATGTCAGAAAGTACATCAGAGGCACCTTCTTCCATTAAAAATTATGTTTTACAACCATGTTGGGATAAAGACAGATGTAATGCAAGCTAATTATATATCATTTTTCCTCTGATTTTCCAAGATTTAAAACACTTTTGTGAGCCAGAGCAGTGGCACATATTTGTAATCTCAGCAACTGAGGAGGCTGAGGTAGGAAGATGTCAAGTTTGAACCCAGCCTGGGCAATTTAGCAAGACCCTCTCTCAAAAAAAAAAAAATGTTGGAATATATCTCAGTTTGGTAGTTCAATCTCCAGTACCACCAAAACATGAAGAAGAAGGAAGAGAAGGAGAAGAGGAGAACATTTAGAAGTAAATCTCTGTGATTTTTAGTTCTTAGTTAGTTTTTAGTTATGCCTTCTTGAAAATGAATCTCACATATATTGTTTATAGGGATGATACAGCCACTCTGGAAAATAGTTTGGCAGTTATCTTGAAAAATGAAAATGTACTTAACCATAAGACTCAGTAGCGATTGCACCCTTGAGCATTTATCCCAGAGAATGAAGACTTATTTTCACATAGGCGGTTATACAGGAATGTCCATAGCAACTTTATTTATTAAAATCCTGTGTTAGCATCCATCACTATGACAAAATACCTGAGATAAACAATTTAAAAGGGGGAAAGCTGAGCATGGTGGCACACACCTGAAATCCCAGAGACTCAGGAGAATGAGGCAAGAGATCATAAATTCAAGGCCAGCCTGGGCAAGTTAGCAAGACCCCATCTCAATATTTAAAAAGATTGAGGGTGGGTATAACTCTGGTAGAAGGCCTCTGGGTTCAATCCCCAGTATAAAAAATAAAATGAAGAAAGATTTATTTTGACTCAAGGTTTCAGAGGTGTCAGTCCATGGTCACTTGGCCCTGTTGCCTTAAAGACCATAGCCAAGTAGTACACTGTGGTAGAGGGCACACAGCAGAGGAATCTACTCATGTCTTGGAGGCCAGGAAGCAAAGAGAGAACCAGAAGGGGTAAAGGACAAAGCACAGCCTCTAAAGCTACACACCCTCTAAAAGCACACACCCTTCAAAGGCATGCCCCCAGTGACCTACTTCCTCCAACTAGGCCCCCACCCCTAAAATTTCCACAACTTCCCAATAGTGCCACTAGCTGAAACTAAGCCTTCAAAACATGAGCTTTTAAGAGCAAATCATGCCAGGTGCTGTGGCGCACGCCTTTAATCCCAGCGGCTCAGGAGGCAGAGGCAAGAAGATCATGAGTTCAAAGCCAGCCTCAGCAAAAGCAAGGTGCTAAGTAACTCAGTGAGATCCTGTCTCTAAATAAAATACAAAATAGGGCTGGGGATGGGGCTCAGTGGTCACTTGCCCCTGAATTCAATCCATGGTACCCTCCCCCCAAAAAAAAATCAAAAGAAATTCCAAAGGAAAAACTATCCAAATCCTTGATGGGAAAATGGTTAAAATTATGATAAATCTATACCATGGACTAGTACTCATCAATAAAAATGAACTCACCTAACAACTTAAATAAAACTCAATGAAATTATGCTGAGTGGCCAGACATGATGTCACATGCCTATAATCCCAGCAACTCAAGAGGCTGAGCAGGAGGATCACAAATTCGATGGCAGCCTGAGCAATTTTAGCATGATCCTCAGCAACTGGGAATGTAGCTCCATTATGCACTCCTAGATTTGGTTCCCAATACTGCAAAACAAATAAACAAAAATCAGTTCAAGTTTCTTTTTCACATTTTTTTCATTCAATAAAGTAGGTAATCATAATTTTAAGTATATCCATTGTTTTATTGAACTAAGTAACTGCTCTATCACTGAACTATACCTCCAGCCCCAACCATCCTTATTTTGAATAAAAACCAAAACACAAAATTTTATTTTAATAAAATCAAATTACTTTGAAGATTTTTTGAATTGTCCTTCTTGCAAAACACATTATTAATCCCTAGTTTGGGTCTTTAATAGAAGTACATAATGGAAGAAGAAAGGAAACTAGAATAAGGAAATTCTCATTATTACTTTTATTTTTAACAAGTATAGCTTAGTGGGAGGAACTTGTTCTCAAGGATTAAGTATTTTTATTCAGTTTTAAGGCAAAATTAAATTTCATTTGAAAGTGGGATCAGAATATGAGGGATGGCCCATCCTCAGGACCATAAAAATAGAGTAGCAGAAGCACTACTTGGAGTTAAAAGTGGACCCAGGGATGTGGATAATGAAAGGTTGTTTGTTGTTGTTGTAAAAAAATCACAAAAATTCCTGATATGCAGTGAGTTTGTTCACAAATACCCAGCTTCTCCTTTCTGTAAATCTGGTAGGATGACACTTTCCCATCTCTTTTGAAGTTGGGATAATGGTGTGATTTGCTTTAACAAGAAGTGTGAGCAGAGGGAAGGTGAGTCACCTCTAGGTAGAGCCATGGGTTTGTGCCAGCTCCTTCTTCTCCCTATGGTGATGCTTGTAGAAGCATATGGTGAGGTACAACCTCCAGCCAAGGTTCCTGATGACTACAATGAGCAAGTGCCCCTGCTGATCTACATTGGACATGTGGCATAGAGAAGAAATACACTTTTTAAGTTTTCTTTCCCCCCCCCCTCTCTCTTTCTAAATATATATGATTAAAACCAGGGTACTCTATCACCAAGCTACATCTGAGTATCTGAACCTTTTATTTATTTATTTAGGGAGGGTCTTGCTAAATTGATGAGGCTGGCCTGGAGCCTGTGATTCTTCTGCCTCCGCCTTCCAAGTCGTTGAGATTACAGACATGTACCACCACATCTGGCAAGAAATATATTTTTAAAATTTGGTGTATTCCAGGGCTAGGGTTGTGGCTCAGTGGTAGAGAGCCCTCCTAGCTCATGCGAGGCCCTGGGTTCGATCCTCAGCACCACACAAAAAATAAATAAAATAAAGATGATATTGTGTCCATCTTTTTTTTAAAAAAATGGTGTATTCCTGGGCATGGTGGCACACACCTGTAATCCCAGAGACTCAGGAGGCTGAGACAGGAGAATTTCAAGTTCAAGGCCAGTCTCAGCAAATTAGTGAGGCCCTCAGTAACTTAGTGAGACTTGTCTCAAAATAAAAAATAAAATAAAAAGAACTGGGGGTGTAGCTCAGTGGTAAAGCACCCCTGAGTTAAATTCCCAGTACAAAAAAAATGGCATATTATAATTATACATAATAGTGGGATTTGTTGTACATACCTCCCTTCTTGTTTCCCTCCTCCTCCCTTCTTTAGGTCCCCTTCCTTTATTCAACTGGTCTCCTTTCTATTTTTATGAGACCTCCCTCTTTTTCCTTTTTTTCTCCCTAGCTTCCCCATATAAAACATATGACTCTTGACTTTTTGAGTTTGGCTTATTGCACTTAACATATGCTCTGAAATTCCATCCATTTTCCTGCAAAAAACCCACATTATTTTATTATTCTTTTTAGCTTAATAAAAATCCATTTTGTATACATAACACATTTTCTTTATCCTCTCATCCATTGAGAAACACCTAGGCTTGACTGTTGTGAACTGTTGCTATAAACATGGGTATACATGTATTGGTATAGTATACTGACTAATTCTCTTTTTTTAAAAGATTTTTACTTATAGAGGATACAACACCTTTATTTAATTAATTTATTTTTTTTTTTGTGGTGCTGAGGATTGAACCCAGTGCCTCACACATGCTAGGCAACCACTTTACCATTGAACTACAACCCCAGCCCTATTGATTAATTCCTTTTTTTTTTAAGTTGGACACAATACCTTTATTTATTTACTTATTTTTTTATATGGTGCTGAGGATCCAACCCAGCACCTCACACCTGCTAGGCGAGCGCTCTACCACTGAGACACAACCCCAGCCCCTTGACAAATTCTTTAGGACACTTTTACTTTTGTAAGTCTGAGATTTTAACCTACCTCATCCCAACCCATCCATATTATGGTATGCTACCAGAACAAAACTTAAGAAAGTGGTATTGGCATAAGAGTCAGGAGGTGGTGACAAGGATGGTGAACCGTGATACACAATGGAAAAGCATTGGTAAAACTCTTTCCTGAAGTTACTTGGAAGATGAACTTGTAGCTTTAGAAATAATTTGAAAATATAATGTTGGCTGCATTTAACAAGAAAAGGGGAGGGGGAAATTGGCTGGCTTGCAAGTAGGAATGAAAGACAAATGAGAATCTGAAAATACAGAGCCATACAGGGTTGTGAGACAGATTGCTTCTTATATTTAAATAATATAAAATTAGGATAAATAATAAAAGCTCAGCTTTACAACTAATCAAGGATATTGCCATCACACCAAAGTCAAAAACCTTGGAAGGGATTAAGAACCTAGGAAGGTCCAACCAGAATAGGATATTCGGGTCTCTTCAGGAAGGGGTCCTTGAGAGTATTTTAATTGCAGGAAAAGCATTTGGTGACCAGAAGTGTATAATGGGATTATAGTAGCCCATATTGCCTCTTCTCTCCAAAGCCCATGGCAAGATGGTACTTCCCCATTCCATTTGAAATTAATCTTGACCATATGACTGGATTTGTTCAATAAAATGTGAAAGAACTTGCATGTGTCACTTCAGGGCAGAAACTTCAAGAGTCAGTGCTCACTCATCATTTCCTCTTCCTCCTCCTCTTCTCCCTGTCCTGGTGATGGCAAAACATACTTTGAAAATGAACTCCTTTCAGCAGGAGGCCTGAGTGCTCTGGCCAGCAGGGCCATTCTGCCAACCCATCATGTAGTGTGAGCAAGAAACAAACTTGTGTGTGCGTGGTTTGTGCTGGGAATTGAACCCAGGGCCTCAAATATGCTAAATACCCACTCTA
Source organism: Marmota monax (assembly GCF_021218885.2). Lineage (NCBI taxonomy): Eukaryota > Metazoa > Chordata > Mammalia > Rodentia > Sciuridae > Marmota > Marmota monax. The sequence goes on from NW_026694865.1 coordinate 3,669,147, forward strand.
TCACTGAGTTCTAACAGTAGCCCAAAGCCAGGGATTTTTATTCACACATGTCTCCCAGCACTTACTACCTAGGAGGTGCTAAAACAATGTTTCGAATAAATGAATGAAATAACAGAGAAGAAAATAGAGGGGCTAAGGATGTGGTTCAAGTGGTAGAGGTATGTGCCTAGTATGTGTGAAGCTTTGGATTTAATCCCCAGCATTAAAAAAAAAAAAAAAAGAGGGGCTGGGGTTGTGGCTCAGCGGTAGAGCGCTCACCTAGCACGTGCAAGCCACTGAGTTCAATCCTCAGCCCCACATAAAAATAAATAAATAAAATAAAAAAGGTATTGTGTCCAACTACAACTAAAAAAAATTTTTTTAATCACACATACACACACAAACATTAAGCACAGTGTCCAGCCCACAGTGAGTACTTCAAAATGTTTTATTGTTTATTATTATTGCTGATTGACTACTAGAACATATACAAGTGCCCAACATAAAATTTTCAATAAGTTTTATCTCCCTTTTCCTTTGTATCTCTTGTAGCACCAAGGACATTGCTTTAAATACACAAAGCACCCACTACTCTGATGACATTTCACTCACCCTCGTGCTATCCCTATGGCTACAGGATCACCATCTAAAATGACAAGCCAAATACTGTGCTTTCAATCCCTATTCTTCTCCACCCCCAACATGTAGCTCCAGGGGGAAAGTAGACATGTGTTTAAAGTGATACTAGTGTCACCCTCATCTTTCCAGATCTGAACTGTCATGAATGGCTCTATAGAGAACTCTGGATCTCATAGCCAATTTCTGAAAGACTATTCAAATGCAAAACATTTTGAAGGTACCAATGCTTGGCCTTAAGATAAAATTATGATAAAGTCTCCAAGGGTTGAAAAAAAATCTGGCTGTGTAATCACCATGGCTGGCCTTTGTTTAAATAAGAGTGAAGAATGTGTGTAGGACTGTTTAAACTGAGACCATTTAAATTCTAAAGAATTCAAAAAATAAGGGTAAACACTTAAATGATTTTAAAGATTAACAAGACAGAGGCCTGTACCTCTTCCTTCCTCTCTATGATTTGGGGGATTCATGGGGGTGGGAGTGGGGGTCCATTTGCCAGCGTATAACCAGCTCACACAACCTCGATTGTCTGGGTGCACATATTTTGGCACTGGTATTCCGTGTACCCTGGATTTTTATTTCTGAAAGTATGGCCACAATTTTTGTTTTGTTTTGTGGTGCTGGGGATTCAGCACCTGGAGAATGCTTGGCCACAATTTTAATCATATACTCCAACACCCTTATTTTACAAGAAACATTAGGCCCAGTGCTAGACACAGGTCTTGGCCATAGGTGTTCACTAACTATTTGTTGATTAATTAAGCTTGCACCAATGGCTTGCTTATAAATAGTAAGTTGCAGAGTTAGAACCCAAATTCAAGTCTCTTGACCCTGAGTTCAATGTTCCCTAGGTTCTTCCTCATTCTGGGAATGAAGATCCCACGTGCCACAGTCCATGTTATCAGCGTGCCTCTCTTCTTTTGGCCCTCTAAACTAGAAGCGGTCAGAAAAGACTGAGCTAAAGCCAGAAGGCAGTAGATCCTGGTCTCACAGAAACCACTTAACAGTCAGGTGCTACTGTAAAAAACAAGGAGACAGGAGTCAAGTGACTCTCTCCATGTACAGCTGGCCTTCCATGTCTTTGCATCCTATATCCTCAGAGTTGCCAACTACGGGTCAAAAATATGGGGAGAAAACTGTTATATTGAGAATGTTCAGAATTTTAGGGGGGCTCATTATTCCCATAACAATAGAGTGCTACAGCTGTTTACATACATTTTAGATATTATTAAGTAATTTAGAGATGATTTAAAGTACAGAGAGAGGAGGACATGTATAGGTTAATGCAAATACTATACCATTTGATATGAGAGTGTTGAGCATCCTGGGATTTGGGTATTTGTGAAGGTCCTGGAAATAATACGAATGGGGGGAAGCCTGTGTCCTTAATTTCAGTTGAAGTAACAAGAAGCTGTTTCCCTTCTGTCCCATCAGAAAGAGCCTCAGGAGCACCCTCAGTCAGGTATCAGGTTGGGCATCTGCCTGTGTCTTGTTTTGTCTTTGCACATCATGCCTGGTCCTTCAAACCTCATGACTGGGACACTGTACTCACATTTGTCAACCTCTCCCTTTGAGGAACTGGCCAGTGTTCTCTAAACTTCCAACTTCTGGCTATCATCTTGTTCTGAATAAACTGATGACCCAGAACCAAGGTGCTTCCGCCTGTCTGACTCTGAGTACTGTGTGTCCTTCGGACCCTGTGTCTTGGTCTGCTGCCTACTTCCCTGGGGGCTAGTCTGGTGGCAGGGTCATTTTCTCTAGCTCCATTCCCTCAGGCTTTTGTCCCCTGCTCTCACCATTAACCCATGATGCCAAGAGTACAGCCAAATACAGTCGTGTTGCAATAGTCTCTTTTTCCTTTTTGGCTTTACATTCACCTCTAAGAAAACACAGACACAGCTGCTTGCAATTTTAGTTTTTTCCCCTCATTTCTTACTCTCTTTGCATTTTGTTTTTTAAATCTTCAGCAAGAGACCTTCTTAAGTTTTGAAAATTCATTAAATCAGAACTAAGTTTGGGCTGGGGATGTAACTCACTGGTCAAGCACTTGCCTAGAATGTATGAGGCCCTGGGTTCACCCCTAGGACCATGAACAAACAAACACAAAAAACTAAAGGTTATGAAGAATATCTAAACTGTAGAATAAAGTGTTCACATTGAGCTTAAAATATTAGTTCAAATATATCTTATCACGAGATAAAAGTCGATTAATCAAAAAACATTGCTTTTAAAGTGGATTTACATGGGTTATGGGTAAAGCTCAGTGGTAGAGTACTTGCCTTGCAATATGAGGTACTGGGTTCAATCCTCAGCACCACATAAAAATAAATAAATAAAATAAAGGTATTGTGTTCCTCTATGACTAAAAAAAATTTTTTTAATTAAAACAGATTTACATATTTAAAAATTATTATGCAAAGTCTTGTTTACTTATTTGCTTTTGGGTGTTGGTAATCAAATCCAGGGCCTTGTGCATCTAGGCAAGCGCCCTATCAGTGAGCCACACCCCCAGTCCTATACAAAGTTTAAATGCACAACAAAAAATCATACCAAATCTCTTATACCTATCATCCAGCCTAATCAATCTAAAATGTACATATTTGTTCCTATTGTGTTCAGTTGACTGAGTACAGTCAATAGATGGTGACTCGACTAATTTTCTTATAGGTAACTGAAGGTCAACTTAAAATGACAACGACTTTGTTTTATTGACCTGAATCACAGACACACATTCTGTGAGTCCCACAAAGCTGGGCATGGTGGTGAATGCCTGTGAGGCCAGAGATTGAAAGGCTGAGGCAGGAGGACTGCAGGCTCAAGGCCAGCCTCAGCAACTTAGTGAGGCTCAAAGTAACTTAGCAAGATCCTGTCTCAAAATAAAAAATAAAAAGGACTGGGAGTACATGTCAGTGGTAAAACACCCCTGGTTTCAATTTCAGCACCAAAAAAACCCAAACAAACCAAAACCAAACTTGGATCTGACCCTTTCTGTCTATCCTGTAGTTCAGGGACTTCAATTGTCTTATGTCTGTATTACCAAATTTTTTAAATTGCTCTCTTCTGTCCCTCTCAGAGTTCTGAACTTTGAAGACAGTATGAGGCAGAGAAGGAAACAGAATCAGCCAAGGAGCCCAAGGGAAAATTAGTGGGTTTGTGAAGGAAAGAAGATCATTCGCAGGTATAGATAATATTTAGGGGCAAAAATAGAGCTCCTTGGTGGGGAAAAAGAACAAAGGAGGGTCCTGAGGGTCCCTGATCAGCAGGGACCCTGGTTCTGATTCCTAGGAGGCAGCAAATCCCCAGGGAACAATGTGTGCTGACTGGTCTAGGCTGGGTGACTGACAGGAAGACTCACTCACAAAGGATGCCTGGATCCCAAACATGAACCAAAGGTAACAGACATTGCTGGGTCCAGAGGAACCATGTGGGCAGGGCTAGTGGATTTATGAGTGATACCACTGTCAGATGAGCACACTATCACTCCCAGCCCTGTCCCCTTAGTGATCTTGGCACTGGGTGAGACCTTGGAGCTCTGAGCACACCCCCCCACACACTCCATGGATGAAAAGAGAAAGAGTTGTGAGCCTCAGAGGCAGGTAAGTTACTTGCCCAAGATCACACAGCTGCTTACAAGTGGCGGAGCTAGGTCAGGCCTGGTTGTGATAGCAGACCTGAAGCAGCTGTGGGGGGTGAAGGAGCCCCCATGCAGATGGACACAGCCCCAGCTGCCAAGACTCCTCCCAACTCAAGAGAGCCTTATGACTATGCCAGACCCCAGTCTCCTCATCTGTGAAAAGGAGGTACAACACCTACCTACCCGTTAGGGCCTCTGGTGAGCCTGAGATAAGATCATGGAGATGAGATAAATCGTACTGTACACATGTCCTGGTTTGGGAATAATATCAGGAAGAAGCATATTAACAATGAGCATTTTAACCACAGCCCAGAGGCCCTGCTGGACCCTGGAGGGCAATCAGTTCCTGGAGGCTGAGCTCTGATGCCCTGTCTGAGTACAGCTTGCTCCCCTTTCCTGGAACATCTTACCCACCCTCTCCTCCCCTTGCACTTTTCCTGTGCAAACTCCTATTGATCTGGTCTCAATGGAATATATCATCTTCTCTAGAGGAACTTCCTGGGTCACTCCCCATCTAAACATCTGGGTGACACATTCCTCTGGGCAGTCCTGACATGCACTGTTCCGTTAGCACAGAAATGCCCCATTCACCAGCTCGTCAGTCCCTCTGCTCTTCCGTCATCTCTACTTCAATTAAACTAGCAAGATCCTTAGAGTGGTGTCTATGTGTGCCCAATTTAAAACGGGATCATGGCCTGATAAGTCCATTGAAAATTGAAAATATCACCAGGAGCAGTGGTGCACATCTGTAATCACAGAGACTTGGAAACTAAGGCAGGAGGATTGCAAGTTCAATACCAGCCTCAGCAATTTAGGGAGACTCTAAGCAATATAGCGAGACCCTGTCTCTAAATAAATAAATAAAGGGCTGGGGATGTAGCTCATTGGTAAAGCACCCCTGAGTTCAATCCTCAATACCAAAAAAAAAAAGAAAATATCACAAGCAGAAAACACATTTAATAACTCCCAACCTAACCTACCAGATCTTCTCGGCGCAGCGCTGCAGCACGGTGTGGAGCAGCAGCTGTTTCACCGCTCAGTGTTGTAGCTGCCAGTAGCTCTGGCAGCTCTGGCTCCTTGCCTCAGCCCAGCATCGAAAGACAGTACGCTTCCACCTATTGCTATCCCTGGAAAAGATGAAAATGCAAAATTCATAGTATGGCTTGTACTGAATGTGCATCGCTTCTCTGTTCCGACTTAAGATTTTTCAATTTTGTGATGGTGCAAATGTGTACCTCTACTGGGCTGGGGATGTGGCTCAGCAGCAGAGCACTTGCTTAGCTTGCCAAGGTGGGAGAGTTCAAGCCCCAGAATCTCAAAACAAAACCAAACCAAAAAAGGCTGGGCTGGAGTTGTTGCTCAGCAGTAGAGTGCTTACCCAGCATATGTGAGACGATGGGTTCCATTCTCAGCACCACATATAAATAAGTAAATAAAACAAAGGTCTATCAACAACTAGAAATATATATATATATATATATATATATATATATATATATATTTAAAAAAAGGCATGGTGGCTCACACCTGTAATCCCAGCGGCGGATGGGGGTGTGCTGAGACATGAGGTTCAAAGACAGCTTCCACAATTTAACAAGGCCCTATGGAACTTAGTCAGACCCTGTCTCAATAAATAAATAAACAAACAGACAGACAAATAAATAAACTAAGGCTGGCTGGAAAAAGGACTGGGGGTATGATACCTTTACAGAAAAAAGAGGAGTGGATGGAAAGAGGAGACAGAAGGAATGAAATGGAGTACACTAAATTTCATACATGTATGATTATGTCAAAATGACTAACAAAAGCATAAAAAACAAATTCATTGAAAACAAAAAATGGGGGCTGGGGTTGTGGCTCCGTGGTACAGTGCTTGTCTAGCACATGTAAGGCACTGAGTTTGATCCTCAGCACCACATAAAATAAATAAATAAAGGTATTGTAGGTATTTAGGTATCTACAACTAAAAAAATTAAAAAATATATATATCTCTAGGGGTTGGGGTTGTGGCTCAGTGGTAGAGCATTTGCCTAGCATGTGTGAGGCACTGGGTTCGAGTCTCAGCACCACATATAAATAAAATAAAGTTCCACTTACAACTAAAATAAATATTTTAAAAAATGTATCTCTACAACTTTCAATAAGTTACATGAGTCATCTAATATCTTCTTATAAAATAGGCTTTGTGTTAGATAGACGATTTTTTGCCAAAATGGAGGCTAATGTAAGTGTTCTGAGCACATTAGACAAGTCCAATCTATGATGATTGGTAACTTGGGTATACGAAATGCATTTTATCTATTTATTTTTGTGCTGGAGAATGAACTCAGGGATGCTTAACCACTGAGGTACATCCCCAGCCCTTTCTATTTTGAGACAGGGTCTCTGCCAAGTTGCTGAGGTGTGCCTGCGATCCTGCTGCCTTAGCCTCCCAAATTGCTGGGATTACAGGAGTGCAACACCACCCCCGGCTTTTAAGTGCTTTTTGGGGGACTTATTAGGGATTGATTTAGGGGTACTTAGCCAGTGAGCCACACCCCAGCCCTTTTTTCCCCTATTTTAAACTTTTTAATAGATTTTACATCTGATTTCTTTCACAATCAAAATGTTATATATTTTTTTGTGAAGTTTTATAGTTATACATTTAGGCTTAAGATCCCATTAATTTATGTAACAGCTTAAGATATGGACTAACATTCAATCTTTTCATATGCTAATCCAATTTCCCAGCATATTTTGTTGAAAGGACTTTCTTCAACCTACTTAAAATAGATATATTCATCTATTTGTCCATCCTTTCTCTAGCATCATATCGTATTGACTAATGTTCTTGTAGTGCAAGTATGAATTCTCCAACTTTGTGATTCCTTTCCAGATTATAATGGATGATTCTAGTTTTTTTGTTTTTAAATCAATTTTGGAATGACCACAAAATCATACTGGAACTTTTCTTGAGATTGTATTAAAATCATTAAAACTCTTATCTATGAATCTTCCAATCCATCAATATGCTGAACCTCTCCTTTTAATTAGGAACTATTTAATTTTCTTACTGACTGCTGTTGAGTTCAGCAGCGAAGCGTACAAACACATGACTCGTGAAATTTCCTGATGTGATTTAAGGGAGATCATTTGTGAGAAGCATCATGATATTTTTCAACACAGGGGATGTCTTTCTCTTCTCCACCCCTTAGGTTTAAAATTAAGCAGCATCACCACAAAAAGATGGAGAAAAGAGTCTAGTTGATCCTGAGAATTGATTCTGTTGTATCCTGCCATCCGTTTTAATAACTTTTAAAATAAAAATACTGATTAAAAAGATTAAGAGCATCTGGCATGGAACATCCTTAACCCCTTATAAATCAATTACATGAAGATTTAAAATGCATTTTCAAAGTCAATAAGAAAATGTTTCAGTCTTTGAGAGGAAAACGGACTTTGAGGTTCAGCAGTGGAGGGATCTGGGAGGCAGGGAGCTCTAAAGGAGAAATCTTGCAAATGAAAGGCGGTAAGTGAGAACATGTTATAGCATTTGGGAATCCAGAGAAAATACTAACAAAGAAGGGGATGTGTCCTAAATACAATGTATTTCCCAGTTTCATCAAACCTCTTCTGGGAAAAATCCCATGTATATATTAGCATATTTTACAGAATACATATAATATAAATATATTATACATATAATATATAAAAGTTATTTAATATATAATATACAGTATGAATATATAACACATAATATACATGTAGAACATGTAATATAAAATGCATATTTTTTCCTAAATAACCTAAGTATAAATATTTCCCCAGGAGTTCACAATTTCTATGCATAATCTCTTAGAAAGCACAAATTATTTCTTGTGGTAGCCTCACACTGAAAAATGGATGCCTAAGATCCAAAAAAGGCATCTCTGTGATTGTATCTACATCCCCAGGGACACAACATAAGCAGTATATGTTGTACATTACTTCAGCCCTTTTTTATATTTTATTTTAACACAGGGTCTCACTAAGTTGCTGAGGCTAGCTTTGAACTCGGAATCCTCCTGCTTTAGCCTCCCAAGACACCGGGATTACAGCTGTGTGCTACTGTGTCTGGCTTAAATGCATTTATGACTTACAGTAATTTCAGTTTACAATAGGTTTATCCAGACAAAACCTCATTGTAAGTGGAGGAATATCTGTATTTGAATACTTGTTAATGAAGAAAGGTACAAATATGTTCTCTGGCTCATCCAAGACAACTTCAGAGTGAAAATTTAATTTCCTAAAAATTGGTAATTCAAATACAGCTTAAATAAAACATAGCTAGTCACCAAACACCTGCAAGTAGATGGTAAAAAGACTCCACCAAGATGGGCTTGATAATTCTGTCACTTGCTTCACTGTGCCTAAAAACTTCTTGAGTAGTCAATAAACATAATATGCTTTTCCTTGACCAGTGCAGGGACAGTTAACTGCATAAAGTGTTTTTTCTGTTTGTTTGTTTTTGTTTTGTGAAATGGAGTCTCACTATACTGCTCAGTCCAGTCTCCAGCTCCTGGGTTCAAGGGATCCTTCTGCCTCAGTCTGCCAAGTGCTGAACTAGCAGCACATGTCACTGAGCCTGGTTCTGCTTGATGTTTACCAGGACTCAGCTGAGGGGTTCTGTTTCATACATCATAGGAATTAGGAACATACCAAAGAGGCTGGGGGTGTAGTTCAGAGGTAGAGTGCTTATCTAGAATTCTCTAGGCCCTGGGTTTGATCTCCAGCACTGCCAGAAAAGGAAAAAAACAAAAAAACTACCAAGGATCAGTCTATGACACTGGTTGCCAAGAGCCCCAGGATGCTGGAGTAATATGGAATCTACATTCTAGACAGCCCTGCCTTCAACTGCTCACAGTCCAGTAATGGAAAAGAATGAACAGTGCACCAGTCCCAATCTGGGCCCCGCTTCTACTCAAGTTCACGGATTTGTGCTGTTCTCTCCTTTTCACCTTGGGCTGGTCAACGAGAAGTTAATGAACTAGGAAGTCAGTCAAGCCCTAAACAAACTTTCCCCCCACCCAGAGGTCTAAAAGCCACAGACTTATCACAGTGAATAGTGGGGGAAATTCAGTCTTATTCCTAATAAACAGCACCAAACTAAAATATATTCCACTCTACCATGACAAGCACCTGGGCCATTACTGTAGGCTAATGTATTCTGTTTGCTTGACACCTTCAGAAGCTGTTATTCTCTGCCAGGATGATACCAGTATGTGTATCTTGTTTTTTTCTTAGACTGAAGTAAGCACAACGAGGTTCTCTATAAAGTTTTGGATGGCTGGTCTCAGGAGAGAGCTGTCATTTTTTATAACACTGAGTGAATTCTGGGCACAAATAATGCATTTTCTTTTAAGGAAAAAATGGGCATAGAGATGTAGGCTTTTTAAAAAAAAGTCTAACTATAAGGTCCATGCTTAGCATCTAGACGGCCAACTTAAGTGACAGCCCCCAATTTAAGGAAAAAGTTTCTCTTTCCCACCCAAGGGTGTTTCTGAGAAAGGCTCACCACTCCCTCATACCAACTGAACCCTTAACCACCCCCATTAGGACCCCTCCATCCCCGCAGCCTCTGATTCCTGAGCCTGCCCCATAAAAGTCCCAGAACCCTTCTGGTTCCCTTTTCCAACTCTTAGGACTGGCTGCAGAGGACTGAGGAGGCTCAGGTCCCCATCACCTGACCACTTCCATCCTCAGGGTAACTCTGCGTATTTCAGGTAGGCCTGTCTCCTTCCTCCTAGACACTGGGGCTACATATTCAGTCCTCAAGGAGTTCTGGGGGCTTACTACTCCTTCTATGACCTCTATTGTTGGGGTACAGGGTCAACCCTACCAACCCCTACAGACACCTAGCCTTGTTTACACTTGGCTCTCTAATTTTTACCCACTCCTTTTTGGTCATTCCACAGTGCCCTGTTCCCCTTATGGGAAGGGACATCCTCACAAAGTTGGGGGCTATGCTTCCTTTTTCCCCTCATATATGCTTCCAGACTCACCTGCCACTCCCCTGATCCTTACCCTTACCTTAAGACTATCCCCTATCCCATCTGCCAGTGCCTTCCCACTACCCCCTTTCAAGGTGGACCCTACTGTCTGGGATGTTTCAAGTCCTTCTGTTGCGTGACGCCTGAGCCCATTCACATCATCTAAAGACCCCCTCAATTTTCTGGCCCAATCACTATACCCACTCTCCTGACAAAAACTCTTAGGCTTACAGCCTATCATTTAAGACCTCTTGCAAAAGGGATTCTTTAGACCACTCATTCCCCTTATAACACCCCTATCTTGGCAGTAAAAACGCCCAATGGTTCCTACCTCTTGGTCCAAGACCTCCGTTCCATCAATTCTGTGGTCCCAATCCATCCCATGGTAACCAATCCTTATCCCTTCTGTCCACCATTCCTTCCGGGACCTCTTACTTCTCAGAGCTAGACCTGAGAGATGCCTTCTTCTCTATTCCGCTCCATTCTAACTCTCAAGACATTTTCACCTTTACATGGACAGACCCTGAGTCTTATAACTCCACTCAGCTGACTTGGACTGTTCTTTCCCAAGGGTTCCAAGATAGCCATGGCGAAGAACCAAGGATCCATATATCTCACTCAGTCTATGGTGCTACATACAGTATTTTGAAGTCCCTCCTTTGAGGTCAGTGTCAGGACATCAGGACTTCTTAACTTCCTTTCTGCCTGTGGCTATAGGGTTTCTCCATCCAAGGTACAGCTTTCCTTTGCAATGGTAACATACCTAGGCCTCCTCCTGACCCCTACACACAAAGCCATTATGATAGAAAGGGCCTTATCGCTAATATACCAACGCCCTCTACTAAGGAAGAAATTCTCTCCTTCCTAGGTATGGCAGGATTCCTCAGAGCTTGGATTCCTAACTACTCTATATTGGCTAAATGTCTATATGGTACAGCCTGGGGCTCACTCTCTGAACCCCTATTGCACTCTGTTACAAAGCCCTTCACCAGGCTCCAGCAGGCCCACCTCCAGGCCCCTGCTCTCCATCTCCCTGATCTCACACGCCTATTTCACCTTTATGTGGCTGAAAAGCAGGGATTTGTTCTAGGGGTCCTCAGACACATGCTGAGGCCAATCATTTCCCCTGTGGCTTATCTATTGAAGGGTCTTGACTCTACTGTTCAGGGATGGGCCCCTTGCCTGCAAACATTGGTTGCAACCTCTCATTAACGAGTCAAAGAAACTCACCTTCGAGGCCCCACTCACCATCCTGGCTCCCCATCACCTAAAGGAACTCCTCACCTGCAAGGGCTTACATTCTTTACCCCCCTGTCGCCTTTTATCTCTACAGGTTTCCCTGGTGGAAGATCCCAGTCTTACTTTCCACACATGCTCACCTTTAAACCCTGCTACTCTCCTCCCTGCTCCTCAGGACTCTTCCACCTCTTTTCCTCTTACCCATTCAGGCATTGAAGCTCTGGAGGAGCTTCTTCCATCCCTCCCACATATAGGAAGGCCCCTTGCTCCAGGTGACATACACAGGGTTCACAGATAGCTCCTCCTTCCTTCAGGAGGGAGTTTGAAGGGCAGGTGACACCCACAGGCCCTCTCAAGCTGCGTTTCTCCCAGGCTGGAACCCCCAATCTTCCTTCGATCTCTGAGGACCATGAGGATACTGCAGAACCATGAATACCATCCTTGCCTTTTTCATTTTTGCCCTCCTCCCTCATTCTGCACCCATCTTCCAGGCTGACCATTACCAGGAATTACCATTCCAATTTCTAGGAGACTTACAGCAACTTGCTCAAACCATACTAACCATACAGTCCCAGCTTGATTCTTTAGCTGCTGTGGTTCTGCAGAATCGAAGGGGCCTTGATCTTCTTAGCTGAAAAAGGCGGACTTTGTACCTACAGGAGGAATGCTATTTCTATGTCAATCAACCTGGTATAGTAAAGGACAAGATAAAACAACTCCAACAGGACCTTGAATGTCAGTAACAACAGCTCTCCTCTGCTGAAAGATGGCAGCTAAGTAACCCCCTTCTCCAGTGGGCACTTCCTTTCCTGATCCCTCTCCTTATCATAGGCCTTCTGTTAATGCTTGCCCCTGCACCATTTGATTGATTCAAGACCAGATCCAAAAAATCTCCAATCATACTATAAAACAGCTTTTGTTTCAGGAGTACCAATCCCTCACCAAAATTGGGCAACCAGGGACAGGATTCCACCACCACTCAAAACCTCCGTCATCATTCCAATGACATCCTGGGATTCAAATGCTGTCCCTTCCCAGCAGTAAGCAGTTATAGAAGATTGACTTACATCCCTGTTCCCTAAGGGGCCCAGTAAAAAATAAAAAAGGGGAGCAGAATATAAGGTCCTTGCTTAGCATCTGGACGGCCATCTTAAGTGACAGACCCCATTTTAAGGAAAAGGTTTCACTTTCCCACCCAAGGGCATTTCAGAGAAAGGCTCACCACTCCCTCATCCCAACCCAACCCCTAACCACCTGCATTAGGACCTGCCCAGCTCTGATTCCTGAGCCTGCCCCATAAAAGTCCTGGAACCCAAGCCTGTTTTATCTCTCTCTTCTACAGAGAGAGATGGCCTTTATTTGTCTTCTCTGACAAATAAACTCTCATGTGTTATCTCTGGTCTCCATCTTTCATTTCTCGCTTACCCATCTCTCGTTCCCCGCTTTCCCTTCACTAACTCTAATCCTTATTTTATAAAAGTAACTATAAGTCCAGGGCTGGAGGTTGTGGCTCAGTGGTAGAGCACCTGCCTTGCACATGTGAGGTACAACTGGGTTCGATCCTCAGCACCACATAAAAATAATAAAAGATATTGTGTCCATCTACAACTGAAAAAAAAAATTTTAAAAAAAGAAACTATAAGTCCATGGGAATCTAGAATCAAGGCTAATAAATTGCAATTTCAGTGTGACTAGTTTTATATTCAAAATTTACAAACTCAGGACTCAGGATCTGGGAATAGTGATTTCTTCCTTCCCTTTCTTTCTTTTCTTTTTTTTTTTTTCCCAGGACTGGAGATGGAAGTCCTGTACCACTGAACTACACCTCCCAGCCTCTTTCATTTTTCATTTTGAAACAGGGTCGAAAAATTGCACAGGCTGGCCTTGAATTTGTGATCCTCCTGCCTCAGCCTCCTAAGTAGCTGTGATTATAGGTGTGTAGCACTTGGCCTGGAAGTGGTGATTCCTGCCACATGGTTCGGGACCAAAGAAAACCAAAATGCAGCCTGGCACTGTGTTGAACACCCGTATTCTCAGCTACTAAGGAGACTGAGGCAAATTCACAAGACCCTGTCTCAAAACAGAAAGGGCAGCAGATGTAGCTTAATGCTCCTGGGTTCAGTCCCAGTACTAGGGGGTGGAGCTAAAGTGTAGTTAAGAAAAAAGTAGTAGGTGTAGGAATGTAGATCAGTGGTAGAGCACATGCTTGCTGTCTGGGAGGCCTTGAGTTCAGTCCTCGCACCAAAACATAAAAAAGGAGGAAGGAGAGAATGACAAATGAGTATTATTATTACACGTACTTATTTATTTACTTATGGTTCTGGGGATTGAACCCAGGGGCACTCAGCCACATCCTGAGCTCTTTTGTATATTTCATTTTGAGGCAGGTTCTCTCTAAGTTGCTTAGGGCCTCACTAAATTGCTGAGGCTGGCTTTGAACTCAAGATCCTCCTGCCTCAGTTTTCCAAGCCACTGGGATTACAGGCATGTGCCGCGGCACCCAGCTCCACCTTTATTTTTAACAGAATGTACTTAAGATATTCAAATTTATGTAACTTCATTAATGGTGGCTATGTTTAATACTGGCTGGCAAAAATTTTCCTGTAAATTTGCCAACTGCTTTTGTAAACTGGTACATGACTGCTCCAGCAATCTACTGATTGCGATGAATGTTTGCTGGTCAAATTCAAATGCAGGGTTAATATTATAGTTAATGTGCGGCAATCTTACCTAACCTTTCATTGCTAGTCCTTGACGCATAAGTTCTTTTGTTGTTGTTTTCAACTCGGAACTGGAACTAGAACCGTTCATTCCCCATGGCAGCTGTTCCAAATTTTTAATCTGCTTGCAGAGGAAGTGATGGCCTACCCACTCCCAGGCACCCATCCTGATCCACCTGGGCTCCTGTTCTTGGCCATCACCTCCAGGACATCAGACCTTTCAGAGCAGTCAGCACTTCCCAAACTGAACTCATTATTTTCTGCCTGAACTTGCTCTTCCTCCCCCTTCTCCACCTATTTTACGCCCTAACCACAAAGAACTATTTGTTCCCTATCTCATTTAATACCATCCCAATCACTCTGTTTACCAAGTTTGAACTCCTAGTGCCATGGTCTTAAGTCAAAGCTACATTAAAAAATAACCTGCAGCTGGGTAGCAGGGGCAGTAATTCAGGCTTAATTGGTCTGAGGTGTGGTCTGGGCCTTAAGGGAAGAGGAAGTTTAAAAACATTTTTTCAGGTGAGTCTAATGTACAGCCAAGGTACAAACCACTATTTTAGTGTCATCTTTACTTGCTTCCTCTTAGCATTTATTATTTTTTAATTGAATGCCCAAACTTGTCAATTCTGCCTCCCAAATGTCTTTCCAACCCACTGCTAATCTCCATTTCTATGTCTTTTCCCTGTCACCTTTTCTCCTGGACTGCTATACTGGCTTCTTGACTGGTCTCTCCAGTCTTTCCTCCTCTATTTCATCTGATTTTAACTGCCAAAGTGATATTTTCAAAATACAGGCCTGGTCGTGTCTTACACTCACTGCAAAGTCATTACAGTGGCAAACATTTCCATAATATTTGGATACCAAAAAAAAAAAAAAAATCACATTCCACTATCTTTCTAAATCAAACTAAATTTACTTTGAGTATCCATTTTCTAGGAGGGTGCCTTATTATTGACAGTTTTTCTTCCTAGAATTGTACAAGAATCCTAGGAAGCTAAAAAGTCTAGAAAGTTCTGGGCACACCCCTCTGGGTCCATCTCAGTCACTGCTGAGATGCTCTTTGTCTCTCTGATTCAAACAGAAAACAAATCTTTCACATTTTCTTGCCACAGCATCATAAGTTGAGCTTCTCTGGGCCCAGGACATAATTACCCTCAATCTGGGGCACTGTGTGTCAACTGGTGTCCAGGAATCCACCACAAGGGACCTGCTACCCCAAAGACCCAGACCCTTCCCTGTTTTGGGGAAACTGACTCTGCCTCTTCAACCCTGGAAGGCTCCCTTCTCCCAGAGAAACCAGCTTCAAAGTTCAACCCAGTGTCCTGTTTACTGAAGGGCCCCTGGCCTGGAAGCCTGAAACAATCCCCTGGATCGAGAGGAGAGAGTCCTAGCCCTGGCCTGTTCTGAGCAGTTCATATCCCTGGGCTGGGATTCTCTTGCCTAGGTGGAAAGAATGGTGTGCCCTCTCAGCACAGGTGGCTATGACTTCCCCTTTCCTAGGCTTCTGTTGTGGCCCCACCCACTGTCGTATCAACACATTCCTCCTTCACTTGACCCTGTCCAGTTACAAAATAATAGAAGGAAGGTGCGGTGCAGTCAATGATTAAACAACCCTATTGTTAATTGGTCATCTACTTGCAAACTCCAGCATCCATCCAAAAAAGAGCTCACAGGAGCTGGAGTCTGGAAGGGACTCCTCTAGTCTGCTCAGCTTGTCACTCAGCATCCCTCTTGGCTACTCTGGCCACCTTCCCTAGGGTATGCAGGGGACATATTGAGCATTAATGAACAATGTAGTCCCCCAACCATGGTCTCCATTACTTTGCTTATGCTGATCTCTCTGCCTCCAATCCCTTCCCTAGCCCCTCCTATACCTGGTGTGCTCCTATTTTTTCATTTAATACCCATTGAAATGTCACCTTCTTCAAAAAAACTTCCAAAATTGGGCTGGGATTGGGGCTCAGTGGTAGAGCGCTCTCCTCGCATGCATGAGGCACTAGGTTTGATTCTCAGCACTACATAAAAATAAATAAACAAAGGGTGTTTGTCCATCTACAACTATATATATATATATATATATATATATACTTCCAAAATCATCTCCCCAGATGCTAGATTTAGCCTTCCGTTTCATAGCATTCATTTTATAGTTATTGCTTCATCTCTCCCAGGCCTACACAAAACACATCTATCTCACACTGTCATGGGTAGAAACTGTGGTTTTCAGATCTTTGTATCTTCAACACCTTTTATAAGTCAGGCATGTGTGTTAGGCGGGTTCCTAGAGTTTTAGAACTGTGAGGGACCTTGGTGTCATCTAATCCAGCCATATTCTAACTTTTTCAGTTTTTTTTTCCAAACATCTTACATGGCAATATTTAAACCAATTGTTACTAAAAGCTCAGTCCTTGTCCTTGATGCCAATCCAATAACCAGGACATGGTTTTGAGAAAAAAGGAAAAAGAAGGTTTATTGTTTTCCTAGCAAAGGAGAAATGCAGGGGACTCCTATCCCAAAGGCTGTAGTTCTGTCCATCAGCAGGAACAGGGAGTTTTTAAAGAAGTGATTAGAGAAAATGAAATTAGGGAGGAGAGATCAAGAAGAAGAAGGCTGGGAAACAGAAAAAAACATGTAACTTTCAAAGCCACAAGGGATATAGTCAAAGCATCAAGTGAACCCCTGTAACACAACGGGAGTAGAAACTCTAGATAAAAGAGAGGAGGTATGGTGTGGAGAGAGGGCCATCCCACAGATAAAGGTCAAAACCCACAATGCCCTCATGTTACAACTAACACAACCAAAGCCACAACCCTTGGAAAGTAGTCACTTTATCCTCTTCGATCTTATCAAATCATCACAGGTTCATAAGAAGAATCAATGGCCCATTTTTAAAGCCTTCGTGGGTTAAACAATTTCCTTTGCCACATTATTGTACATCCTATTAACCAATATTTCAAGGAAGGTGTTTACAGGCAAGTTATTACTGTGTCAGGGTTGCAGAAACATGTACAGCAATTATCTGGGTTTTTTTTATTGCTTTAAAATTTTTCCCCTATAATATTATGTGGGTGTTTGTGAAATTAAACAGCTTGAGTCAGTGCCACAGAGTTTTGCTGGTGTGCCTCTGAGTAGTTCTGACCTGCAAAAAGAATCTGCCAAGTTAAAGATCCCCCGGAAGGATCTGTAGTCCCTTATTACGAGGTTCAATGTAGTTTTTCTTATTTTTTTTCTTTTTCCCGGCTGGGGTCAAACCCAGGACCTTGAGTATTCTAGGCACTTGCTCTATCATCAAGTTATATCCCCAGCCCTCCAATTAGTTTTTTCTTTATGGTGTTATTGATGTTTTTAAACAATGCCAGGAAGCTATCCAAAGTGACAGTGAGGGGTGGAGATGTAACTCACTGATAGACAGCCTGCCTAGCATGCATGAAGTCTTAGACTTGATCTTCAACATGGCAAAGCAGAAAAAAAGTCTCAGTGTGTTGAGATGAAACTTGCTTTAAGGGTGGAAGCATTTGTTCATATAGATCTTGAGAACTTTTAAGTTACAAGGGAAGCCACTGGAAATTGTCAGGGTCAGATCACAATTACTGGAGGAGTCAATGCATATTATGAGGTCCCGGGAGGAGATACTGCTAGCTCTATTACACTCAAACTCTTTGTATCTGTACTTCCTCTCCCTTGCTGCCCTCTCTGCCTGGGCTCACCATCTCTGGCATGGACTCTCGCTGTTTTCTCCTAACACAGAAAGGCAGCTCCAATGCCCATGCAATGAGGAAGTGGGTTCCAGGAAGGGAAGTTTGGAGGCAGTCTCATGTTGGTTGAAGCAGCTGCCCTCCTGTTCCTGATCAGTGGACCAGATCTAGCTCCCTTTCAGACAAGATCTAACTTGCTTGTCAAAGGGACAAGAAAAGTTATTAGGTTGATTCTGTAGTCCCAACTACTTGGGAAGCAGGAGGATCATTTGATACTAAAAGTTCGAGGCCAGCCTAGGAAACATAGCAAGACCCAATCTCAAAAAAAAAAAAAAAATACAAACAAACAAATAAATAAATGTCACTGAAGCTCTTTGGGTGCCTCTTTCAGTGTATTCCTCAGGAATTTTAGTTTGTACCACTTTCTCCTGTTACCCAGACTCCATGATGGAAAACATGTTCTTGATCCATAGTTGAAGCACATTTGCATTCAAGAGCCCAAACCTGGCAGAAACTAGAATCTCCTTGGCTGAATTCTGAATTCCCCTGCAAGGGATTCTGACTGGCCCAGCTGGGTCAGGCCCCTACCCCTGACCAAGCACCACTGCCATGTGGAAGGGGCAGAGCCAGGCTGGGAAAGACAAGCAGGACAGATGACCCAAGGATAAACCTACACCTCTGCCCTGTCAGATGGCACAGTCATTCTTCCTCAAGTAGAGTTCTTGTCTCAGCTGCAGTCACCTCCTCTGTCTAGGATGGGACAGTGAGATGAGAATATAATCTATCCTGCTTCCTCTGCCTTCCTCACAGCATTATGAGTTGTTGATCTCTAATAAACTCCGTGTCTGTGTCTTCTTCCAGCAAAGCCAAGCTTTGGCAATGGCACATATTCTTCTGCCTGCCTGGGTTCCCATCATCTGTCCCAATACACCCCACCTCAGACACCATCTCTCTCTCTCTCTTTTTTTTTTTTTTTTGGTACCGTGGATTGAACTCAGGGGCGCTCAACCACTGAGCCATATCCCCAGCCCTTTCTTACATTTTATTTAGAGACAGGGTCTCTCTAAGTTGCTGAGGCTGGCTTTATTATAGGGAGCCTCTCAGAAACAACTCTAAGTCTGAATTTAAACAAAAGAGAGCTTTATTTACCTGGTCAGGGACTGTCACCCATAGAGACTGATGCTCTGTGGGAGAACAGCAAAAGCCTTTGAGGAAAATTCGCTATTTAAGGAAGAAAACCACATCCTATGGAATTTTTCTGTTAGCAAGCAAGCAAGTTACAGAAGCTAAAAAAAAAAACTGTTAGCAGAATAACTCAGTCAACTGCATCTTGGGTCCGAGCAGGTGCTAGACAACCATCGAGCAGGTGGTCAGCAGGGGTGAGAATCTACTTCAAAGTCATATAGGTCACCAAGACCACCATATCCTGGGTTGAGTACATTTTGTGGGGTACAAAGTACAGAAGACAATACATATTTTTTGCTTTTAGCAGAAAACCGTTTTCATTTTGTTTTCTCAGAAATGGGTCCTGCAGATGTCTCTTCACAGGAGCAGTAACAGAAAAACTAAAGTAAAGTCTAGAACAGATGAGATGGAGTCCCTATGGCCACAACTGTTTGATCGTAGACATAGTGACTCCATTCTTGCTACTCCCACAAGGAGGGAACTATTACAAGTGATCTGGTAGTTTTACCACAGTAATTGCTTTACATAACCAGTATTAGTATCTTATTTAATGCTTACTGAAGACTACAGTTAACTTATGGCCTACACACACATATTTACCTATTATTTTATTTTTATTATCTTACTTAACAAAATCTTGTTCCTATAGTCTAGAACTTATACCTATAACTTATTGATTGTATTGATCAGTTCACACCACAACAGCTTTGAACTTACGATCCTCCTGCCTCAGCCTCCTGAGCCACTGGGATTACAGGTATGCAACGTCACACCTGGCAGATTCCACCTCTTCTAAGAAGCCTTTCTTACTTGCTCCAATCAGATGTCCTCTCTCCACCTGGTGAAGTAGTGTGTCTCTTCTATTGAACATGTACCATTCCTCCTAATATTGTAGCTATTTGTGAGCTTTTATACCTGCCACCAAAACACCTAGTCAGTAAATCCTTGATGTTCAAGGCCTCTTTTTGCTTTATAAAAACAATTTATTTACTTTCTTTTAATTAATTTCTTTTTCTTTTTTCTGGTTGTGGGGATTGAACCCAAGGCACATTACCAATGAGCTACATCCCCAGTCCATTTGCTTTTTATTTTGAGACAGGATCTGGCTAAATTGCTATGGCTAGTCTTGGACTTGTGATCAAGCCTCAGCCTCCTGATTCAATGAGATTACAGACATATACCACCATATCTGGCAAAAACAATTTATCTATTTTATGGTTCTGGGGATTGAACCCAGGACCTTGTGCATTATAGACAAGGGCTTACCACTGAGCTCCACCCCCACCCACATTTTTGCCCCACCAATTCTCTGCCCATCCCTCAGTGAAAGACTATAAATGTTCCCAAATCCTTGGAAGAATCCGGTGGTAAATGACCACATTCTGCTAAAGCTCTTTAAACTTTTTTCTTTAAAATATAGGGTAAGAATAAGTTTTAAAATATAATAAGTTTGCCAAGTTGTTCAACCTTCTCCACTAGTCTGTTATCTCCTTGATAGCAGAGAGCATTCCATTATCAATTTGTTCACATCCCTCCTGAACACATTTGTGAGTACAGGATAGGGGCTAAACCCACATGTCTGCAGTCCTCTAGGCCTGGGTCACATCCTGGCTCCATTAACTTCCTTCACAACCTTGAGCAAGTCACTTCATTCATTCAACGTTCAGCTTTTCACTTGTAAAATGGGAATAACCCCTGCCTCATAGGGTTGTGAAGAATTAAATGCTTGCATCAAGTACAGTGTCTGGGTTAGATAAATGATAAAAAGTAACTCATTTTATCTATTATTAAAGGATGTTCTATAATGTTTATGAAATGACAAATAATACAATGAAAGGAAGAAGAAAAAATAGCTTGGAGAAAGTCTGCTTAGAGGGCTGGGGTGGTGGCTCAGCGGTAGAGTGCTCACCTCACACGTGTGAGACCCTGGGTTCGATCCTCAGCACCACAGAAAAATAAATGAGTGAAATAAAAGTATTGTGTCCAACTACAATTTAAAAAAATAAAAAAAAAAAAAGAAAATCTGCTTGGATATTTAGGGAGGGTAGAGATCAGGAATTGTAAGGCATGTGAACTTCTTAACTGTTTCATCTTAGTTTTAAACAAGAAGGAGCTGAGGTCCAAAGCAAGCAATCACCTATAGCAGGTGCTTAATAAATGGAACAGAGACTGAAGAGGGAGAGGAAATAAAGGAAATGAACCTAAGATTAGGACAGGAGCTGGAGATGCAGTATTAGGACAGGAGCTGGAGATGCAGTGGTAGAGCACTTGCCTAGCATGAACACAGGCCCCAAGTTCACTCTCTCAGTACCTCCAAGAGAAAAAATACATAAAAAAGCCTAAGACTAGTGTAACTGTTCTCAAACCTTTGGGTCTTAGGATCCCTTTATAACCTTTAAAATTTTGCAGTCAGGCGCTGTGGTGCTCCCTACAATCCCAGCTACTCAGGAGGCTGATGCAGAAGGATTTCAAGTTTGAGGCCAGCTTGGGCAATTTAGAGAGATCCGCCCCCCCAAACCCCAAAGCAAAATTTTAAAAAAAGTTGAGGATCCTATGAATTTTGTGTATGTGGCTATACCTGCTGATATTTCTAGTATTATAAATCAAAATTGGGGACTTAATTTTTTTTATTTTTTATAAAATAACAGGGATGGGAGTATAGCTATTTGACCTATCCTTTTACTTTTGGGGATTGAACTCAGGGTCTGGTGCAGGCTAGGCAAGAGCTCTCTCCCTGAGCTGAATCCCCAGCCTAGTTCTTTTATTTTTTGAACAAATTTTATTTTAGAACAATTTTAGATTTATAAAAAAATTGAGAATGTAGTAAAGAGTCCCACAAACCCCACACACAATTGCCCTTATAACATCCCACATTACTATAGTACATCTGTTACCAACAATGAACCAATATTTATACTAAAGTCCATGTGTATGCGAGACAAGCACTCTACCAACTGACCTATATCCCCAGCCTGGCAACTAAAATCTTAATACATACCTCCCAAAGCTGATGGGAGGATAGATGAGCTCATGTCAGGGCCTGACACAAAGGAGGTTCTCAATAGATATTCTTTCTCTTGCCCCACTGTAGCCAGTACAGCAACTTGCACATCTTGCTCAGTTAACTTTTGTGAATCAGTGAATGCAGTCAGCCTTTATTTTTCCAGGAGATCCTCTTAGGGTCAAGGCTGCCCTTTTGGCTTGGTTCTTTAACAATTTTGAAGTCCAACTGGATCTGGACTAAATGGTGTTCTTTCACCACAGCTAGATACCCTGTGGGAAGTCACAGGTCATCAGGAGAATACTTGATCCATCTAAAGATAGAAGGCATCTTCAGTCAAGGTCAAAGGTCAGAGTCTTCTGATTTTCAAGAGAACCCCCAAATTCACTGGCAACAGATTATTTTTTAACATCACACAGGGAAAAGTTAGAAGTGTCTAAAGTTGGTTTTGGCTGCCAGGCAGTCAATTTGCTGCCTCTGCTTACAGACAGACAACATGAGCCTGCTTTCCTGTGACCATGGAGGTAAGGGCCCTTGGCCTTGAGAATACAGCCTTCATGCCAGGCGTAGTGACGCATGTCTATAATTCCAGCTACTTAAGGGCTGAAACAAGAGGGTCACAAGTTTGGAGCCAGCCTGGGAAACTTAGTGAGACCCTGATTTGAAATAAAAAATAAAGAGGGCTGGGGATGTGGCTCAGTGGTCGAGCGCCTCTGGGTTCAATCCCCAGTACTGAACAAAACAAAATAAAAACCAGCCTTGCACAGGGCTGGTGGACTGTCCTCACCCCCAGAGCTTCTCCAGGATAAAGGCTAAGAGAAGAGGAAAAGATTTGTAGATGCAAAGATGCCTGCTATCTCCTGGACTCCTACAGTATCCCTGCAAGGTAAGTGTCATCATCATCCCCATGTGACAGAGGAGGGAACAACTCAGGAATATTTTCATCATTTGCCAAAGCTCCACTTGGCTTCTAGGTTACAGTACTAGGATTCAACCCAGGATTATCTGATGAGTTGGTAAATCCTGACTAGACTGTATTGGAAGACCTAAATTCATAAAGAGAAGGGAGAAATAGAGCCTCCTTCCTCTCTGTCCTTCCAGACTCAGGCCTGGGCTCCTGCAGTCAGTGCTCAGGAAACACCGTTGGCTTATGATCAGTTGGTTGACCAAGTGAAGACAGGTGTATGACCATATTTTCTCAAACCTGAAACAAATTAAAAATTCAGTTTATCCCTGCCAGATAGATACACTTCTTCACCACATAAGAAAAATCCACACACCTGTAAATAAATTCAGTCATCTGAATTAAGTCGTTGGAGTGGTTTCAAAGAAATACAGAAACAAATATTTAAAAGAATAGAGTTGTGATTACTAATCATCTTTTCAGAAGCTGTTCCCATTTTCCCTTCCCACCAGTACTCTGAAAGAACATTTTTCACAATTAAAAAGAAAAGTCTCTTGGCCTGGGGCTATACCTCAGTTGGTAGAGTGCTTGTGCTCGAATGCACAAGGCCCCGGGTTCAATCCCCAGCACCACAATAGATAAAAATAAAATAAAAAGTCTCCTATTATTCTTTCAGGAGCAAATCCTGAATGGTATTCTGTATGCTGGAAACCTCGAGTGAGTAAGTGGCTGGCCATGATGGCAGTGAGACCTCAGCTATTTCCAGTGATGAATATCTCCATGTCAGTGTTATGCAATACGGAACTCAAGTTACAGACTCAATCCAGTGAAAAGATGTGAAAGGGGTTTAGAGTAAAAATACCTATTGAAAGACTCTCCACCTATAGAAACATGCAAGATAGCTCCCGGGGAATATACCATCATTTTCCTAAAATTTTGGCAAGAAGCTCACACGAGTCCTGATAAGGCTGGTAGCATGGAAGAACATTTCCTCTTCTTGGTGGCACCCAGCCAGCTTCTGACAGCCCCATGCCAGCCTCCCAGCGCTGCAAATGGCTCAGAGTGATTTTTTTCTTGACTTTATTATTCTAACTCACAACCTATACAAGGGATGAAATATGAAGCAATAGCAATGAGCCATGACCAATTTAAAGTGAAGTTCAAAATGCATAACCAAGCAACAGACTTAATCCAAATTCAGGATGTTGGTACTAAGGTGGTCAAGCTCCAAAGAAGGCAGGGCCATTAGAAAAATAGAAGGAAAAGAAACTAAAATATTCCTTTGACTCTAGGTGGGGCCAGACAGGCAGAGATTTTTTTTTTTCCTCCTTCCTGGAAGACTTGAAACGGAAGTTATGGATGATAAAAAACGATCCTCTATGTAATTCATGGAGGCTAAAATATCATTTGTAGCATTACAAGTAATTTGAATGCTACAGTCAGACTGATCATAATTTATTCATGCATTCATTTATGAAATATGTTTTGACACCCGCTCTCTGCCCTGAAATTGCTCACAGTCCAGGGAGGGACCCAGTCATGAAAACAAATAGTTAAAAATCAAAAGAATAAATTATAGAACCAAAAGGTGGAGAGCATAGAG
The DNA here is from genome assembly GCF_021218885.2 of Marmota monax. Taxonomy (NCBI): domain Eukaryota; kingdom Metazoa; phylum Chordata; class Mammalia; order Rodentia; family Sciuridae; genus Marmota; species Marmota monax. The sequence continues at coordinate 3,693,751 of NW_026694865.1, forward strand.
GAAGGGCAGTCTGATTCCTCCTTTGAGGATAAAAAGCTGGGTTAGGACCTGAGAATCTGGGGCTGCAGAAGGTAGCTGGGCTGCCAAAATCAAAAGTTTGAACCAAGTTCAGGATCTATGCAGAAAGACAAAGTCCAGAGCCAGAAGGAAGGTCCTAGGATGGAAAACACAAAGGAGCCAGAAGAAACTTCCCCTCCTGGAGCACAAAGTTCCAAATGTGGGGAGCCAACGAAGCCAGATTGGTCACAAAAAGGGAGCATTAACATCAATTGCATGAGCACTCCCCTGTTGTTCCTGCATAACTCTCTTCTTTGGAACCTCTTCATTCATGATCAAGCAACTAAAGGGTCAAGTTGGTGTACCAGAGGCCCCCAAGAGTAGGCTTCATAATATTCTTTAAAAAAAAAAATTGTACTAGGCATTGAACCCAGTAGTAATTTATTACTGAGATACATTCCCAGCCTCTTTTTAAATTTTATTTTGAGACAGGACCTCACTAAGTTGTGGTGCTAGCCTCATACTTTTAATCCTCCTATCTCAGCATCCCAAGTTGTTGGGATTACAGGGGTACACCACTGCACTTGGAAGGATGGGGCTTCTTGCTAGGCCTGCTTCTGGGTTGATTTTGTGTAAGTGGATCAGTCAAATTGGAGGACTAAGGATGCAATGATGGGGGGTAACTTGCTCTTTGGGGGCAAATGGGCAAAGTTTTCTTAGAGACATTGATAAATGGGTAGGAGTAAGTTAGTGGAAATAGGGTGTGTGGGAACTGAGTGTTCAAAGTGAGGGCCACAGATCCATGGATACCTTAGTCTGGACCAGTAGGATGGAGCCATTTGGGGGAGCCTTGGGTGCAGGCTGCAGGGCATGACTTTATCCTATGGACAGTGAGGAGAGCTTCTCTCTTTTTTTGTGTGTGTGGTGCTGGGGGGTTGAACCCAGGGCCTTGTGCATGCGAGGCAAGCACTCTACCAACTAACTGAGCTATATCCCCAACCCAGGAGAGCTTCTCTTTAGCTCTCACTGCCTTACCAGCTAGATCTGAAAACTAGTGGACACCAAACTTTTTCCTGTGTTCCAGAGAACAACCACCAAGGAAACAGACTGAAGTTGTTTTTGTTTCTTGGTCTCTGTGCTGAGTAGGGCTGCAGATGTTCCAGTTTCAGAGAAGGTTTGCTTCAGAAAGTGCCCAGGGGTCTGCAGACATCAGGAGTAGCCTGAGTACCTTCTCAGGAAGGTAAGCATGGTGAAGTGCCCCAAATCCCAGGATACAGCCATTTCTCTGAGCTTTAACCCATTACTTCTCAGACTCTCCTTTTTTAAACATTTTTTTTTCTTTTTCTTTCTTTCTTTCTCCTCCTCCTCTTCTTCCTCTTCCTCTCCTTTTTTTTTGTTTTGTTTTGTTTTTGGTACTGGGGGTTAAACCCAGGGGGTCTTTACCACTGAGCTACATTCCCAACCCTTATTTTTTAATTTTAAGACAGTGTCTTGCTAGGTTACTTATGGCCTTGCTAAGTTGCTGAGGCTCACCTCGAACTTGCCAGCCTCCCAAGTTCCTGGGATTACAGGTGTGTGCCACTGTTCCCAGTACCTCTTAGTTCTCAAAAGGACCACAGAGTCTGCAATTGACCAAAAGTAGTTTTCACAGGCCCCTTGTGGTAAATAATACATCCTCATACTGAAAGAACACTCTTGCCAGGCATGGTGATGGCTGCCTGTAATCTCAGATACTGGGGATGCTGAAGCAGAAAGATGGCCTGGGAAACTTTATCTCAAATAAAATAATAATAATAATAATAATAATAATAATAATAATAATAGGCTGGGGATATAGCTTAAAGTGCCCTTAGCTCATTCCCAAACAAAAACAAAAACCACCAGTGGTAAAGCACCTGGCTTGCATACATGAGGCCCTGGAATCCATCCCCAGCACTGCAAAAGTAAATAAAAGAACACTCTCTTACTAGAGACATAGTCCATTTGTTCCTGTTTGTTCCATGGGGAAATAGCTGGATTATCTAAAATACTAAGCCATCATCTGAGAATTCCACACACACTTTCTTAATTCCCATCCACTTTTATGCACAGTTCTGCTTTGCAGACTTTCAGTAACCCTAAATCAACAGTGGTCAGAAGATATTAAATGGAAAATTCAGTACATAAGCAAACCATAAGTTTTGAATAACTGTATTACAGTTCATTATTCTAATTGTTCTATATTATTATTAGGTATTAATATCTTACTGTGCTTAATTTATAAATTAAATTTTATCCTGGGTTCGTGTGTACAGGAAAAATAGTATGCAGTATATAGGGTTTCAGGCATCCACTGGGGGTCTTGAATGTATTCCCTATCCCCACCCCACAAGGGGATCCACGAGGTAATCCGACTCTTACCACTTTATGTGGCTCAAAGCTTCAGGAATTCCAAAGGATTATTTCACCCAGCCTTGCAACAGTCGTGGTAGGGAGGGGAGGAAACTGAGGCTCAGAGAAGGGAAGGCCCACCGTTGGGGAATCGTCATATTCAGGACACCGGGGCTGCGCACTTTCTGCTGGCCTGCTTGGTCTCTCCTTCCAGAAGCCGGCAGAGGCCAGGCAAATGCAAGCGGGGTCATTTGGCAGGAGTCTGAAGCTCTAGCTGAGTGTTCGCTTGTTGGGTTGGGTGAAACTGATCCCTTTATAACTTGATCATTCCGACTGGGCCAGAAGGACAATACCTTATGAAGGTGAAACGTGTGTGGGGAGGAAGGGCTCATGATAATGCTTTGCATTTATGGGGTTCCTTCCCCCCGCCCCCCCCCCCCCCCAGCGTTTTACACTTTCCACGGAACTGAGTCACCAGCTCTGCTGCGGGGAGATGGCGCACTTCTTAACGCTCAGCCCCTCCTGAGGATTAGGGAGATCAGGCTGCTAGAGCTGACCTGGTCCACGTCTCAGCTGCTTCGCCCTTTGGGGTTACCGTCCTCCGGTGTGGAGAAGAAAGGAGAGGACTAGGGGCAGAGCGCCACACGCTCCTCCCTGACAGCTCTCCGGAAGCCCCTGGCTCGTTACTCACAAGCCCCTAGAGAAGGAGTAGCTTTCAACAAATGGGAGGAGCCTCCGATCGGATCCTTCTTCCCCTTTCCCTCATTAGCTACACGAGTGAGGCTAACCCGAGGTTGGGGTAGTTAGGGTGAATCTCAGTTTCGCAGTGGTAAAAATTTTCAGCTTGCATTTGATCCACCTCCCCGACTCCATGGTGTGAGGGAACACACCAAGAAGTTAAACCCTCCCAGGGCGCCACATTGCGCAACAGTCCTACTTGAGGCTCTCTGCCAGGCCCTGACCCTGTGCCCCAGCTTCATGCTCCTCTGAGAAACTTCCTCCTTTGTACTTCTGCCTTACAGATCTGACTTGAAAATCTTCCTACTCTGCCTTGTAAATCTGATCCCACTCTTCAGGAACCCCCCCCTGCCCCCTTCAAAGATTAGGGTTTGAGGGACTGGGGATATAGCTCAGTTGGTAGAGAGCTTGCCTGGGGGTTCAATCCCTGGCACCATAAAACAAAACAAAAAACAAGGTTAGGGTTTGATGTCACCCCAAACCATACCCTACTCAGCAGAACAGTTCTTTTAATCTGAGTTATTTAGTCTGGAATGATATCCAGACAATTAACAGGACAAACAAACCACAATGGATGGTGGTGCTGAGTCCCAAACCACCCTGTGAATGTTGGGTATGCTTCTTTATTTTTCTAATTAAACTGTGGATAACTTTGTTCACAGTGCTGGGGTGAACCAAGGGCCTCTGGAGTGCTATACAAAGTGCTCTACCACAGAGGTATAGACCCAAATAACTTTTAAAGCAGATACACATCTCTAATGAGCAGAACTTTCAGTTTAAGACCAAAGTTAAAAGAAGTCTTTGGACATTTTCTTTTTAATATTTATTTTTTAGGTGTAGATGGATGCAACACAATGCTTTTATTTTTATGTGGTGCTGAAAATCAAATGAACCCGGTCCCGCCCATGCTAGGGGAGTGCTCTACTGCTGAGTCACAACACCAGCCCCCTGTGAACATTTTCTGTTTAGCCAGTGTTATGTTTTAAAAGATGTTTGCAGGGGGGATAAGCAGGGGCTTGTCTCTTAATCTTAATCTCTTATCTCCCCCACCCCCATACTGGGGATTGAACCCAGGTGTGCTCTACCTCTGAGTAACATCTCCAGCTTTTTATTTGTTTATTTATTAGTTTTATTTTTTGAGACAGGTTATCGCCAAGTTGCCAAGGTTGGCCTTGAACTTGCAGTCTTCCTGCCTCAGCCTCCTGAGTTTCTGGGATTATAGGCATACTCCAGCATGCCTGGCGTGATTGCTCTTCTAACTGTACAAATACAGGGTCAAAGCTTCAAAACCAACTCTGGCACTGGGGAGGGGTAAACCACATTACGTCTCTATCACCAGGCTGCCGGAGGAGGGAGATGCTGACCTAGCCCTTGGACTAATCTTCAGATTGTGCTTTCTTTGCAGTGTGAGGAAAAAGGAGTTGCCTGAAACAGTTCACTGGGAGTTGGGAGAATGAAGGGACAGGCAGTGACATCAGTGGCAGTGGAAGATTCAGGTCAGGTTAACTGGAGGTCCCAACAGTTGGAAGGTGGGCCACCCTCCACATCCCGCACAATCCTTCCTTCCCCAGCCTGGCAGATGTGATTAAACAATTACAGTGCTCTTTCCTATGGCTACTCTCTCACAAGCAATAAGTGCATCAGGACATGCTTCTGTGCAGCCACCACAGCTGGATCAAAGCTGATAGTTGGAATGAAACTTATTTCCTATCTTTGGTATGATGAGGCATATGTTGGAAGGCCAACCAAAAGACCTGATTCTCTTTTCAACTCCACCGTGGCCTCACTGGACTATCTGGGGCATGGGCAGGGCTGTTTACCTCTTTAGACCTGTTTCTTCAATGAGGTAGTTGGGCAGGTAATTAATTGGTTTCCAGCCTCAAGTCGAGGTTCAGTGAGTGGAGCAGATGGGTAGCATGAGAAGGAGGCTGGAGGAGTCCAGAGAAGGGAAGGGGCCCTTGTGGGTCAGTGGCCCTGGGAGGGTCCCCAAGTTAGTAGAATTCATGCCAAAACTGATGGACACTTTTAGATAAACAAGAGAGTGTTTCAAGAGAGTGGAATCAGCAAGGGCATAGAGATAAGAATGCACTGCACAGGGAGAGGGCAGGAAAATTCAGAGTTATCCCTTACATTCCTGAAGCAAATTCACACATCAGTACACTTCCTGCATCCTGCCATGTGCCAGGTGTTTTGTTGGGTGCTGCAATCCTCCTGTGGATAAGACACGAACTGAGATATTAGCACTGTAAACTGACTCTTTGACCACACCGAGACATAAATCAGACCCGAAACAGCTTCCCCTGTGGCCCTTCTGAAGAGCTAAAGAGATGTATTTTGACACACTATGGCCAAGTCTCCTGACTTGCTTTAAGCCTTTGCAGAGAAGATAAGTGAAGTACTTCATGACAAAAGCACTTTATAAACTATAAAATTCTCCACAGATGTTGTCTATAGTTCTTAATTGTAGCAATAATAACACAGGGATGAGGTGCTGATGGTGGAGTTTCAGGCAAGGGCCTCAAACAGCAACAGACGGTAGAAGCCTCTGGAAATCAACTTGACCCTGACCTGCCACCTTCAACATTTTGACCCAGTTTAGGCTTCCCTTTTAAAAGCTCATCGAAATATTTCTTTACTATAATTACAGGCGAGGCTCAGGATCTCTCTGTCGTAAGAAGAGCTGGTAGAAAAGGGACAATTAACCAAGGCACATAATTGAAGGGTATATAAATATATCCGGTGGTAGATGAGGCCCCTTCCTATTGGATACTATTCCCAGTATCCAAGGGTAAAGATAGGAATATGCTTCATTTAAACCAGAGGAGGCCGAGGCCTTTATTATTGAAGGAGTAGTGAGGTGCCTGGGAAGGTGGGCGTGGAGGCCTCTGGGTGGCTCCTGTGTGGAGGAGTCAAGCCCTGCCTCCCCTACCCTGGAGGCTTTGCATGCTGCCAGCTGTGGCCCCATTTGAAAAGGCTGCTAATCATGAGATTGGAGGGAACATTTGGAGTAGAGACAGCGTGACTCCTGTCACTGAGCAGAACAATGAAGAGTTCAAAAATAGTAGTATCTGCTAGTGGAAAACCAATAAACATATAATTTCCAGGTAATTACTATCATATAGTTAGCTCTCTGCTTTTATATGCCCCAGTGGAGATTGGGTTGGGAAGCCAATGTCATACAACTTAATACCGACAGTACATGCCATAGCAAGATGAAAAAAAAAGTTAGTTTTCCAACAACATTTGAGGACCAGAGGGCACTGAGGTGGCTGAGCCTAGGTCTAATTCATACTGGCTGGTGATCGAGGTTCTTGGGTGATATAACATGAACCTGGACCCAGAGTGTGAGGACCTGGCATCTCTCTTGAGCCCATGGTGTGACTGCTTCTCTAGCCTCCAGTGTCCCTTCTAATCTGTAAAGTGATGGTGCTGAGCTGCATCCTGCATTCTCATTGCACCTCAGGGGTTGAAAATGGATTCTTGGGGAGGTGATAAAATTTTAGATAGAATAATGGTTTATGGCCCTCCAAAGTTCAACCCTACCAAGCAAAGATCTTCTCCCATAGTGTATTAGTCAACTTTTTGTTATCATAATGAAATGCCTGAGAAGGGCTAATCTGATAAGAAAGGAGTTTACTTAGCTCAGAGTTTTAGAGGCTACAAATCCAAATGACATGATGCAGGCTCTGGTTCTATGGTTAGGATGGATGATGGGTGGTGGATGGTGGGTGATAGTTGGTGGAACACAAGTGAAAGAAGATCACATCTTGAGCTAGGAAGGAGAGAGAGAGAGAGAGAGAGAGAGAGAGAGAGAGAAGGAGGGCAGGCTCGCTCCTTTGATAACAACCCTCTTTGGGAACTACTGAGGGGTCCCTGAAGAACTACATCCCACCAATGACCCAAAGGCCTTCTACATGGTACCACTTTTGAAGAATCTACCACCACCCCAATACCACTTCCATGGAGACCAAGCCTCCAGTCACACGAGAGAATACTCAAGCCGTATCTAAACCACAGCACTTAGTATTTGTTTCTCTTATTGGGTTCTCTTGGGTATCAGATGGACAGTTCTGATATTGAGTTAGTGGAAGATTCTCAAAATGAATGCAAGATCAGTGTTTTGGAACTTTGGCAAATATATGCTTGTGATTGGAGAATTTTATTTTCATCACTTGGTCTGTCAAAAAGTCTTATAATTAAAGTTAGCCTGTGTGTACTGGTTGGCTATCCTTAGCAGCTTATGAATATTTATGTTTGATCCTCAGTGCTCAGGGACATCATTAGGTGCCCTGTGCCACTTCTCCAAGTGCTGACAATAAATGTCAACAATATATGAAGGAATATAAACCAAGTGAGTATACATGAACAAATAATTACAAGAAGCAAAAAAATCCCAAAAATGCTTTTTGGGAAGGGGAAAATATGTTGATAAATACTGTACAGACTATTCTCAGAATCCTTCCGGACCGACAAATTCTGTAGGCTCATGATTGGGAATTGTCCTGTGGACTGGTATCTACACAGCTCAGTAATGTCACTTATTGTCTTGTGGATTTGGAAAGTTTTTTTAGTCATTCTGAGCCTCAAATTTCTTATCTGCAAAGGAAGAATGCATATATGTATGAATAAGGGAAGAGAAGAAGACCAGGTGGACTAGTGTCTTCATTTGTGTCCTCTCCAGAGCAGAACTTATAGCAGGACTTGAGTGTTTTCAGGGAGGTGATCCCAGGAAGCAGGGGTTAAGGAGAGTGAGACAGGGCAGGAGGAAGGGCCAGTAAACAGTGACTAAGTTGGTCACTGCCATGGGAAGGTGGGCCTCAGTCCTGCTGGGGAGCCCCTGAAGAATCATACAGAGGCATCTCAGAATTGATTCTTTGAAGGATGCAAGACTGGGGCACTTAAGCACCGGCTTTAATACTCAGTAGTAGAAGGCTACCCCTGGAGATGTTGGCTTCTCCTTTTTTAAAAAATTCTGATTTGTTATATATGACAGAGGAATGCATTACAATTCTTATTACACATATAGAGAACAATTTTTCATATCTCTGGTTGTAAAGTGTATTAACACCATTTGTTTCTTTCATACATGTTCTGTGGATAATGATGTCCATCTCATTCCACCGTCATTTCTACTCCCATGCCCCCTCCCTTCCCCTCCCACCCCTCTGCAACTATCTAGAGTTCATCTATTCCTCCCATGCCCCCCCTCCCTACCCCACTATGAAACAGCCTGATGCTGGTTGTTTTAATGAATCATAATAAAAACCATTATTTATCAGGTGGTTAGTATGTGGTTGGCTTCTCTTTACTTTGGGGCTTTTCTGTACTTAGTCTGAGGGAGCTTCTGCATCTTTGGAGAAAGACTTGAAACAAACAACAACAAAAAAAAAGAGGTGAGATGCACGAGGTGTGGCACTGTTGGTTGGTAGACCTGGGAATATACAGCAAAGCTGCAGTGGTGGCACAAGACACTCAAGAGCCTCTGCCACAACCAAGACAGAGTGTGTGTTGAAGAGTGGCTCCCTCCACAAGTCCAAGCAATATCCATGCCTCCATTCATCCATCCATCCATTCATCCATCCATCCATCCATCCATCATGCTTCTTAATTAAGAAAAAGGATTTGAGGTGAGCCACCACTTGTGCTAAGACCCTGGACAATCCATTTCCTCTTCCTGGGGTTGTCTTCTCTTCTGGGGCTGAGGGGTAAGGGAGAAAGGGAATTAAATGGCTAGTCTCACTGCTTTCTGCCAGCACTGTGTTCTGAAGTCTAATAGGAAGAAGGATGGAGAAGGCAGGTGGGATCTAGAGTGTAAGAAACTCCTATGGCTGGAGAGGTGAGAAGAAGATGTGTTCTGGGAAGACTGGCTGCTGAGGTTGTCCAGAAAAGCCAGGCCCTCACTCCAGAATCTGGTCCTCCTCACCAGAGCCTCAGATACTGGGAGTGGTTGGGTCCTGGAGAGGAAGATGAAATGGCTGGGAAACAGTAGAAGGGGCCCTGATGCAGAATCCCCAAGTTTATCAGATACACCAGAGGCTAGTTCATTAATTGGCAATGAGCCATAATTGTCAAGATTTAGAACCTTTCATGGAGTAATGTTTTAGTCAGATTTTTCGCTGCTGTGACTAAAGGATCTGACCAGAACAACTATAGAAGAAGAAAACTTTATTTGAGGGATCACAATTTCAGAGGTCTTAGTCCATAGAAGGCCAGCTCCATTTATCAGGGCTCAAGATGAGGCTGAACATCATGGCAGAGTGTGTGACAAAGGGAAGCAGCTCACATCATGGTGATCAAGAAGCAGAGAGAGAGACTCTGCTTGCCAGATACAAATATGTACCCAAAGCCACACCCCAATTTCCACCTCCTCCAGCCACACCCCACCACTTCAGTTACCACTAAGTTAATCCCTATAAGGGGATTAATTCACTAATTGGGTTAAGACTCTCACAACCCAATCATTTCTCCTCTGAACCTTCTTGCATTGTCTCACATGTGAGCTTTTGGGGGACACCCCACATCGAAACCATAACAGCTAATAAGCACATTCTCTCTACACAGGCAAGCCATACAGGAAACCAAATGCTAAACACAAGGCTGTTTTTAGGGATCTGAAATCAGAGCCAGGGAGGGAGTGGATAGTCTTCATGGCAGTGTGGTTCATCCATCCCACTCTTGGGGTCAAAGGGGGAGTTATGGTGATCTCACCTTCTCTCCAGGACAGTGTTGGAGACAAATGACCAAATTCTCAATCTCTAAATCCTCTCAATTAAGTAGTCTACATTTCTACTGAGAGTCTCACAACTCTCACTTTGGGCACAATTAATGCAATTATTTTATTTATTTATTCATTTTTTTTTGTGGTGCTGGGGATTGAACCCAAGGCCTTGTGCACGCTAGGCAAGCACTGAGCTACATTCCTAGACCTAATGCAATTAATTTTTAATCAACCTTCTTTAGAAATCACATTCTAGTTCGGCCTCCTAGGAATGACATCCAAGACACGGCAGCCTGAGTCCTGGGTATGCTCCACCCTTTTGGTCACCTGACAAGTGTTGCTTTAGAGCAGCTGATGGCACCCATCATGTGTAGATCTTTCTAGTTTGGATATCATAGAGCATGCTGACTAACCACCCCCTGCTCCCTAGGAACACGTGCAACACTATCTACTCCCTTGTCCCTTTAGACCTTTTACTCCTTGCCTCCCTCAGGTCCCCAACAGCCATTGTTAGTTCCCAAAACTCTGCTCATATCTCTATAGGTGTCTCCTCCTTCCAAGTGTTTTCATTTGAATCACCTGAGGAAAATTCAGCTTTATGACAGGATCCTGACTATCACAGGGTATCCTTATTCTTCACATCTTGGTAGCATCCATAATAGTTTGCTTTATCTTCACAAGAAGGGCTTTAGGTTTTTCAGGTGACAACATATATTAGGGGAAGTATGAAAGTGACCATCACGGACAATTTAGAACCCTGGACAAGCATAAAACATTTCAAGAAATCGTCTCACCAGGGCAATGGCGATTATGACCCTCAGTGATCGTCTCAGCACAAACCAGAGAGGGGCACCTGTCCTGCAAGCAATCCCATCATATGTTATGAGAAATTAGAGTTGTCAGCTTAAAAATTAAATAGTTTATCAAATTTTACTCTCTAATTGTGGATGTTAAAGTTATTAATTACTAAACTTTGAGTCACGCATTAAGGTTCTTTAAGGTTTTAATATACAATGAACCACTAAAAAATTAAATTTTACCAAAAGAACATAGGTTAAAATGAAGGAAATTAAAATCTGTGGGCCTCCCTTTCCTCTTGTTTGGCAGAATAATCTTTCTTATTCATCTGACAAGTTTAAAGAGGCTAAGACTCCCCAGTACCAAAGAGATTCACTCTGCCTGTCAATGTATCAGGGCTCAGCCTCTCTGCAATGTTTCGATTGATGAATGTTATTACATAAGAGCTACCGTGGCACCAGCTAAGAGAACAGCAGATCTGTTTCATGTCATAGTCTCCTCTGGTCCCCCTGGCCCCACTTCTTTTCCTCCCCAGCACTCAGGATTTAAACCTCATGGTTTGGCATCTGACTGCATCTATTTTGTTCTCTAATTGCTTCATGGGTGATTTCTTTCCTTTTCTTTCTGTCCCTTTCCCCTTCTCTTTTCTTCTTATTTTTTTCTTTTTTCCAGTACTGGGAATTAAACCCAGAGTCTGGCAAGACCACCGACTGCCACCCCCAGGCCTGTTGTTTCTTGTACTTTCAATAAAATTACAAAGATAGGCACACTGTCACATGTTGTTGTGTACTCTCTGCCACCTGGAACCCTGGTGGGTTCATAGACATTGTACATTCTTTCAACGAACATTTATTGAACACCTATTATGTGTTAGGCACAATAGTAGGCTTTGGACATACAAAGATGACTCTGATGAAATCCACATCCTTACAGAACTTGGACTCTGGAGAATACAATAGATATTAAATATAAAAATCTAGCATGTCCTGGTAAGTGCTAAAATCAAGTTATGACCAGGTGTGCTTGGGAAGAAAAGAAGGAATGAAGTTGATTCTAGGTTGAAGAACGTGAAGGCTTTTCCAGGCAGGGACCTGTGGTAATGAGGAATTACAGATGGAAAGGACCATGTGTCGACCAGTGGGGTGTTTGGGTTTAGGGGCTTGGAAAGGAGGAGAAAGATTTATGGTGGGAGTTGCTACAGAGGCCCTTCCTGGCCCCCTGGAGCAGGAGCCTTGGGCCTGAATCCTAGTTTCACCTTTTCTTTCTATGCCCTTGGCCACATCAAGTTTTGTGAGCCACCATTTCCTTATCTCTTTTTTTTGTGTGTGGTGCTGGGGATTGAACCCAGGGCCTTGTGCATGTGAGGCAAGAACTCTACCAACTGAGCTATATCCCCAGCCCTCCTTCTTTGTAAATTGGGGAAGATGATACCTATTTTTTTTTCCTGTGGAGATTGGTGCTAGGGTTGAACCCAAGGCTTCACACATGCTTAAGCCCATGCTCTGCTGTTGAGCTATGCCACCAGCCACTGATGCCCATGTCTTCTTGCTGTTGCAGGCATTAGCAAGATCACAAGTGGGAAAGCACCAGGTGGATTTCCTGCCACAGCACTTGCTGGTTATGGAATGTTAGGCAAGTTACTAAATCTTTCTGCGCCTCCATTTCCTCATGGGACAATAATAACAATACCTACACAGAACTTTTTAAAGAATTTCATGGCAACTTTGCTGGTCTGCATGAAGGGTTTGCATCCTTTTTTCTAATAAGAAGTGTTATAAAAAGGAATTGAATTTTTCCTTTCCCCCTCCTTGCTGCTGGAAATCTCAGAAGGAAACTTGGTATCCAGTCCTGGCAAGCATGTTAACTCTTTTTTTTTTTTAAGCTCTACTTAGTTTTTCTTTTTAGTATCTTTATTTTTTATGTGGTGCTGAGGATCAAACCTAGCACCCCTCACATGTAAGGCAAGCATTCTACCACTTAGCTACAGCCCCAGTCCTGCATGTTAACTCTTTTGAGTATGTCTGAGGCCTCCCTCCTCCAGAACTGCATTCTCCATTTTAATCACTAATCAACATCCCCAGTCCTTTTTATTTTTTATTTCAAGACAAGGTCTCACTGAGTTGCTTAAGGTCTTGCTAAGTTCAAGCCTGGCCTTGAACTTGCAATCCTCTTTCCTCAGCCTCTGGAGTCACTGGGATTATAGGCATGTGCCACCTTGCCTGTTGTATTGCAAAGTTTTGATGTTTGATTCTTTTTACTACTTAACCTGTGTCTCTTTCATAAAAATATGTAATACTAGGAGTCTTAATGCTTAAAAAATATTCTTGTGGCTGGGCACAGTGACACATGCCTGTAATTTCAGGGACTTGGGGGCTGAGGCCAGATTGCAAGTTCGAGGCCAGGCTTAGCAACTTGGGAGACCCTTTCTTAAAAAAAAAAAAATTAAAAGGGCTGGGGATATAGCTCAATGGTAAAGCACACCTGGGTTTAATCCCTAGTACCCAAACCAAAACCAAAACAAAACAAACTGTACTCTGTGTGTGTGTGTGTGTGTATTATATATATATATATATATATATATATATATATATATATATATATATATATTATATAATTTTATGTAAATATTCTTGTGAATTAAATGAACTTTATTTAATCAATTTGGTATTGTTAGAAATTTAATAATTTCTTATCCCCTTTTCTATTCTCACATTAGATGGGGAGAAGGGAGCGAGAGAAGGAGAAATAAAAATAAAAGTACACTCACATAGGTATTATCAAGCTCTCAAATTATGGCTGTACAGCAGTAAATACAACCTGAACCTTTTAACTTAGTATTAATTATCATTTAATTTTTTTCTTGCTTGCTTTTTTTTTTTTTTGTGTGTGTGTGTGTGTGTGGTGCTGGGGATTGAATGGAGGGGAGGGTCTCACACTGGCTAGGCAAATGCTCTGCCACTAAGCCTCATCCCCAGCCTTTGTCATTTAATTTTTAATCATGAAAATAATGCATTAGTACATTCTCCTTGAAAAAACTGAACATTGCTGATGAGGCTCCACTCCTTCTGGAGTCTCTGATCTCAGTACCCTTTCCACCTCCCAGAGGAGGCCGTTATCATCAGCTGGTATGTAAACTTCTCTGCCCTTTCCTATGCATTTACATATTTATATCCCCATAGAAAATGGACTCATCTTTATCTTTTGACAGTTAATCTTCTGGGCTGAGCCTAGGGTTGCCCTTTATATTCATGATTACTTTGTAAGACAGGCCACATGTATATAAACATATGTAAGTGAAATAATTTATGAATCCTAAGAAGGAAAAGGTATCACATGGGAAATATCTTTATTGAAACTCCATAGCCTTTGAGAAGATAAAGAGTATATATTAGACCCAATACCTCCAAGATATATATATATATATATATATATATATATATATATGCATATGTGTGTGTGTGTGTATATATATATATATATATTTTTTTTTTTTTTTTTTTGGTGGTGCTGTGGATTAAACCCAATCAATTAAAACGTTTCTCACATGCTATGCAAGTACTCTACCCAAATCTTTTTTTTTTTTTTTTTTGAGACAGAATCTCACTAAGTTGACCAGGCTGGCCTTGAACTGTGATTCTTTTTTTTTTTTTTTTAATTTTTTTTTTTATATTTATTTTTTAGTTTTCGGGGGACACAACATCTCTGTTTGTATGTGGTGCTGAGGATCGAACCCGGGCCACACACATGCCAGGAGAGCGCGCTACCGCTTGAGCCACATCCCCAGCCCCTTGAACTGTGATTCTGCCCCAGACTCCCCAGTTACTGGATAATAGGTGTGCACCACTTCAGCCTAGCCCTCTTCTTTTTTGGGGGTGGGGATGGAGTGTTCTGGGGATTGAACTCAGGGGCACTTGACTACTGAGCCACATCCTCAGCCCTATTTTGTATTTTATTTAGAGACAGGGTCTCGCTGAGTTGCTTAGCGTCTTGCTTTTTTTCTTTTTGCTGACCTAGCCCTCTTCTTTTTGATTTAGTCTCTAAGTATGGAAGGTTTTCATGAAGTACCAGGACGGCTACCCTTTGTATTAGAAGAGTGAATGTGTAAGAAGGAAAGAAGCTTGGATTAGAGATCATGTCCAAAACTCATTCTGCAGATACATAGATCAAGGCCCAAGGAGGAAGCAGTGAACTTTTAAGGTCACACAGCCGGGTACAGGCAGGATTGGGGTAGAAACCCATCCTTCCTGATTCCTAGTTCAGTACTCTTTCTGGACTCATGCCTGTGTGCAGTCACCAGATATAAGACGTTGATGTTTAGTTCATTCTGTATACACACTGCACACATTGAAGATGATGAGAGAAAACTGAAATTGAAGGACATTGTACAGATGGGTTCAATAGTTCACTTATCCAGACATCCTGCCGTGCCTTCTCTATGCTGGGTGACAAAAGGATATAGAGATGTGTGGGATGAAGTCCTGCTCTCTAGGAACTCACAGACTAATTGAGGACACATGACAAATGCAGTAATAGCTGCAGTGCCAAGTCCAAACTTCAGGGAACCCAGGGAGAGGTGGAGAGGACAGGGGGAGTCCAGATAGCATTGCATAGAAGAACAACCGTCAGAGAAAGCTTCTTGGAGGAAGTGGCATCTGAATGGACCTGGAAGGATTTGGTTAGATGAGGGGCAAGGAGGGAAGAGAATTCCAGGCCTAGCAACGAAAGTAATGAAAAAGAAAAGCAAGGTGAGTTTCAGGGGAAAGGTAAGGCTCAGGTTGGTGGGCAATGCAAGGATGCCGAGGCCAGGCTCAGCCCCTTGCCCTGCCACGAGCCACGAGCCTTCACTAGTGCATTTGCCCCCCAAAAAAGACAGCCAACCACGTCTCTGAATCCTCTGCATGCCTGGAGAAGTCATGTATAATACTTTATCGTGGATTGTTTTACATTGTTATAATTTCATTACATATTATTAGAATGCATACATCATCTATACACTATATTATATATTAGAGATGCACATTTATATATATTTAGATAACATTTATAAGGGAGAAGGGAGGGAGATGGAAAGAGTCGCTTAGGCAGAAAAGCAGGCAAAGAAATTGCCTTCTCCTGTCACCACCCTTTACCCTTCCCTGGAGAAGCTGTGTTTTCTCATTCGAAGAGTCTAAATAAATTGTCAGTTCAATCTTGTGCCATAATGTGGTTGTGCCACAAGTGACTCGACTGCATGCGCTAGTATGGTAATCATCGTGTTATTACTTCTCAGAAGTTTAAAACAGCTTTGCTGTTCTCACCCCAGAGAGGAATGTGCGACTGTCGTGAATCCCCACAGGAACCAGAAACAAACATTTACAAAATCCACCACTTTCAGGGAAAGAAAATCATTCTCTCTAATGATTAAGGACATGCCAACTAAGACAATGTGAAGTATTATTTTCCTCTTCCCCCTCAACTTAGAAAAATTTTTTTTATTTGTTCTTTTTAGATACACATAACAGTAGAGTGTATTTTTTTCTTTTTTTTTTTTGGTGGGGAAGGGTACTGGGGATTGAACTCAGGGGCACTCAACCACTGAGCCACATCCTCAGCCCTGTTTCATATTTTATTTAGAGACAGGGTCTCACTGAGTTGCTTAGCGCCTCGCTGTTGCTGAGGCTGGCTTTGAACTCGTGATCCTCCTGCCTCAGCCTCCCCAGCCGCTGGGATTACAGGCATGTGCCACTGTGCCCATCTAGTAAGAGCATATCTTGACGTATTACACATACATGGAGTGTAGTTTCCCATTCTTGAGTTTTACATGATGTGGAGTTTCACTACTTGTGTATCCATATATAAATATAGAAAAGTTATGTCCGATTTATTCTACTGTCTTTTAGTAAAAGTTTTAAACAAATGAGGATATGTATGACCATGATTGGGTCATTCCAATCCACAAGAATCAAGTATGTATTAAGAATTTTTAGCTGGGTATGGTGGCGCATGCCTCAGCAACAGTGAGGTGCTAAGCAACTTAGTGAGACCCAGTCTCTAAATAAATACAAAATAGGGCTAGGGCTAGGGGTGTGGCTCAGTGGTCAAGTGCCTATCTCCCCCAACAATAAATAAATTTTAAATGTTCATACCCCTGGTTTTATATATATATATATATATATATATATATATATATATATATATATATATATGATTAAACACAGGGACACTTAACCCCTGAGCAACATTCCCAGCATTTTTAATATTTTATTTAGAGGGGCTGGGGTTGTGGCTCAGTGGCAGAGTGCTTGCCTTGCACATGTGAGGCACTAGGTTAGATCCTCAGCACCACATAAAAATGAATAAACAAAATAAAGATTAAAAAAATATTTTATTTAGAGACAAGGTCTCCCTTAGTTGCTCAAGGCCTTGCTAAGTTGCTGAGGCTGGCTTTGAACTCGTAATCCTCTTGTCTCAGCCTCCCGTTAGTAATTAATATTTAATAAATTTAACCAAAGGAAGAAATCTAAAATGTAGACAGAAAGTTAAATATAGCAGTAGAAATTTCAGTATTATTTATCACAGGGAAAATTAGAGATAATAAAAATGTCAAACATAAAGGTCATGATTAAGTAATTTACAACATATCCAACCAGTGAAGTATTACACAGGTCTTACAATGGTTATTTACATAAGAGTTTTTAATGGCATAAATGTATTCACCTGGGTGCACATTTATGTACATTTTCGGGTGTGTGTTTGTTTATCCCTAAATACTTCAGTGTGTTCTCTTTTAAAAACAAAGGCTTATAATAATAATCAAAATCAGGAAATTAATAATGATGTGATACCAAAACATTTCACTATTGTCTCCAAAATGTCCTTTGGACTAACATATTTCTTCTAATCAGAATACAATCTAGGCTCACACGTTGTACATAGTTTTCCTGTCTCTTTAGTGTCTTAATCTGGAACAGGTTCTCAGTCTTTCCTTGTTGTCCAAGATTTCAGGACATTTTGTATGTAGGGCCTCATGCCTGCTGAACACTGAACCTCCGAGCTACAACCCCCGGCCAGCTTTGGTCCTTTTGTACAGGACAGGCCAGTTAGCTTACAGAATGTCCCTCAATTTGGATTTGTCACTGGTATCCTCTCGTGATTTTTTAGATTATGCGTTTTTGTCAGAAACAGGACCAAGGTGATGGCGTGTCCTCATGAAATCTGGAGGTGTGTAATGTCTACTTATCAAATTGAGGGTGTTAACTTTGATTACTTGCCAAGGGTGGTGGCAGTCAGGTTTCTCCACAGAAAACTTACATCTTTTCCTTTATAATTAAAAAGAATCTTGGGGCTGGGGTTGTGGCTCAGCAGTAGAGTGCTCGCCCAGCACATGTGAGGCCCTGGGTTCGATCCTCAGCACCACATAAAAATAAATAAATAAAGATATTGTGTCCAACTAAAAAATAAATATTTAAAAAAAAAAGAATCTTGTAGGAAGATGTTTTAAGACTATGTAAACATTCTTTCTTGTTAATTTTTTAATTTTTATTTTATTTTATTTTATTTTATTTTATTTTATTTTATTGCCTGGATCAAACCTGAGGCCCTACTACTGAGCTATAGCCCCAGCCCTTTGTTATTTTATTTTAAGATGGAGAGTCTAGCTAAGTTACGCAGGCTGGTCTAGAACTTGTGTCCTCCTGCCTCAACCTCCTGAGTTGCTAGGATTAGAGGCATGTGCCACCACACACTGCTGCCATTCTTATTTGGAGCAATTATTACAATCATAGTTGCCAAATGCATTCCATCAATTCTTCTTCAGTTATTGGCTATAATTCTACTTTTTTTTTTTGTACTGGGATTAAACCCAGGGGTGCTTTAACAAATGAGTGGCACCCCTTGCCCTTCTATATTATCTGACACAACAAGATGTTCCAGATTTATCTTGTACTGTAGGTGTCTCTTTCCTAGAATCAGCCGTTTCTCCAAGGAAACTAGTAGCTATTAGTAGATAATGGTATTTAGAAACCAAGATCAGGTATGTTCTTTGCTATTCAAGTGTTATTGCTTTTAGTCCCTGTTAGCAAACACAGCTAGGAAACACACACACACACACACATTTATGCCTACAGATTTAAAAAATATATTTTTAAATATATATGTGTATATGCATATATACACACACATATATATTTTAATCTGTAGGCATAAGTGTGTGTGTGTATAAATTTGCCATGCTGGGGATCAAACCCAGAACCTCATGTATGCTAGGCAAGGGCTTTACCACTGAGCTACACCCCTAGCCCAAATTGTATTGTTTCCACAGTATCAAGTGGAAAAACACAGAATTTTATGGCATACTAAGCCACTCCCATCTTTGGAAAAGGCAGGGGACAATATACATACTTAAAAACAAATAGGGGCTTTCGCTGTGATCCAAAAGGATGAGAAATCTCTGAGGCTGAAGCAGACAGGGTTGGATTAGGGTAGGAAACAGCACCACACTAGCTAAGTGAGCCATCTAAAAGGAAGGAGCAATGCCAAGATGTTCCATGTTCAGAGGTGATGGAAGAAAGTGGGAAACAAGAGTGCCCAGGGGAAACCCACAGGAAAATCAACTGGGGGACCAGCAGGAGCAGCCAGCTCCTGCCATCCTTGTATTTCTCCACGGACCTCGCATGTGAAGGCTTGGGGTAGGTACCTGGACTGATGAGAAAGCACTATCTCCTGAGTGTCTGTCAAAATCTGGGAGGAATGAGAAACATCCCAGCCCAAAAGACCAGCTGCTGAGGTTCCCACCCAGCAGTGGGTCCTGCCCATCAAAATAGTTGGAGTACAAGCTCCAGCAGCTGTTTTGCCCCTCCCCCTGTGCAAGCTGCTTGGCCAGGGGCAGCTGTCAGCCTGTCAAGACTGGCAACTACAAAAATGCACACAGAGCTAAAGATCACAAAATGCATGAGGAGTGACATACTATAAAAAAGATCCAACAAAACCAACAAATGCAGCGGGACATGGTGGCGCATGTTTGTCATCCCAGCATCTTGGGAGGCTGAGGCAGGAGGATCTCGAGTTCAAAGCCAGCCTCAGTAATTTAGCAAGATCCCCAAGCAACTGAGAGAGACCCTGTCTCTAAATAAAATTTTTAAAAAAGGCTGGAGATATTGCTTGGTGGTTAAGTACTCTTGGGCCCCTGGTATAAAAACAAAATAAAGCAAACAAACAAAAAACCCCAACAAACATACACCTGAGGACGAAAGGTAATTGGGTAACCAGAACTATACTTAAAAATAAATACAAGGAAGAATATTTCATGAAACTCAAATAGCTAGTTGTAAAAATGAATTAGAAGTTTTGTAATAAAAGACAAAATTATTGAAAAAAAAAGAGAGATGGGCTAATAGTGGAATGAACACAGTTAAAGAGTGAATCAGGGAACTGGAAGATGAAGTCTAGGAATTCTTTTTCATTTTGTATTTTGAGGCAGGGTCTGGCTAAGTTGCCCAGGATGACCTGGAACCTGTGATCCTCCTGACTCAGTGTCCTAAGTCACTGTGTGTGTGCCACCATGACTGGCTCCAGATACTTTTTGGGAAAAATAAAAGCAAGTAGATGTTGTATTCTAGATAAGGAGTGGGGGAAAGGATTACAAAAATTAAAGGCAAACAAAGAATTTAGGAAATCTTATTTTTATGTAAGTAAAAACTTCCTGGGGATAAAAAAGTTATAAATAACCTGGAACTAAGACTTCATATGTTAGCAAAGTGAACTTGTATAGGAACATCCTTTTAAAAAAAAATTCCTTGTTAATATATTTTTGTCTTAATTAAGGACACAAATATCAATACATTCTTTAAAAATATATTTACATTCATGCATTGAAAATGAATGCTAAACCTGGCAATGTGGCACATGCCGGTAATTCCAGCTACTCGGGAGACTAAGGCAGGAGGACCATAAGTTCGAGGCCAGGCTCACTGTCTCAAAATAAAAACTAAAAAGGGCTGCAGATGAAGCTCAGCAACAGAGCACCCTTCATTTTCGGTTCAATCCTTAGTGCTGCAATAAGAAAAGAAAAGAAAAGAAAAAAAGCAAAGTGAGAAAATTAATGTTAACCAAAATATGAAAAGAGCTCAACAGCATTAGTAATTAGGGAAATGCTAATCAAAACCTCAAGACAGGAGCTGGGGATTTAGGTGAGTGGCAGAGTGCTTGCCTAGCAAACCCAAGGCTCCAGAGTTCAGCCCTTGGCCCTGAGAGTGGGCGGAGGAGCAAGAGGGAGTAGGAAGAAACTTCAAGATACTTCTTCCTTTCATTAGGATGGCTATAATAAATAAATAGACAATGGTATTTACTGGGAAGGATGTGGAGAAATTGGCACCCTCATATGTTTCTGGTGGATTTAAAGTGATACAGTTCTTTTGGAAAACAGTTTTACAACTCCTCAAAATGTTAAGCATGGGGTTACCTCATAATTCAGCTATTCCACTCCTGGTACGTACCATCGGAAATTGAAAACATAGAGTTAATGCAAAAAAAATCTGTATATAAATGTTCATAGCAGCATTATTCATAAAAGCTAAAAAATGGGGGTTGATGATATAGCTCAGTTGGTAAGTGGTTGCCCAGCATGCACAAGACCCTGGGTTCAATCCCCAACAGCAACAAACAAAAAAAGCTAAAAAATAGATACAACTCAAGTGTCTATCAACTGATGAATGAATACACAAAAAGTGATATAAAATATAAAAGTGATTTATTATCCAGCCATAATAAGGAAGGAAGTACTGATACATGTTGCAATATGGATAAATTTTGAAAATATTATGGTAAGTAAAAGAAGTCAGATGCAACAGGCCAAGTATATTGTATGATCCCATTTATATGAAATGCTCAGAAGAGGCAAATCCATAGAGAGGGAGAGTAGAATAATGATTGTCAAGATCTGTGGGATAGGGGGTGACTACTAATGGTCATAGGATTTTTTTCAGGGGTGATGAAAATATTCTGGGATTATATGGTGGTAATGGCTGGACAGCTCTATGAATATACTAAAAACATTCAGTTGTTTACTTTACAAGGATGACTTTCATGGTATGTGAATTGCATCTTAATAAAACTGTTATTAAAAGCAAGAATGTGGCTGGGTGTAGTGGGGCAGGCCTGTAATGCTAGCAACTGGATTGGCTAAGGCAGGAGGATCACAGACCCTCTCTCAAAATAAAGATATAGCTCAGTTGGTAAGTGGTTGCGCAGCATGCAAAAATAAAGAGGGGCGGGGGGAAGAATGTTGCAGCTGAATAGTATTCAGCAAAAAAAAAAAAAAAGGAAATTCTGACACAATACTGCAATGTGGATGAACCTAGACTACATTATGCTAAATAAGAAAAACAGACACAAAAGGATAAATATTATCTGATTTCATTACATGAGGTGTCTAGGGGACTCAAATTCATAGAGACAAAAAGTAAAATGGTGGTTGCCAGAGGCTGGAGAGGAAAGGAAAAGGAGCTAAGGTTCTATTTGTAGACTATTTCAGGTGGGGAAATGAAATAGTTCTGAAGATGGAGGGTGGCCGTGGTTGCACAACAGTGTGATGTACTTAATGCCACAGAACTGTACGCCTAAATGGTTAAATGATACATTTTAGTGGTACATATACACAATAGAATATTACTCAGTTATAAAGAAAAATGAAATTATGGCATTTGCTGGTAAATGGATGGAACTGGAGACTATTACACTGAGTGAAATAAGCCAATCCCCCCAAACCAAAAACTGAATGTTCTCACTGATATGCAGATACTGACTCACAACAGTGGGGAAGAGAGTGGAGGTTCACCAAATTGGACAGAGGGGAGTAGGGGGAAGGAGGGGATGGGAATGGGAAAGACAGTAGAATGAATTGGACGTAACTTTCCTATGTTCATACATGAACACACGACCAATGAAACTCCATCATGTACAACCATAAGAATGGGAAGTTATACTCCATGTATGTATGATATGTCAAAATACACTCTACTGTCATGTGCCGCAGTCTGGCTGCAGCAAAATAACTGGGGGGGTGGGGTGGGGGGTGGGGGGGGGTGGCGAACAACTTGTGTAGATTGATACAGCAGGAGTGGAAGCCGTTTATTGTAGGACAACAGAGGTATTTATACATTCCACGCAGCTTATCTTAATTAGCATAAACTAGATACATCAGTCAACCAATAAGGAATCTCCACACTTAATGGCTCGCTGGCGATACTTCACAAACCACTCCCTCTGGCAAAATGCCAGGCGCCATCCAGACTTGTTTATAGATTCTAACAGTCATGTATAATTGAAAAGAACAAATAATGTTATATATATCTTGTCACAATAAACTGTGAACTATAGAATAGAATATGCAACTTTGAAATCAGTAAATGAAAAAATTGAATAAATAAAATTTAGTAATTGGAAAAGTTCAAGACAGTGGTGAGAACACACACACACACATACACACAAGAACACACAGATAGCATGGAAGTAGAAAATGCAGAAAAGGTGATTGGGAATAAGGGCAAGGATATAAATAATCATAAAAATTTGAATAAACAGCCATTTTAAAAAGACACAGATTGATTGATTGATTGACCGATTGATTGCAGTTCTGGGGACCAAATTCAAGGCTTTCTGCATGCTTTCTACATTCCCACCCCAGAGATTTTTCATTTTAAATTTAACTTAAATATATATATATATATATATATATATATATATATATATATATATATATATATATATATATTTGTACAGGATACATATTTTAAAAAATATATAGGAAGATGGGCATGGTGGCACACACCAGTGATTCCAGTCATTGCAGCAACTAGGAAGTTGAGGCCGGAGAATATCGAGTTCAAGGCCAGCATCAGCATCAGACACTTAGTGAGATGTTGTTTCAAAATGAAAAAGAAAAAGGGATGGGGATGTTGCTCAGGGGTAGAGCATCCCTGGGTGCAATTCCTAGTACCTCCCCCCCACACACACACACACAATTACACAGCAAAGGTTAAAATTTTAAAAAACCCAAGTAGCAAATGTTAGCAAAAACACTTTTTATACTGATGAAAAGAAAAGTTTTCCAAGAAATCATAACATTTATGAGAGTGTATGAACCTAACATAGCTTTTAAATATACAGTAAGGTTTTATAGAATTACCAAGAGAAATTTATGAACTTATTTTTATATTAAGAGACTCTAACACATGTCCCTCAGATATTAAGAAGTCAAGAAGACAAAAAAGGGGGCTGGGGGTGTAGTTAAGTGGCAGAGCACTTGAATAGCATTCTGGAGGCTCAATTTCTATCACTGGAAAAGAGGAGAAGGAAGAAGGGGAGGAAGAGGAGGAGGAGGAAAAGAGGGAGAAGGAGAAGGGTCTCTGTGGCATACAATCTTTTCTTTTTTTTTTTTTTTTTTTTTTGGTACTGGGTATTGAACTCAGGGGCACTCAACCGCTGAGCCACATCCCCAGCCCTATTTTGTATTTTCTTTAGAGACAGGGTCTCACTCAGTTGCTTAGTGCCTCTATGTTTCTGAGGCTGGCTTTGAACTTGAGATCCTCCTGTCTCAGTCTCCTGAGCTGTTGGGATTACAGGCGTGTGCCACCGTGCCTGGCTGTGCCATACAATCTTTTAGGGACTCTAGCTGATAAATATTCTGCCAGCTTCGAAATGTGGTTTCCAAGTTCACTTTAGCTGGCATTCATGGTAAGAGAGAGAGAACGAAGAATCACGAATGAGCTGGGCCTGGAAGCGACATGTCACTTCTGATCACATTCCACTGGCCAAAACCCAGTCACAAGGTCACATCTAAATACAAGAAAGTCCAGGAAATGTAGCCTAGTTTTTTGCCCAGAATAAAGGGAAACAGCTATCTAGTCTCTAACACTGTAATGAATAATTTGGATTGTAATGCATATAGGTAGGATTTTGAATCTGAGAACGTACATTCTCTTCAAACACAAGTGGAGTGTTTACAAAGATTGACTAAGTATTGAGATGCACAATAAGTCTCCAAATTTGTTTAAAAAAGTGATGTAATATAAAACATTTGTTGATAATACAGAAAGAAAATTCTATGTCAACAACGAGACTATATAGGTATCTAGGAACTTGTACAAATCTGGAAGTTCTTTTTTTTTTTTTTTTTTTTTTGTACTGGGGAGTGAACCTAAAGGCACTTTCACTGAGCTACATCCCCAGCCTTTTTAAATTTTTTTTTTAATTTTGAGACAGTATTATCAGGTCGCTTAGGGTCTTGCTAAATTGCTGAGGCTAGCCTCAAACATGTGATCCTCCTAGCTCAGCCTCCTGAGTTGCTTGGATTCTAGGCATGTGTCACCATGCTCAGCATACATCTGGAAATTTAAAAACACAGCCCTAGATAATTACGGGTTGAAGAAAAAAAACTACAACAAAAATTGAATTGGGCTGAGCAAGGTGGCACACATTTGTAGTTCCGACTACTTGGTACGCTGAGGCATGAGGATCACTTGAGCCCAAGCCTGGGCAACACAGTGAGATCCTGTCTCAAAAAAAAAAAAAATTAAAATTGAATGAAGTATTACTTTAGGATGCAAAATATTTTTCTGGGAAATACACACCCACATATATGTACATGCATTTGCTATAAGACAAGAAAGGCTAATGATGAATGAATTCTGCGTTTGTAATGGTTTCCTGGGGCTGCCATAAAAATTACCGCAAACTATGCAGCTTTA
Source organism: Marmota monax (assembly GCF_021218885.2). Lineage (NCBI taxonomy): Eukaryota > Metazoa > Chordata > Mammalia > Rodentia > Sciuridae > Marmota > Marmota monax. Next base: position 3,719,095 of record NW_026694865.1, read on the forward strand.
AACAACATAAATTCATGGTCTCTTAATTTTGAAAACCAGAAGACTGAAATCAATATGTCAGCAAGACCATGTTCTCTGGAGGCTCTGGAGAAGGATGCTCCCTTGCCTCTCTCTGCCTTCTGATGACACTCAGCAATCATGCATGTTCCTTGGATACGGATGCATTACTCTGATCTCTGCCTCTGATATCACAGATACCTGTCTCTGGGTCCAAATGTCTCTTCTTCTTATAAGACCTTCCTTAATCCTCATCTTAACTTAATTACATCTGTAAATACTTTATTTCCAAATTAGGTCTGGGTAGACATCAAATTTGAAAGGGACCTGGCAGGGTGGTCCACATTTGTAATCCCAGTGATTCAGAGACTGAGGCAGGAGTTCACAAGTTCAAGATCAGCTTTAGCAACTTAAAGAGACCTAAGCAATTTAGTGAGATTCTGTATCAAAATAAAAAAAGACTGGGGATGTACCTCAGTGGTAAATATTCTCTGGGGTCAATCCCCAGTACCAAAAAAGAAAAAAAAATTGAAAGGGGGCACTATTCAACCTAGTATATATAGCTTCTAATAAAAAATACACTAAGTGGAAATGCAAAATATAGATAAAGCAAGTAAAGTAACACAGTGAAGATTGAAGTAGAAAGCAATAAAATGGGGGAAGGGAGAGTAAATATATTTTTAAAATGATTCTTTGAAAAGACAAAGAAATTAGAAAATTTTTTCCAAACTCCATCAGGTGAAACCAAGTGTGTGTGTGTGGGGGGCAAATTAATATGGAGAGGGACAGAAGGGCCCAACTACAAAATACTGATTCAGAAGAGATTTAAAGTTATGAAAGACTATTAAACAACATCACACATGGCTTCTAGGAGTGACCAGCTTGTCAGGACTGTGTTCTCCAGAGCCTTTACACATATGTGGGCCCACATAACTATTTCTAAAAATACTCAGAGCATACAAGTAACTAAGATGCGTTTTTGCTCTGCTTTACTCTTTTTTTTTTTTTTAAGTATTTGTGGGTTTTTTTTAAGATACTGATGGACCTTTTATTTCATTCATTTATATGCAGTGCTGAGAACTGAACCCAGTGCCTCACATATGCTAGGCAAGTGCTCTACCACTGAACCACAACTCCAGCCCCGTAACTATTTCCAGAAGAGTGAGTGGAAGTCATTCCCAGACAAGGTGGTTTAAGATCTAGTGTTTCTTCTCTCCTTTCTCTTCTTCTGCAGGAAATTTGGAGGTCATGAGTTGCATGCAGCACCATCACAGGATGGAATGGTTCTGGATTCCTGACTCACCACCAGAAGGACAATTGCTTGATGGGCAGCATTCACATTACTTATACAAAGTAAGTAGGAGCTATCATGTTCAGTATTGAGAGTTTGGAGTTGTTATGACATTGTGTTTACTTCAACTAGATGCATTCCCATTAATGTCAAGAGCAAGATGCAATGTCCATTGTAACCCTTCTTCACAAGCTCAACCTTGTGCAAGTAAGACTCTACTCCCCACCAAAATAAGAGATGTGAAGGTCAGAAAGGAAGAGACGAAGCATTAATTACATATAGATGACATTTAATTGTCTCACCTAGAAGACTTAAAAGAACTAATGAACGCACTGTTAGAATTAATAGGACCAGCAGACCAAAGTGAATAGCTTTTCTACATATTAGGTATAAACCATCAGAAAATGTAATAAAAAATAATAACAGAAACTATAAATTCTCTAGGAATAAACCTGAAGACAAATATCTTTATGGAGGTGATTTAAAAAAATGCATTTTAGAAGTAAATATTTGTAACACATTAAAAAAAAACAAATAACAGCCTAAATATATAAAGCAACCCTATAAATGCAATTTTAGAATAGCCAAAAAAATATGAAATTATGCTTAATCATACTAATAATCAGGAAAAGCACAGTAAAAAATTAGGACAAATCATTTAAATTTTTTTTTTAGTTGTAGATGGACACAATACTTTTATTTTTTTAATTTATTTTTATGTGGTGCTGAAGATCGAAGCCAGTGCCTCACATGTGAGAGGCAAGCTCTCTGCCACTGAGACACAACCCCAGCCCCCCACCGACAATTAATTTTTATCCAATAGGTTGCAAAAATACAAAAATTTAAATATTAAGCAAGGTGAGGTGGTGCACAGCTATAGTTCCAGCAATTCAGGAGGTTTGGGCAGGAGGATGCAAGTTTGAGATCAACCTCTGCAACTTACAGAGATTCTATCTCAAAATACAAAAGTAAAAAAAGGTCTAGGGATATAATTCAATGTTAAAGTACACCTAAATTAATTCCCAGTATAATAAATAACTAAATAAAGTAATTATTTTTCTTTTTATTATTCTTTTGCAGTGCTGAGGATCGAACACAGAGTTTTGTGCATGCTAGGCAAGTGCTTTATCACTGAGCTACATTCCAATCTAAAATTAAGTTTTATGATCAAACTAAGAGGTGTTTTGGGCTAAAGGAACACCTACATATGCAGTCACTTTGGAGGGTAATTTAGCTGTGTGGATTAAAAGTGGATATATGTATATCCATCAGTTCTACTTCCATGCATCCACCACCAGAGAAACATTAGCTCCTGTGCACAGGGACATGCACAAGTTTATTCATTGTATAATTTATGATAGCAGCAAAAAATTGGAACCAATGTATATGTTCATCAGGAACAAATTGGATAGATATAATGTGGTTTACAAAGAAGATGGAAAAACACAGATGTCAAAATCAAATAGTTTTTATAATACAAATTACAGAGAAAACCCATTGTGTAAAACAGACACAATTTAGAAATAGTATATATTGTGTATAAATTGTGTATGTTTATATATATATATATATATATATATATATATATATATATATCTTATTAGATTACATATATATATATCTTATTAGATTACATAAATGAAATGGATGTAAATAAATGAAAAATCAGTGTAAATAAATTTAAAAAGTTGAAGAATAAGCATCAAACTCACCAGTAGATAGGAAGAACCCAGGACTGAGTATAGTACTCGCACAGATCTTTAATACTCTAGTAATATTCTAAATTAGTTCTTAAATAAAATTATTTTAAAAAATTGCAACAATATACTCTGAGCACAGGGAGAAGAACAGAAGAAAGACTGAAAGGAAATGCACATCAATGTAACCACTGTGGCCTCCAGGTGATGTGTTTATGGATGATTTTATTTTCTGCTTTTTTTCTCTTTTATCTCCTGAGCTATACACAGTTTCTGCAATGGCTCTGGGTTACTTTATAATTAGCCATGAAAATGGGAAAGAAAAATAAGGACATTTGAAAAGCCCGCTGCCAAATCCAGTCTTTAAAGCCCAGTGTGCATACTCCCCTTCCCCCAAGGAGGCCCTGACATTTAGAAACAATAAAAAACACTCCGAAGCACCATTTAATCCTATTACTCCTCTGGACCTCTTACAAACCAAGGGATGATTCCTTTGGCTCTTTAAAATAAATCTCCCAAGGTCATGGGGCTTGTGGGTTGCAGAGGGGTATGAAACTCCCAGGCCGGGGCCCCCCCCCCCCCCCCCCCCCCCCCCCCCCCCCCCCCCCCGCACCATCTGGCACCTTCGAATTTCATGAAAGATTTACTGCTTAAGCCAGCCAAAAAGCCAAATGCTAAATTCATCTTCTTTCTAGAATATTACTCCCTTTTAGGAACACTCCACCAACAAGCTACTGTCCCCTCTCAGGGACTCGGTTTCGCCTGTGAAGTGGGGAGCTGTGTTGTCCCAGCAGGTTTGGGAACACCAGGTTCCTAAGATGGCCAGAGCTTGGTTCTCTCCCCTCAAGGGTCCTGCTTCCTTCTGCTTGCTCAGGGCGGGTCAGGGGAAGGTCTTTCCAATCCTGGTTCTCCCAGGAATCCCTTTGCTGGGTGGCAGTCATGTCAGTGGCAGTCCCCAGTTTTCCAATATCGACAAGCAAATCAGAGTTTTCCACAGTCGGGGAAAGGTGGGGCGGTTGAGCAGCTCCCTCTGTGTCTGTTTTGCATATTGGGGTTCTGAGTAAGAACCTTTGAAACAAGGATCTGTTGCTACAAACCTGCTTGAAAACCACCAGGCCAGGAAAGTTTGCAAACCCTTTTCCAGGGCTGACATTCTATTTCTCCCGGAGTCGCAGAAACCTGGGTACAAGACTAAAAGAATGGGGAAGATTCCTTTGGGCTTAGAGCTCCCGCCCCATTCCCCCTGAAGGCTGAGCCCCTGGGATCAAAGCGGCGGAAGTAGGTGCCACTAGATGGTATTAAGATCTGAGATGCTGGATAAATCCAGCTGGCACTTATCCCTCCTCCAGCTCCTCCCTGTCACCTAGGCAACCAGGAGGGGCACTGAGCGCCTGGTGCCTCCTTTGCTCTTCCCTCCTCACCCACACAACACGCCAGGCCTCATTCCCACACTCCTGTATCTGCCCACAGCTTTTCTGGGTCTGAGCTCCTTGCGAATTTCATCATTAGAGCTGTGTTTTGTGAGTGTGGAAACCAGATTCCAAGCAGGGGGGCCCAAGTGGCTAAAACAATCCTGGTTTGCATGCTGAATTGGCCTATCTTCCCTCCCTATGTCTTGCAGGCAAAGGGTCTGACCTTGGCAGGGCAGCATTTGCCGAGCTTTTGAGGGGCTAGGAGACAGGGGCTTGTTGGTGCTCCGGAAGGTGAGGACAGTCAGGGTGCTCTGGGTCCCAGAGCAACCTAGAATGTGCCAACAAACACTCCAGGTAGGGGCAGCAGGTCCCCAAGGTGGGGGGCTAGGTGGCTTTCCACTCCAAGTGGGAAGTCAGAGGCAAAGGACCCTAGGGTTTAATTTTATTTATTTATTTATTTATTTATTTATTTTTGGGGGGAGTTGATTGTGACCAGGGACCAGGCCTGGGTGCCATTGTCAGGATGGGAGTTGGGAGTGGTTCATGATATGATAGTGATCTGGGGTACAAGGAGGAGTTGGAGATCAGGGAGTTAGTTTGATTTAGTTTTGTTTGTTGGTTAGTATTGGGAATTGAACCCAGGGGTCCTCTATCAAATACATTCCCAACCCTTTCTATTTTTCATTTTGAGACAGGATCTCACTAATTTGTTCAGGCTGCCCTTCTACTTGCCATCTTACCACCTCAGTCTCCCAAATAGCTGGTTTGACAGGCACATGCTACCATGCCCAGCAATATCAGGGAGTTGTGTGTGTGTAGGGGTTAGGAAGAGGTGTGTAGGGGTCCTTATAGAAGGGTTTCCTGAAATTTATGCCTGCAAATTACACTAAAAAGTTGGGGGCTTAGTTAAAGGGGTGAGCCTCAATGCTAAACAATGAGGGAAAAGTACTAATCCCATCCCAACCCAGCAGAGAGAGGCAACAGACCCTCTCTGGGCCTTCCTGGTCTAGGAAGGCCCAGCTACTCGATTGCCTTAATAATTAAATGTGGATGAAAGATGATTTGTGGACTAGAGAAACAGTCAAATATTAATAACAATTCACTTTTTACAGCTAATAAACACAATTAGCAAAGTTGCAGAATGCATGATCAACACACAAATCAGTATTTCTATGCACTAACAGCAGTGAACAATCTGAAAAGGAAATTAAGAAAATGATTCCATGTATAAAAGTGCCCAAATGAATAAAATAAAAAGGTATACGGGAACTCTGTACTTTATGCTTGATTGTTCTGTAACCTAAAACTGCCCCCAAATAAAATCTATTAATTAAAAATAAAAAATACCTCAAAATAAATTTAAACAAGGAGATACAAGATGTGTAAAATGAAAACATTGATGAAAGAAAATAAAAGATCTAAATAAATGGAAAAACAGTTCCAAAGGCCTTTTTACAGAAATGCACAAGATGATTCTAAAAGTCATGGAATTATAAGGGGCAGTGAATATCTATAAAAATCTTGGAAAGGAAACCAGGTGTAGGAGCACTTGTCTATAATCCCAGTGACACAGGAGGATTTCAAAAAAAAAAAAAAAAAAGAAAAGAAAAAGCAGGAGGATTACAAGTCCCAGGCCAGCCTGGGAAACTTTGTGAGACTCCCATCTCAAAATAAAAAATAAGGGATACCTCTCAGTGGAAGAGGGCTTACCTTGTACATGTGAGACACTCGGTTCAATCCTCAGCACCACATAAAAATAAATAAAAGTAATGTACATCTATAAAATAAATAAACAAATAAATAAATAAATAAAATTATTGTGTCAAAAACCACAATGTATCATTTAAAATAAATAAATAAATAAAAAGGGCCAGAGATGTAGCTCAGTGGTAAAGTACTCTTGGGATTATAAAGTACAGCTTAAAAAAAAAGGAAAGAAAAGAAGAAGAAGAAAAAAAAAAGAAAATCTTGAAAAGGAACTAAGTTGAAGGACTTCACTCTTTTTGATTCCAAAACTTAGTAAAAAAAAACTACAATAATTGAAACAGTATGGTAATAGCCTAAGGACAGATATATAGATCAATGAAATAGAATTGAGAGTCCAGAAATAAATTCACACATTTATTGTTAATTGATTTTTTAAAGTATTTTTAGTTATAGATGGACAATACCTTTATTTATTTATTTTTATGTGGTGCTGAGGACTGAACTCAGTACCTCACATGTGCTAGGCAAGGGCTTTACCACTGAGCCACAAGCCCAGCTCCTCAACTGATTTTTGAAGGCTGCTATGACCGACCATTCAATAATAAGTCTCTCCAACAGATGATAGTGGGAAACTGGCTATTCACATGCAAAAGAATGAATTTAGAACCCTACTTTGCACCACATATAAAAATTAACTCAAGGGCTGAGGCTGTAGCTCAGTGGCAAAGTGCTTGCCTTGTGTGTGTGTGTGAGGCACTGGGTTCAATTCTCAGCACCACTGCCGCAGTCCGGCTGCAGCAAAATAACCGGGGGGTGACGGAATAACTTGTGTAGATTGATACAGCAGGAGTGGAAGCCATTTATTGTAGGACAGGAGCGGTATTTATACATTCCACACAGCTTATCTAATTAACATAAACTAGATACATCAGTCAACCAATAAGGAATCTCCACACTTAATGGCTCCCTTTTGTTACTTCTCAAACCACTCCCTCTGGCAAATGCCAGGCGCCATCCAGACTTGTTTACAGACTCTAACACACCACACACACACAAAAAATAAAGATACTGTGTGTTCATCTACAACTAAATAAATATTTTAAAAAATTAACTCAAGGGGTTGGGGTTGTGGCTCAGCATGTGCTAAGCGGAGGGTTTGATCCTCAGCACTACATGAAAATAAATAAATAATAAAGGTATTGTGTCCAACCAGAACTAAAAAATGTTTTAAAAAATTAACTCAAAATGGATGAAAGACCGAACTACAAGAGCTGAAACTATTAAATTATTATTAATAGTATTAATAGTAGTAGTAGCAGAAGTAGAAAAAAAGAGTAGGATTTATTCAATTGAGAAGACACAGAGATCCCCCAAGGTGAAAGGGGACCTGATAGGGATTGCCACTTAAATGTATTACTCTAAGAGTTTTTATAGCTACTGGTTAGGAGCACTGACCAATATTTGTGCTAATCAGGTATTGGAAAAGTGCCAAGGCTATCTGTCAAAATCCACGTTAAGTGAGTAATGGAAAAGTGTTAAGGCTATTGGTTCGGCCCACAGCATTCTGGTTGGTTAGCCCGTCAGTCTGTAGCCTTCACTCAGGTCTGTCCTGCCACCCCAGACCAAGGAGTTGGCTGGAGTGTTTCTGCAGGTTAATTTCATAGCTGTTCATTTAGAGAAGCCTCTTTTTGGTGGTTATGGTTGGGCATTGATGATAAAACATGACCTATCTGCCTGTTTTATTATCTATCTGTCTACCTATCCTATTTTATTCATTTCCTCTCTCTGAGAAAGTATCCTTACCTGCCATTAGGGAAAGGGCGATAACCACTTTGGCTCCTTCAAACAGAAAAGGGGCATTGAAAGGGGAATGACAGGAAGACCCTCCTACAGAGACCTATTTAAGGGCTCCCAGCAGATGGAGATTTCATTATGGATTCCATCTCTATGGCCTTTTGAGGCTAAGTGTCTCATGCAGCAAGGCAGTCCAGAGGTCCCTGGTGGCAGTTGGTGGGTGACTGATCAAGGTGTACATAGGGCAAGGGTCATGCCTTCAAAAAGATCCCAGACAAGCTCCCAAAAGATGAAACCAGATTTTCTGCTCTGCTGTGGTGTTGCAGCAGATCCCGGGCACCCGCCAGGGACTTCTTTCCAAGTTTTTTTCTCATGAATCCAAAGCATGAAATCCATGGAAGAGGAAGAGTAAAAGAGTAGGATTTATTCAAGTAAGAAGAAAGAGGCAGAGCTCTTGCAGGGTAAGAGAGGACATGATGGGGACTGCCCCCACAAAACTCCTAGATGAACACACAGAGATAAATCTCCATGGCCTCAGATTTGGCAATATTTTGTTTGTTTGTTTTAAATATGATAACCAAAAGCACAAATAACAGAATAAAAATAGTTGATAAACTGGACCTCATCAAAACTGAAAACTTTTGTATATCTAGAGACATCTAAAGAAAGAAAGGAAAGCATGATGGTGCACACCTGTAATCCCAGCAACTGGGGAGGCTGAGGCAGGAGGATTGTGAGTTCAAAGACAGCCTCAGCAACTTAGTGAGGCCCTAAACAACTTGGCGAGACCCTGTCTCAAAACACAAAATAAAAAGGGCTGAGCATGTGGCTCAGTGGTTAAGCACGCCTGGGTTCAATCTCTGGTACCAAAAATAAAAGAAAGAAAGGAAGGAAGGAAGGAAGGAAGGAAAATGATACGACAACAGAGAGAATAGGAAAAAATATTTGTACATCATATATCTGATAAGGGACTTATATCCAGAATATATTAAAAGCTGATAGAACTCAACAACAAATAAAGACGAACAACCCAATTTTTAAATGTGCAGAGATAACAGAATAGACATTCTTTAAAGAATATAAAATGCAACAAGCACATAAAAGATGCTCTATAATGTTGTCATTAGGAAAATGCAAATCAAAACCACAATAAGATACCACTTCATACCCACTAAAATGGCTATAATTTTTTTAAGAAAATAACAAGTACTAATGATGTGGAGAAATTGGAATCCTCCTACAGAATTAACACAGAATTATGGGTTGTGGTATATAATTCTGTGGTAGAATGCTTGCCTAGTGTGCCTCAAGCCCTGGGTTCAATCCCCGCACCAGGAAAAAAGAAGAATAAAAGAATAAATAAATTTGGAATTACTGTATGCTCCAGCCATTCCTCTCCTAGGTATGTACCTGAAAGAATGGAAACAGATATTCAAACAAAAACTTGTACATAGGTATTCATAGTAGCATTATTCATTAAGCAAAAAGAAACAATTCAAATGTCCATCAATAATGAATGAACACACAAAAGATGGTATACAGGAAATACAATGGTATTCCATGGTATACAATGGAATATTATTCAGCCACAAAAAAGAAATGAGATACTGGTAAATACTACAATACAAATGAAAACATTATACTAAGTGAGAAAAGCCAGACATAAAGGCCACATATTGTATGATTCCATTTACTGTGTCTGAAATGTCCAGAACAGGCAAACTCATAAATACAGAAAGCAGATTCATGGTTGTAAGGGGCAGGGAGGGAGAGAGGATAATGGGTGCGGGTGACTGCTTAATGGGTATGGGGTTTTCTGATGCTGTGGGATTATACAAATGTTGTGGCAACTATCATACAACATTGTGAATGTACTAAATGTAACTAATGGTAAATTTTACATTATGGGTGTTTACCACAATAAAAATACATTCCCAAAATTATTTTCCAAAAACATGTTAACTCCTTAAAAAATTTTCTTCCCTGCCCCAAAATAATTTTGCTTGTCTCAATGGCAAAGTCTTTTAACCAAGTACAAGTTTATACAGAAACTCAATCTGTGAAACACACACAAGTGGCGGTCTTGGGGCAGCGGGTATCTGTGTTCCTTTCACTTCATGAACGTCCTTATATCTGGACAGTTTCTGGGGTCCCCCAGCCCTGACCTTCTGTGTCCAAGTGCTCAGTCAATGGGTGTGAAGGATTGCTCTGTTGGATTGATTGGTTGGAATGGTCATCTGGGTTGGTGGATGCTACAACTTTGGCTCTTGTCTAAATCCTCTGTGGAACTGTTCCCAGAACCTGCTAGCTCAGCACTGCATGCAATTCTTTGAAAAGATGGCAAAGCGACCAGTCGGGGAAAGCCCAAGTATGTCTGGGGTAGGGAGGAGGGAGGTGTGGTATTGGAGTTGGGGGGCCCTGTAGCCAATCTGCCCAGCTTTGATTGCTAGCTCCATGTTTAATAGCTGCTTTCTGGAGGTTACATTCTCAAACTGTACATCAGGGATTAATAATACTACGTATGGCACTGTGATGTTGTGAGGATTAGATGTGTTAATTGGTATAAAGTGCTTAGAACAATGCCTGACACATAGAGAGTCCTCAATAATTCATCTTGTTTTGTCATCCTAAAACTATAATTGGTCTCATCCGTTCTATGACTCAATATAGTCAACCTTATGGTGACTTTGTATCTCTCACCAAGGACGGTCCCAGGAGTGGCCTTGGACCAGGACTTGCCCTTCAACCTGGTTTCTCCTGCAGGACACATGGCTGTGGACAGCAGAGGTATTCTCTGCAGAGTGTCTGCATAATTCAGGGGTATTGAATGTGCATTTCAGACTGCTGGCCTTAACCCACTGGTACGGAAACAAACTGAATTTCAAGCAGTTAAAAACATTTTGTTTGTTTGTTGTAGAACTGGGAGTTAAATCCAGGGCCTAACCCTTTCTGGGCAAGTGCTCTACCACTGAGCTACACCCCATAGCTGTTTTCTAGAATTTTTATTTTGCAACAGGGTTTTGCTAAATTGCTGAGGCTGGCCTGGAGCTTTTGATCCTCCTGCCTCAGATTTCTGAGTATCTGGGATTACAGGTGTGCATCACTATGCCCAGCTATAACATGAATCTCTTACTGTGGATTGGAATGCAGTATAAAAAAATTTGAAAATCAGGATCTGGTAATACCCAGGGACTTTCTGAAAGCTCCCTGTGCTGAAGTTGAGGAAGGCAGACCTGAATTGGTGGGCAGGACGAAATGACCATAAGACAGTGCCCATCCCCCAGCCAAGCTGGGACAAGGAAGAGGGAACATTCTCCAAGGTGGAGAGATTTGAAGGGTGGGACAGGTGATCTGCTCTTTGAATCAAGTCATCATGTGCACACACACGCATGCGCCCGAGCACACACACAAATAATATAAGCACAAACGAAGGGCTTGTCTCTTGATCTTTCGTGTATGTACTTTGTATTTGGGGGTAACATTATTCCTCAGGATTTTATTGACTCATACAGATCCTTTCAGAACCACTGGCTTTCTGGCTCCTCTGACAGACTTTCTTCTCTGGTGTCACCTGCTCCCCTGGTGAGGATAGCCTTAGGCCTGAGCCTAAGCAACTCCATTTTAAAAACTCCAGTTTCAAACACGCAGTCTCACCAGGCACACCTAGCAAACCCTCCAGTATGGTCCTCAGGCACAAACAAGTCACTTCCCCCCACCCTGATAAACTCAGAGTGAAGCCTCTGGCAGGCTGTCCTCCACCTATAAGAGGGAAACGTGAAAAGATCAGGGTGGGGACCACCAGACCAGATGTTTTAACCCCAGGGTAAATGATGTCACTGAGAAATCTGGAGGTAGCTGATAAGGATTGAAAGGGGGGGGGTCAAAAGCCCCCAAATTTAGTATAAATAATGGAGCAAATGAACATTCAGCCAGCCAACAATGATGTCCTCACACTGAGAGCCTGGTGAGGAGCTGGACTGACATCCCAACACTTTTCATCATTTGCTGATCCTCTGCATCTTCCTTACCACTAAACTCTCCAGCCACATCTTGACCCTGATGAGAGCCGCAACTTCTCCCTACGACCCTCTCCTCAGCCAGCCGTCAGCTCCACCCCAGGAGAAGCCTGCCTTGGTTCCTTACCCGATCACCGCGGTCTGAGTGAGTGTGCATCTGCTGGACTTAAAGCCTAAGGCTTGAGACTTTTGATCTGACAGTTGAACTTAGCATGCAGAGGGAATGTCTGTCATGAGCCTGTCACAATTAAGTGTGTTTTGCAGTGCTTAGAATTAATCTAGAATTATTTGCTGTGAATTGATTATGTCTATTGCAGTGCCTAGCATTAAGGATTGTCGTTTTCTTGATCAAGAACCTATGGAGTGAAATTATATTGAGTGATTTGAGTGAATAAAGCATTGAAAAGGGCAGAAGCGCGTGGACATTCCTTATTTCTCCCCCTTGACTGCATACGTCGCACCTTTTGCCCATCTAGACACTAGCCCCTCCTGGCAGCTACACAGACTCATGGCCCTTCTCTCAGCCCCCAGCCCTTAACATGGAGGATGGATCCTTTATACACAAATGTGGAGAAGACGTCTAGACTCTCTAGAGATCTGCAGTCATTGCCACAGCCTGGGCAGGGGTGCCAGCATGGTGGGGGGGATGTTCTGGGGGACTTCCTAGCTGGGTATGTGCCCTGAAAAAGAAGTAAAAAGGGTTGAAAACATTGTGAACGTGGGTGATTGATATCTGGACCAGCAGGGGTTTCCCTTTCCCAGGATTCAACAGGTGGGAGGTAAAGTCAGCTTCTAGCACTCAGGACTTCCAACCCCCACACCGAGTCTACTCTCTCTTCAGTTCCCTGGCTGGAGTAGGGCAACTCTATGAAGCCAGAAAAAAAGGGGGACTTTACCTCAGCCTTCGGAGGCTTTACATATAGTCCTTAGGGGCATCCTTGGTGTCACCTGTGTTGACAACACCTTTACTTCAAATTCCCATGAGCACAGTTCGTGCACAAATCACTTGGGCTCTGTAAATTCCATCTTCCTCACCTGTGAGGTGGTTGTAACAGTAGCATCTATTACCCAGGGGGCTATGAGCATATGATGAACTAAGGAGGAATACCTTAGTCAAATGCCCAAAGCACAACAGGCATGTGACATTCTCACAAACATCCCTATGATGACAACACTGTATCACTCATTTGAAAATCAAGTAAAAAACGCGTAAAGTCAAACCTCCTGTGTTCAACTATGCTTACAGAGTAAGAACCAAAGACTCACAAGACCCCTCTTTCCTCTTCCCAGATTAAACAGCTGTTATCAATTTGCTCTGTATTCATCCTTATTGTTTTCTTCAAGTTTTTTTGGAACCCACCCACTGATCACTTTCTGTTTCTTCATGCTTTTAAAAAATACAGAAATGGCCTCCTGCCGTTTATTTTTCTTCATCCGTTTTGCGCTGCTCTAACAGGATACCACAGACTGGGTAATTTATACACAATAGAAGTTTACTTGGCTCCTGATTCCAGAGGGTGGAAAGTCCAAGATCAAGAGTCTGTGTCTCTGAGTGCCTTCTTGCTGTGTCATAATATGGAGGAAGAGCAAATTAAGGGAGAGAAGAAGGAAGAGAAAGAGAGCTGGTGAGAGTACCTAGGGCACTAGCAGAGGGGGCCAAACTAGCTTTGCAAATGCACTGTCATGATAAGCCCACTCCTGCAGTGACAGTAATCTATTCACTGGGGCAGAACATCATGACATCATCACCTCTTGAAGGTCCCCCCTCTCAACAATGGTGCTTTGGGGATTAAGTTTCCTCCACATAACCTCTGGGCATACATTCAAACCATTCCACCATTTAATTTTTCACCTTGCTTTTTTCACTTAATGTGTCATGAACATCTTTGTGGGTTAATGAGTATTATGGACCCCACTCACTCTTTGCATCTACTTCATTGTTCAATAGATGCACCATGGATGGCTTATTTAAGCATCCTGTTATTGATGAACATTCAGGTTGTTTTCCACATTTGTTATTATACAGCAGAGCTACAATGAGCATCTCCTCTGTACATCTTTATCCACGTGCATGAGTTTTTCTGTAGGCCACATTTCTAAAAGTGCATTTACTGGGTCAGACAGTTGGACATATGTTAGTTTTGATAGACATCACAAAACTATGTTCTAAAAGGTAGTGGTGATGCAACCTCCATGTGCCGTTTTGTTACTGGGTATTATCTGCCATTTTTAGTCTTTTCTAATCTCAGGGGGGTGGGGAAGAATCTCATTGTTTTATGTTGTACTTCTTTGACTAAAAGTAAGGTCAGGCATCATTTTGTGTCTTTTGAAAGTTTGTATTGTATTTTCTCCTCTGTGAATTGCCTATTCAAACTCTAGCCTATTTTTCTGATGGAATTCATATCTATCTACACACACACACACACACACACACACACACACATATATATAGAGAGAGAGAGAGGGAGAGAAACACTTCCTATAAGGACTCTGACCTTTACTCTGCTTCATGTATTGCAGATATTTTTGGCCACATCACCTTTGCCTTCCAACTCTGTTCCCGGGGTCTTTCGCCATTCAGAGTTTTAAATATTTTATGCCATTGGATATGTTCATTTTTTCCTGTTGGTTTCTGGCTTTCTTCTCTGCCTCAGAAAGCCTTTCTTTTCTGATTTTCCTGGGCCCCTGGCAATGTTCTCCATCCACTCCCCAGTGACAGCTGGCAACAGACGCCACGGCTGAGCCCAGCTCTGCTCCTCAGGCCAGCACCTTGGTTTCCTTATCCATCAACACACTGTAATAATGTCTGGCGCTGGGAGGATTACACTGCATCAGAAGAACACAGAGAAAGGAAACCGTGGAAGAGGCAAGATGGTCTGAGAAGGCAGTGGAAGAAGTTTGTGGGAGTCCTTGGAGCTGAAGGGCAGAAAAAGCAACGATGAAAAGGGAGAGGAATTCTATGACCTTGAACTGAGCATCTACCCGTCATGCTAGCCCAGACTCTCAATAGGATTTTTAAAGCCAACAGCATCTTGGAAACTAATTCCACTTCTTTTTTTTTTAAACCCAATTCATTCTTTACAAGCACTATAGAGTAGCTGGTCCCTACACCTGAGAGGCAATATAAAAACCTCCTGCCAGACTTGAAATGAAAGGAAAAGAAATTGGAAAATAGGACCTCAACTCAAAAATATGTCTCCTCTTGAGTGAATTTTAATATATATTCCAGGCTCCATAGATCAAATGCTTAAATTAAAGAGAGAGAGAGAGAGAGAAAGAGAGAGAGAGAAGGATATGCTATAGATTTAGTCTGCATTGTTTACCTCTCTTTAATTCAGTTTTTTAAATTAAATTTTTATTTAGTTGTAGTTGGACACAATACCTTTGTTTCACTTATTTATTTTTATGTGGTGCTGGGGATCGAACTTGCACATGCAAGGTGATTGCTCTACTGCTGAGCCACAACCCCAGCCCTTTAATTTACTTCTTAAATAAACAAAAACAGCCACATACACGGTACAGCCTACCTAGTACTCACTTTCTCTCCTCAGTAGATCCCCTGGAGCCAGGAATAGGGACACATACCTACAATCTGGGCAACAGGCAGAGGCAGGAAGATTGTAAAATTGAGGCCAGCCTAGGCAATTTAGTGAGACCCTGTTTCAAAATTTAAAAAGTCAAAAAGGGATTGGATCTGCTGTCATATATAAATTTTTAAAAACTAACTTTAAAAGTTCCTTTTTGAAAAAAAAAAAGAGGGGGGTCTTGGATCCAGGTGTGGTGATTTGGGAGGTTGAAGCAGGAGGATCACAAATTCAAAGCCAGCCTTAGCAATTTAGCGAGGCTCTGAGCAACTTAGCAAGACCCTCCCTGTCTTAAAATAAAAAATAAAAAGGGCTGGGGATGTGGTTCGGTGGTTAAGCACCCCAGGGTTCAGTTCCTGTACCAAAAAAAGGCGGGCGTGGGGGGATTGGAACGTAGCTCAGTGTTGGAGCGCCCCTAGGTTTAGTCCCCAGTACTGCAAAACCCACCACCAACAGCCTTGGAGATCATGGCTTGGTTGTCACTGGGGATCACTGCACTCCCCATGCCCAGAGCATTGCCCGGGGGCGCTGGCATCTGTCAGCATCTGTCGCCCCTGACTCTGGGGCTCTACCATCAGGGGAGCCCTCTGCTTCTGTGGTTACTTATGCTCCAGCCTCACTCTTCCTTACAGCTTCTGCTCACTGCCTTCTCCCTGCACATCAAGGGTTCTGCTTCCTCCTGCGCTTCCGAAACAGGGGATGCTCTCTGGAGACTCACCTTCAAACCTCCAAAAACAAGCCAGGTGTGGTGGTGCAAGCCTGTAATCCCAGACACTTGGGAGGCAGAGGCAGGAAGATCGCAAATTCCCTGCCAGCCTCAGCAACTTAGTGACACACTTTCTCAAAATAAAAAGGGTTGGGGTTGAACTCAGTGGCAAAACACCTCTGGGTTCAATTCCCCGTATTAAAAAAAATAATAAATATATCAAACTCTCCAAAAACAATAACTGACTGGTTTGGTTACTTGCTGGGGTCCTTTGGGGGTATCTCATTGACTGTCAATCTACAGCCAACTATTCTTGAATTTGTTCTGTTTTGCTTATTGGTGGCAGGGTCAAGTAGTTCGTTTCCTTCAAAAGCCATTCCACATGGGCATTAAGGCCCCCAAAGTAAAAAAAGCTGCTTTTGAATACTGACTCCTCCCGGCAATATACATAATTGTAAGATTTCATCTGTCTTCTCAGTTTATAGTAGAGTAAAACAGTTAATGATAAAGAAGGGAAATGGAAGATGAGAAAGTTTTTAAAATCATTACTCAAATTTTTATTAATGAACTGACATTTATCAATTGCTTTCTAAGCAATAAAAAATTATAATCAAGATATTAGAATTCAAGAAGCCTACCTACTGGGGACACTGAGTGACAGGACAAGCCTTGCACCCATCAGTAGCCCGAGCTGCCTCCTTCTCAGCACTGACTAATACTAAAGAATCATAATGAACCTGAGCCCTGGAAATCCTAGGCTGGGTTCTAACGACTCTGCTCAGTGGTTAAGAACAACTTGAGTTTTTTATTACTGATCTGTCATCACCCTTCATTCCATTGACAAAAATCATCCACAGGCCAACTTGTATAATCTCTGTGCAGACATTAGGCTTTTAATGCTTTTTCAGAGTCTATCCCAGACACTCTTGGGACTTCGAGTTTAGGCGCAGGCTCTTGGCATAAATTTCAAGCCTAGAAGTCAAAACACATGTTCATGTTCCACACCCATCATCTTCCCTGGTAACTAGGTTTGGTGCTGCTGCTATTGCAAAGAGCACCTACTGTCCATACTGCTCTGACACTGTACATCGGTGGATCCTTCCAACGGCCTTACAATGGTATTATGTCCACCTTGAAAAGAAAAAAACTCAAGCATGATGCCTGTGAAGGTGTGCTGGTCCAGGGGGAAGGCCAAATGCCAAGCCTTGAGAAGAATTTAGCCGGCCTGGGAACCCAGCTAATTTCCTAATCCAGGCTTGTCCAGGAGCAGCTGAGCTGCAGCTGGCTCAGGCTCTTCGCTTTTTTTTTTGGTACTGGGAATTGAACCCAGGGGCACTTAACCACTGAGCCACATCCCCAGCCTTTTAAAAGATATTTTATTTAGAGACAGGGTCTCACTGATTTGCCCAGGGCCTCAATAAGTTCCTCACACTGGCTTCAAACTCACGATCCTCCTGCCTCAGCCTCCCAAGCCGCTGGGATTACTTGTGTGTGCCACCGTGCCCAGCCAGGCTCTTTGCTTTTTGCACTCTTTAAATATTTACAAAAGTGTTCTTGATGCTGTTGTTGGGTGTTCATATAGCTGTTTTGAACCCTTCTTTCAAATATTTTAGATATATTACCCAGAAGTAGGATTGTTGGTAGCTCTATTTTTAAGTTTTTGAGAAACCACTCCACTGTTTTCCATAGCAATTGCAGCAATAACCCCCCAACAATTTGAGTGTTCCAGTTTCTCCACATCCTCACCAGTATTAGTTGTTTTCATATTATTTGTATTTTTTAAACCATACTTATGTAGTATCTACTCCACAAAATATACCAAACCAAAAATACATTAAAAATTTAAAAGAAAAAAATCCATGCAAGGAAATACTGAGTGTATGAATGTTAAAAATAGATCCTTCTCTCTTTGGGTGCTCATTGACTTCCTGTTATTAGCTAAGTCAAGATATGTAAATCACCAAGCTTCTTTTTGCCTTGGTTATGTGGAAGCACAGAACTGAATATGGTCCTTTGCTACTGAATCTTCCATTTATCTAGATTTCTAGTAAATCCTCTCACAGTCCTACTCCTTTCTTGGCTTTTGTTAATTTATCCTTGTTTCTGACTTTCATTGTAAACCCATTCTAGTGCTTTTTTTTAAAACAAAAGCAAAATAATCAATAACAAAGAAGAGAAAGAATAATCACAAAATACTTGATTTAAGAAGACAGGGTGTGGGGGTGCACACCCGTCATTCCAGCTACTCAGGTGGCAGAGGCAGGAAGATCACAAGTTTCAGGCTAGCCTGGGTAACTTAGTTCTCTGATATCCTCAATAATTTAAGAGTATAAAAGGATCTTGAGACAAAAAACAAACAAACAAACAAAAAAAACCAAAAACAAACAAACAAAAAAAAAAAACAAAACTTGATAACTGCTACTCTATACACTTTTCATATTTTACCACTGTTACATATCGGTTAATCAAACTTGCTATGGCTTGAATGGGATCCCCAAAAGTTCATGTGTTGAAAACTCAATCCCCAACTTCACGTGTTGATAGTATTTGATGGGGAGACCTATAGAATTGGGTCATGAGGATGGATGAGGTCCCATAATGGCATCAGTGGCTTCGTAAGAAGAAGAAGAAAGGGAGCTGGGGATATAGCTCAGTTGGTAGAGTCACTGCCTCACATGCACAAGACCCTGGGTTCAATTCCCAGCACCTCAAAAAAAAAAAAAAGAGTTAAGAGGAAGAGGGAGACCTGAGCTACCACATCTGCTCTTGCCACGTGATGCCTTCCATCATCTTAAAATGCAGCATGAGGGCCCTCACCTGATGCTAAGAGGATGTGCTGGTTCTTCCCAATGTTTTTTTTTTTTTTTTTCCTCTAGTACTAGGGAGTGAATCTAGAGCCTCATATGTGCTAGGCAAGTATTCTACAGTGAGCTACACCCCAAGGTCTTATTTTTTATTTTGAGATAGTACCCCTACTCCACCTGACCCCTTAAAATCCAATGGCTTCTCTTCCACTTTGAATCAATCTTTTGAGCCCACATAACTTTGTAAACTTATGCACTGGTCTTTAATAATATTGGATCACCAAGTTATATAGATCTAATATTAACAATATAAAAAAAATCACATTTGTTAGTATTGCCACCAATCTTATCATTAGTGTCTCTAGAGTGTTGGGAAGCAGTCTCTCTAAAAAATTAAATCTTTGAAAATTCTAATTGTTTCTTGAAAGACTGAACTTCATCATTAGTAATAAATGGTTGTCAGTATTCCTTGCAGTGACAGGCTCATCTTGTTTATTTTGGAGAAAGTATCTGAAAAATCCCCCAATCCAAACAGCCATAGCTTGTCTATCGGTGTTATTTCAAGTAAAAATGGTTTCATGAAAAAAAAAAAAAAGTTGAATTCCGTTTGCAACTCAAACAATTGCACAAGTGCTCTCTCCAGAGGATCGTTGTACTTTGGAATGCAGCAGAAGTGCTCACACAAACTTCTCGGTACACAGAATTTTAAAGAAAGGTATTTCAGAGTTGAAATTGAATAAAATTAATTATCTGCACTACTTCATGAAGGTCATTCTTAAGGAAGCTGTCACTTGTGTTAATCAAGAGCCCGGCGGTGAAGGGTACAACGTCCACTGGGACAGTTCGGTGCCCCTGCCCAGATCTAAGGCACCAGCTGTATCATTCACTTTGTTTTTTGCAACATCAGTGCAAATGTCCACGTTGTGGACAAAAGCAAATAATGCATCAGTATTGTTATAAAAATATCAGGTTCCAGAGACCTTTAAGAAATCACAGACCTGCTGAAGTAGCATTCTTTGTGTTTAAAAAAAAAACGACACATACCAAAGTGTCTACCTTTAGCAGTAGGAAGTGATAAATAGATGTTTACTTTTCACTTAATATACTTTTCCATTTTTTAAATTTTTTACGAGCACGTATTTCTTAAGTAATTAAAAACAATAAAGAAAAAGATTAAATTAAATTTAAATGATAAACAAAAATGATCATACACTCAGAGAATGTAAAATGCCCCAGAGAACTAGTTCCATATTGAAAATATGAACAGATGAGATACAAAAACAGGAAGTTTAAATTATTAAAAAAAAAAAAAGACAAAACAACTCCCCCCCAACTCCCCCCCCAACTCCCCGCCCACTGTCCAAAATGCCTGCCCTCCCACAGACAGGGCTGCCACAGGAAGGAGTGGTGTACACACTGAAGCTCCCACAGCAGACCCAGGGGGCTAAAACAAATGACCCTGCAGATAGCTTTGGAGGCAGTTTGAAAATAAATCTAAAACACATTCTCTCTAGAAGAAGGCAACAGGATTAGATGCGAAGAGTGACTTGACACTTTAGAAATTCCCCAGCTTCCTGCCCAGAGGAAAGAGAAAATCAGACACAGGACCTGGGGCCTGCAAACCAGGTGTTGAGTTTCTCTTTGGTGCCTGAACTGTCCCCCCACCTCCCCCCCACACACACACACACTCTGTGCCCTCCTCCCTCTAGGCTGAGCTCCAGTCACCTCTTGTTCTTGCAGGGTCTCTTCTCTGCCCCTCTACCTCAATCTCTTGGTATCAAAGGCCCTGATATTAATCATCTATACTTGAGTACAAATAAGTCTCCCTTACCACACTTCCTGCCTGGTGCATTTGCTCCTTAGGCTGGTCACCAGTGTGCCACAGGAGAGTGGGTCCTAAGCAAGGCAGCTTAGGTGCCATTGAGCAACCAGTGGGGAGGGCTCTGGAGTGAGAGGCTCTTCCTGAACTTCTGAAATCTTTCTCAGCCACCTGAAGCAAAGCTGTCCCTCTCTGCTGTGTGACATCAAAGAAATCACCCTCCCTTCCTAGACTCTATTTAAACTAAATAGGTTGAACTGGGGATCTCCAAGGTGGCCCCTGCTCTAGGATTCTCTGACACAGCTCCTTTAATGTAGGACAGCGGTAACTCAGGAGGCCTTGGGACCAGCATCTTGTTTTCAGTTTCAGAATTTTAAGAGACTCAAAGGAAGCTCCCCACACACCGCCTGCAGTTTGCCTCCCTTAGCATTCTCTTCCTCTGGACTGTGTCTCCAGGGGGAAGATCAAACAAAGAGGTTGCAGAGGGTGGTGGAATGCTATGTTTGGTTAAAGTCCCAGGCTGGATGTGATTACAGAGTTCCTGAGACTGGGACGACGCCATGGGGAATGTGGTGGGAGGGGTTCTGATCCCCGAGAACATGTGCTCAGGGTCCCCCACCCCAGCCCACCGCCCATGCGCACTCCTGACGCAGGACACAACAGAGCTGCTGACATTTGTCCTCAGCCCCTCCGCCCCGGGTGTGCCCCACCTCCTCAAGAATCCTTCTCGTCCTGGGTGTTTGCTTTTTTCCTTAAGGACTATGGGAAGACTGGAAAATGTTTACAAATAACAAGAATAGATAGGTGACTTTTTCCAGTGTCTATCTTCTTCTATATTATGATTTTGTCAAGGGCAAGGGTCATGGCTGACTTCTCTTGGTTCCCCCTGGCCTCTTGCAGGGCTGGATGCTCTGTTGGATAGACAGATGGATGAAGAAATGAATGAATGAAGAAATCAACTTTTCCACTAAGGTTCAAAAAAATGTTTCTAAAGGAAATGGACTAATCCCCATTAAGTGTCACTATGTCACTCAGAAAGTCATCTGGTCTACATTTTCTTCACCATAATTCACAAAAGACTGGGCCTGGGCGGGTGTGGTGGCACTTGCCTGTAATACCATCGGCTCAAGAGGCTGAGGCAGGAGGATTTTGAGTTCAAAGCTAGCCTCAGCAATGAGTGAGAGCCTCAGTAGTGAGGCCCTCAGCAACTTAGTGAGACCCTGTCTCGAAATAAAATGTAAAAAGGGGCTGGGGATGTGGCTCAGAGGTTAAGCACCTCTGGGTTCAATCCCTGGTACCAAAAAAAAAAAAAAAAAAAAAAAGACAGGGCCTTGAAGAATGCCTGTGTCAGCTGAAGAAGAGCAGGATACAGAGCCTGTACTGTCACTTCTGTCCCCTAGTGACCTTAAGAAAATTACTAGCTTTTCCAACAGCTTGGGAGCAAATTTTTACCACTTGCACATCAGATAAAGCACTAATCTCTAAGGTATATAAAGAACTCCAAAAACTAAACACACACACACACACACACAAACAGAACAAAACAAATAACCCAATTAATAAATGGACCAAGGAACTGAACAGACATTTCTCAGAAGGTGATATACAATCCATCAATAAATATATGAAAAAATATTCAACATCTCTACCATTTAGAGAAATGCAAATCATAACTACACTAAGATTTCATTTCACTTCAGTCAGAATGGCTGCTATTAAGAATACTAACAACAATAAATGTTGGCGAGGATGTGGGGAAAAAGGCACACTGATACATTGCTGGTGGGACTGCAAATTGGTATAGCCAATATGGAAAGCAGTATGGAGATTCCTTGGAACACTGGGAATGGAACTACCTTTTGACCCAGCTATCCCATTCCTTGATCTATACCCCAAGGGCTTAAAAACAGCATACTACAGGGACACAGTCACATCAATGTTTATAGCAGCACAATTCACAATAGCTAAACTGTGGAGCCAACCTGGATGCCCTTCAGTAGATGAATGGATAAAGAAAATGTGGTATATATACACAATGGAATATTACTCAGCAATAAAAGAGAATAAAATCATGGCATTTGCAGGTAAATGGATGGAGTTGGAGAATATAATGCTAAGTGAAATTAGCCAATCCCCAAAAACCAAATGCTGAATGTTTTCTCTGATATAAGGAGGCTGATTCATAGTGGGGTTGGGAGTGGGAGCATGGGAAGATTAGACGAACTCTAGATAGGGCAGAGGGGAGGAAGAGATAGGAAGCTGGTAAGGGAGTAAAAAAGATGGTGGAATGAGATGGACATCGTTGCCCTAAGTGCATGTATGAAGACACAATGAAAGATGTGAATATACTTTGTATACAACCAAAGATATGAAAAATTGTGCTCTATATGTGTAATATGAATTGTAATGCATCTACTGTCCTATATAACAGACTAGAATAAAAAAGTTTTTAAGAAAGAAAGTTACAAGCTCTTGCTAGACCTCAAAAATAGTGTTCAAAAAGAAATACTTACTATGAGCAGCTTGTGGGGAAACTCTAAGACTCCAGGTATGCAAACACAATTTGTAAATTATGAAGTATGTTGTGACCTTCAGGACTTCACCCTGTTATTGATATTAGATGAGGCATCAAAGGTCCAAAGAGGCCCAGTGATTGGCTCGGGGTCACCAGTGGGTTAATGATAGACATCAGCGCCCACGCCAATTGAAATGCTGCACCTCAGGCATGCTCCCCGCTCACTTGCCTGGCCAGGCTCACAGATTCCTGCCATCGGAGAGCTTTGTTGCCTTCTGTAGCTGAAGACAGCTGGCCAGTGGTGGCCAGAGGAGGCCAGTTGAGAGAGGGGTGGTAACAGTGTAGACAGCCCTCTAGCAGATGCTGTCGGTGCCCCTCCCACTACTCTGGAGGACACCCACAGTCCTGGCTGACAGGCCTGCACACACATATGAAGTCCCACCTCAACTACCTGTTTCTCTCTTCCCTGAGAGCTTTCTGCAGCAGCAGGAACCTGGGATAGACTACAAGTGTAGGAAAGGGATGTAGCTCAGTGGTGGGGGGCTTGCCTGGTGTGCATGGAGCCCTGGGCCTGCATGCACACCTCAGCCAGTGAGGAGCAGTCAGTGAGGAGGATGACTAGCTTCTTGGCCTCTGTTCCTGGGTCAGCTCCACATAGGCCTTGAAAGGGTCCCCAGAGGAACTGAGCCCCTTTCGAGGGGATCAGAAGCTGCTCTCTAACCCACTGCATTGATTCCTCTCCCTTCCTGCCTAACCATCCCTGTTCCCTCTCCTGGTCTTCCTGGGATCCTGTCTCAAATAAAGTAAGGAACCCCATCCTCATCTTGGGGTATATGTTGGGGAGTCCCAAAGGAAAACAATTGCTCCATGCTCTCCAAGTGAAGAACCAGCTGGAGGTAAGGGCAGTACATCCCATCTACACGCTCATTCCACAAACCCACTCCCAGGGCTCGTCCTCTCTGTGAAACCTTCCTCGTTAGGACATGGGAAGGCTGAGAAGTAGCCAGGCGGTGAGGTCACTGGCGGCCCGTGAAGAACTTGGCTGCCATGGAGGGAGCCAGGTTGGCCCTTAAAGCAGCAACCTGAGAAGCTGGCCAAGGTCAAAGCAAGGCTACCTGACTGACGCAGGAGACAAGCCTCCAGGGTCCATTCTGTCTGTTCATTCCTTCATCCACTCAGCCATCGTGTCTTTTTTGGGTGCTGGGGATTGAACTCAGGGGCACTGGACCACTGAGCCGCATCCCCAGCTCTTTTTTGTATTTTATTTAGAGACAGGGTCTCACTGAGTTGCTTAGCGCCTCACTTTTTACTGAGGCTGGTTTCAAACTCATGATCCTCCTGCCTTCGCCTCCTGAGCCGCTGGGATTACAGGCGTGCACCAGGCTAGCCATTGTGTCTTTTGAGCACCAGCTATGGACAAGGCCTTGCATTGGCAGCACGCAAGCAGAGATGGGGAATGTGGGTACGGCCACTTGGGCTGTGGGGCTCTTCTGTCTGCTCAGAACAGGGCCAGGCTCCTTCCATTTGGGCTGGTGGTCAACTTCTTTCCTTTCTGGGCTGAACTAGACCATCCCCTAGGGAGTTCAGGACTGAGCAGCTAGCAACAGAAATGGATGCTTCCTCCAAGGCCTGAATTGTCCTTGGTGGGACTCTGAAGGTGCAGAAGTGTTCAGTGTCTCAGTGTGCAATGGAATTCCTTCCCCGAAAAGAAACACATAATGGAAAGGAAGTTAAACAAACAAACCCAGCAATAAAGTAGCTGACCTGGTTCCTCCCTGTAGAGAGTAACCTGATCCCTGGCTTTGCGCCCCAGAGGCCCCTTCCTGCCCCGTCCGGCCAGGGTCCCAGGCTCCAGTTCAGAGCTTCCAGAGCAAGAGGGCATCTGCAGGCCCAGCCTGTACACAGCTGTATCAGCTCCTGCTGCACAGGGCATTTGGGAAGGCTGGAGGCTGGCAAGGACACTCCTGTCACTAAGGGATTTCAGCAAGGAGCAGTCCTCACCTCAGGAGTCAAGGAAGAGTGCCTTGGGGTCTTGGCTGGGCTGGACTGCCAGGCCAGCGTGTCAGGGCAGGGGAGAAGCAGGGCTGGCAGTGTGGTCTCAGGACGAGGTCATGGGAGCAAGTGGCCAGGCAGTGGGTTTGGCCAGGACAAGACTGCCAGGCCCATCCACAGCCCTTTTCCATCAGCTTCGTTTAATCTGCAACATTCCACAGGATGCTCGCTCACATGTCCTGGGAGGTGTAGCAGCTGCAGTTCCTCTGTGTAAAGACAGTAGGAACATGGTTGGTTTGGGACCAGCTGTGGTTTCCTGGAATCTATGGCTTCCTGGTGGTGGCAGCTTCTTGCCACTATGCATCTGTCCCTCATACGCGCATATGATGAGTAGGAGAGTGAAGTTTCCAATCCAGCTCTGTCTGTATTCAAAGCTCTGATTTTAACCCAGCATCACGGGGGCACATGGCCTTCAGGCCCCCTTTTCCTCTGTCTGCCTCTCCTGTGCCCCCAGCTCCAGGTGGTCAGGGCCCTCTTAGGGAGCAGAGCAGGCAGTAGTCCCGCTCAGATTGAAGTTTTGTGGATTTAAACTGTGTTCCCCGATCAGGTCAGGAGTGGGAATCTTAAAAGAGGTGATGCAAGAATATTTAGATAAATATTATAGGTAAATGGCCTAATTGCTGTGCCACCTTGGGTTATTACTCAACATCACTGAGCCCCAGGATCTTTGCTTCAGTCAGTTTGGGCTGCTGTAACAAAGCACAATAGACTGTTTGGTTTATCAATAATAGAAATTTGTTTCTCACAGTTCTGGAGGCTGAAAGTTGGAGATCAGGGTGTCAGCATGATTGTGTTCTGGTGAGGCTTGCTGACTGCTAACTTCTTGCATGCTTCCATGGTAGAAAGAGAGACAGAGAGCTCTCTGGGGTCCCTTGTACACTAATCCCATTCATGAGGCCTCCCACCTCCCAAAGACCTGCCTTCAATATCATCACCTCAGGAGTGAGGATTTCAACATATGAATTTTGGGGAGATATAAACATTCAGTCCATACCCATATTCATCCATACCATGGGATCATAATACCGTTTTTGCCTGAGGATTATGATCATCAAACATTGCAAAGGCCCAGCATATGATAGGAATCCACACATTTAGAGTCTCAGGCACACCAAAAGAGAGATTGGTCTTTCTTTCCTGATTTGCTTCTCCTTCACAAGGACCACCACACTGATTTACCCACAGAGGAAGTTTCGACTGTCTTTCCTTGGTGAATGATTGTGTGTGTGTGTGTGTGTGTGTGTGTGTGTGTTGTTGGGATTTAAACCCAGGGCCTTGTACATGTTAGGCAAGCACTTTACCACTGATCTATACCCTCAGCCCCTTGGTGAATTATTTTTAACAAGATTGACCATGATAGCAATACTCAGGGTGTGTGAAAAAAAGGCCAGGCTAATAGGACTGAGAGGCCCCACTTCTAGCCCAATTCCTAAAAGGAATCTGAGGGCAGACAGAGACAGGGAGCTGGACTAGAACAGTCTAAATATTAATCAAAGCTCCTAACACCAGGGCCCATGTTTCTCTAAATTTCTACCAAAGAACCTTTTATAGTTGTGAAGAGAAATGAGTACTGCCAAGAGGTCCAGATATGTGTATGGAATTGACCTTCTGCCAGTTAGAAATTTCTTAGAACAAGCTTGTGTTCTCATAAAAATTCCTGCAGATTCTTATATTCTATGCCAAAACATATACAAATTTAATTTTAAATTAAAACAACAACAACAACTACCATGTCTCCCCACCTGCCATAAAATCTTCAAACTGGCATTTCCAGAAGATGTAGCACGTTCAGCCCGTGGCTTCAAGCTCTGCCAATACTCTGCCCAGGCCCCTTCCCATGGCTGTGCCCCTCCCTCTTTGACAGGCTGGCTCAGGAATGCTGTATGTGAACCTGGCTGACCTCACCATCCCTCTCAGCCCCTGGTGTCCAGCCTGGCCTGTTCCACTGTTGCCCACTCCACATCTACAGCCTAAAAGGCCTCCAGAGTTAACATTACCTCCCATCCCCAAACACATACACGTTGTTTGGGGAGGTAAGGGTTTCAAAGACCTCAGTGACATGGATACCCTATTAGTTAGGGGTCTTAGGTGGTAAGCTACAGAAATAGACTCTGGGTAACTCAGAAAGTACTTTATCGGAGGATAAAGGCAACAGAAAACTGGAGCCTAGACTGCGAAGAACAGGTAGGAAGAATCTGGAAAGCAGGACTCCATGGACAGTTGCTTCAAGGCGGTCCTTGAACTAGGAGGAATTGACCTCCCAAATGTCCTTGTTTTCTTTTTAATATTTATTTTTTAGTTGTAGTTGGACACAATACCTTTATTTCACTTATTTATTTTCATGTGGTGCTGAGGATCAAACCCAGTGTCCCGCACGTGTGAGATGAGTGCTCTACCGTTGAGCCACAACCCAAGCCCCCAATGTCCTTGTTTTGTATTCTCTTTTTAAGATTCAAGTTTTTAAGAAAGAATATTCAGTTGGTCTAATTTATGTCTCATAATCTGTTCCTTGGCTACAGTCAGTGGGGTCCCTGGATGGGCAATCCTATCAAAACTTCTTCAATGAAAAAGGGGTTAATTACTAAAGTCGATTTTTGTACTGTCACCAGAGAAGGGCCAATGAGTTCTGGGCAGGAGTAATTGATAGCTGTCAACTATAGATCCTGAAACCTGTCTCCAGAGCCAGGTTTTATTACCCAAGGGACTCACTGTTCAACTCCAGGGGAGAATCTTCCATCACCAGTCACTTGCTGCCACTGCTGCATGCTCCCTCTTCAGGACAAAGCCTTCACCCCAAGCAGGAAGGTTCAGAGTGAAATGCAAAGACCTCGGGCGGAGAGAGCTTTGTCCCCAGTGGGATGACCCACAATCAAAGTGGGAACCATTCAAGGGAATGGGAGGGGACAGGGCTACAAAGGGCTCTGTAGGCAGCCTGCCCACCCGAACAATTTGGCCAAAACCTGATGCTGAGCTAAGGGTCTTCATTCTGGAAAGTCCTAAGCCAGGCCTGATTGGTCAGCCAAAGTCTCGGATCAGCAGTGTCAAAAAGAAGCAGGGCCTGGGGGTGTAGCTCAATGGTAGAGCACATTGCAAGGAGAAAAGCAGGGGAGGGGTGGAGGAGGAGGAGGAGGCAAGAAAAAAACAAAATCTTCACCTCTGCAACAGCTGGATGTGTAATACACAATTCATACCTGTTATAAAACATTCAAGTAAAGCAGAAATGCTTCCTGCTTCTCAGTTGCCAGCAAGAGGAGGAAGAGAGGAGGTGGGGCAGGAAAGTTGTAAGTGCTGGACAGCCCTGGAACCAGAACTGACCAGGAAGGAACAGGGGCTATGTGGGACCTATGTCTTTTTTTTTTTAATTTTAATATTTATTTTTTAGTTTTCGGCGGACACAACATCTTTGTTTGTATGTGGTGCTGAGGATTGAACCCGGGTCGCACGCATGCCAGGCGAGCGCGCTACCGCTTGAGCCACATCCCCAGCCCGGACCTATGTCTTTATACCCAGCAGCTATACCCGGGGCACAGCAGGCGAATAGGAACTGATCAAAAGAAAAGAGGGGAAGGAGGAACGTTTAAGTTCCCCTTTACTCCCCTTACCCGTGGCCAAAGGTGACAACTACTGCCAACCTTTCTCTACTCACTAATATATATGGCAGACAAGCAGATGAGGAATTAACTGAGGGTTAGTCTCCTATCGGCTCTTCAGGAAAAGGGAAGACTCATAGTTGGCTCCTCCTTCTCACAAGAAGTCAAATCCTGCTTGGTCCTTGGAGAACTGGGACATCCCCCAAGGCCTCCTCTACTAGAAAGGGGACTCCAGGAGTGGGGACTCCAGGAGCCGGAACTCTGTGTACTTTCTAGTTGGTTCTCCAACCCTGAGGACAGTTTGGACTAGGGTAAGCACTCAATATAAATTTTGTTTTCAGTACCGGGGATTGAACCCATTGGCACTCTACCACTGAGCCACATCCCCAGCCCTTTTTATTTTATTTTGAGACAAAGTCTCACTAAGTTGCCTAGGCTGGCCTCCAACTTGCTATCTTCCTGCCTCAACCTCCAGAGTAGCTGGGATTGCAGGCAGGTGTGTTGCCATTGCACCTGGCTCAATAATATTTCACCCCCTCACCTCAGATGCTGATGAGCTTCCTATTTAACAACACGCTCCTTCTAATTTGATCTATTTGGAGTGGGTTAATGTTCCTTCTGCCTAGTCTTGCCTTCTCCATTGCCTCTCAGGTCTTGATCCTGAAAGCACTTTCCAATACACTTCTTGTTCACCAATCTATCTCAGAATCTGCTTCCCAGAGAACCTGAAATGCAGTAAGAGGCCACTTCATTGCTGTGTTCCCAAGCGCCTGATCTATACAGCAGAGGCACTGAAGAACATGGGCTTTGAGGTCAGGTAAATCTAGATTTTAATCTTAGATCCACCACTTGCCAGCAGTGTGTTTCAAGGGTAAGTTATTTATCCTCTCTGAGACATAACTGTCTCATCTGTAAAATGGGGTGCAGTAATCACCTCCCAGGCCTTCCGCCTATCTGTAGCATCATGCAGCTGTGGACACTGTCATGTGAGCTCAGAGCTCCTTCGTGTTGGCAGGGCCTCACCATTTGTGCTTTTCTCTCTTTACTTTGGAGAGGATTTCCCTCTGACACTGGACCTCTGTACACTTTACTGATAGGTCAGGACCCTGAATCTGGGTTGAATTTGTGTCCCACCCTCTGGAATGAATGCACCATATCAAGTCTTTAGTGTCCCTGTCACTTTTTGCTCATTCAGCCCCATTAGCATGATGTTATTCATATGGAGGACCAACGTGATGCTCTGTGGGATGTCCAGGTGGTGCCTTTGGACTAGATTATGATGGAAAGCAGGATGCAACATGTCCTATAGTTAGTCTGCTCTGTGTGAATGTGAGCTGCTTTTTAGCCTCTTTCTGATAGGGCTAAAAAAGAAGACAGTCAACAGATCAATGGTCATGCACCATAAATGGGAGGCCGAATTTATTAGTTCCAGGAAAGTCCTGTTTACAACACAATGGCCACAACTGGGGATGCTGCTTGGCTAAGTTTGAAGTAGTTTACTCTTGTCAGGCATGATGGTGCAGTTTACATTGGTGAATTATGGAGATCACTATATCTGCATTCCTGAATCTTTAAGGGTAGCACTGATTTCTGCAACTACCCCTGGTAATAATAATAATAATAAAAAAAAATCTCTCACATGATTTACTATATTGGTGAAGGAGGGAGGCAGCTTTAGAAACTCACAATTGACCTTCCCGACTATACTAGCTCTTATCCCACAGACCAAGGAATATCTGTTGGGGTTCTTCTTTTTTTTTCTTTTTGGTACTGGGGATTGAACTCAGGGTGTGCTTTACCACTGAGCTTCCTCTCCATCTGTTTTTATGTTTTATTTTGAGACAGGGTCTTATTAAGTTGCTTAGGGCCCCGCTAAGTTGCTGAGACTGGCTTTGAACTTTCAATCTTCCTGCCTCCACCTCCCCAGTCACTGGGATTACAGGCATGTACCACCACTCCAGGCTTTTGGGGCTCTTCCAACTAGCAAATATGTCCATTTCAATTGCATACTCAGAGGATTAATAGAACCAGTGAACTCACTGGGGGGGGGGGGGGCGGCCGAGCCTCCATTATTACCTGACTGATCTCCAACAGAAGGAGAGGCAAAATGACACTTTTGATCATCAGAAATCGTGTCGCTTCAAATCCTGTGGCTAATAATCCTTCAAATCCTCAACATCTCCCCTTCCTCATGCTCAGTTACACAAATAAATGATCATGGAAAAGGACTGTGGAATGACTGCTAAGTACATTTGCCACAATATTGCAGGTCCTTCCTTACGGGGACCCGGCCTCTCCTTTAGTCAGTGGCTCAGGAACAGAAACATGGTAAGGAATGACATTTTCTGGAGGTGGTTGCTTTCAGCCCCCTGATCATCCAACCTTGATTCCTTCCTTCCTTCCTTCCTTCCTTCCTTCCTTCCTTCCTTCCTTCCTTCCTTCCTTCCTTCCTTCCTTCCTTCCTTCCTTCCCTCCCTCCCTCCTTCCTTCCTTCCTTCCTTCCTTCCTTCCTTCCCTAAACTAAGCAGTGCACTGTTGGCCACCCATCTATCTTGGCCCTGGGAACACTGTGTTCTGTTCATCTCCATGGTCCTCTCTGGGTCAGGCCCTCCTGATTGCACCCCCCACCCCCACCCCGATTTTACTACTCATTATAATTGTACCCACCTGGGTTCAAAAGGCAAAGCATTACCACCTGGCCTCAATTATTTTGGGATTCTATCATCCCCCTGGTTTTGAGGGGGTCCAGTTCTGAAATAGCCTCTCCCACCAGCAGTGAAACTGGTGCTGTCCCTGCCCCCACCAGCTCACTCCTCACTGCTTGAGTGACTCGTATGTTCTCCAGAGCCTCCCACAGTGCAGAGTGGGCTGGCGGGTCACGTGGCTTTCCGTGCCATAGTACAAACAGTCCAGCAGGCCTGCGTCTCTGAGCCTTTTGATCTCTTCCTCCACTGTCTGCCGTGGCATTTTCAATATTTCTACTTCACTAAGTGTGCGCCATTGCTTTTCCTAGGTTCCTAAACTTAATGTTTTAAGTGTCAGCCCTCCTTCCTGGGTCCCTTGCCAGGGTGCTGTGTAATGGGAAAGTAATCCCACATCAATGCCTGCTCTTACCTACCTGCTATGGCTTGGATGTTGAATGTCCACCAAAGGCCCGAGTGTTAAAGGTGTGGTCTGGGGGTGGTGCTATTATGAAGGGATGAAACCTTTAAGGCCAAGGGGTGGGAGGTGGGTAGTGGGGGTTAGGTCACTGGGCATATGCTCTTGGAGGAGATGGTGGAACCCTGGCCCCTTTCTCTTTCCCTCTCTTTATTGCTAGCCATGATGTGATTTTGCTCCACCAGGAGCTCCCACCATGATGTGCTGCCTCATCACAGGCCCAAAGTAATGGGACCAATTGATCATATACTGAGAACTCCAAAATCCAAAAGAACCAAAATAAACCTTTTATCTTTGTAAGTTGATTATCTCGGGTATTTTGTTACCATGACAGAAAGCTGATGAACAGAACATGTTTAACTTCCTCTCCTCAGGATCCAGTTCTGTGCATAGTTCTTGCCTGAGTGTATCGTGTAAGCCAGATCTTGTGGTTCCTTCAAGGTATAGTCTATCTCCTCTCTTAGCAGGTCCAGCACAGTTGGGATTTGACTCGCATTCATCAGATAGATATCCAGGAAGGAGACAAAAGTACATTCTAAGAGGGACAGATAACTTCTGGCAGGGTACCTGCCTCGTTGGATACCTTGCATGGTTCTCCAGCAAGGGGGGACCACTGTTTGCAACAAGGAAAGGCGGGTCACTCTGTAGGCCCCGTGGACACAGAAGAATCTGAGAGTTCAAGGCTCTCAGCCTCATCAACTCATATATTCCCAGTCTAAGTCTCAGGTTCCCTGTCTTTTCCTATTAGGGATCTGACCTTGACATTAGAGGCCTGCCAGGGCCAAGAAATCTACCTTCTTTGAAGTTCTGTTACTCTAAACACTGAATTTTAAGCCTGATCCTCTGTCTGCAGGAGGAATTTTCTTTAATGCTGCCCAGGAGGCCCTTGGCTTTTACTTTTTGCGTTGGTGATTATACACTCTGAGTCCATCATTAACCCTCTCTAGCAAGTCAATGGCTCAGCAACAGCCATTCATTTCCATATTCTTATAATCACCACTTCCCAGAATTTCCAGAGCTATTATACTAGCCAGTGTGACTCCTTCTACCATATCCCATCTGTAGGGGAGAAAAGATTTATTTATTTATTTATTTGCAGTACTGGGAATTGAACCCAGGATCTTGCACATGCTAGGCAAGTGCTCCATCACTGAACTTGCAATCCTCCTTGACTCAACATCCCAAGTAGCTGGAATTACAGGCATGCACCACCATGTCCAGCAAAAAGAAAAAAGAGGAAAAGATTTACCGTCTTACCCATTGCTAGGCTCATGGCTGAGACCACCTTACTGAAAGATAGATTAAAACCAGGCACAGTGGCACACATCTGTGATCCCAATGGCTTGGGAGGCTGAGGCAGTAGGATCACAAGTTCAAAGCCAGCCACAGCAACTTAGGGAGATCCTAAGCAAATCAGCAAGACTTTGTCTCAAAATAAAAGATTTTAAAAGGCGGGGGGGGGGGGGGACTGGGGATGTGGTAAAGCACCTCTGGGTTCAATCCCTGGTATAAATAAATAAATAATAGATATACAAAGAAAGCATATACATTTAGTTAATATTAGTTTTATTGATTCAGGAGGCTTCAGAAATGAAGACCTTCCCCACTCCCCAAAAAACAAACCAACCAGCCCTCCCTGCAGCCCACCAAATGTAGAAGGCTTTATTTCTATGCTTAGGTTTGATGTGGAGTGGACAGTCATGCAGAAATGTGATTAGACAAAAGGGGTTTGATCTAATGGTGATAAACTGGGGGAATGTAGCCAGGCCTGTTTGTTCAGATTCCTCTTAACAGTCCTGTGTGATACCTGTCACATGAGGGTCTTCAGGAAAGAAGGGCAAGGGGGTAGCTGAGGGTGTCCTTCCTGTTTCTGTAAGGTACCATATTCAGAGATTACATTCCTGGACACCATCATGCCCCAGTTTGTCAGCAGTGCAAAGTTTTAACAATCACATGGTTACTACGCGTCAGGGACCATCCTTTCTTCTACACAAATTCACTGAGAGTTGCCTGGTGTGTAAGCCCCCTCCACTCCCTCTTTGGAGTCTGATCAGCTACCAACTGTCTTAGGTTTGATTTTCCTGCATGCAGACTCTGAAATGGAGATCTGTCTGCAGACAGTTTACCAGGCAGTGCTCTTGGGCGACATATCTCTAAGTAAGTGGGAGAACAGGGTTGGGAAGAGAGAAGGTGACCCTCCATGTGAAACAGAGGTCTCAGCCAACCCTGCAGGGAGCTCTACACCAGACAGCCCTTCAGAGGGCCTCAAAGTGAGGAAAGGGGCCTGGCTTTTAGATCCCACATTAGCCAACTGCTCTCTGCAGACTTCCCTCGGGGCCTGGGCAAAGCCTTGGTGGAGGCAGCAACCTGCAACCAAGGATGGTTCCCAGGGTAGAAGAAGTTGTGGGCATGAGTAGCCAGTACTCCCAGAGGCTGGGAATGGGTGTGCAGGCCCAGAAGGAACATTGCTGTATCCACTCTAACACCATCTCATCAGGTCCTCTGGGAACAGAATGAGATAATAATAAATAATTATAAATGTGTTAAGAAGTTAGCAATGGGGCTGGGGCTGGCGCTCAGTGGTAGAGCACTTGCCTGGCATGCATGAGGCACTGGGTTCAGTTCTCAGCACCACATATAAATATATGAATAAAATAAAGGTCCATCAATGTCTAAAAAATTAAAGGGCAATACAGGGGCTGGGGTGTAGCTCAGTGGTAGAGTGTTAGGGTCTGTAAACAAGTCAAGATGGCGCCTGGCATTTTGCCAGAGGGAGTGGTTTGTGAAGTAATGCCAGCGAGCCATTAAGTGTGGAGATTCCTTATTGGTTGACTGCTGTATCTAGTTTATGTTAATTAAGATAAGCTGTGTGGAATGTATATATACCCCTCCTGTCCTTCAATAAACGGCTCCCACTCCTGTTGTATCAATGTACACAAGTTGCTCGTCACCCCCCGGTTATTTTGCTGCAGCCGGACTGCAGCAGTAGAGCATGTGCTTAGCACATACATGAGGCCCTGGGTTCCATCCCCAGCCCTAAAAAATAAGGAAAAAAAGAGCTTAACAACATGCCAGTAGCATAATGCTTATAAAAGGAAAAAGGTACCTGTTACTGTTGTTACCGTTAAGCACTTCCTCGTAACAACCCTTCAGTCAGCTGTGGACAACCTTCCTGATGGTGGTCCCCTATATTCCAATGAAGCTGAACAATTCCTATCACCTGTTATTTTTACTGTACCCCTTCTATGTTTAGATATGCTTAGATACATACCTTCGTGTCACAGTTGCCTACAGAACTCAGTACAGAAACATGCTGCACAGGTTTGTAGCCTTCACGACAGAGTCTACACCACATGGCAGAGGTGTGCAGTAGGCGAT
This sequence comes from Marmota monax, assembly GCF_021218885.2. Classification (NCBI taxonomy): domain Eukaryota; kingdom Metazoa; phylum Chordata; class Mammalia; order Rodentia; family Sciuridae; genus Marmota; species Marmota monax. The sequence goes on from NW_026694865.1 coordinate 3,754,616, forward strand.
CCCATCTCAGTGTGTGTGAGTGCCCTCTGTGATGTTCACCCAACAACGAAACCTCCTAATGATGCATTTCTCCAAACACCCCATCTTTCAGCAACTGTTTTTATAATAACAATAGGGCTGGGGTTGTGGCTCAGCAGTAGAGCTCTCGCCTAGCACATATGAGGCCCTGGGTTCGATCCTCAGCACCACATAAAATACATAAATAAAATAAAGGTATAATAAATAATAAAATAATAACAATAGTTGTGATGTGCGTGATAATATTAGGTGAAAGCATGTAAAATTGTTGACATTTAACTTATAAATATGGCAATTTCATATGGGTTTGGGTTTTACTTTTATTTTATTTTTATTTTTTGCAGTGCTGGGATTGAGCTTATGGGCACTGTAACACTGAGCTACATTCCCAACCTTTAATGTCTTTTATTTTGAGACAGGGTCTTGCTAAATTGCCCAGGCGGGTCTTGAACTTGCACTCTTCTTGCCTTAGCTTCCCTAGTAGTTGGCATTATGGATGTGGATTGGACCACTGCACCCAGTTCGTGTGGTTTAATCTGATAATTAATAATTAACAATTGAATATCTATTCTACATATCTTATAGGATTATTTTGAGTATCAACTAGAGATGTATATATGGAAAATCTTCGTAAAATGAAAAGTTCTGTTAAAATGTCGACGTATTGTTGGCATTATTTATTTTTAGTACAATATCTAATAAGATGGCTATGTCCACACTTCCCCAGCCGATAATAAAAATTCTTATCTGTTAAATAATCATAATTTACTTTAAACCCTACTGGCCCATGTGGGAAATCAGGCCCTGTGGAAAGTCCCTAGCTATTTGGAGGCCCCTCAGGTCCTGGGTTAAAACTGTCCCATGGATTCAGCCAACTACAGATAGAAAATATTTGAGGAAAAAAACAAAACAAAACTGTGTCCAAACAGAATGGACATGTATGGACATTTTTCTTGTCATTATGCCCCAAACAATACAGCATACCAACTATTTACATAGCATGTCTATTGAATTACATATTATAAGCAATATAGTGAAGATTCAAAATATATTGGAAGATTTCTAGTAGGTTATATGCAAATATGATGACATTTTATACCAGCGACTTGAGTATCTGCAGATTTTGTTATCCAGAAGGGTCCTGGAACAAAACCAGACCCCAATGACACAAGGGATGCTGGTCGAATGTATGCATCCCTTACATATGCTACATAAGCACAAAATAACTCCAAAATGATATTTACACTAAATCCATAATGTTGCTTCTAGGGAGGAGACCCAGTGGTTGGAAAGGAAGACATTTCACTGTACACTTTTATACAGTTTTTGTATTTTTAAATTTTTGTATATATATATATATATATATACATATACATATATATATATATTTTTTTTTGGTGTCATGGGAAGAGGCTGCCTAGCATGTGTGAGACACTGGGTTTGATCCTCGGCACCACATAAAAATAAATAAATAAAATAAAGGTATGTGTACATCTACAACTAAAAAAAATAATAAATAAGCATAATGAGATAAAATGTGTTAAGAGGTTAGCAATGGGGCAGGGGCTGGAGCTCAGTGGTAGTGCACTTGCCTAGCATGTGTGAGGCACTGGATTCGATTCTCAGCACCACATATGAATATATGAATAAAATAAAGGTCCATCAATGTCTAAAAAATTAAAGAAAAAGGGCAATACAGGGGCTGAGGTGTAGTTCAGTGATAGAGAGTGACTTAGCATACATGCGGCCCTAGGTTCAATCCCCTATCAAAAATAAATAAATAAACAAACTAATAAATCAGTCAATAAACCATCCAAGAAAAAGAAAATGAAGATTGTTTTTTAAAAAAATGCAACCAATAAGTTCCAGAGGAGATATTACTGCTCATGCTTTTCTCTTATTCCCCACAACCAGGAGCTGTCAACTCTCAACTTTCAGAATATCACATCTGTCCACCTCCCTCTCCCTCCTCATCCTTTCTCCCCTGAATCGAGGGATTGAGCCACTGGCATCTTTTGCCTGGACCATTGCAATAGCTGTCTACCCATCCTCCTCATTTCCTTCTCCCTCTCTTGTTCATGGTCTACACAGTAACCAGAGGGATTCTAATGATTAAAAATGGGACCATGTCACTTTCCTTCCTCAAATTGGGTGTTTCAGACCAATTTTCACTTTCTCTTTTACCATGTTTTCTATTAGAAGTAGCTTCCAATTTTAGAAATACGCCCCCCAAAATGAGGGGAGAAGGCAATGAATAGGTAGGTACTGGGTTCAATAAACTTTACAGATTCTGTGCTGTTTACTCTGCATAAGAGTCCTATAGTGTGGGCACGGTTTCTGTCCCCATTTTACAGATGAGGAGACTCAAGTCAAGGAGGCTGTAGAACAAGCCAGGGGAGTTGTGTGTAAGCATCCGCTTTTCCTGGGAATTACCTCTCCCTATGTCCACTTGGTCATTGTAGGAGCCACTGTGATCTACAACCATCCTGATCACAGGGCACAGCTGACAGGCTCAAGGGCAGGCACCCGATCCCATCGGGTGGCGGATCACAGCCCATGCAGCAGGCCTGCCTTCTCCGGCTGGTAACGGAGAGGCCAGGTGGACCAGGAGGGGGCCTTTGTGATCATCACTCTCAGCCAAGAAGATGCTGAAGAGCCGTGATCCAAATTCCCTGGGTTTGAACCAGGTAATCACTTCCCCTTCACCCCAGAAATCAATATAAAACCTTGACCTTGTCACTTTCTCCTTCTGCACCTTAGTATCAGTGTTTGTAAGATAATAGGATTGGAGGGGTGGACGCAATGGTACACACCTCTAATCCCAGCCACTCCTGAGGCTGAGGCAGGAGGATCAAAGCCAGCCTCAGCAACAGAGAGGCACTAAGCAACTCAGTGAGACCCTGTCTCTAAATAAAATACAAACTAGGGCTGGGGATGTGGTTCAGTGGTCCAGTGCCCCTGAGTTCAGTCCCCTGTACCAAAAAAATAAAATAACAAGGAGTAGGGACCAGTGGGGTGGTTTGGATTGAAGGAGATGAACTCCAAAAGGTCCTGACTACTGTGTGTCCTTGGGAACTCTGCCCCGGGACTCTGGGACTCGGCTTCCACAATTATAAAATGAGAGGGGGATGGGGAGATGGAGAATGGATGAGATGATCTCTCAGAGAACGTTCTAGTTCAAAAATGCATGGGCCCATCAAGTCACAGTTAGGAGACTGCCTCCCTTCTCAACAGGAGTGATAGCTTTCCCCTAAGTTTTCCACAGAGCCCCTCCTGGCCTTTGTAATGAGAGGCTGGTGGACTTCCCAACCTGGGACTCCTGATGTGGAAGGAGTTAATCCTGCCCAGAACAAATGAACCACAGAGACAAAAACCATCTGTGGTGTGGTGGAGGCCCTGCCAGAGGCCCCTTAACAGCTTGCCTCTTGAGAACCCAAGCCCCCACCCCCACCCTCTTGGAAGCCCCTCTTCCCCTCAGATCTGATTGTTACATTCCCCATCATGCTCTGGGCCTAGTGCTTGGAGGTTGCTCACTGCTTCTAAGAGTTCTTTAGACAATTCCACTTGGGCTCCCAGCCACTAAATTCTTCCTGCTCATGCATTACTTAGATTAGCTAAGGATGTTGGCATTTAGAGCCAAACTCTAGCATTTATCTCAGAAGGCGGCCTCAGGACGGCTGGGCTGTTGTTTTAATGCGGCACTCCTCTGGAGGGATTGTTCTTTATAACGTAGGGAATTATATAGGCTCTTGCTGTATCTATAATTCTGCATATTTTTACAATTAGTTGGCAGGGAGTCCATTTCACTATGGGCCTTTCTTGCATGTTAATCTGTAAGGGAGGCGAGGCAGCAGACTCCATCACTTTTGTTCTCTGGCTCCTCTTCAACTATTTTTTTTTTTTGTACCAGGGATTGAACCCAGAGGCACTTAACCACTGAGCCACATCCCCAGACCCTTTTCATATTTTATTTAGAGATAGGGTCTTGCTGAGTTGTTTAGGGCCTCTAAGTTGCTGAGGCTGGCTTTGAACTTGCGATCCTCTTGCCTCAGCCTCCCGAATTGCTGGGATTACAGGTGCCACCCTGCCTGGCCTTCTTCAATTAATTTGTGTGTGCGGTGTGTGGGGGGGTCTCAGGGCCTTGTGCATGCTAAGCATGCTCTCCACCACTGACCTACCCTCCCAGCCCGCGAGCTCCTCTTCTATTGGCCTCACCCCGCCTTTCAGCTCCCATAGGGCATGCCTTGATCTCTCCAGTGCCCAGGAATGACATTTAATGATTGAAGAAACTTAAATGCCCCATACTTCCGTGGTTGCCATTTTATAGGTGAACTGGGTCTCACAGGAAATCTTGGTTAACTATAATGCAAAGCATAAAATGTTCATTATTTTCACTGAGCAGCCGCATTTCTTACCTTAAAGTTAGGACCTTTTCCACAGTACTTCAACTGCCAATTGTTTATTTATTTATATTTTGGTGCCAGGGATTGAACCCAGGGGTGCTTAACCACTGAGCTACATCCCCAGCCCTTCTTATTTTTTGTTTAGAGACAGGGTCTCACTGAGTTACTTAGGGCCTCGCGAAATTGCTGAGGCTGGTTTTGAACCTGCAATCCTCCTGCCTCATCTTCCCAAGCCACTGGGATTACAGATGTGAGCCACCAGGCCTGGCAACAGCCAATCGTTTATTGAAATGAACCCAATTTTGACAAATGGATGCTGTGTCCTAGGTCATCCAGACCTAGATCATCAGTTAAGGCAAGGCTCAGCTGCTATAAGAAAGAGATTCAATCAAATATGGCTTAGGCCGTAAAGGACTTTTTCTCTCATGTTACAGTCCCTGGAGGCTGGCAGCTCTGCAGCACACAGCCTGTCAAAACCCAGATTCGGGGGGGGGGGGGGCACTGAAGCACACCTATAACCCAGGGACTTGGCAGCCTGAGGCAGGAGGATCACAAGTTCAAGGTGAACCTGGGAGATAAGTGAGAATTTGTCTCAAATAAAATAAGTAAAGGCTGGGAGTGTGACTCTGTGACACAGCACCCCTGGATTCAATCCCAAGTACTGAAGAAAAAAGAAAAACAAGAGCCATTATCCTTTTTTGAGGAAATTGAGGCTCTGGAAAACTGAGTGTCCGATCCAAAGTAGAGATGGCATTCAAACCCCTTCTCTCTGACTCAAAAGTCCCAGCTCTGCCTGCCACACCTTGTGACCCTGGATTGGTGACTTTTCTTTGTCACTACAGCTTTTCCTTTTATCCAGAATTATCCTCTGAAAATGGGGTGCTGGTCCAAGAGCCAGATCTGGGACAGGAGACAGGTCAGAAAGGAAAGGGCACCTGGTCTCCGTTCTGTAAGGGAGGAGGGCAGAAGGGGAAGCAGGATGGGTCCTGAAGCTTCTCCCTAAACTCCCTGACTACCGGGAGAAAGGGTGGCCCAGGGTGACAGATATTGGGAGCCCCGTGTTTCAGGACCCCGATGGGGTTGCTCTCCAGAAAACTTCCAGGGCCATGACCTAGACTCCAGATTACAAACCAATTCTTTTTTTCTTTCCTTTCCATTCTTTCTTTTCTTCTTCTTCTTCTTTTTGGCACCGGGCATTGGACACAGAGGTGCTTCACCACTGAGTCACATCTCCAGCCATTTTTTATTTTATATTTTGAGACAGGGTCTCACTAAATTGCTAAGGCTGTCCTCAAACTTGAGATCCTTCTGCCTCAGCCTCCAAAGTCACTGGGATTACAGGCATGCCACTGCAGGCCACAGACCAATTCTTAACAAAACCAAAGCACATATTTTAGTGCCAAATATTGTTTTACAGAAAAGACTCATCTAATAAGAAAACCTTTTTCAAAATCCACGGGAAAGCCAACTTTCCTTATAATTCATCGGTCAACGTTGCTTTCAGTCCATATCAGTTGTTTGTGAACAAACAGTCTTGTAATTTGCTTCTAGGATGTCAGGACAAGGCCCAGTGGTGAGAAGGGGCCTATCTTATCTTCTGTCCCTGAGAGTGTTCAGCATAGTGCAAACAGTGAATAGGAGGCCAAAACAAGAGGCATGGCTGAAGATTACACTTAGGGTTCCTCCACCAGATATTCTTACTGCCATAGCTCCCTCAGTGGGGTCACCGATTGACGACTGACAACTCTCTGGGAATACAGAACATCCACACAGCTTGTTTTGGTGGCAGGGAGGTGGTGGGTACTGGGAATTGAGCCGAGGGATGCTTAACCTCTGGGCCACACCCCCAGCCCTTTTTATTTTTTATTTAGAGACAGGGACTCACTGAGTTGCTTAGGGCCTCACTAAGTTGCTGAGGCTGGCTTTGAACCCACAATCCTGCTGCCTCAGCCTCCCGAGCCACTGGGACTACATAGGCATGTGCCAGCGTGACCAGCAAAAAACACATGAGGCCAGGCCTGGGGAGTACCCAGCTCACATGGGAGTAGATGACTGGGGGGTCTGAGAGGAATTCTGATAAAAGGAATTCAGGGAAAAAAATAGAGGCACTAATATGCTATATATGTTTAGCTAGGTAGAAAACTGAGAGAGGCAGTTGAAGGTAAAAACAAACTATGTGAGTGGGGAAAAAAAAGAATATGATAGAATATGGTTTCAGTATGTCATTAACATTTCATGTACTGGAAACTTGATCCCCATATTTTTATATTGATGGAATTGGGAGGTGGGGCCTTTGGAAAGTAGTTAGAATTAGATTAGGTCATGGGGTGGGACCCCTCTGATGGGACTGGAAGCTTTGTAAGACAGGAAGAGAGCTGATGAGGCATGCTTGCTCTGTCTCTTTATGTGACACTCCTGGCCATGTTATTATGCAGCAAGAAGATCCTCACCAGATGCTAAGAATCTGCTCTTGGACTCCCCAACCTTCACAACTGAGGGCTAAGTATACCTCTGTTGTTTATAAATTAACCAGTCTTAGGTATTTTGTTATAGCAACAAAAAAAACAGACTAAGACAGATAGTTACCAACTCTAGGTAAAAATCAAAGTTGATAAGAAAGGAAGCGTCATAGGGCATGCTACTTGACTCAGCAGGAAACAGTATTTACCAGGTCATAACAATGTACACAGTGGATATGAATTTAACTGATAATCACAAGACAAGCCCATCAGGATGAGCTGGGAGGATAAGCAACTGCAGAGAGGGGAGCTGATGTTTAAGAAAGGCAAATCTTTTTCAATAGATTGAAATTCAAAATTTTTTCAATAGAAACTTAGTTAATTAAAATTTACAAATTAAGAAATAGAAACGTAAGCAATTGTTTAGAATAGTAGTTAACAAACTACAACCCACGGGCCAAATTCATTTTTAAAAATGATTGTTTTGTGAATGAAGTTTTATCAGGACATGACCACACCTATTCTTTGACACGGCAGCTTCTGGACAAAGTTTAGAAGTTGAAAGAAAACCTGTGTGGCCCACAAAAGGGAAAAATATTAACTCTTTGATCCTTTACGGAAAGAGTTTGCTGACCCCTTGGTTTAGAAAAATGAAGTTAATATTTAATATCTTTTTTTTTTTAGAGAGAGAGAGAGAGAATTTTTAATATTTTATTTTTTAGTTTTCGGCAGACACAACATCTTTGTTTTGTATGTGGTGCTGAGGATCGAACCCGGGCCAGCACGCATGCCAGGCGAGTGCGCTACCGCTTGAGCCACATCCCCAGCCCCAATATTTAATATCTTAATGTTTTACTTCTTCAAGGTGAAGAAGGAGCCAGAGGGTTAATTGCGATTCTTACTGGCTCCTGTTTTTTTTTTTTTTTTTTTTTTTGTTGTTATAAGCATCTAAAGATGGACTTTTTAAATATGTGAATTATTACTTTTGATAAAAAGAAGACATTCTTATTTTTTCTTTTTTTTAGGGAGTTGTCCCGTTGCCCCTGGAGTGACAGCGAGAGAGGTCTGACATCAGTGTTCACTGCCTTACCTCCTGTCCCCTGCACTGCCAGTTGTCACCATCCCATCTAAATGGGGCTTACTGAGTCAGAGCTGCCTGGCCAGGGTTTTACAGGCAGTGGATGCAGGAGAGTGCAGACCAGAACTGGGAGGGCCACCCTGGGCCAGCCTGGTGCCTCGAGCCATCCCTCACTGTTGTACATACCATTGTGTGACAGTAGGGACAGCATAATGGTTTCAGTGACTAGGAGCTCAGCTCTTAGATTGCCTAGTTTCATAAACTCCAGGCTCTCTCTGTAATTAGATATGACCCGGGGCAGTTATTTAAATCCTCTGTGTCTCAGTTTTGTCATTGATTCAATGGAGTTAATAATGCCTCTTTCTAGGGCTACCATCAGCTTACCTCAACTAGTACATATGAAAACACTTTGCACATCAGCAGGGACAAAGCCTAATGAATGTTAACTACTATCATTCTCAGTTTCACAGATGACACAAATGAGGTCCAGAGAGGGAAAGTGATGCACAATGTTACACAGCATACTTGAGGCAGAGTTAGGACTCTTCTGTCTCAGTGTGATACTCTGCCCTTGCACCTCCCCAAGTTGTTAAAATATGCCTAAAACATCTTTAGACAGATACACACACACACACACACACAATGAAAAACAAATGGGCAGGGAGAATAGGGACAGAGAAGAAAGGAGACTTATTTTCACTGTGCTTTTCAACTTTCAAACTATGAAACTGTATTGTTACACAAAATAAGGAAACAGATGGATTAATTAAATGAACGGACTGATACTACCTTTCTCGTGGTGGAGAACAGAATGAGAAAGCAGGAGTGAACATCTTCTGCGTTAAGAGACATTTGGATGTGAAGGGTTACAACTGGTCATCACAGTGCTTTTTAGTAAAAACAAACTTTGCTCTGGATTTGCAGAGCAAACTGTAGGAAAGGACATAAATTTCAGACTGTTCATTAGTCCAGATCTTCTCTTTGAGGTGGAATAGGTTTCCTTGGCCACAGGTATCTTGGAGTGCAATGGAAATTTCCACCTTGGCACCTAGCAAATGAAAGGTCCCCTCCCCCACAAACTGACTCCCAAGCCTGGCACTCTGCATCCAGGCCCTCGGCTGGATAACTGTTCTGAAAAACGTGATTAAGCTGGCAAAAACTGCTTTTTTAAAAATTTTTTTTTTCTTTTGCTCTCGCTCTTTTTTAATTGGGGATGACAGTGAGGGCCACAGTTTGTTTTTCAAGGGAGGGAACTGAATCCCAGAAATAGCTGAGTGTGAGATGGCAGGCGGCTGGCAGAGAGCAGGCGGCTCCAGGGCGACGCTCCCAGGCCATGTTGACTTTGGACGGGCTGCCTGAGCATTGTAAACAATTGCAGAAATGATTTCCTACCCTGGCGAAAGTCTTGTTTGGACAAGGGGTCCCCCCACTTCTTTAAAAGGCAGTTTTATCATTTGTTTGCAAAAATGCTCAATCCCCTCTTTCTTTTCTTGTTCCCTCTGTGACTCTGGTCTCCCCCAGAGCCAGATGAAAAATCTTTGTGTTTCTTTAATGTTAACCAAACCCCCCACTCCTCCTTTTTTAAACTGTTCCAGGTCTGTTGGACAAATATTCCCCAGCAACAGCGCTTACAAGGGTCTGTGAAGGATTTTGTTAGGCTGGAGTCTTCAGCCAGAGTGACTTGATTTTTTTTTCCTTCTTCCTTGTTTATTACAGTTTTAACTACTAACACAATAAAATCTGCACACACGGATTGGGAAAGTAATAAAAATGTGTTGGCCTGCCCTAGCTAATGCTCCATCTAGACACTGATGTCACAGATTGGGTCTCACCCACCCTCTCAAGATGTCAGACTGGGAAATCAAACTGGTCGAGTGGATGGAAGAAAGCATGGGACAGAACAGGGAGCTCTGTGGGCTGCCGCCCAGGGTGGGGCTTCGGCCAGGCGGGGGGAGGGGCTGCACACTCTGAAAAGCAGCCAGAACACGGAGCAGTTCAGAAAGAAGGAAGACTCTGTTCTTGACCACCCAGGGACAAGGGCAGCCACAGAGCAGATGAGGAGCATGATATGCTAGCCTGCAGACTCCAGCCAGCTCGCTCCAAAAGGGAGCAGGAGAGAGGAGGAAGAGACCGGGAGGGCTGGAGTGGGGGATGGAGAGAGAAGAGGAGGTGGAGGCTGTGATCCAGCTGTAATAGTCCCAGCTGGAAACAGAAGCCACCCTCAAGCTGGATAATGGAGGCGAATTTAATAAAGGCACCATTGACAAGGTGGAGGCAAGAGGCAAGGGGAGAGAGAGGGGACCGAGCGCCACCCCAGAGCCTGCAGCAACCCGGGGCTGCCACCCTGCCTAGACCTGAAGGTCCTCTAAAGCCACCGCACAGAAGTCAGCCTCTTAGCCTTCGTCGTGTCGCCCGGAAACACCGCGCTCTGTTAGAAGACAGGATAGAAACGACCGAGTGACTAATCTAAATTAAGCACTGATGTAGCTCAATTCTGTCATCGGACTGTACATTTTTACATGGGTGAATGGGATGGTAGGCGGCTAACATCTCAATAACACCTCAAATATAGAAAATAACAAAAAAAAATTTTTTTTGATAGAAAATATGCACCTTCCAAACTTCCAAATTCTAACACCGGTTGTCTCCAACAGGTTGGGATTATGGAGCTTGTGATTTTTTTCTTATTAATGTGTTTCAATTGTTTTCCAAATATTCTACAATTTGAACACTATTTCTTAATTAAAAATCCATTCTACTGTCATGTATAAATAATTAGAACACATTTAAGAAGTTAGGGCTGGGGTTGTGGCTCAGTGGTAGAGTTCTCACCTAGCACGTGTGCTCTGGGTTTGAGCCTCAGCACCACATGAAAATAAATACATAAAATAAAGGTAATGTGTCCATCTACAACCAAAAAAAAATTTTAAGTTAAAAATATAGAGCTGGGGCTATGGCTCAGTGGCAGAGCGCTTGTCTAGCATGTGTGAGGCACTGGGGTTCAATTCCCAGTACCACATATAAATAAAGGTCCATTGACAACTAAAATTTTTTTTTAAAGTTAAAAATATAAATAATAAAAACAATAAACATAAAGATAAAAAACCAGTATGAAACAAAATTTTTAAAGAGAACAAACATAGGAGGAAGTAAATATAAAAAGCCTGGTGGTAAGCATTAAATCTATTTAAACATGTAATTAAACCTATATGATCATTAACTATAATGATCACATTTACCAGAAAATAATGCAGTTGTTATGGTTGTGAATAAAAGAAAACTCCATAAAAATATTTCTTTTTTTCTCCAAGAAATCTTTTTTTTTAAATATTTTTATTAGTTATAGATGGACCCAATGCCTTTATTTTATTTTATTTATTTTTTATGTGGTGCTGAGAATCGAACTCAGTGCCTCACACATGCTAGGCAAGTGCTGTGCCACTGAGCCACAACCCCAGCCCTCTCCAAGAAATCTTAATATTTTTTAATTGGTTCATTTTAGCTATACATAACCTTAGGATTCATTTTGACATAATTATAAAAAACATGAAATAGAATTTGCCACAAAAATATTTATTTTGTTAATTGTTGTTGATAGTGGATTGGGAGAGGGGCATTCCCCAAACTATCACCAAAAAAAAGGAGATGAAAGGGATTGGAAGCAAAGTGAGACTGGTATTTGCTCATTTTTCTTAATAGTAAAATATACATACAGTTACCATTTTAACTAGCTTTAAGTGTACAGTTCTGTGGCATTAGGTCATCTCCAGAATTTCTTTCTCTTCTTAAACTGAAACTCAGTGCCTGTTAAACACTAGCTCCCCTGACCCTCTCCTCCCAGTCCCCAGCAGATACCATTCTATTTTTCTGTCTCTACATTTTATTCTACTCTAAGTACCTAAGTGAAATCATATAGTATTTGTCTTCTTGTGACTAACTTATTTCATTCAGCAAAATGCACTCAAAGTTCATCCATGTTTTAGCATGTTCCAGAATCTCCTTCCTTTTTCTTTCTTTGTGATCCTAGGGATTGAACCCAGGGCCTCACACATGCGAAGCCAGAGTTCTACCACTGAACTACCCTCAGCAGCTCCTTCCTTTTGAAGGCTGAAAATATTTCATGGTATGTACGACCACTTTTTGCTTATCTATCCATTTGTTTATGGATGTTTGGGATGCTTCCACCGGAGGGCTATTGTGAATGATGCTGTGGACATAAGTATACACATATTTGTTCAAGTTCCTGCTTTCATTTCTTTTGTTTTTCTTTCTTTCTTTTCTTTTTCTTCTTTTTTTTAAGCACTGGGGATTGAACCCAGGAACTTACCCATGCTGGGTAGGTGCTTTACCCTGAGCTACTTTCCCAGCTCTTTCTAATCTTATTTTGCACCAGGGCCTCTGACAATAAGTTACCCAGGCTGACCTTGAACTTGCCATCCTTCTGCCTCAGCCTCCCCAGTAGCTGGAATTACAGGCTTGTGTCACCATGCCCAGCTTTCATTTCTTTTAAGTATACACTCAGGATGGACTTGCTGGATCATATGATAATTCTACATTTAATTTCTTTAGGCATAACCATACTTGGTTTTTGTTTTTTTGGTACTGGGAATTGAACCAGGGACACTTAATCACTGAGCCATATCCCCAGGCCTTTTTAAAAACATTTTATTAGAGATAGAGTCTCACTGAGTTGCTAAGTGCCTCACTAAGTTGCTGAGGCTGGCTTTGAACTCCAGATCCTCCTGCCTCAGCCTCCTGAGCTGCTGGGATTACAGGCCTGTGCCACCACGCTTGGCATAACCATACTGTTTTTAATAGTGGTGATAAGTCAGACTGTTTTAAATCACCAATTTCATATTTGTTTAAGAAGGGAGTAAAGTGACATTATTTATTTTCTGAAGATGACAAATTGAGAAATATTGGTTAAATACACTACTTACAAAAGTAACCATCGATAGAACTAAAAACAGTTTGATACCTTTGAAATTGCAGGATGGGAATAGGAAAGACAGTAGAATGTATCAGACATAACTTTCCTATGTTCATATACATGACCAGTGTAAGTCTACCTCACGTTCAACCACAAGAATGGGATCCTAATTAGAAATTATGTTCCATGTATGTAAAATATGTCAAAATACATTCTACTGTCATGTATATCTAAAAAGAACACATTTTAAAAAAAGAAATTGCAGGAAAGCAAAAACCAGAAATATAAAAACGGCACAAAATGTGACAGAAATACACTAAACCAAGTTATAAGCCTGAGTAAAATTGATATAAGCTCACTTGTAAAAAAGGAAACCAGTTGTATGTTCTCAACAAGAGATATACCTTAAATTAAAGAACCCGAAGGGTTGAAATGGAAGGAGGACAAACACATTGCAGGCAATTCAAATAAAAAGGAGGCATGCGTTCTGTTAATAACAGGCTGATGGTGACTGCAGTTCATGATAACTTTCTGTATGTTTTATGAATAGCTAGAAAAGAGGCACTCAAAGGCTCCAAGCACACAATAATACTAGGGGTAGAAATATTAATGACCCTGACTTGATCGGTAGACATTGTATACATGGATTGGAATATCACACTGTATCCCACAAATATGTACAATTATTTTAATCTTCCGGGAGATAGAAATGCTAACTCTCCTGATTAGATCAATATACACTATATACAGACACTTCATACATAGAACACACTCTACCCTATAAAAATGTACAATTAAAATAATAATAATTTCAAAATATGAAAAAAATAACCAGGAGTTGGATTTAAACTCATACACACTGTAATAAGTAATAGCACTGAAATATGTAAAGATATAAAAATTATAAAGATGAATTTTCAGGACACAATTCTGAAGTAAAACCAAATCGCAATAAAATGTTTGAAATTACCTCTCTCCGACCTGGCAAATCAAAGAGATAAAAAATAATAATAATAATTATCACGAGATTTTTGAATAATAAAGGTTAGCGACATTGATGAGGATGATAGCTAGCTAACTAGCTTTCTGGATGGGTAAATATGTAAGAATACATCCCAAAGATAGAAACTGCATCTTACTTCCAAGCCTGCATAACATATTTACAAAATTTGATAGTACAGTGGGCCACAGAGAAAATGGTTTGCAAAAAGTGGGAATGGAATTGGTCACATTCTCTGACTGCAATGCACTAAAACCTACAATGAATAACAAAAATAGTATGAAAATTAGAAAACAGTCTCCGAGATGCCTTCAGAGTCAAAGAAGAACTCCAAATGGTAACTGCAGAATATTAACGAAACAAAGGAAACGATACATATAAAAAAAATCTAGACCTTGAAAACATCATGCTAATGAAAGAATCCAGACACAAAAAGCCATACGTTATATGATTTCCATTTATATGAAATCTCTAGAACAGGCAGGTCCACAGAGACAGAGAGCAGATTAGTGGTTGCCAGCGGCTGAGAGGAGAGGGAATGGGGGGAACAGCTTAATGGCTGTGAGGTTTCCTTCTGGGGTGATGCAAATGTTCTGGAACTAGCTGGGAGTGATTTTTGTACAACACTAAGAATATATTAAATGCCACAGAATGGTACACTTTAAAATGGTTTAAATGACAAATTTTATGTATGTGAATTTAACCACAGTGGAAAAAAAAAGAAAATCTATAAGAAGAGGGATTTATGTTTCTATTAATGGAAGACTGGATAATTCAGACCAAAACTTTCCTCTAAGGATATTAGACAATCTGAACAAACCGTGAAAAATACCTGATTGAAAGACAGAAGGATTAACAAGAAAACGAAAAATCATAGGGCCAAAACTGAGAAGGAACCTGGAGAGGTAAACTCAGTGTTGAGCATTGCCTTCCCCAGTGAGGGAAGAGGGGTCCCAAAGACGCATTTGAAAGGTCGAGAAGCTGAGCGGAGTGTTTGACAGCCTTTGGGAGCTAGGGATAAAAACATGTTTTGTTTTCTGATACAAATTGGTAAACCGACTTACAATTCTGACACTAACCACCTGGAGTTAGCTTCACATGCCACAGGTTTAAGGGCAGGGTTGGTCCCCAACAAGACAGCCCTTATTTCAGACACCAGCTACTCTTCAGGGGTCCCCAGGCTAGGCACACTTCTGATCAACTGGCTACAGATTTGAGGTTCCCATGACACTTTCAGTTCTGAAAATTCACTAGAATGTCGTAGAACTCAGGAAAGCACTATTCCTGTTTCTCCTCCTCCTCCACCTCCTCCTCCTCTTCCTCTTCTCCTTCTCCTTCTTCTTGTACTAGGCATTGAAGCAGCTCTATCACTGAGCTATATCTCAAGTCCTTTTTTACTTTTATTTTGAGACAGGGTCTAGCTAAGTTGCTTAGGGCCTCCCTAAGTGGCTAAGGCTGGCCTCTAACTTGGAATTCTCCTGCCTCAGCCTCCCGAGGCAATAGGAATTCAGGCATGCACCATCATGCCCTGCTGGCACTGTGCTTATGGTTACAGTTTTATTATGAAACTATAGATCAGGACCAGCCAAATGAAGGGACACAAAAAATAAAGTCTGAGAGGGTCCTAAACACAGAGTATTTGGGCCCTCTTCCCAGGGAATCAGTGTGCACCCTCCTGATACATCAGTGTGTTCACTGGCCAGCAAGTTCCACAGAGCTTGGTGATCAGGGTTTTATCATGGTTGGTTTGTTTATTGATACTGGGGATTGAATCCAAGGATGCTTTGCTACTGGGCTGTATTCCAAGATCTTTTTGCTTTGAGTCAGGGTCTTGCTAAGTTGCTAAGGGCCTTGCTAACTTGCTGAGGCTGGCCTCAAACTTGGATCCTCTTCCCTCAGTCTTCCCGGTCGAGTTTCTGGGATCATGGGCATGCATTGCTGCACCCAGCTTTTACCAGGGTTTCACTGACTTGCTGCGAACGACTGAATAATCATCCATGTGGTTTGACTCAGTGTAAGGCCTTATCCTCTCCCTCAGGGTCAGCAAGTCAGGTTGACATCACATGACTTAAACCAAGCCCTGTCTTGAAGTCAACTAGAAGCCCACCATGTGTCACCTCATCAGCATAAATCCAGGCGTGTTCTGAGGGCTTCCTGAATTACAAAAACATTCTGACCACTTGGAAAATTCTAAGGACTTTAGAAGCCAGGACAAAGACCAGACAGATTCTTAATTATACAACAAGCCCCCCCCCCCCCCCCCGTCTTTGGCCATGGTTCTCTTATAGCAAATTAGACATGTCTGAGCATGTGTGTTTGGTGTAGCAATGACATATCTGGCAGTAGTACCAACGTGAATATGACTAGCATTTGGAAGAGTCAGTGTGAAATTTGGAGAGGAGGCCTTTATATGACCTTCAATTCGGCCCTCAATTTCCTACTTCGTTTGACCATCAATATCAGTATTAAAATATCATGAACAATGCCAGTATTGTACTACTGTCACACTATGACAGATATTACATGAAAATAGGAGTAAAATGATACTTGGAACATGGCTAGTCCTATCAAGTCACCGATTAGTCTAGTCCTCATATGGTCGTCTCCCAGGGTGAGGCCCCTCAGGTTTCGAGGCTCCTTTTGATCTTGTATGGTTCCTAGCAATACATGGCACCACCGCTTCAGGCATCTGTATTACTGACATCAGAGACATTAGAACCTCTTTCTCTGTGGCTCTTTCAAAGGGTCAATGTAGTATTGATTTCCCTCATTGCACAACGCATTTGTCTATTCCTTTACTCACAGATACGGTTCCTCCCTTTCTCCATTTGTGGCACCTCTGGAAGGGATGCAGGTGCAGCCCCCTTGCTGGTCCAGACGGCAGGGAGCAGTCCTGGTCTAGCAAGCATCACCCCCCAATCCCCTCCCACTCCTCTAGGTAGGGCTCTGCAGGTACAGAGCCTGTGGATGCTTCTAAAATCCTTAGAATTTTCCAAGTGATCAGAATGTTTTTGTAATTCAGGAAGCCCTCGGAACATGCCTGTACCTGCAGAGAACTCTTTCCACCACCAGGCATTGACCATTAACCTCATTCACCTAATGGGATGAAGCCACAATCCACTTCATCAGGCCCTTGGGAATTTTGACATAAAGGTTTAAAGGTTACAGTTACAATTTCTTGCTCAGGAATGTTCTCTGTTTACAACTAGAAGCCCACCATGTGTCACCTCAAGCACCTTTTGGAGCCTTCTTCCACTGTATTGGGTAGGAAAAAAAAGTTGAGGGGAGATGGGGAAGAAAGATAAAATGTAGTCATTCCAGCCTCTTCCCTCTGTGGAAAGAACTGCATAGTCATATCAGTATCCTGCCCACTCTCTCTTCCCCAGATCCACCAAAAAAGCAAAGGAGTCTATCCAGTAGGGATGTTGCCTGGGCACCCTCCATTCCTATAGCTCCTTCTGTTTTAGACAACCAATGTTTTGATTACCCATCCCAATTCTTTATTAAACTATTATTCTGAAGGGGAGATATCTCCCTGCCCATTGTTGGACATTATGTGCTGAAAGTATATTCTTTGGTCTGAATAAATATGACTTTGCGGTCCAGATTAGTACAGTACCTTCTGTTCCAGTTCTTTTATAGTACTCTGAGCATTTGCATCTACCATTGGGTATGCGAAGCCTGGTCCAGTGTAAATGTCTATTCCTTTCAGGACCCATTTATAGCCTCCAGTGCTTCCAGCATCAGTGCCACTTGCCAGCTATATGCAAGGCCTTCCCCCAGGGAATCTGTCCCATAGCCATCTGAGTTTCCGTATCTCTTGTTGGCAGATGGAGCAATACTCATTAGCATTTTGTGCCTTGGAGGGTATAAAATGAATATATCTAAATTCAGCATATCTCTGCTTTGCTGCAGCTACCTAATGTCCACTTGTTTCATGAACCCAGATGGCCCCTTAAGTGCATACCCCAGGATATCTACTTCCTGACTCCAGTGATCTTATTCTGAAAGACCTTCTTCTGATGCTCTTCTGGCTGGGTTTTCTGATATTCTGCAATTGTATATTTGGCATCCATTAATTACAGGGCCAAACTCATGGCTAAGTTGTTTATATCTCCCTTGCAACCCTGAGTTCATCCTCTGAACCACCTTCTTATCTAGTTCTCATACACCAAACCCATATTTCCCTGGCCTTAAAACAAGCCCCGGCC
The DNA here is from genome assembly GCF_021218885.2 of Marmota monax. Lineage (NCBI taxonomy): Eukaryota > Metazoa > Chordata > Mammalia > Rodentia > Sciuridae > Marmota > Marmota monax. The sequence goes on from NW_026694865.1 coordinate 3,772,715, forward strand.
TGTTACCAGACAACTAGGCATAACCCCCACCTCCCAGGGCTGACTAGAATTATTCACACTAGCCAATCCTAAAATGTCTGTCCTGCTTTGACTTTCTTACGGAAAGCCCAACACAGGCCATGGCCTGTGCCTTCCTTTCTGCCTTCTGAGCCACACTGGTGCTTACCACGTGGCCCAGAATGCATAGTATGTACCTTCAGCTTCAAAAACGAAAGCAATAAAAATCTCTCAATGCATTAGTCTCTAGATATTTCACTCGATTACCTTTATGAATTATAGCCTGGCCACAAATAAGATGGGCATCAATGTGTCCAACTTTAATACACCCCTTAAACTCCCACAGTGGGTTCCACAGGGTGGGCCCTATTTGTGCATCCCTTTAAGAGGCCAGTTACCCATTGCTCTTCTGCCTGACCTTCTGGCCAAGCCATTGGCCACTGCCTACAAGTCAGGAAAACAGGGGAAAACAGCATGCAAATCCAGTCCACCCACTGAGCTGATTTGTTTTTACCTTGTTCAATCAATGTCAGGATGTTGTCTGTTCACCTTGCAATTGCCATCTATAAAGACAGAAGTTCTTCATTTTGATGAGGGAGCTGTTCACAGGATACCATCTATGTTACAGTAGGTTCCTACCACTCCCAGGGTGTCCCAAAGCCAGTCCTACGGCAAAAGAATCTACTGCTCATCAGTATGCTAGTTCCCCTAGAACTTCAGCTCACAACTGGAAACCATAAAAAAAGAATCAAATGGAAATCCTAAAATTAAAATATATATATCAAATAAGAACTCAATATGTGGAATTAATAGCAGATTAGACAAAACTGAGAAGCAATATGCTAACAAATATATATATATATATATATATATATATATACACAACTGGGGTTGTAGCTCAGTGGTAGAGCGCTTGCCTAGCACATGTAAGGCATGTTGTTCATCTTAAAAAAATAAAATAAAAAACTATTTCCAATGGAATGGGAAAGTACCATCTTGCCATGGGCTTTGGACAGTGTGCCTTTATTTTATTTGTTTGTTTCCCCAGTATCTAATTTCCTTTTTTAAAAAAAATATTTTTTAGTTATAGTTGTTGATAGTCCTTTATTTTATTTATTTATTTTTATGTGTTGCTGAGGATCAAACCCAGTGCCTCACACATGCTAGGCAAGAACTCGCTACTAAGCTACAGTCCCAGCCCAGCATCTCATTTCTTTATGGTGAACACATTCAAACTCCTTTTTGAAATACAGAGTACATTGCTGTTACCTATAGTCATTTTAGTTTATGACAGCACGCCAGAATTTTTTACTCCTATCTGTAACTTAGTACCCATTTATCAACTTCTGCCCTGACCCTTCCTTTTCCTTCCTTTTCTTAGCCTCTGGTAACCTCCGTCTCTGCTCAGCCTCTATGAGTGAGATCATATGGAATTTGTTTTTCTGGGTTTGGCTTATTTCATTTAGCATAATGTTCTCCAGTTCCATTTATGTTGTCACAAATGACAGATTTCATTCTTTTCATGTCTGAACAGTATTCCATGGAACGTGTACCACATTTTCTTTATCCATTCATCAGCTGATGGACACGTAGGCTTCTCTTTCTTAGCAATTGTGTATAGTGTGTCTTCAACAGACCTGTTTCATTTCCTTAGGATAAGGGATTACTCAGGTAATAGGGTAGTTCTATTTTCAATTTTTTTAGGAACCTCCATACTGTTTTCCTTAATGGATGTACTAATTTACATTCCCATCAACAATATGCAAAGTTTCCCTTTTTTTTGTAATTTATTCTTTTAAACCTTGTCTTTATGTGGTGCTGAGGATCGAACTGAGTGCCTCGTGCAGCGCTGGGTCTACCACTGAGCCACAAACCCAGCCCCCAAAGTTTCCCCCTTTCCCCACATCCTTGTCAGTACTTGTTATCTCTTCTTTTTTTTTTTTTTTTTAGCACTAGAATCTACAACCTGGGGGTCTTGTGCATGCCAGCCACGCAAGTGCTCTACCACTGAGCTATATTCCCCAGCCCTTTTTAAATTTCATTTTGAGACAGTGTCTCACTGGGTTGCCCAAAGTGTCTTCTGCCTCAGCCTCTGGAAGAGCTGGGATTATAGCCATGCATCACTGAGCCTGGCTGGGTTTTGTGCTTTGAGACTTTTTTTCTCTTGCTGTGGATCCAACCCAGGGCCTTGTGCATGCCGGGTAAGTGCTCTGAGAATATCTAATATAAGAAACTAAAAAAAAAAAAAAACCCAGACCCCACTATTGGGTTTTTTAACTTTCTTATATTACATATTCTATTTATCCCTTGTTAGAAGTATATTTTAAAAATATTTTCTCCCTTTCTGAATGCTTATCTTCAAAATTGTTTCCTTGGCTGAGTATAGCTTTTTACTTTGATATAATCCCCTTTGTCTATTTTTCCTTTTGTTTCCTGGGTGTTGTCTAAAAAAAATCATTGTGCATTTAAATGTCCTAAAGTATTTCCCTGTGTTTTCTTCTAGTAGTTTCATAGTTTCAGGATGAAAGTCTTTAATCCATTCTGATTTGATTATTGTAACAAAAAAAAAAATCTTATCACTCAGGAAATTCCAAGAATTTTAGTCTCCGTGTCAGGAACCTGGGACAAAGATAAATAAATTATTATGTCACTTGGGGAAGGAAAATCCTTTTAATATATGATTCTGGGTTAATTGGATATTCATATAGAAAAAATATTTCTGGTCCTTATTGTACATCCCATAGGAAACGATTCCAACAGACGGCACACTTAAATGTGAGTGGAGAAACAATAATTTTTAGAAGGAAAAAAACAGAACATCACAACCTTGTTTTATGCAAAGATTTCTTTTCTTTTTTTATTATTAGAGCTTTATAGTTATACATAGTAGTTGGGTCCATTTTGATAAAATCATACATGCAAAGATTTTGAATCTAGTCCTAGTTTTCCCACCTATTTCTTCCCCTCCTCCCTCCTCTTATCCTCCTTCCTCTTCTCTACTGGTCTTCCTTTCTTTCTTCAATTTATTTATTTTTTTATTGGTACTTTCTATTTATACAGAATGGTAAGATCCCCTTTGGTACATTTACATATGCGTGTAACATGATTTTTTAAATTCAGTCCATCTTTCCTTCCTCTCTCCTTCCCTCTTGCTCTCCTTCTTCCACTCCACTGACCTTCCCTGTCTGTTTATGATATCTGATCCTCTCCACTACCTTCTTTCCCTTATTTTGCTTTAGTTTTCACATAGGAGAGAAAACATTCAACATTTGATGTTCTGAGTCTGGTATATTTCACGTAGATCCATGGTCTCCATTTCCAACCATTTACTGGCAAATGCCATTATTTTATTCTTCTTTATGGCAGAGTAAAACTCCACTGTGTATATACACCACAGTTTCAATAGATCCATTCATCTATAGTCAGGCATCTGGACTGATTCCATAATTTGATTATTGTGAATTGTATTGCTATAAATAACAAAATGGTTAAATCACTGCACTATACTGATTTTAGTTCTTTTAGATAAATACCAAGCCAGGAGTAGGGTAGCTAGGCCATATGGTGTTTTCCATTCCTAGTTTCTTTTGTTGTTGTTGTTTCTCTCTCTCTCTCTCTCTCTCTCTCTCTCTCTCTCTCTCTCTCTCTCTCTCTCTCTTTTGTTGTTGTTGTTGGTTCCATTCCTAGTTTCTTGAGGAATCTCCACACTGCTTTCTAGAGTGGTTGTACTAATTTGCAGTCCCACCAACAAGGTAGGTGTGTGCCTTTCCCCCACATCCTTGCCAGTATTTATTATTATTTGAATTATTGACAATTGCCATTCTGACTGGAGTTAGATAAAATCATAGTGTAGTTTTGATTTGCATTTCCCTTATTATGCAAAGATTTCTTAAATGAGAGAAAGAATTGGGCTAACTCTATAGGGAAAATGATAAATTGGAGTACATTAAGAATAAAGGTGTCTGCTAGTTGGTAGGGAGTAACATGGAAAACCAAAGTATAAGAAGATATTTGCAATAACAGAGGATGTATTCATGCTGCTAGAATATCTTTTAAATCGCTACAAATCAACAACAAAATGATTGAAGACAATGCAAAACTGGGCAAAACATTGGACAAATTTTTGTAATAAATCATATCTAATTATAACTACAATACACCAATAAAAAATGTGGGAAGAGAAAAAAATTAAAATGCTGCCATAGGCATTATATAGAAAAAGCAAATAAATCATATCCAAATGGCCAATAAACATGAAAAAGAGATGAAATTTCATTAGTTATAAAGGAAATATAAATTGAAACCATAATGAGATATTTCAAAGAACTCCCGGAATTTACTAAAAATAAAGCCAGATACTACCAAGTGTTGACAAAGCAAACAGAACTCTCAGTAACTACTGGTGGGAGGGTGAATCAAGTTATGGGAAAATTGTCAGTAGCTAGTAAAACTGAAAATAAGGATATTTTATGGATTCAGCAATTCTTAGGAATGTGCCAAACAAATATTTAATATTCACCCAAAAGACACAGGAATGTTCACAGAGGTACTGTTCCTAATAACATCAAGTGAAATTAACCAAATACCCTTTATGGATAATGAAAACATGATATATGATATATGAAGAATGTTTATGCAACAATGATAATTAACAAATACCCAAAAGAACTGTTATGGAATGAATTCTGTTACCCCCTCCACCCTCACCTAAATCCATATGTTGAAGCTCTAACCTCCAGTGTGACTGTATTTGAGATAAGGCCTTTAAGAAGGTAATTAAGGTTAAAATTCTAATATATATTTAAGAAGGAAAAATACCATGATTTCACAAACTCTTTCATAGATCAGGAAAGAGGAACCACTCAAACTCAGGTTACAAAGCCATCATAGCCTGGTTACTAAAGTCGAACAATTTTTAGCTTTAGTGCTAATAAATTTTTAATTTTTAGTGCTGGGGATCAAGCCCAGGGCTTCACACATATTAGGCAAGTGCTTTACACTGAGCTAAACCCCAAGCCCAAGAGAAGGTTTATTTGGGTTCATAGCTTTAGTTCAGAGGCTTTAGTCCTTGGTCTGCTGGCCTGTTGCTTTTGGGTCTGTGGCAAGGCAGTACATCACGGAGGCACCATGTGGTAAAACTATTCACTTCACGACCAGGATGTGAAAAAGAGAGAGGTCAGTCCATGATCCGGTGAACCTGTTGCTTTTAGGCTTCCAGTGGGCTGGGTTGGAGGACAGTAGCACATCATGGTGGGAGCATGTGGCAGAGCAAAGCTGTTTGTCTCATGGCCAGGAATGAAAGAGGAAGAGACTGGGGTCCCACAATCTCTTTCAAAGGCATGCCTCCAGTGACTCCTGGTAGGCCCCAGCTCTTCAAGTTTTTATCACCTCCCTCTAGCAGCCCTGGCTGAGGTCTAAGCCTCCAACATATGACCATTGGGGGACATTTACAATCCAAACTATATCAGATATTACAACCCTAAAGTTTGTGTTATTCTGAGAATGCAGACGTATTATGTTTTTGTTTTGTTTAGTAGTGCTGGGGCTTGAACCCAGGGCCTTGCACATGCTAGGGACACACTCTACCACTGCATCCCCAGCCTTTTTGCTAAAATGTTTTTATTTTGACACAGGGTCTTGATAAATTGTCCAGGCTGGCCTTGAACTTAAAATCCTCTTGCCTCTATCTCTACCTTGAGATATCAGGCATGCACTACTATGCCCAGCACATTATGTTTTTCAAATAGGCACAAAACAAATTATAATATGTCAGAACAGACACTTTTGGTGAGAACCCAAGAGGTAATCATTAGGAAGGATGGTATGAAGAAGGCGTTTGGGGTAATATTCATGTTCTGTTTCTTGACCTGGATAGTTATTTGACTATTTCTAAAAATTCACTGAGCTATACATTTGTATTTTCTAAGCTTTTCTACATGTATGCACTTATTTTTTCTTTTTCTTTTTGGTACCAGGGATGGAACCCAGGGGCACTTAACCACTGAGCCACATCTCAGCTCTTTTAGATTTTTATTTTGAGACAGGATCTTGCTAAATTGCTCAGGACCTCACTAAATTGCTGAGGCTGACTTTGAACTTGCAATCCTCCTGCCTCAATCTCTTGAACTGCTGTGATTAAAAGCATGTGCTACCATGCTGGCTGTGTGTGCTTTTCTTGAGAATAAAAAGATATTAAAGCATAACTAGGTTTTTTTTTCAGTCCTGGGGATTGAATCCAGGAGTCTTTACCACTGAGCCACATCCTTGGCCCTTCTAATTTTTTATTTTGAGATAGCATCTTGCTAAATTGCCTGGGCTGGCCTCTAACTTGTGATCTGCCTGCCTTGTCTCCTGAGTTGCTGGGATTACAAGCATGCACCACCATGCCTGACTAAAGAATAACTCTTTATGCTGTTTTCTCCATACCAGACACTGTTCTGAACCTTGGAAGTAACAGGTTTGGAATCTGAACACAGTACCCTGCTTCTCTGTACAAATAACATCAATTCAAAATACAAAGCAAGATGGGTCACAATAAAGTGAGAATGGAGAACTGTGAGACTCCAGGGGGACCTAGTAATGACTTCTAGAGGGCAGACTAGGGAAGGCTTTTTGTTAAAAATCACTGAATGAAGCCAGGTGTGGTGGCGTATGCCTGTAATTCCAGTGAATTGGGAGGCCAAGACAGGAAGATCACAAGCTCCAAGTCAGTTGGCAATGTAGCAAAACCCTGTCTCAAAACGGAAAAATAAAAGGGGCTAGGGTTGTAGCACAGTGGTAGGTGGGCACCCCCAGGGTTCAATCCCCTGTTCCCTGTACTGAAAAAAAAAAAAAAAGAAATTCAGTGAGTGAATACCTGTGGAGATTTGTATACTAGGCCCAGCCTTTAATGGGAGTGAAAAAAAGAAAATTAAACTTACGGAGAACCTATAATCTGGTGAGAGAGACAGGAAACAGATTCAAGGAGTGAGTGTCAAGTGACAGTTTTTGGCACAAACTGCACAGGAAATAGGGTTTCTGTGATGGGGGACACTCTGGAATTTGGTAAGGACTGCCACTTGAGTTAGGGTGGAGTGAAGGAGCTGACTTTGAAACTCTGAAAATGTGGCCCAAGGAGGCAACCCTGTGAGGAACTGTGTGGAACATTCTAGTAGCAAGAATAAGCAAAAGCCCAAAGTAGAAGAGGGTTCTTGGAGTGTTCCAATGCTATTAGAATCCAGTGTGGGAAGATGCAGGAAGCGGGAGAAAGTGGCTTAAATGACATTGCAGAGTAGACATGGCCAGGTTCTAAAAACTGCCCAACTCAAAAGAATTTCCTGAAAGTGTTGGGACACCTGTTATGGGCCAGGCTCCAAATGGGCCTCCGCCGTTCAGTGCTTACTCTAGGGATGAAGAAACCAAGCTTAGGTTGGGTTTTGTTTTGTTTCTGCAGTAGTGGGGACTGAAATCATGGCTACTCCATCACTGAGCCACATCCCCAGCCCTTTTTAAAAGTATTTTTCTTTTGAGACAGGGTCTTTCCAACTTGCTGAGGGTGCTGCTAAGTTGCCCAGGCTGGCCTTGAACTTGTGATCCTCCTGCCTCAGCCTCTTGAGTCACTGAGTTTATTGGCAAGTGCCACCACCATTGTGCTGGCTGAGGTTGGATTTTGTTCTAAGTACAAAGGGAAGCCATTGAAGAGTTTTAAGCAAGAAAGTAGCATGACTGGATTGATACTGTAAAAGGATCCTGCTGGTTGCTCTGTGGGGAATGGAGAATTGGGGGGAAATGGGAGTGAGAAAGGGGCAACTACAGGGCTGGGGCTGGGGCTCAGCATTAGTGCACTTGCCTGGCATGTGTGAGGCACTGGGTTTGATTCTCAGCACCACATATAAATAAATAAAATAAAGGTCTACTGACAACTAAAAAAATATTGAGAGAGAGAGAGAGAGAGAGAGAGAGACTATACAATCATCCAGGTAAGAGAGAAAAAACACACTGTGAATGTGGCTCAGTGGTAGAGCTGCTGCCCTTGCATGCACAAGGCCCTGGATTCACTCCCCAGCACAAAAAGAAAAATAAAAAATAAAATCTGGCAGAGTTGGCTACATAGCTTTGAATTTTACTTCAGAGGTGATGCTGAGAGGAGATGTTGATAGATTGGATTAGGACACAGTAGGAAGGAGACGGAAACAGGCATGCTCATTTTAAATGATTTAAACAATTCAGAAGAGTATAAAGAAACAAACCTAAATCCTCTGAAATCCAGCTGCCCAGAGAGAACTACTATTAGCTTTCATCAGGACACTCTTCCAGATGTCTATATCCAAATATAATAAATAAGTGGGCTCTTTCAGTTTGACAACAGTAACACAAAGATCCACTCGAGGTGACTTCTGCAACTGGAACTGATTCCGAGGACTCAGGAGCATCTCCTGGGATGGCAGGCCAGGCGGCTGCAGGAGAACTGCAGGACCTGCTGAGAGCCAGGAACTTTCTTTCAGACGTTTGACTTTTCTGTCTGGAGCTCATCCTCTGTGTTCTCTTCTCCCTGCCTGCCTGCCTGTGCTGTCTTCTCCCCAACTCTGCCTGATGGATCTTGGGGACACATCTGGCCTGGAGCCCTCCCTGGCTTTGTATCTCTCCCTACTTCAAGTATCTAAAACAAGCCAAATTCATGTCATTGAAAAATATCCCATTTACTGGGAGACGAGATGGCCCATCTCTATAATACAGAGAAAGCATCGAGTGCTGGCATAGGTAGCCTGGGTTATTTTTGTTTGTTTGTTTTTGAGGCAGAAGATATGGTACCTTTCCTGATCACCTTTTTTTATCTCAAGGAAATAAGTGAGGTTATCAGCTAAGAAATTGAGAGTGGGATGGGGAAGGCAAGGCAGGTTTTCTAAAAGACAGAAGATGCAAAAGAGTTACCTCTGAAAGTGGTGGTGTTAATTAGTGCTGATGGCCCACTTGAGGTTTGTGGTCACAAAGGTAAAGAGAGAGAAGTGGTAGTCAGTTTTGGTGGCCCATACCTGTTACCCCAGCTACTCAGAAGGCTGAGGCTGGAGGATCACAATTCGAGGTCAGCCTGGGCAAATTAAGAAGATCCTATCTCAAAATAAATTCAAAAAACATTAAAAAGAGTTGGGGATATAGGTCAGTGATAGAACACCCCTGGTTCAATTTTTAGTACCACAGATGAAATAAGAGAAAGAGATGAGCCAGGTGTGGTAGCGTACACCTATGATCTCAGAAACTCCAGAGGCTGAGGCAGAAGGATCACAGTTCAAAACCAGCCTCAGTAATTTAGCGAATCCCTGAGCAACTTAGTAAGAGCCTGTTTCAAAATTTTAAAAAATTAAAAGGGCTGAGGATGTTGCTCAGTGGTTAAGTGTCCCACCTATGTTCAACCCCTGGAATGAGAGAGAGAGAGAAAGAGAGAGAGAGAGAGATGTGTGTAGGTGGGGGTGGGAAGAGTGGGTACAGTCATGTTTTCCTCCAGCTGCACAGGTGTGGAGACAGGCAATTAGCCTTTACCATTTTTCAGGACTTTCTAATGAGAAAGAGAAAGGTAAGGAGTGGTTATAATGAAAGAACTAAGGGGATAATGAAAGGTTGGGGGTTTAGTTCAGCAGTTGGGCACAAGCCATGAGAATTTGAGCAGCAACACCACAACACACACACACACACACACACACACACACACACCAGGTAGTGAGGAAAGTGAGGAACTGAGTGAAATGATGGGCAGGAAAGAGACTGCAGACTCTCATCAGGGTTGAGAAATTGAGAATCAGCATGGAGGAAGGGAGCTGGCAAGACTGTGGATTTTAAAGGTAACAAAGACATCAAGAATGAGAGTGGAGGTGCTTTGGATGGTCTCCCAGTGGGAGATGGAGCAAAGTTTTTGGAGGGTAAGATTACACATATAATTTAGTCTTTGGAAACTTCTACAATGCCTAGCTCAGGGCAAACAGTAGGTACTCAATTGATGATAAATAATAAGAGCTTAATTTATTGTAGGTTTATATGTGTCAGTTCTGAATTGCTCAAAACATTACCTGTGCTGGGTGTGGTAATACTAGTGGTTGGGAGGCTGAGGCAGGAGGATTGTGAGTTCAAAGCCAGCCTCAGCAAAAGAGAGGTCCTAAACAACTCAGTCTCTAAATACACACACACACAAAAAAGGTTGGGGGGGGGGTGCTGAGGATGTGGCTCATTGGTTGAGGGCCCCTGAGTCCAATCCCCAGGACTCCAAAACAAAGGACAAACAACAACAAAACACTGCCTGTATCTGCTCTCTTAATTCTCACAGTAAGAACAATTATTCCCACTACACAGATGAGGAAAGTAATAAGGAACTAAGTATTCTGCCGCGGTCACTAAGGAAGAAGTTGGGTGGCTGGGGCTTGAACTAGGGCCACAAGCATCTAAGCCTTAACAAGTGCAAGACAACCATCAAATGTAGACCAGCTAGTTAGTGCAGGTTTTATGAAGGTAGAATGAAAGGGACAACAGTGTGCCCAACAATAGCAGCTGGTTAAATAAACTGTGATAGTATATTATGTAGTTGTTAAAATGATAATATAGATCTATATTTATAGTATTGCAAGCCATTTATAATTGAAAAAAAAAGCTAGCTAGAAAACAGTATAACAAAACTGCACACAAATGTCTGGAGCAGTTTTATTCATAATTGCCAAGATAAAGTACAAACAATACCCACACCATGGAATATTATTCAATTATGAAGAAGAAATGAGCTGCCAAGCCACAAAGAGCACATAGGAGCCTTAAAAGTATATTGCTTAGTGAAGTAAGCCCTTCTGAAAAGGCTGCATGTGTGTGTGTCCAATTACGCGCCACGTTGGAAAAGACAGACCTAGAGAGACAGTAAAAAGCGCAGGGATTGCCTGGAGCCTGCTGGGGGAGGAAGGAACAGGTGGCGCCCAGAGGATTTTTAGGGCAGTAAAACCATCCTGTAAGATACTGACATGGTGGATGCAGGACATCGCGCATTTATCAAAACCCAAAGAACTTTAGGCACAAAGAGGGGTCCTTAATGGAAGCTCTGGGCTGTAGTGATAAGGACGTTAGGATCCTAGCTCATCCGTTAATAGAAATGAACCACATCGTACAAGAAACAGCAGGAAAAACTCAATTGTGATGGTGGGAAAAAAGGTACGGGGACTCGGCACCAGCTCCTCAATTTTCTGTTAACCTAAAACTGTTCAGAAAGTAAAGATTATTCATTTAAAGACAGTGTTAACAGCATGATTCGTTCCCGTTGCTACACTGTGCATCTGTGTGGTTTTGCACACAGAAAAGTCTGGAAGGACACAACCAGAATTAACAGCAGGGTCTCCGGATGGCGGGCTCCCTGGAGCTTTCTCCTGCTTCTTCTTGTCCTGATTTTCCATGCGCCGTGGAGCGGGCTCTGCGCGCGGGCCCTGGCTCCGCCCCGCGGCCACCGGCTGTCCAGGCCCCGCCCCGCCCACCAGCCCCGTCGCCTGTGCGACTGTGGGTTCCGATATCGGGAAGGAGAATCGCGCCCGCGCAACTGCGTTTGCGCAGCCGGCCGGCGCGGGCGGGCTCCTGCGGCTGGGCCCGGGGTGGGGAGCTCGGCTCTGAGTTCTGGGGGAAGTGGCCCCGGCGCCCGCGATGCTTTCGATTGCTGGAATGTTCCCTGCAGAAGTGTACTTTGTTCCCGGGATGGGGGAGGGTGTAGCGGGGGCAGGACTCCAGGGCGCCCTGGGACTTGGAGGGCGGCCAACTTTCCATTCCCAGGGTGCCTTTGGGCGGGGGCAGGGGTGGGGGTTGTCTACTTCCCAGGCTGGACAGCTGCGGGGTACTGACGGAACCCCTGGATTCAGGTGCCAGCCCTGCCGCCGACTAGCAGCATGCCCTAGATCCAGGATTAGCTTCTCTGAGCTTCAGTGTCCTAACCTGCAAAATCGGGACAATAATAATAATAATGGCGCACGGTTATTGCCACTGTTGTCAAGTACTCTGCAAGTGCTTGTTCCTCACAACAACCCTTTGAGACAGGTGATATTAACAAAATAAGATAATTATACTATTCGTAGCATAATACTCCCTTGCTACCCAGGCCCTTTGCACAGCGCAGATGCTCTGGCTGAAAATCCTGGTCCAGCCTCCTTCCCAGTGATAAAATGTGTACTATTAATATTTTCACTTTAAAGATAAGGAAACAAAGTGCTCAGGACAGCTGAGTAACTTACCCCAAGGCACACAGCACCTAAAAGGTCATCTAGGATAGAAAACCAGGCTGTCAGGTGAAGAGTCTACACTCTTAACTCCTTTGGATACTGCGGCCCTACTGCTGGTTTCTGGAAACCCTTAAAATATGCCTATTCTGACATTGCAATGCATACAACTCTAAGAGAACTATTGCTAATAATAATTTTGAATACTTGGTAATAACAGTTAGCACCACTTGAGGACTGTCCTCACCATACTCTGTAAATGCTACTACTATTCCCATTTTAGGAATGAAAGAATAAAAGCACTAGGAAGTCAATCCAGTTTAGGGAGCGGTATCCATCCATCCTGAAACCAGAACCCAGCAATGGAACCCTCATGTACGGGCTGCCTGCTTTCCCACTCATTGGCCTTTTGAGGTGGTAGGGATCAAACCCCAGGAGGGGCATGCCAGGCAAGCCCTCTATCACTGACATACCCCAAGTCCCTATTGCTTCCTCTTGTCACATTTGACATGGAGGCAGACTCTCCAGAGTGTGATTATGCAGGCTTGCCTGAAAAGACGGTTCCTTCTCCAGACATAGAGCCAACTTTGCCTGGTGACCTGAGAGTACAGAGTCTTAGAGGACATCCAACACGGGCTGTGGAGCTGCTCCGCTCTCCTCCTAGGAGCCCAGTGCCCGGGCCTGCAGAAGTGCCTCTACCACCCAGAGTCTGCAGAGGGCAGAGGCAGTGTGCCCAGTCAGGTGCCCTAGGAGGAGGAGAGCTGTGTCCAATTATCACTAGGTTCCTGTCCCCTCTTAGGGTCCTTCCATCACTTGGCTGGAAGTCATTATTGGATTCCCAGCCTCCTCTTTGGGTTAAGGGGCTGTCTTCTTTTGAAAACACAAAGATTGCTATTGCTTCAGGGTGTACTCTCAACATTACAGGGAAGAGAAAGCACTCTCATTTTTTTTGTTGTAAGCACTAAATGTCTGACAGTGAAGATGGTTTGGCCACTGGCTGTATTGCAGTTGCTGTGAGGTGTGCATACACCAGGCGCCCAATGACTGCTTTGTCTCAGTGCCTTCTGATTGGAATGCTCTTCCTCAGGGTACTTCCCTCCCTCCCCCTCATCTCCTTCCATTTTTACTCAAGTCACCTTCCTTGTGGGGCCTTCCCTGACCACGATATTTAAATGATACCCTCCCAATAGTCCTGATTCTTCTTCCTTGTTTTGTTCTTTCTATGACAAGTATCACCACCTCAGGCACTTTGCACTTCTTACTGGTACTATTTAGTCAAACATGTGGCATATCTTGCCCCTTGGGACATCTCTTGTAGTCACCTCTCATTCTGTTATAGGAATTGCAGGCGTGTATCTCATCTGCTTCAGTATAGGTGAACTTTCCTGCCTTGGGGCAGTGGCAGAAGGGACCTGATCTTTGTATCTCTCCAACACCAAGAACAGCGCTGTATTTCTTGGGGCTCCAGGGCTCTTGAGATTTCAACATGAAAAAATGTCACCCCTTCCTTCGATCCTTTCTTCTTCCTGCCTCACGCACTTTTCCAGTTCACTTCCATGAATATGAGACTCAACTGCTTAAGTTCAGTTTGTTTAAACTTTGATATTCAATGTTTTAAGCCAAATAAATTTAGAGTTTTCAATAAATAACACTCAGTATACATTAATGGGGCTCGATATGTGAACCATTTCATTTCTTAACACGGCAGCTGGTGTTTTCTCCTTAAATAAAACAGAAAATTCCATTCCTTGACTATGTTCTTGCCATAATCTGCATACTTGGTTTTCTCTTCATTGTTAAGAAGAGTTTTGGGAAAGTTTAAATGGCCTAAATTTTTAAAATTTTTAAAAGAGGGAGAAAATGAGTCATTCTCTGGAGGTGAATGAAGCCTGCAAGGTTCCGTTGGTGGCCACCCAGCTCACTCTGGTGGCCCTCAAGAATAAGGGGACATGGCCGGGCATGGCGGTGCACTCCTGTATTCCCAGCGACTAAGGCTGAAGCAGGAGGATAAAAAGTCAATGCCACCCTCAGCAACTTAGGGAGGCCATAAGCAATCAGTGGGACCTTGTTTCAAAATAAAAAGATAAAAGGGATGGGGATATGGCTCAGTGGTTAAATGGCCCTGAGTTCAATCCCTGATAGTAATAATAATAATAATAATAGTAAGAAAAAGATGATGATGATACACAGTCTGGGACACCCCTTAGTTATGTAGCATCACAGTGATTCCTGCCAACATGGAATTTGTCCTTCCTCCCCCACTGCATTGCCTCAGGGTTGTCCCTACAGCTGGCTGGTCACCGCTGACTCAGAGTGTGTGTAGGGGAGAATTTCTTGAAGAAAAAAAAAAAAAAAACTAATGACTGTCATTTTTATTATGTAAGAAAATCTAAAACTGCACACAAATAAGCATTTGTGTGATTTGAACATGAAATTTCATAATTGTATTGTGTGTGTGTTTGGTGATCTTGGTAAAAATTGAGGTAAAAGGTCACATTTTGTTGGCTTGATTGTGAGACAAATATATCAGAGGTCATTAATGTATACTTAGTGTTATTTATTGAAAATTCTAAATTTTTTTGGCTTAAAACATTGAATATCAAAGTTCAAACACATTGAACTTAAGCAGTTGAGTCTCATATTAATGGAAACAACTCGAAGAGTGAGTGAGGCAAGGGGAAGGAAGGAACAAAGGAAGGGGTAAAATTCTCTACAAAATTAACCACAGGATCTCGTGAGATTGTTGGAGAGATGGATAAATGTGTGGATAGATGACAGATGAATTGGCCTATGGATCAGCAGGAAAGAAAGTGTATGGATGGTCAGAGAGAGGATCAAGGGACAGACGGCACGTGGTAAATGGTTGGGTTGGCTGTGCTGGCTTCCAAGGGTAGGTCTACTGCAGAACTGGCCAGATGACTTCAAAGTGACTTGCTTACTTACCCATCGGTCTTTCCCACAAGGTATTGAGCCCCTGGAAGACTGAACTTAATTTTATTGTTTTTCTGTCCTAGGGCCCTAGTGCAATCTAGCACATTCACAGAGGTACTAGCATGTAGATTTGGCAGCTGTTACATGCAACATCTTATCTGCATGATGGAGCAAGGCCAAGGCCACAGTACAGCCAACAGCAAAGGAAAAGGGAGCAGGGGGAAGGCCTGTTCAAAGGCACAGGTCCCTTCTGTTCTCATCCCATAGTCACATGGCCACCTAGCAGAAAAGCATGCTTGGAAATATAATTTTATTCTGGGTGGCCTTGTGTCCAGCTAAAACTCTGTTGTTCTAAAAACACCAGAAAACTGGTCTGATAAGGTAAATGATCATCAGCACATAAATGAGCAACAATTCTTATTTGTTAAATGAAAATTAAATGCATCCAACTGACATTAAAAATTTACATTCTGAAAAGAAAAAGTGTGTTGAATCTTACAGTTGATCTAAGTAGGATTGACAGATACAGCATGCAATATTTTTTTATTGTTCTTTACTAAGAGAAATTTTGTTGAGAGTAGCAATGGGCCCAAATAAAATATCCCACTTCCCAGGCTCCCTTCAAGTGGTATGTGACACCTCTGTGGCCACTGAGTTGTAAAACAGAGACAGTTGTTGATTTCTTAGGACTTCTCTGCGTTAGTACAGGGATCCCTTTCCCCTCCTTTCTACTTGATTTCTGAACTGCAGATGTGAAAAATGAAGATGTGACATGTGAAGAGCAAGATGGCAAAAGCCATATGTCATGCGTGACCAAGTGAAAAGATGCAAAGAATCCATGATATCATCGATGATATCACGGATGGGGGGGCTCCCACCTTGACTGCCTGCCGCAGACCTGTCATTAATGAGAAATGTGAACTCCCACTTGGTAAAGCCAGGATAATTGCAAAGTAGCTGGAAATTGATTGACTGTGTAAAATATCTCTGGAAAGATATAAAAGAAACTGTAGCAAGAGCTGCCTCCTAGGAGGAGAAGATATGAATGACTTGTCAACGGGGTGGACAAGAGACTTACTTTGCATTTATAGTTTTTTATAATTTTGAATGTTGAATTGTTTACATATATGTATGTATTCAACAAAAAATGTTGAAATAACATCTAATAATGGGAAAAGTCAAAAGACACCATTTATTCATGAATGCATGGTTCAACAGATACATTTTCTAGTTGGATGTAGTGGCTCATGCCTGGAACTCCAGAGAGAAATTCTAGCAACTCAGGAGGTTGAGGCAGGAGGATTTCATATTCGATGCCAGCCTGGGCAACTTTGCAAGACTCTGTCTCAAAACAAAAATTTAAAAGGGCAGGGAATGTAATTCAGCAGTAAAGTGCCCCTGAGTTCAATTCCCAGTGCTGCAAAAAAAAAAAGGAAAAAAAAGTCCCTTGTATATGAATGTCATTCACCATACATGTCACTGGGGGTGGGGGGGGGAAGGCCAAGAACAGAAAACCACCACATTATCAATAATTTCTAATAAAATTATAAGATCAGCAGCAATTCAAAGTGGATACTAATACATGTATGGAAACAATACTCAAAGCTGGACTTTCTAAGTAGAAGTATCTGTGACAAATTACATATTTACTCAGCATCAAGACCAAGATTCTTAAGGTGCTGTTTCTGTTTGGTGCTTTTTGTTGTACCAATGGTACTTTATCACTGAGCCTCAGTCCCAGACATTTTTATTTTGAGACAGGGTCTCAGTAAGTTGTCCAGACTGGCCTTGCAATCCTCCTGCCTCTCAACTCACTGGGATTACCAGCATGAGGCATGGTGCCTGGCTTTACAATGTTATTTCTAAGCAAAGCAAGTAAAACTTCTGTTGGAAGTGCAAGTGACTTACTAGGAACATATATCAAAGAAATACATGTCTTAGAGGAACAACTGATTTTTTTTTTTAGGTTACAGATTGCCTGAATAGGCTTAATAATAAAGATGGTTGGTCTTATTGAAATAAAAATATGCATTGTTAAAATTCTAGTAGGATATCCATGTCCCAAATCACAGCAAGAGAAAGCAATCTAAATGTAGTCTATGGTAACAAAATACAGCAAAAAAAAAAAAAAAAAGGAAATAGCAAGCAATAGAATCACAAGCAGGCAAGAATCATAAGCTACACAGTCAAAACAAAATACATGTATGGAAACAATACTCATAAAGAAGTTTAAGTCCTCTATTAAAAGACAAAGACATACAGTTCAGGTTTTAAAATACATCAATCATCTACCTCTTATAAGACACAGCCAAAACAAAATTATGCAAAAGCGTTTAAAAGAACACAAAATGTAAAACTTCATGTGTACTATCAGTGTAACTGTAGTACTTACTATTGTGTGTGTGTGTGTGTGTGTAAATAACTTCAAGTAGAATGCCAGAATACAATGGTTTAAGTATGGACCTATCTGTATTAGCAAAACCTACCAATTGATCCTCTTGCCCTTTTGGGACTGCCTCCTGTCATCAGAGGAGTGCCCTGGAATCCAGTGTGTGTGATGTGTGTATGTAGTGAAGGAGGGGGTGAATAAAAGTTTGCCAATCACTTTTATCTTTTACAACACAACCAGAACATGGATTCATATCCTTTGGTCACAATGCCTATGCAGATCGTTCTAGAATAGATTGGTGTGCTTTCAGGATGCAAAGCCAAGAACTATTATCAGAGCCCTGAGGGTGAAGATCATGTAGTCTAGTCCCAACTACTTGGGAGGCTGAGGAAGGAAGATCACAAGTTCAAGACCATCCTCCAAAATTTAAGGAGACCCTGAATATGAACTGAAATATGAACTAAAAAAGGGCTGGAATGGAACTCAGTGAGAGCATCCCTAAGTTCAGTTCCCATTACTGCAAAACAAACAAACAAACAAAAAAAACAAATACAAAACAGGAAAAGAGTGAAGATAATGAAAGGATTAAGTGGGAAGGGTGATTTTTCCAGGATAGAACAGTTCTTGATCTCATTTAGCCCTTCCTTATCCCCGCTTTGGCAGTTCCCACAGGGCTGATGCAGAGGCCCACCTGCTAGGGAGAAGGACCTCATTTCCTTGGTACCCCTTTAGAGTCATGCAGGGACCCAGATGAACAAGCTCTGCTACCCTCGGTTTGTGGGCTTTCGGGCTGCTGCACATGTGATTATTTATGATGAGCAGGAGGCAAGGAGGATAGCATAGGAGCAAGTCATCAAGAAAATGGTAGGCACACTCCTGTAATCTCAGCAGCTCTGGAGGCTGAGGCAGGAGGATCAAAAGTTCAAAGCCAGCCTCAGCAAAAACGAGGCTCTAAGCAACTCAGTGAGACGCTGTCTCTCAATAAAATACAAAATAGGGCTGGGGATGTAGCTCAATGGCCAAGAGCCCCTGAGTTCAATCCCTAGTACCTCCCCCCAAAAAAGAAAATTATAAGGCAATTATACAATCACTTCTGCTCATATCTCATTGGTGAGAACCTGGTCACATGAGTAGCAACAGGAACTGGAAAATGGTTTCTAGCCAGGTTGCACAGTGTCTGTGAGGGAAAGAACAATGTACTGGCAACCATCCCTCTCTCAAAATCATCCTCATTAGTTTGTATAGGCCTTCACCATATATGCATTCCTTCACTGTTTTCCATCCATTACACACCCTACCCTTCATCTTGGTGATCACTACTGTGTTTACAGTACATACTTTAGTTTCTATTTTTGGAAAATATGTATTTTTATTTCATGTGCTTGTGTTTTTTTTAATTATTATTATTCTCTTTGCAGTGCTGGGGATTGAACCCAAGGCCTCACTCATGCTAGATAAATACCCTGCCACTGAGCACTGCCCCCAGGGCTATTAATTTTTTTGAGGTATAATTTACTTTCAGTAATAGTCACCTGGTTTTTAACAAAGGAACAAAGGCAATTTATGGGAAAAGTTTTTTTTTTCCCCCCAACAGATTGTTTTGGAAGAACTGGATGTCCATGTGCAAAAACAAACAGAAAAGAATCTAAATATAGACTCTACCTTTTATGAAAATTAACTCAAAAATGGATCTTAGGGCTTTCCCAGGCGGCTGCCGAAGATGGCCGAGGGGCAGGTCCTAGTGCTGGATGGCCGAGGCCATCTCCTGGGCCGCCTGGCGGCCATTGTGGCCAAACAGGTACTGCTGGGCCGCAAGGTGGTGGTTGTGCGCTGTGAGGGCATCAACATTTCTGGAAATTTCTACAGAAACAAGTTGAAGTACCTGGCCTTCCTCCGCAAGAGGATGAATACCAACCCACCCCGTGGCCCGTACCACTTGCGGGCCCCCAGTCGCATCTTCTGGAGGACTGTGCGAGGCATGCTGCCCGACAAGACCAAGCGAGGCCAGGCTGCCCTGGACCGCCTCAAGGTGTTTGATGGGACTCCACCACCCTACGACAAGAAAAAGCGGATGGTGGTTCCTGCTGCCCTGAAGGTTATGCGACTGAAGCCAACAAGAAAGTTTGCCTACCTGGGGCACCTGGCTCATGAGGTCGGCTGGAAGTACCAGGCAGTGACAGCCATCCTGGAGGAGAAGAGAAAGGAGAAAGCCAAGATCCATCACGGGAAGAAAAAACAGCTTATGAGGCTACGAAAACAGGCAGAAAAGAATGTGGAGAAGAAAATTAACAAGTTCACAGAGGTCCTCCTCAGGACCAATGGACTCCTGGTCTGAGCCCAATAAAGACTGTTTATGCCTCCAAAAAAAAAAAAAAAAAAAAGGAACTTAGGCCTAAATGTAAGAGGCCAAACTATAAAACTTCTAGGAAAAAACAACAACAACAGGATAACATCTAGTTGACCTTGAGTTTGGCTATGAATATTTAGATATGACAACAAAAGTATGATTAATAAAAGAAAAAAATTGATGTTGGACTTTATTACAATTAAAAACTGCTCTACAAAAGGCATATTAAGAGAATGAGAAAGTCACAGAATGGAGAAGATATTTACAAAACACCTATCTGATAAAGTACTTGTATCCAAAATATTCAAAGAATTCTTAAAACTAAACAATAACAAACAACCTATCTTAATCCATTTTCTGTTCCTGTGACTGAATATTACAGATGGGTCCCTCCCACCAGGTACTGAGGATTAAACCCAGGGGTGCTGTGCCACTGAGCTACATCCTCAGCCCTTTTTGAGACAGGATCTCATTAAATTGGCGAGGTTGGCCTCGAATTTTTGATCATCCTGTCTCAGTCTCCTGAGTAGCTGGGATTACAGGTGTGTGCCATTGTGCCCAGCTCCAGATGGGATGATCTATGTATAGTAGAGGTTTATTTGGCTCACAGTTGTGGAGGCTGGGACTTCTGCGAGCACAGCTCCAGGATCTGCTTGATCTGGTGAGGGCTTTTGTGCTATATCACAACCTGGCAGAGGGCATCACGTGGCAAGACAAGAGCAAGTGTGCTAGATCGAGTCTCTTTTCCTCTTCTTATAAATCCACTACTGCCATCACAGAGCTACTCTCATGACTCATCTAATGCTAATTACCCCCAAAAGCTCCCATATCCGAATGCCATTAATACGGATTTTTTTTCTTTCTAACAGATGAACTTTTGGGGGCACATTCAAATCGTAGCATAGCCCAACTTAAAAATGGGCAAACATGGTGAACAGACCAAAGAGTACAATCAAATGCTAAATGAGCATATAAAAAGATGCTCAATATCATCTGTCAATAAGGAATTGCAAATTAACATCATGAGGTAAGCACATAGTGTACATTTAACTTTGTAAGAAATGGCCAAACAGTATTCGTCTGGTATACTATTTTGCATTACCACCAGAAATTCATGAGTTCCAATTACTCTGCACAGAATGGATTAAGACAATGTCTAATCGCTTGCCTCCAGGACTATATAGTAAGTATTCTTGCCTCCAAGGACTACATAGTATCCGTCCATGTTCT
Organism: Marmota monax; assembly: GCF_021218885.2. Classification (NCBI taxonomy): domain Eukaryota; kingdom Metazoa; phylum Chordata; class Mammalia; order Rodentia; family Sciuridae; genus Marmota; species Marmota monax. The sequence goes on from NW_026694865.1 coordinate 3,793,815, forward strand.
AGCCATCTACTCCTAGGAGAAGATGGACAGTTGATTGATTTTCCAGGAGTGGAGCACAGCAGTGGACATTCTAATCCACACCCCACCGTATGGTCATTTATTTGGTACGTATACACAGGAGTGGTCTAGGCTGTGCATATATCCAGTTTGCTAGGAGGCTCTCCTCTATGGTTGGCCATCCTGCATCCCCACCAGCAGCCTGAAGGAGCCTATGTCTCCAAACAACTGCCAACAGCTGGCATTTCCCAGCCTTCCAACTTTGTCCAGTCTAATAAGTGTAAGGTGATATTTCATTGTTGTTTTAATCAGAAATTATCTGCTTACTGATTTTTTAATTGTTAATAATTTTCCTCATATTCCTCTTTGACTACCACTCTTACAAATTGCCCACTGACAAACTGCCCATTTTTCTATAGGACCTGCTGCATTTTGCTTACCTTGCAGTTAATTTGTTGTGCTTTCTCTAGTCTCCTAAAGCAAAAGCTTAAATTCTTGATTTCAGATCATTTTTCTTTTCTAATATATGCATTCAGTGCTATAATATCCTTCTGCACAAGCTTTTGCTGCATGCCACAAATTATGATATGTTTTGTTTTCATTTTCATTTAGTTTCAAATTTCTTTCTTTTCTTTTTTTTGTTTTTTGTTTTTTTCTTTCTTTCTTTTCTTTTTCTTACTTTCTTTTTTGCCTCCTGGGGATTGAACCTCAGTCTTGCACAGGCTATATGAATACTCTGCCACTGAACTACATCCCCAGCCCTTAGTTTCAAACATTTTCTAATTACTCTTGAAATTTCTTCTTTTAACTCATGTTTTATTTACAAGTGGGTTGTTTAATCTCTAAGTCCTTGTGGATTTTCCAGCTATCTTTCAATTCCGTTGTGGTCTGAAAGCAGACACTGTGGTTTATATTCTTTGAAATGTTTTAGGTGTATTTTATGGCCCAGAATGTGGTCTATTTTGGTGAATGGTCCATGTGAGTTTGAGTGAAACTATTATGCTATTGTTGGATAAAGTAGTCTTTAGATGTCTACTTGATTGATGGTGCTGTTGAATTCAGCTATGTCCTTACTGATTTTCTGCCTGCTGGATCTATTTCTGACAGAGGAAGTTGAAGTCTCCAACTATAGTAGTGGATTCATCTATATCTCCTTATATTTCTTTCAGTTTCTGCCTCACGTATTTCGATACTCTGTTGTTGGGGACATACACATTAAAGATTGTTATGTCATCTTGGAGAAATGACCCCTTCATCATCATGTAATGATGTCCACTTTTTAAATTTATTTTTTAGTAATGTGCCTTTTATAACTGATAAATTTTCTTTCCCTGAAGCCTCCTTTGTCTGAAATTAATACAGCTACTCCTCCCTGATACTCCTACTCCAGCCTTGCTCTTCCTCCTCCTTCTCCTCCTCCTCCTCCTCCTCCTCCTCCTCATTCTCCACCCCCCTCCCACACTCCACCCCTATCCCCATCTCTGGGGATAGAACTCAGGACATTGTATGTGCTAAGCAAGTGTTCTACCACTCCAACTTTCTTTTGATTAACGTTAGCATGGTATATCTTTCAGCATGGCGTATCTTTCTTCATTCCTTTATTTTTAATCTATATGTGTCCATATAATCTTTTTTTTTTTAAGTGGCAGGGATCAAGCCCAGGGCCTCATGCATGCCAGGCAAACATTATACCACTGAGTCACATCCCTAGCCCCTGGGTCTTGTTTTTTGATTCATTCTGACAATCTCAGTCTTTTCGTTGGTGCATTTAGATTACTAACATTTAGAGTAATTATTGAAATAACTGAATTAATATTTAGCCTATTTATTATTATTGTCTATTTGTTGCCATTGTTCTTTATTCCTAGTTTTGTCTTCCACTTTTTCTGCCTTTTGTGGTTTTCATTGAATATTTTGTATGATTCCATTTTCTTTCCTTTTTTATATCAACAATACTTTAAAAAAAAAACATTGCTTTAAATTGCCCTGGAATGTGGGCTATATATTTAACTACTAATTCAAGTCCACTTTCAAATAACACTCTCCTGCTTCACAGACACTGCAAGTGCTTTACAATAGCCACATGTTCCTAAGTCTTCTTTTTGTCTCTCGTAGTATTGCTGTCATTTATTTCACTTATACATAGCGATGATAATAAATAGGTCAATATTATTATTTTGAATAAAATGCCATCTGGTTCATCCATCAATTTTTTTTTAAAGAAGCTTTCATTTTACCTTTGCTTATTCCTTATTTAATGCTCTTCCTTTCTTTATGTAGGTCCAAGTTTCTGACTAATACCACATTCCTTCTCTCTGAAGAACTTTTCACATTTCTCCTAAGGCAGGTATCCTGGCAGCAAAGTCCCTGCAATATTTGTTTGGTAAAATATTTCTTATTCACTTTCAAAGGATAATTTCACTGGTTTACAGAATTCTGAGTTATAAGAATTTTCTCTCTCTCTCTCTCTCTCTCTCTCTCTCTCTCTCTCTCTCATAGCACTTTATTTCACGCCACTCTCTTCTTTCTTGAATGGTTTCTAAAAAAAATGGATGTAATTCTTATTCCTCCAACTTCTTTGAAATTTCTTTCTTCTTCCTCCTCCTCCTCCTCTCTCTCCCCCTTCTCCTCCTCTACTTCCCCTTTTACTCCTCCTCTTCTTCATCTACTCCTTCTTCTCCTCCTTCTTCTAAATAGGGTCTCACTATATTGCTCAGGTCTCAAATTCCTGGCTCAAGTGATCCTCCCACTTCAGCCTCTCAAGTAGCTGGGACAACAGATACATGCCACTATACCCAGTCCAAACTTTTTCTTAATCCCCGGGCATTTTTTTTTTTTGTTGTTGTTGTTGTTGTTGCATTTATCCTGCTTAGTATTCTCTGAGCTTCTTTTTGGCATTAATTTTGGGGAAAATTCTAAGTCATTATTACTTCAAGTATTTTCTTGCTCTTTCTTTAATTCTCCCTCTGATATTCCCATTACTCATTACACTATTTGTAGTTGCCCCATAGTTATTGTATAGCTTGTTTTGTTGTTTTGGTTTGATTTTCCAGGATTTTTTTCCTCTTTGCTTGTCAGTTTGGGAAGTTTCTTTCTTTCTTTTTTTTTTTTTTCAGAGTAGAAATTAGAAGTTTATTAGAAGTTTATTAAAGGACAGCAGAAAAGACTTCTCCCGGAGGAAGAAGGGGACCCAAGAGGTGGAATCCGTGGAAGGGATGTTGTCTCCCCTTTTTATAGTTCTTTCAGTGATGGAATGTAGGTGGTAAGGCCCCAGGGGTGGGACACAGGTGGGCCAAAGAAGTAATCTGGTCAGGAAGGACTTCTGAGTCAGCACCTTTTTGCTGGGGGCTGTTCATTAACATTTCTTTGAGGTGGACTTTGGCCTAGGGCCTTTTCGGGGACTTCATTAACATTCCATGAGTTGTCCTGTGTTTTCCCAGAGTCATTCTCCGCATGGTCTCCATTTTAGATTTCACTCGATATTAGACCTGATTTACCTAACTACACTGACTACCTAACTTTAAATCTGGCTTCATTCCCCCCCTCTAAGTTGGGAACTCCTTACTGCTGTAAGGAAGGGGGGCGAAGAAGATCTTTCTGGCTTCTTCAGGCTGAAAAGGGACGATGTGGGGAAAGCAGTTTGGAGTCCCCCTTTAAAAATCGGGTCTATCGAGTGGTCCATGATAGAAGTCTGATTGAGAAGTAATAGTCTGGAGGGCCATTTGAATGATGGATGGTCTATAAGAGAAACAAGAATTCATTAGTACTGGAACCATATTGATGCAGCAATAAATGCCATAGCACAGGAATATGCCAATGAGTATGATGGCAAAGACAAAGACTAACAATGTTTTCCACCAGGAAGTACCAAGAACTAGGAGCTAAGATACTGTTTCCATGACAAAGTTGCTGAGGACATGGCTTCTATCTGAGCATGTAAATCTTTAAGGACATTTGTCACATTGCCAGAAATGTCAGGGATGTAAACACAACATTTAACTTTTAGGGTTACAGACGTTCTTTCCCTTAAGATATAGTTTAATAATTTAATGTCATCTGATCTTGCAAAATCCTTTTACTAGTATGACCTCTGTGTCTAATAGAGAAATCTTTAATTCTGTTACTTAGGGCTGGATAACCATACTAGCAAACACTAAGCCTACCTGTGTTAAACTACTCTGGCAGTTCCTTTTGATAGTTATCAGGCATTCCTGTCTGAGAATCTCTTTTGCAGCCTCCAGTTTACTATTATTATCATTTAAAATGCCCAGGAATAGCTGTGTTTTGGCTTTGACTGTCTTTGCTAAGTGTTTAAGATGAAGCAAGTCAAACTGACTTTTGTTTCTATCTATTGTTAACAGTCAGCTGAGTTTCCCTGGGAGTCCTCGGGGAACTTACAGCAGCTTCTCAGTTCTGCTAGTGCCATTTGCGCTGCTAGTGCCATTTGCGCTATGATGGGTTCAGGCCTTGCTTGACCATGTGGCTTCCCTTGGAAGCATCAGGGATGTCTCCCTTTTCTGATGACCCTCCTCTTCACAGCAAATACACTGATTGGCTTTCTGTCCTCCACTGGTCTCATTAATCTCCCTGATCAGGAGGTTATGTGGCCCAGAGTTGCAAAGCTCTTTGGAGAAGTCCCCTATTCCCTGATTCAGACTGACTCAGAGGGCAAGAGCCAAATATTGGTTTTCTTGGCCCTTTTAATTTAACTTTAATTTTAAAACTTAATCTTAAACATCCAGCAAATAAGTTAACAGCCTTATATTAAGAGCACTGGGCTTTAATGTCTATCTCTCTATCCTGTAGGTGATAACTCCTTATCTTATGTTGACCCAGGTTGTGTTCTTAAAGCAATACCTCTTTAAAACATTAACAGGCAATCCTTAAACCATCTATAAGCAAACTACAAAACAAAACTAACTAGGGTAAAAGCATATTTAGCTTATATAATAGCTACCTTGAATTCTGGCAGGGTTATACATCATAATTCCCTGTTTGAGATCCTAGTAATCTTGGCAAAAACCTACTTTTGGACACAACTTTAACTGTACTGAAATCTGGCTTACTTCTTCCATAGTCACTTTCACATGTAGTGAGATGGGACAGAGCCTTATCTCAAGTAAGGCAGGGCTCTTCATAAATCTTAAGTACTGTAGTTCTGAAACTGATCTTTGCTTTTCAAACATCATTTTACAAAGCCTACATAAATTGTTGCTCAAGTTCACATGAATATTAGCTAACACAATATAATATCACACCTAAAACATGAATTAAAGAAAAGCTGAAGGAAGTTTCTATTGTATTTTCCAGCTCAGAGAGTCTTTCCTCAGTCATTTCCAGTCTAGCAATGGGCCCATTAAAGATATATTTAGTTTCATCAGTGTTTTTTTTTTTTTTTTGAGAGAGAGAGAGAGAATTTTTTAATATTTATTTTTTAGTTTTCGGTGGATACAACATCTTTATTTTTATGTGGTGCTGAGAATTGAACCCAGCGCCTTGCACATGCCAGGAGAGCGTGCTACCGCTTGAGCCACATCCCCAGCCCAGTGTTTTTTATTTCTAGCATTTCTTTTTGATTCTTTCTTAGAATTTCCATCTCTGTGTTTAATACTACCCATCTGTTCTTGAATGTTTAAAGCTCTTAGCATGTATGTTAATCTTGGTTGTTTTGAATTGTCACACTTATTTTAAAATGTGGTTTTAAAAAAAAATCAATGTTATTACAGTTTTTTGAATTATAATGCTGAGTTTTTTGTTTGTTTGTGTTGCTTTTGTCTATTTGGTACTGGGGATTGAACCCAGGGGTGTTTCACCACCAAGCTATATTCCCAGATCTTCTTATTTTTTGCTGACTTGCTCAAGCTGCCCTTGAATTTGTGATCCTCCTGCCTTGGCCTCCTGAGCAGCTGGGATTACAGGTGTGCACCACTGCACCTGGCTAATCATGCTGTTTTAGGATAATCTGAACGTCCTTGCCATATCTAAGTTTGTTTCTGGTGCTCACTCTGTCTCTTCATATTGTTTTTTGCCTGTTAGTATGCTTTGTAATTTGTGGTGTTGTTGAAAGCCAGACATGATGGTCTGGTTAAGAGGAACTGTAATAAACAGACCTTTATTAATGTAAGTCTGGTGGAAAGATAAGCATTCTTCCATAGTCCTATAACGAGGCCTCAGTCTTTTATTGAGTTTGTGTCCCGGGCAGTGAACTTTGAAACTGTTTCTCCATTTTTTCATTTTAGCTGGAAAAGAAGAACTGGAGGGAATTGGAATTGGATACTTCCTTTCCCCCAGGTACATTAGACTGTGATAAAATCCAAGCAGCTCAGGTTCTGGTAAAATTGTTTCTCCTGAGGGTAGGCCTTAGGAAAATCAGCATGCTCTGGCTTTCTGGCTCCCCCGGCACTCCGGCCTGGGGTTGAACAGAGGAGAGCTTTACCACCGAGCTACATTCCCAGTCCTTTTCATTTTATATTTTGAGACAGGGTCTTGCTAAATTGATGAGGCTTACTTCGAATTTGTGATCCTCCTGCCTCAGCCCCCTGAGTCACAGGGATTACAGATGTGCACTGCCACCCTTGCCAAAAACATGAAACAATTGTTCCCTGATATTCTCAGTAAGCATCTCATGGAGCTCCTAGAGGTAACACTCAGAAAAGCGAATATTCCCCCTAAGACTGGGCTTCCGCTGGGTTTTCTTTTTCTTTTCTTTGTTTCTTCTTCTTTTTTTTTTTCCTGGTGCTGGGAATGAATTCTTGCACACACTAGGTAAATGCTCTGCCACTGAGCTATACCCCCAGGTCCCCCACTCCCAGCAGTTTTTAATTGTCAGACTTGTCCCCACTGAGCATCTAGTGATTTATCAATTATAGTTCAGGTTTTCCTAACCTAGTACTGGTTCTTGGGGAAGTTCCTTCTAGAGGCGTCCAATATGTTTTGAGTGTCCACCTGTGGCTCCAGTTTAACAGAATGATTTGAAAATCCCGTCTTTTAGAAATAGCACATGGAAAACCTAATGGATCTTTGAAATGCAGCTCTGCAGAGAGCAGCGAGGGCTTCATTTTTCTGATTCTGAAGAGTAGATAATTTTATGCATAGTATCCCCTACGGTGTTTAAGAATTTTTTTTATAAGTGGGGTTCAGCAAATATTTATTTCCTGATCATTCTTGAGCATTTTTGCATATATTTCTGGTCATTTTATATAAAGGTGCAACATCTATAGACTGTATAGATTATATGTGTATATGTAGCCTGTGTGTGTAGAACTTGTGACTCTCCTGAAAATGGACAGTGTCGTAAAGCATAGCAAATAACATTACAATTTTATTTCACATTTGTTACTGTATAACCAAAATTTATACTTTCTCTAAGCAGATATTCATGTGTTAGTTTAATAGTTAGTTTAATAGTCAATTTGACATAGGAAAAAAGAAACATGTGTTTTATAGAAAAATTCCCAGAGAGAGTTGGATGCAGTGGCTCACGCCCAAAATCCCAGCAACTTGGGAGACTGAAGCAGGAAGATTGTAAATTTGAGGCAAGCCTTGGCAATTTAGCAAAGTCCTAAGCAACTTAGTGAGACCCTGTCTCAAAATAAGACTTAAAAAGGGGCTGGGGATGTGGCTCAGTGGTAAAGCATCCTAAGTTACATCCTCAGTACCAAAAAAAAAAAAGTCCCAGAGATACCATGTGTAATTCTTCATTATCTGGAAAAATAAAAATACTGGTATCATGTTATATCTGATTAAAATTTCTAGTCAAAAGAGTATGTATGAGTGGTCAACAGTGGCTAGAATTTGATTTTTAATATTATAATAAAGATTATTGGTGGTCCTTGATTGAAGAAAAACAGGGCAGTGGGAGGTGCTTTCTCAACTGGTTCCAAAACATTCTCTCATATTTTCTTAAAAAAAAAAAAATCAACAGGGCCAGGGTGTAAGAAAATAAATAAAACTTTAGAGTTTTATTTTCACACTTGCATCATTTAGAGAATACCTTTTTATTTGGTGCAACACTGGGACCCTGTTTTATTTTTTTCCATCTAGGAAACTGGTTTAATTTGTCCCTTCTTCATTGATTTGTGATGCCTCCGGCCCATAAACTCATGGTCTGACTTTGAGTTTCCTATTCCATTCTGTGGTCTAATACTCTGTTTTGTGCCAAAACAATGTTTTACTGTGTTTGTCTTTTACAGAGTTTTTTAACGGGCTTAATATCTAGTAGGACAAATTCTTGCTCTTTACTCTTATTTTTAAAGGTTTATTTGGTTGTGTGTGTTCATATAAATTTTATTTTTAAAATATTTATTTCTTTATTTTTGGTACTGGGGATTGAAACCCGGGGCATTTTACCAATGAACCACATCCCCAGCTCTTTTTATTTTTATTTTTTTTTAATTTTAAGACAGGGTTTCACTAAGTTGCTGAGGGCCTTGCTAAATTGCTAAGGCTAGCCTTGAATTTATGATCCTCCTTGCCTCCAGAGTTGCTGGGATTACAGGTATGTGCCACTGCACCTGGCTCCTCTTGAATATTCTTGATTAACTTGATTAACTTTACTACTAGATGTTTTACTTTTTGTGTGTGTGGCTATGATAAGTAAAAGCTAGTTATTACTGATGAAGAAAAATGTTATCATTTTTTTCGATTTATCTCATATTTAGTGAATTCTCTTAATTAGTTTTCACAAAATATCTGTTGATTCTCTTTGTTTTTCAAAGCAAATGAAAATATCAACTTTATTCACTGGTAATTCATCTATTCTAATCCTAATCTCTTATTTTTCCTTCCCTATCACTTTGTCTAAAATTTCCATTATTTTATGTTAAATTGTAGCAGTCAGTATAGCTGGAGTCCTTATTTTGTTCCACATCTTTAAAAAAAAAAACAAAAAAACCACCCAGCAGCTTGGGAGGCTAAAGCAGGAGGATTGCAAGTTCAAGGCCAGCCTCAGCAACCAAGCAAGGCCCTAAACAATTAATCGAGACCTGTCTCAAAATAAAATATTAAAAGGGCTGGGAGGGGCTGGGGATATTGTTCAGTTGGTAGAGTGTTTGCCTCACATGCACAAAACCCTGGGTTCAATCCCCAGCACCACAGAAAAACTCGGGGTGCTGGAGATGTGGCTCAGTGTGCCCCTGGGTTCAATCTCTCCTAAATAAATAAATAAATAAATATTAAAAAATACATATAGCTGGGTGTGGTGACTCACACCTATAATTCCAGTAACTTGAGAGACTGAAGCAGGAGGATTGCAAGTTCAAAGCTAGCCTCAGCAACCTGAGCAACCTAGCAGTACCCTGTCTCAAAATAAAAAAATAAAAAGGGCTCAGGATGTTGCTCAGTGGTGTCTTTGGATCAATCCCCAGTACAAAAATAAAAGAAAAAGAAAAAGAAAAAAACATATGTGTGTGTGTATGTATATGTGTGTGTGTGTATGTATATATATATATATATATATATGTGTGTGTGTGTGTGTGTGTGTCTGTGTGTCTGTGTGTATACACCCACACATACACACAAAGTTTCTTCATTAAGGAAACGTTTGCTTTAAGTTTCTGCTCTGTAATCTTTACCAAGTTAAGGATACCTCTCCTACTTATAGTTTTCTAAGCGATTTTTAACCATAAATAGCTAAGGAACTTTATCAACTGCTTTTTCATCATTTGAGATAGTCATATAATTTTTCCAGTGTTGGGTCAATATGGAATTCATGGAATAAACCCTACTTGATAGTGTATTTTTAGAAACATCTAAGTGGAGGGGATGGGGATGTGGCTCAGTCGTAGACTGTCTGCCTAGTCAATTTTCAAATAAGTGAATTCCTTAGCTGATAATTTGTTTAGGATTTCTATGCCTACTTTCATGGGTGAAATGACCTTCATCTTTTCGTTTGTTGCTTTGTCTTACTGATTTTGGAATCAAGATTACATTGGTTTTACAAAACAATCTGGGCAGCTTTTGTTCTGATTTTCTGGAACAAGTTATATGAGATAGGAATTAACTGTTCCCTGAAAGTTTGGTAAGACTCCAGAAGTTCACAAACTTTCATGCTGTGAATCTCCCTGGTGCTGTTGTTTTTTGCTGCTTACCACGTGTTTTGAAAGATTTGGTTTAAACTGACAAATGTGCAACTTTTTCTTTCCCCAGGTGGCTTCATGTTCAAAGTACCCACATCCCTCCAGAATGATGCTCTGGTAAACCCAAGGTGGTTCACCTGAACTGGATTGCCAAAACTTTTATTCTCAAGTAAAAGGGTCCCTCTACCCTCAAGTCCCCTCCTTACCAGAACCTTTTAGTTCTGAAAAGGTGATCCATCTTGCTACTTTATTGAGAAAAGGGGACCACTAGGCACTGACCTTTCTATCTCTCCTAACTACTTTTATAAGCTTTGACTATAACCACACCCAATCAGACCTCTTTCCAGAAGTCTCAGAAAACAGGCTGTCACTTCTCAGATCCAAGGCACTCTCTAAACCTGCTCCAAACCCCCCTCCCTTTCTCCTGTGGGCTTTGCCTCTTACATATCCCCTCTCTCTCCTGAAATTTAAACTCTTCCTCTCCACAGGCCTCCTTCTCCTCCATCTACTAATATATTCAAATCTCACCCATCCCCAAAAAATCCCTTCTTTGTGTGCTGTGGGCCAGGCATTCTCACGCACTGCAGGTGGGAGTGTAAATTGGCAATATCTTTCTGGGAAGCAATTTGGTAACCTGAATCAAAAGCCTGAGAAATATTTGCACCCTTTGTCCCAGTAATCCTACCTCTAAAAATCCACCTAAGGAAATAATCAGAAATGCTGACAAGGATAGATGTTTAAAGATGTTAATCTCACTGTTATTTTAACAGCAAAACTGGAAACAATCTAAACGTTAGACAGTAGGGGATAACTTAAATAAATTGTCCTTAAATGTAATGAAATATTGTGCAATCACTAAAAACATAATTTTGGAAGAATAGTTGATGTGGAAAGCTATTATAAGTGAAAACAGCAGCATATAAACGATATGTTCAATACAGTGTTGATTTTGTTTCAATAGCACTTCTGGAATGTTAGCTATTATGCTATTATATACAGTCTCTCATTCAATCCTCACAACATTCCTGTTCAGTTAACACCTTATTTTCATTTTGCAAAGAAAGAAAAACATCAATACCTATGGGGATGGGAAGGCAGTAGGAATGAATTTTATTTTCTTCATCCTCTTTGTATTTTTCAAATCTTTAATGAGGTAGTTTTCTGTTTTGCTTTTTGCCTTTGTTTTCTTCCTGCAAAAGTCCTGAATTGCTCCTCCTTTTAGTTTATATATGCTAGCAATGAAAAATTTGAACAATATGAAGAAAATGAAAATCCTCTTCCCCCCCATACCCTTAATCCGACTACCAGAGACAGCCACTGTGAACAGTTTGGCTTTTGTACTTATGTTCCCTGTTAAAATGTGTGTGTAGATACAGATACTTTAAAAAGCAAATGTTCCCAGAAGCTCAGGAGGCTGAGGCAGGAGGACAGTGAGTTCAAAGCCAGCCTCAGTAATTTAACAAGACCCTGAGCTACTTGCTGAGACTGTCTCAAAATAAAAATTTAAAAACAACAACAAACATGGGATGGGGATGTGGCTCAGTGGTTAAGAGTCCCGCAGTGAAATCCCCAGTACTAAATACAGACAGACACACACACACACACACACACACACACACATGCAGTGGGCTTTGGTGATGTCCGCCTGTAACCCCAGCTATTTGGGACGCTGAGGAAGGAAGATTGCAAGTTTGTCGCCAACCTGAGCAATGTATCGAGATCCTGTCTCAAAATAAAAAGAAAAAAGGGGGTGGGGTGGGGATAGAGTTCAGTGATAGAGCGCCCCTGGATTCAATGCCCTATACCCCCCCCCCAAAAAAAAAGCAAATTAATCATATTTTCATGTCGGTACATAAAACTCTACAATTTGAATGCTTTCAGTGGCTGCACTTTGGCATTCAGGTCGCTGTCCTAAGGGGAGAGGATGTCCAGGGCCCCTTTCGGCTCCAGTGACCGCTGGGTTTGGCCAAGCGGTGAGCCATCGCCCACGGCCGCGTCTACCCCAGGGCTCCAGATTTGGGGCTAGGAGAAAAAAGTTCCTGTTCTAATTGCAAAGGCTAGTTACCTTTCTCTTTGGTGGCCTGCCTGTCTCCCCATCTTGCAACTCGTTAACAGTTCCTGTCCTGCTCACTTTAAGGGGACACTGACACTGGTGTTTCAAGGAGCTCCTCCTCCCGCCCCTCCTCCCTATTTCCCCGGAGCTTCAGGAATCCTTAGAGCTGCCTGGAGCAGAGAACAGGGGCCTGAGGGCCGCGAGAGGGTAAGGGACCTCATCACCAGACAAGCACTAGAGGCCCGGAGGCTGGAGGCTAGCATTTGAAAGTCCCTCCTGCCCACATTTTGTGACGAGCTTCTGGGGTGGGGGAGGATTTCCTGTTGCGGGAGCTTAAATGTAGGGGCCCAGGCTATTCCGGGTGCGGAGAGGGGACCGCACCGCAGGGCGGAAAAGCACGCAGCGCGGCGTCCAGAGCCAACGCGCGTTTTAAAGCCTCCGCGGGAGCCCGAGGGTGCAGAAGCCAGGAACCTCCTCTGCGGGGCCGCTGCCCTCTGGTGGCGACGTGCAAAAGTTACAGCTGCCCGCTCGGGACTCGTCTTCTCTTTCGGGGTTTGAGGGTCTGTATGGCCGGCCACTCACACATCCTCCAAGCCAAGGTCTCTTAAAAAAGAGTTCCCAGCCCAGACCTGAAGCCTGCTCGAAGGGAAGCCGGGCATGGGTGAGCCAGGCCTGCACCTGGGAAAATGGATGCCCCATTTGACAGACGTTTACAATGCCTGGAACTGAAAGCAAAATGTCCCGGACAATCTTTCCTGGAAAAGGATGGCCCTTTGTCTTAACCTTTTCCTGGGAAATTAAAGGGGTGAAGAGCGGCTTTACCGTGGTTACATTTCTGCAGCACGGGAGTCTGATAAAGCTCGGCATTGGTGTGGTAAAGGGGGCGTGCTGAGGAATGGCCATTGAAGACATAGGGAAAGTGAGGCCCACGCCTCTGTGAGGTTCCCACCTCACATGAAGTGCAAATCTTCCGGGGAGATAAAGTCAAACAAGACACAGCGCAAAGTCAGCCTCGCCTGCAGCAGAAGCAGAAGCAGAAACGACCTGCTGTGGTCAGGGCTAGTTTTCCCCCAGGAGTCAGGTATGAAGACTAGTAAAGAGCCCTAGTTCAGCCAGAAGTGGGACAGTTTTGGGATTCGGTTGCTGTGTCAGTATTTCATTCAGCCAGTCTGTTTGCCTGTCCATCCGGGGCACTCACTCTGTTATCTTTTCTCACCCATCCTCTTTCTCACTCATAATCTCGATTCCTCCATAACCACCTGGCAACTGGTCCAGGGGGGACCAGTCCTGTCGCCTCCCTCAGGTCTTTTTTAATTTTGCAGCCCTGAGGATGGAAACCTGGACCTTGCATAGGCTAGGCAAAATTTTTACCCTTGAGCAAACTATTTTGAAACAGGGGCTTCCTAAGTTGCCCAGGCTGGCCCCCAACTTGCAGTCCTCCTGCCTCAGACTCCTTAATAGCTGGGGTTTCAAGACTCCTCTTGAAAGATAGACTTTGCTTTCAAGCCAGGCCTCGAGTCAGACACTGCAATCAGTCTGTGCCCTGCCTGGCCTCTGGTTGTGTAGACTGGGATGGGTGGGCTTACATGATCTGCTTCTTGCAGGGGCTGGGGGCAGGACAGCTGCCCTTAGAAGTGTCAAGGTGGGCCAAAGAGGCTAAATTTTGGAAATCTGGATTAGAAGTGTCATTATCTCCAAACCCTTAAGTCCACTCATGTGTCCTGAACTTCATGTAAGGAAGGGTGTTGACTGAAGAGGGGGGTCTGAATGACCAGAGAAGAGAACGCCAGTGTGATAGGCCTAGATAGTGGCCCCTGAAATGTCCCTGGCCAGCAGACCCAATTCTCTAGCCTTCTTAACAACCATCTTCCATCCAGCTTGTGCTCTAGGCCAGCAGTCGGTCAGCTCCAGGCTGCAGGCCAGGTCTGGTTCATCACCAGGGGTTTGGCTTGGTCTAAGGGCTAAGAATGGCTTTTTTATTCTTAAGTGGTTGGAAAAACATTAAAAGAAGAATAATGTATCAGACACATGAAAATTACATGATATTCAAACTTCAGTTTTTCTGGAACCCAGCTCTGCTCCTTCATTTACATCTGGTGCGGCATCTTGCACTACAGCTGCAGGGTGTTATTGCGACAGAGATGGCAAAGTCTAAATATTTATTGTCTGGCTCTTAGCAGAAACAGTTTTTGGACCCTTAGGCAAAGCTACCTTGATGCCACTAGCTGCAAAGAACACCATTGGCACTGGGGCCTGCTTGCCAGGCAGGTTCCAGGAGGCCATTTGTCAACCCAGGTGGCTTTTCTCCCGGGAGAGGAAACACCAGCGATGTCTGGTGAAACGGTAACTCCACGGGCCGTCACGTTGCTCACAGCAAACACACCATTGTCTTCTGATCTAGGTCGGCCTCTCCAAGTTAGCTTGAGTGACCCCTCTTGAGTCTGACCAATTCAGGGATGGTATCAGAGGGGATCTTTGGTTACAAGTGACAGAAACCCAATTTGGACCATCTCACGGAAGTGGGGAGTGTGTTAAGGCCTGGCATGGACTTCAGGGACATGGAGAGCCCTAGCTCAGACCTCTGCAGCCTGTTTCTCTCTCTGGTCTGCCTCCTCCTCCTGCACCTCCCCCATTAGGCCTTAGCCGGAGATAGTCTGTCCCAATCCAAATATCCTGGGGAAAAGTAGGCTTTGGTTGCTGTGCTCAGGTGCCTATCCCTGCAATCTACTGTGTCCACCTTCCCACTGAACCAAATGACTTCTGGTAATGGGCAAGGGAACTAAGGGTTAGGGGGTGAGGACAAGACACTGGAGCTAAGGGAATAACAATGCTAGAAATCTCTGGTGTTTCCTTTTTTTTTTTTTTTTAATATCAGGGATTGAACCCGGGGGTGCTTAACCACTGAGTCACATCCCCAGCTTGTAGGTTTTGTTTGTTTGTCTTTTTATTCTGAGACAGGGTCCTACCAAGTTGCTGAGGCTGGCTTTGAACTTGTGATCCTCCTGCCTCAACTTCCCAAGCCTCTGGGATTACAAGTGTGGGCCACCTGCCCAGCTCTGGTGTTTCTTTATTTAGCTCTCTACTCTGCTGTGAATGCCACCCCCTTTGCCAAGCTAGCTCTTCCTGTCCTTTAAAACTCATGTCTGCTGTCTCCTCCTCTTGGAAGCACCTCCTAGCCCTCCCCTCCACTGCCAGTGGACCTCCTTTGTGCTCCAATAGGAGCCCTCCTCTTGGTGACCCCATCCCTGTCAGTTCCTGAGTAACTTGAAGTCTCAGCCTTGCGGTATCCTCAGGACCTGGCATGCAGAGGAATTTCATGACTGTTTCACAGATGACTTGATTCTGAGGGCTCTGATCCAGTGTTGGGGTGATTTTTCAGAAGGGGACCCCGGGATTTCCTTCACATTGACATAAGGTAGCAAGGGGCCTAAGAGTCTGAGTTTCTACCCCTGTTCCACCACATCCTTGTAGGGCAAGTCACTTACTCTCTTAAATTTCCCAACCTCTTCAATTTCCCCATTTGCAAAATGGCCACACTGACAGTGCCTGCTCCACAGAACTGCTGTGAGGGTTAAATGAGACACGACTTGGCACAGTTTCTGGGACACTAACATAGTGAACAACATCTATTCCCTCAATCCCCTGCAGAACCAACCTCTGACCCCAATGCTATGCAAATGCCCCAATTCCCCTGGCTAGTCATAAAATTATTAATCCTTCAGTAAAACAAAGGCTTAGACTTTGGCCTCACTGGATTTCTCTAACAAAGTTAGAATCTTACCATATTTTTTTAATTTTTGGAAAATATAATAAAAATATCTAAGAGGCTGAGGCAGGAGGATGACAAGTTCAAGGCCAGTGTGGGTAACTTAGGGAGCCCCTGTCTCAAAATGAAATTAAAAGGACTGGAGACTTAGCTCAGAGGTAGAGTGCTTGCCTAGCATGTGCAAGGCTCTGGATTTGATCCTCAGTAATTCAAAAACAACAAAATCCCAAACCACTATATTTAACATTCATGAGGGGAAAGAAAAAAGACTAGACAAGTTATCCAAAACATATTTACTTGATATTTTTTTTTCTTCCTTTGGATGGTGCTGGGGATCAAACCCAGGACTTCTGTATCTGGTAGGCAAGTGCTGAATCACAGAGCAACATCTCCACCCCCTTATATGTTCTAATAACATTGTTTTCTACATTTTTTAGTTCTACAGTTCATCAGTAGCATTAAATCCTGCCTGCTACATTGTCATATATAGTGATAACCACTATTTCTCAACTTTTCAGGAAAGATTGTTAAGGATAAGTTTTTAATAGGTCAATTACAACTCTCATGCAAAGAAATATAAAATGAACATATATTAAAGATCTTATTTAATTCATTATTGACAGGGACTCAATACTGATGAGCTGCTATAACCAGCTCAATAGAGAATGTAAAGAACAGACTCGTGCACAGATTGAGAATAGGGAAAAGAATATGCAAATGAGACGAAACTGGCCTCTTCTGAGTCCATTGAATGTCCAGGGGACTGCAGTTTTGCAGCCCCCAAAATGTTTCTGCTGCTGGCTGGATGCATCCTTTGTGGTGTGAAAAGTTGTGAGCATAAATATGTAGAGTTATTACATGTCAGTTAAAAAGAAAGGAAATAGGGCTGGTTCAGTGAGGCTCTGGGTTTGATCCTCAGCACTACATAAAAATAAATAAATAAAATAAAGGTATTGTGTCCAACTACAACTAAAAAATAAATATTAAAAAGAAAAGAAAAAAAGAAAGAAATGAAATAAAGGGGGAAAGAAGGTTGTGTTCAAAGAATATCTTCCACTGCCAGTTTGCTATTCTGGGTTGGAGGCCTCATGTCATCTCAGATGTGAAGACACCATATCCAACTGGTCAAGTTGCCCACAGCAGCCAGGAGGAAACACACAGAATGTTTCCCAAAGAGGGGGTAGAAAAGGAATTCATTTCTTCAAATAAGCAATTACTAAAATACAATATAGAATGTGATCCCATTTAGAGTAATAATAATAATACATGCAGGGATTAAACCCAGGGATATTTAACCATGGACGATTTTCAGATATCCACCCATGTAATCTTCCTTATAGAATTCCTCAACTACATACTCTAGCTGCTTGAAACACAAGTCAAAAATCACATCCCCAGCCCTTGTTTATATTTTTACTTAGAGACAGGGTCTCACTAAGTTGCTCAGGGCCTTGCTAAATTGCTGAGGCTGCCTTTGAACTCACAGCCCTCCTGCTTTAGCCTCCCAAGCCGCCGGAATTACAGGTATGCGCCACCACACCCAATACACTGAATTGTTAACAGTGCTTATCTTTGGATCTATAAAGAATTATCATTTATCTTTTATCATTATTACCTCTTGGGTTTTGGAGTTTTGACTTTGGGGTTTTGTTTTGGTCATGCTTGAATCACAAGGAACTCACATTACTTTTATCTATTTATTTACTTACTTATTTACATATTTATTTTTAGAGACAGGGACTGATAGGTTGTCCAGGCTGGCCTTGAACTCCTTGTCTCAAATGACCATCCTGCCTCAGTCTCTAGAGTATTTGGGACCACAGTCAGGCACCACTGTGCCCAGTTTACTTTTATAATTTTTAAAACAAGGAAAAGGATAATTTTACTTGCTGCATATTAAGGCTCCACAGACGATTTTCAGATATCCACCCATGTAATCTTCCTTACAGAATTCCTTAACTACATACTCTAGCTGCCTGAAACACAAGTCAAAAATCAAGATTTTAAGGAAAAATAGTGTGACCAATGGTCTTTTTACAAAGATAAACACACCAAAATACAAATGTATGTATGTTCACGTGTGCACACCTGTGGGCATTCCACACACTCTTCTTACAAAGTGATGTTGACACACTTCCATTGAACTTGGGCAGAACTTTGTACCTGCCCAACCAACAGGATGAGGCAGAGGGATGCTAAATGTTTCTTGGCGTTAAGTTCCAACGGGCAACATGGCTTCTGCATGGCTTACTCTCTCTGGACACTCAGTGGGGGAACTCAGTCACTATATTATGAGCAGGCTAGGATACCCAAGAGACCCCACATGAGTGCTCTGGTCAATAGCTCCAGCCAGGCCCCAAGCTGGGTGACAGCTAAAACAACCCCAGGTAAACAAGACTTCTAATGATTCTAGCCAAGCCAAGCCAGGAACTAGACTTTTGCATCTTCCTGCTAAGATCTCAGACACTATGGAGGAGAGACAAACCATCCCCGCTATGCCCTGTCTAAATTTCAGTGCACAGAAACAGCAAGAGCTAATAAATGATTATTGTTTTAAGCCATTAAGTTCTGAGATAATTTGTTGTGCAGCCATAGTAACTGGAGCATGCAGTACACATGGAAACCACTTAAATACAGAGACTTCAGTATAAATAATATAAACAAGGTAAAAATGTGGAGACCAAGTTCAAAACCAATTTTTGAAGAAGGAAGACGGTACAGTTTTAAAAAAGAGAGACCCATAACCTGGGCTTCAAGAGACATGGAAGTAGGGGCTGAAAAACATCTCACCTTATATTGCAAGAGAGGCAAAATTGAAGATTTATTTTGAATCGATAGTGGAAGAAATATGGATTCAAGAAAGTTTTTGAAATTCTTGAGGGTGTTGGCAAAATGAAAACAACAGCCTTGTTGTCATTGAACAGCAGGAGAAGATGGGACAAATCCTTGGGCATATCATAGAAGGTGAAAGGAAGGAAGGAAAAAGAGAGAGAGAGAGAGAGAGAGAGAGAGAGAGAGAGAGAGAGAGAGAGAGAGAGAGAGAGAGAAGCCTAAAAGGAGAGAGCATTAGACCAAGATAAGGCTAAATACATCAGAATAAATAAAAATGCATACCTATAATCCCAGCAGCTTGGGAGGCTGAGGCAGGAGGATCGTGAATTCAAAGCCAACCTCAGCAATAGTGAGTCGCTAAGCAACTCAGTGATATCCTGTTTCTAAATAAAATACAAAATAGGGCTGGGGATGTGGCTCAGTGGCTGAGTGCCCCACACTCTTTCAATCTGCAGCATCCATGTTTTGGGCACTGATGTGGCACCTTCTGGACCACGTCCTTACCAGTCCCACTGGGTTCCCTGTCTCCCCATGGACATGGGCAGATGGTCTAATGGAAGTTGGCAAGGGTGGACAGTGGCGACTGCCTCTAAAAGTCACGCCTCAGTGTAGGAGGGTGCTGCTGTCTGTACAGCAAGCCTTCTCTCTGCATGCCTCCTGGGGGCGGGGGCGGGGGGGGGACCCGCTCTGGCCACTTTAGAGGGCAAGGCACACACAGGCCATCTACAGTGTGACTTTGCCTTTCCCACTGGCACATCATAAGGGAAAATTCCATCTCAGATTTCTGTCAACAATTCATCACTAAGTTATTTGAAAGGTTCTGAGTTTTTGCCCTTTTCTATGTTCTGATTAGCTTGTAAATGGGTAAGTTGGAAGGTGGCATATCTGATGTCATTTAACTCTCAAATCCTCTTATTTGGCATTTATAATAGGAGAAGCATTTATTTAAAAATACATCCTTTCAACAGCTGATGCTTTGCTAGGTCCTGGGACACAAGCATGAGTGGTCTGAGCCTCGCCCTGGGAAGGTGCTTGTGGTCTAGGGAGGGGCTGGGGAAGGTGAGTAAGTGCACAGCTAACAGCAGGAGAAAATAAGCACTGAATTCAGGGTCTGAAGAACAGGGAGGAGGGAACAATTAATGCTGGTAGAGGGATAAGAGAAGGCTTCAAGGTGTTTTTGTAGGGCCTCACTCTGAGCCCAACAGTAAGCTCTAAGGAAATGATGCCCACACCCAAGTGCTGTGAGCATCAGAGCCTGAGTCATGGGGGGTGGGGGGCTGAGTCACTCTGAAAGTGAGGCCCCTTCCATTCAGGAAGGGGTGCTGGACCCTTTGCAGGGGCCTGGGGAGGGGCTGATGAGAGGGTAATAGAGTCACGGCCAGAATGGGCTTCATCATGCAGGAGATCTCACCCCTGAGGACTTCAAGGCTTCTAATGACACCTGAGGCCAAAGCTGCTCACAGCAGCAGGTGAGTGGTGGGCATTTCTTTAGCAACTGTGGGAGGGGGCCAGGAGGCAGATGGTGTCTGCTTGAGTCCAGTCCCAGGAAACATGGGCAGGGATCTCAACTAAAGAGGGAAGAGAGCACTAGCATTTACTGAGTGCCTTCCAGGTACCAGGCATCCCAGAAGCATAAAATCATCTAATCTTTGTAACTGCAAGCATTTGTTGAGCATCTACTATGTGCCAGGCACCAATTTAGCCCCTAGAGATTCAGTGGTAAACAAAACAAAACTCCTGTTCCTCACACACAAATAAACATTTGACCTATTTCCAGTGATAAATACTTATTGCCATTAAGTACCACAAAGAAAAATAGGAGAAAGAACAGAAGAGGTGTCCAGGAAAGGCTTCTTGAAGGAGATGACATCTGAAGAGAGAGCTGAATCTACCAGAGAGAGCCTTGTAACATTTAGCGAGGGGTGTTTGTCCCCACTATCTGAAGGGGAAACTCAGAGAAGAGCTGTGGCTTTCCCGAGACTACCAAGCTCCTGAGACTTCTGCAGATCCTGGGCTCAGGGGACCTACCCAGAGACAGCACCTGACCGTGGCCCCTCGGTTAACCCCCAGGACCCCTCACAGATCCTCAGCCCACCAGCTCCCTCACTTTGTTCTCCCCTCTCCCTTCTCTTCCTTCCTTCTCTTCTTTTTCTCCCTCCTCCTGCCTCCTCTCCCTTTCCTTCTCCTCTTTCTCCTTCTTATAAACAAATACTCAGCAGGAAGACGTAGTATATGCCCCAAGTCACAGCTCCCCAGGAGGCTGCGGCAGGAGGATCATTTGAGCCCAGAAGTTTGAGACCAGTCTGGGCAACTTAACTAGACCCCATCTCAAAGAAAAATAAATACATAATGAACATGCCTAACACATAAAGGTCCAGTTTAATAATTATAGGAACTCCTGAGTGACCAGCACTGAGGTGACTAGCACCAGGAGTACTGCCACCCCCCCCCCCAGGTGATTTCATATGTCTCCTCCCATCTTCTTATCTTTATGGTCGCCTCTTCCTTGCTTTTAGCACATTGCCATCAACATATGTGTCCTGCCAACCTAAATAATAAGAATCTCCAAAGATTAAATTCATTCAGGGAAGATGCCATAGTAAACTGTGTGTATTCAAAAGGCAGAGCCAGAGAATGTTCTTAAAGGTGAAATAAAGATGATAACAAAAGAGATTCTGAAACCACAATCTTTGGCCACAAGATTTAAGATCAGGTTTGTTCAAGGACTCACAACAAGGGTAGCAGCAGTGCAGGGATAAACAGACGTTGTTGGACAGACGTTCTTGCAGAAGTATTCTTTGTATAGGATTGTGACAGTCTTTGTGCAAGGTTGTAGTTCCAGCCAAGTCTTTTGTGATAATTCTTGTTATCAGACATATGCAGAAGATACCCTCCATTTTAACAAAAGGGACTCCATTTTGATCCTGACAACTTTCATAATCCAATAGCAATAGCATTCAGTATTGCCTCATTTTGCACTTTAAACAATATAATTTTCTATCTATTATTTACATGTTGACTTTTTAAAAGTGCTTTACTGGAGATTAATCCCAGGGGTGCTCTACCACTCTGTTATATCCCCCACCCCTTTTAATTTTTTGAGACAGGGTCTTGATAAGTTGCTAAGGCTGGCCTCAGACCTGCAATTTTTCTTTTTCTTTTTTTTTTTTTAATTTATTTTGGTAACTCATAGTGTACTTATAAAATGAAAAGCTGTATTGAAATACACTTTTCACTGGGAAAAATAAATAAAAACGAATGGGTCTACACAAAGCAAATATTAGCTTTGGTAGACTTTAATGTAGGACAATCTATAACAAGCACATTTGCCCTATTCCCCCACGAGTTGCTCAACTTCCAAGTTAAGCATTTTTTAAATGTTTTAACTGAGATTTTATTATGTTGACATGTGTTTCGCATTCCACATCATCTTCAGCCAAGCTCTGAGCACTTAAAATTCTCTGGCTAATTTTTGGGAGCTTAGTCAGAAGCATCTGGGACATTGGTGGTGGACAAGTTGGCTGTAACACTTGCAGCAACTGCTGTGGCTGTCCAGACACAGCAATGGCGTTTGTCAGGTGGTCCCCGCCTTTCTCCTATTCACTTTGACCTAGCAGCTCTCCACCAAGTTGTATTTCTTCAAGGAAGAACTTCTCAACAGCTTCAGCATCTTTAAGGTCTGGCAACCTGGAAAGCCCAGCCCAGCTCTCTCCTTGGAAAGCTTCTATATCTGACTTTTTGTTTTTCTGGGATTACAGTGGCCACTGGGCCGGCTAGCTTCTGTTTCTGTCTTCATTCCAAGGCCTTGAAGTTGGGGTCACTCCGACTCTTGTGCTCAAAGTAGATGCAGTAGCCAATGAAGAGCACTCCGACACAGGCGAGGGCGATGGCGCTGTTTAGGCCCACCACCAGGGGCACTCAAGCAAGCCTCGCCACCAGCAATCCTTTTTAAATTTCATTATTTGTTCTTTTTAGTTATACATGATGGTAGAATGTATTTTGACATATCATGCACGCATGGAGCATAATTTCCCATTCTTGTTGGTGTACATGATGTGGAGTTACACTGGTCACGCTATTCATATATGAACATAGGAAAGTTATCTCTCATTCATTCTACTGTCTTTTCTATTCCCATCCCCCCTCCCTTCCCTTCATTCCCCTTTGTCTAATCCAATGAACCTCTATTCTCCCCTCCCTTATTGTGATATCACAGAGAACATTCAGCTTTTGGTTTTTTGAGATTGGCTTATTTCACTCAGCATGATAGTCTCCAGTTCCATCCATTTACCAGCAAATGTCATGATTTCATTCTCCTTTATGGCTGAGTAATATTCCACTGTGTATATATACCACATTTTCTTTATCCATTCATCTATTGAAGGGCATCTAGGTTGGTTCCATAGCTTAGCTATTGTAAACTAAGCTGCTATAAACATTGATGTGGTCACATCACTATAGTATACTGATTTAAGTCCTTTGGGTATATGCCAAAGCGTGGGATAACTGGGTCAAATGGTGCTTGTATTCCAAGTTTTCTGAGGAATCTCTACACTGCTTTCCAGAGTGGTTGCACCAATTTGCAGACCCAACGGCAATGTATGAGTGTAGCTTTTCCCCCACATCCTTGCCAACATTTATTGTTACTTGTATTCTTTTTTTTAATATTTATTTTTTAGGTGTAGTTGGGACTTCAACATATGAATTAGAGGGTGAGGGTGAGGGTGAAGGACACCCTCAGTCCAGAACACTGGTTCTAACTTAGTGTCTTCATTTTCATCACTGCATGGGATTCTGTTGCATGAATATGCCACAATGTAGGGAACCATTTTTCTGGTCATGGGCATTTGATTTATTTCTAGTTTGGGGCGTTACAAGCAAAGCTCCTTAAAAGTTCTTTTGCCTGTGACTTAATGCTCATGTGCATGAGTTTCTCTAGAGTTTATAACTAGAAATGAAAGAACTGAGTCATAGATGTGTTTATCCTCAACTTTAGAAGATATGCAAACAGTTTTCCCAAGCAGCCCAGCCATCTCCCCTCTCCAGCCACATTCCCATACCCTACTACCTCCTCACCGGCACTTGCTGTCCCCAGACTTCTCCATGTGAACTGTGAGGCAATTTATTTTGCACTTCTCTGATGACTGCTGAGGTTAAGAGTTCATTTTACACTTGAAATGGATTCCTAACCTCAGAATTTGAAGCTCCTGTTTTGCAAAGTGCCTGTTCAAATCTTTTGGCCATTTTTCAATCAAGTAGTCTTTTTTATCAGTTAGTCCCTTCACTTTCTATGCTCTTGGTAGCTGTATTTTAAGGACATAATGAAAATTCCTACCACTCTACCTTGGTCAGAACCATCTGATCCATGCTGAGACATTTTAATAAACCGAATCTCAGAGAGCAAGGGTTGGAGGTTTCATTCCTTCCTTCTTGGAAGCCCCTGGGCTTCTTGTGCAAGCATTTCAGCTTCCCCGCCCCCGCCCCACTGCCCCACCAACTCCCAGCCTCCACATGTGGATAGCACTTCCCCTGACCTGCAGCTGCTCCACCCTCACACGATATAATCAAGATTTAAATGGAATCCTGTGTAAAATGTCCAGCATGGTCCCGGGAAGATTTTCCCTC
Organism: Marmota monax; assembly: GCF_021218885.2. Taxonomy (NCBI): domain Eukaryota; kingdom Metazoa; phylum Chordata; class Mammalia; order Rodentia; family Sciuridae; genus Marmota; species Marmota monax. The sequence goes on from NW_026694865.1 coordinate 3,818,164, forward strand.
TCCTTTCTTGGTGCTCTGCAGAAGGGAGGAAGAAGAACAGCTAAAAGGGACCTATCTGGAGTGGTAGGTGGTAGGCCAAGTCACAGCTTTTATTCAGGACAGTAACGTGGTCCCTTGCCTTTTCACCTTCCTCCTTCCCAATGGCTGGAGTCCAGCAACCATTGGACGGAGTTGTTACCCTGAAGGGTACTAGAATCTGGCTACTAATGCAAAAGATAATTGGTTTCATGCAAACAAGAAATACACCTCCATCATCTTAGAGCCACTGTTATTTGGATTCCTTTTATATGTGACAGGATCTAATCTTTAACTTATAGAAAAAACATGTCTTCAGTTAATTATAAGCGATGTGTGTGCTTGCACTAAGTTTTTTTTTGCCTCTATTAAGGTCATCTTTGCTGTTCAGTAAAAGATAATATATTTAAATCTCTGCACTACAATTTGTATTTTTCAAACAGCCCAGTGGATCAATATTTTCATCCTGGTGTGAGTAATTGAGACGTTGGGATCTTAGTAGCTAAGAAATTAGTATTCCTTATGATTAGTAGATTGTAAGGGTGATTAGAAATTAGTATTCCTTGTTCTTTGAGAGAGACTGTCTAATATATGAGAGCTACACAAAGGTATATGTCAGGATACTCAGGAGGAGATGAATTCACTCTTTCTGAATTAATGAGTACTCCGAGAGCATTCCCTATGTAACCTGGCCAGCCTGCATGTCCTTTTCAAAGTGAAACTGCCAAGTTACAGTCCCTACCCTCCATGGCTGGAATATGATAAACATACAGGTAGGTCATTGTCAGCAGGTTGAGGTGTCTGGTCAATCATTATTAAAACAGGAAGTGGTGCACACTCACACCCATGCGCGCACACACACACACATACACACAGAGTGAGAAAACCGAAGAGTTTATCACCACATCACTACAAGGTGATGTGGGTGAGCACTTAAGGCCTTAGATGATTCACTTAATCTTTCTAGAGACCCTTGGTTTCGTCATTTGAAAGTGGTAGTAGGAACACAGATAGACTGATGATTAAGTGAGAAGGTGCATATAGAATGGCTAGCACAGAGAATGTACTCAGTAATTGTTAAATAAGGTAGGTTTACTTTTATTTTCAGCTTGCCACAGGCTGACTTGAGGCAAAGACAACCAATCTGTCACTCCAGCAGAAGGCTTTCCTCCATGCTGCCTGAATCATCCCCCAGTCAGGCCCCAGAGGCAAAGCAAGGTGAAGCCCTAATCCTGTCACTTCCCTGGTGGGGGCATGCCCCAGGGCCCCTCATCTCCCCCAGGCAACGTGCGCCACATCACCAAAGCCCAGAAGAGCTACTGCATGTAAATATGGATTAAGTTTCAGTTTTTATTTAAAGATCCTCATTTCTGGACATTTATTTGGGGAATTACAGTGGTGGCTTAAGCTACTTGAAGACATTACAAGTTGAAGTCTTTCCTTCACTTGGCTGCTAAAGTTTAATTCAGTCTAATTATTTCATATGGCATTGACTATAATAGTTTCATAATTTCTAGTATATTAAGCACTTAATATGTTGTGTCATTTGAAATCACATATTAAATTCAGCAAAGTACATTTTAATGAGAGCTAAGTGGTGTGAAAATATTAATACAACGTGACGGTTCATCCTGTGCTCTGACTTTGTGGGTCTGTTCCTGATGTGCAAATGCCTCCCTCCCCAGGTAGGGCGAGCAATTAGTCTGCGAGGCTGCCAGGGGAGTCTGACCCGACCACATTCCTATCTGTGATCTCCCAGGGATCTCCAGTGGGATTGCTCATGGGGCCTCACAGCCCTGTAAAGCCAGTGGGGAAATCATCACTTCCATTTTAGAGATGATGAGACTGAGGCCCAGCGACTAAAAGAGACTCGCTTCAGTGCCCCAGCCAGTTGGTGGAGTCACTGGCTCGTAAACAGGGACTCTCCTGGCTGAAAGCCACTGCAGTTTGCCCTGCACCATGGCTGTCCTCAGGTGTAGCCTTGGGAGTGAATGATGTTAGGGGAACCCCAGGCAGGGAGGACGTGGAAGAGGGGGTCATTCTTTTCCTCCCACCCTGCAAAGCCACACAGACACAAAAGCCAGAGAGCAGCTGGCCGGCTGCACTCAGACTTGGTCATTCCTCTTCCTGTGCCCATCAGAGTATACCACCCCCAGCTCTAGGCATCTCAGGCTCTTCCACCACCCTGGGGAGGCCAGAGGCAAGGGTCCCAAGGAACTAAACCACAATGAGTCCTTAAGAGAGCAACAGCTCAATACAATGACGCATCATAGCAAGGTTCTTAGGGGAGAGGGTCCCAGAATCCCTCATGCTGTACTCTTACTCTGTCTGGGTAGAAAGTTAGCCTTCAGAGTCAGAGTGGGCTGGGAGTAAAAGTTCCTCACTGACTAGCTGTGTCCTTAGGCAGGTCACATAAACTCTAGGCCCAAGCTTTCCCCATCAATAAGACAATAAGAAACCCCCTTGTGCTTACCTTCAGAGATGTTCAAATGAAACAGGACACTGGAGGAAGCCCTTAAAGGGCAAGGAATCCCACCAGGAATTAACAGGAAGCAGTGAGTCACTGTGCTGTCCTTTCCTAGCAAGATCACTGCATCTTAACCTGAGCCTTCAGTAACTCTCACCCAAGACCTAAAAGACATCTAGGTTAAAACAATTCCCAGAGAGCTAAGAAAAGGAGCCAAAATTGGGGAATCCTCCCCACTTCATTGTTACCACTTTTAAAAACAATTTGTGTCATCTACATAGTTGCAAAATTTAGGAAAGTAGAAGACAGGAGAGTGAGGATGTGATTATGTTTTGAGTATTTTTATACCCATCCTGTACTTCCCAGGTGCCCAGGGACTGTTCTGAACACTTGGTGTGATCAGCTCATCTAATGCACTAGAGCCTTTCACATCTAATCTGCACCTGATCTTCCAACCAACCTGCAAAGCAGGCAGCAGGGTCACATCCTAGAGGCGAGGAAACTCAGATGGTCAAGAGGTTCCAGGAATTAATATGAGATCTGGGGACAGTAAAAGCTGTGCTGCCTCCCTCCAAATCCAAATCCTTGGAAAGAGCCAAGATTAGAGTGCTCACCACAACAGGGACCAAGCCAGCCAGCCGCAACTCCAGGCAGCTGCCTCAGAGGCTGGAGGAGAACCTCCAGTCCTCACATGGCTGACTCTCCTCCTATCTCACGTCACCCTCTGAGCTTGGGCATACTGCCCTCTTTCCATGCCCCACTCTTCCCAGGCTCATTTTGTAAAAAACTCATTCACTTGGAGGTGAATTAGTGGGAGAGTATGCTTCAAAAGAGAAGTATCAAGGGCTAGGGCTGTAAGCTCACTGATCTTCCAGATCTTCTAGAGCGCTTGCCTAGCACATGTGGGGCACTGGGTTTGATCCTTAGCACCACACTCAAAATAAATATACAATTGCCAGACATGGTGGTGCACACCTGTAATCACAGCAGCTCAGGAGGCTGAGGCAGGAGGATCGCAAGTTCAAAGCCAGCCTCAACAATGGCAAGCCACTGTGCATCTCAGTGAGACCCTCTAAATAAAATACAAAATAGGGCTGGGGATGTGGCTCAGTTGTCAAGTGCCCCTGAGTTCAATTCCTGGTACCCCAAAAAGAAAAAATAAGTAAACAAAAATAAAGGTTCTTTTTTTTTAAAAAAAAAGACTCATCATGGAGCAAGAATTAACCCTGCATAGGAGCTGCTCAAAGGCTTTTCAGCAGTCTGGGTGGCAGATCCTCCCCTGCTTCAAACCCCTCTAGTTGGCCACACTCTGTGTTGGAGCCTTTGGAGCTTCTAGGGTCAGGCCTATGAAGTTAGCACACCAGTCCAGGGCAACACCTCCCCACAGTAATGCCACTCATCCCAGGGTGCCACAGTCAGAGAAGGTATGGCAGCTCCTCTCTGCACCCTGATGCTTCCCCTCTCCTGGAGCCAGTGCTGTTCCAGGCCCTGCCCTCCAGATGAAATGAGATACGAAACATAAAATGTTCTATGACCATAGGGGAAACACTCTAATTTTAGAGAATCCTAGGATCTTGTAACTGTACCGACATTTCCTCATATGAATGAGTCCATTTCTTCATTGTTAAAAATCAAATAAAAGCTGGCTATAATGTCTCCCTCTCAGGGTGGTGGAAAGTAACACCTTCGACAGGTCTGGGCACCATGCCTCATCTCCTTGGGTTCTGCAGCGCAGGACACTTAGGGAAGATTGTCCAAATTCTGGTCACCTCAGGTGGAGAGAAGCCAGCAGTTCTGAAGGCTGGCAGGAACTCGGCTGTCACTGCAGCTCCAGGACTGCCAACCAGTGCCTGTTCTTTCTGGCACCCACACACTTATCACCTTTCATGCCTATCCCCTTGAGGTCTGTGGGGTTTAGGGCTTCCTGGGAAGTCCTTTCCTTACTGAGACCCTCCATACTGTCTCTTCTCCAGCTTCATGCTTATCCACCCACTATCTTAATTAGGTTTCACTTCTTCAAGGTTCCACTACCTTAACATGGACACACTAGGGACCAAGTTTCCAGTGAACATTGGGGGACACACCATATCCAAACCATAGCACCCTCTCTCTCCCTTCCTCCATGTTGGGCCTTCAGAGTTGAGACAAGCTTATGGTTTGGCAGACCCTGCAACCTAGGACCACAATAGCCCTATGGACTGCTCCTGGGCCTTTCCAAAATAATATAAAAAAAATAGTATTGGATTTTTACATCTTGCTAATGATGTTCCCCAGAAAAGCCCTTCAGTTACCCAGTTACAAGAATTGCAGCAGGTCAAGGCTGGAGGATGTTCAAGATCAACTCTAGGGTATCTTAAATTTTTTTTTTAAAGAGAGAGAGAGAGAGAGAGAGAGAATTATATATATATATATATATATATATATATATATATATATATATATATTTTTTTTTTTTTTTTTTTTTTAAGCGGCTACAACATCTTCATTTGTATGTGGTGCTGAGGATCGAACCCACGCCGCACACATGCCAGGCATGCTACCGCTTGAGCCACATCCCCAGGGTATCTTAATTTGCCAAAGATAAAACAGGACCAGAATGACAGGTTCAGGGAGTTGACCAAGGTCACAAAGATAGGGCCAGGATGCTGTGAACTAGAACTGAGATCTCTCTCCTCTGCTCAACTGCCCAACAAGAAGCAGATCAAAAACAACAAACAAACAAAACACACCATCTCTGGCTCAAAATAACACAGGCTTGTGTAGCCAGAAATGGCGAGCAATAACCAGGCCTGTCTCCTGCTGGTTTCTACAATAAGGCAGTTATGAACTCACTAGCTGTACCTGTCACTGTGACACGTGTGCCCATTGACTGTGTCGAAAAGGCTCTCTCTCTAAATAAATGGATAAAAACGTGGATGCTAATTGAAGATTAGCATCATCTCCCATCAATGTTAATACGCTTTTTGGTTATTTGCAATTCCCTTTTGTAAATCTGAGGGAAACATCATTGCCCAAATTAGCTCTTTTGCTCAATAAAGGCCATATTAGCATTCTGAGATTTGCAATTGCTGTTTGTTTAGAGACAGGTCAGATGAGAAGTTGGGCAGCCTGCAGGTTGATTTTCATTACACTGAACACAGGTAGAGAGGGGGAAGACTCGAGTCCCCAGGCCAGGCACTCCCCTCTCACAATACTGAGCCATATAGCAATTGGGGGAGTTTCAATTACCTCCATGGTGTCATCCCTGAAGGACTGGCTCCATTGCATGAAAATGACTCAGATGTCTTTTTTCTGCCTTGAATTCTGTCCCTGTCCTCTCAGTGGCTTCCTCTTAAACTGAAGCCGACTTCATCCTTCAGTCTCTCTATGCCATGCTTTCTTTATGGCATGTCTCAGCATTGTGAAGGCTCTCTAGTATTTGACTGGCTCCCTCGTGGAACCCAAGCTCCCTGACCACTCAATCACACACAGCTCCAGCCCCAGTACTGACATCAAAGGTGCTCAGTATTTCTTGAAGGAATGATGGCAGACAGGAAGAAAAGTCAGGGCTGAGTCTTGGTCTAAGAGGGAAAGCTAGGTGGGGAGGGGGTGTTGCACTCTGATCCCAAATCTTTTCTCAGAGCCCTACTGTGAAGAAAAGACCAGTTTTTGAAAATAGACTTCCTAACTTCTTTCATCACTAGCAGGATCATCTGGGGCTGATGGTTTAACCTCCCAGAGCCCCGTTTTCTAACCTGTAAACGGGTGAGAAGGATACCAATTAGGTTAAATGTCTGCTCCTTAGTAAGCCCAAGATCAAAGGATGGTCATCTTTCCTGGACCACCACCAACCCCTAATCACACTCTGGAAAATCAGGTCTCCAGAGTGGACACCCTCTCTCTTCCCCTTGGCTTTTTAAGCACAGGTTCTGATCCCCAGAACCAGGGGAAAACTGAAGGAGCGCCCTAACGAGGCCACCCCCCACATGATTCCTCAGCCTCAGTACTGACCGGTCCCTCCCCCGCCCCTTCCGGCTCACGGGTGCCCCCCCCCCCTAAGGTCACAGGTCAAGGGTCTCCGCGAGGGCACGGCTCGATCAGTGTGAGCAATCTTTTTCCAGGTGCTGGAAATGGGGACTTCACGGGCACCATGGCCCCTACCACCAAAAACGTCCTGGCATTTCGCACACTGCTCTGCAGACCTGAGGGCCACGGTGTTGTGGCGTTGTCCCACACAGCAGTCGCAGAAGAGCCCAGGTCTGAGTCCTCCGCGCCTGGCCAACCCGCACAGAACGAGCTCACCAACGGCTCGCGCCACGTGACTGCTTCTGCCTGTCAGCACTGCAAGCGAGGCGAGCGCAGAGGTCGGGCGGGAGGAGGGCCAATTTCCCATACTCCCCTCATTTGCATACACGATATAAGGATGTTAGGTAAACAATTAGTTTTAACTTGCCTTAAACACAAAGAACATTTTTTAAGACAGCAATATAGGAGGCTGTAATTTCCAAAATATTTTGGGCTTTGAAAAAGAGTCACACTCTTGTTCACCGTAACTGTAAAAGCTTTCAGATTGTGAACCGTATATAGCTTCTGGGGAACCCCTACAAACGTGCTCGCTTCGGCAGCACATATACTAAAATTGGAACGATACAGAGAAGATTAGCATGGCCCCTGCGCAAGGATGACACGCAAATTCGTGAAGCGTTCCATATTTTTCTACCCCAGGTCCACTCCTGTTCAGTTCACACCCTAATGTATACAACTCTTTTTGCCTACGGGTCTGTTTTATTGTTTGACCCGAGGTAAAATATAGTAATCCCAGGAGACTGAATGAAAAGAGGTGGTACCTAAATAGATTAATTACTACAATGCCTTCTGGCTTTTGGCTCCAATTTTTTTCTTACGGTCTTCTTTCAGCTTCCCTCTGCACTCTACTGAATGTTGCTGCACCTTACATTTAAGAACAGGTCTTGAAAAATTGGCCCATTTTAGGTCAGAAACACAACAGGACCTTGTGTAAAGATAAACAGACGAAATAACACTGACCGACTCCTCTGAATCTTTAAAATAATAACAACCACCACTTATTTTTTCAGTATTCACCATGATACTTATTCAGTATCACCAATTCTCACCTTCATATTCCTGATATTTCTGTCCACTGTGCATCACTGTCCCCATTTTACAGGGGACAGGGATGTAAAGCAACCTGGGCAAGACCGTGTAACCAAGTGGCTACACATCCCTATATATAAAACCTTTTTTTAAAAAAATATCATTCTTTTCAAAAGAAAAATGACGTGTTAGCTTTGTTGGTGCAAGAACATGCACATGAGTTCAGCAGCCAAGACCCCAGAGATCCTCCTTCAGCCGCCACACAGCTCTCAGGACGCAGTAGAGTTGGCGGTCAGATGCGGAGCCCTGGAGCCTAGGACAACAGCTGCGGGTACTCTGGCCGCCTGCAGCTACCTTGCATCATTCGGAATAGGACGAATGGTCTTTATCAGATTAAAGCCGAGATTAGGGGGTCTGTGGGCCCCCTCTTTGCACTTCCTCAAGAACTTCCATGCATAAAGTTAAAGGACAACATCTACTGGTTGGTTTTTCTCTTCTTCTCTCAAAGATGCCTGGAAACATCTTGGGCAACTGGGTGAGTAGTTTTAAAGCTCTCCTTCTGGTGCTAAAGAGAGAAACTAACAATGTTGGTGCCACTCCCCCTCCTTCAGCAAGGACAACCCAGGAGACACAACTCAGGAGACAGGAATTTACTAGTTTTTGTTTTAGGAAGGAGGTCTTATGGAGGCCAAATCTCAGTAAGTGCTGTTCAGATTATTCTAAAGAAACTTGTCATTCTTCTTAGCATGATCACTCTCTTGGAGCAGGAATTAGGAAAAGACACAGGCAATTCCTAGTTCTGGAAAATCCAAAGACCTGGATGACCTTCCTGGCTCTGAGATTTGCTGAGAGAAGTTGGGCAATTCACTTGCCCCCTTTGGACATGTATAGTCAAAGAGACTATTGGCACTGCAGGATGCCTTTCCAACCTGGGTGCTTGTGGATTCTTATAAATGCGTCTTGAAAATTCAAGAGGCCAGGCTGGACAACGCCCTGTTACGTCCCTTTTCCTGAGCTCTGGAGGAATAGAGGACCACAGACTGGGGCTAGAAAATGAACTGGGAGGGAGTTGTGGTCTTCTCAAACACAGATTGCACTTCTTATGTGCCAGGAGCTTTACATATACTAACTTCTTATATACACTATATCCATATAGTTACATATACTATATGGATATGTAGTATATACATATAATTATATGCATATGTAGTATATACATATAATTGCCTACATATATACATATATAGTGTATACATATAGTTGCCTATACTTAATATATATAGCATATATGCTATATACATCTAGTTACATATACTAACTTCCTATGTGCTCAGCACTTTACATAATGCTAACTCATTATGTGCACAAAACAGTTCCATGAAGTAGGTACTATTATTACCCTCATGTTAGAGATGAGACTGGAGGATCAAGAGATTCGATGACTTGCCCAATGTCACAAAATTAGTCAATGGCAGTTGAGATCTCAGCAAATCTGGTTATAGTTTGGGCTCGTTACACTGTGCTGCTTCTGGGATGGAAAGGTTCTATTTAGAATTAATGGAAAAATCATTCAGATTTAATCCTGCTTTTGTTGATATTCTAAATTCAAGGCAGGAGTTACATTTCTCTAAAGGATCAAAGCTACACTTTACAACAGGGTAAGTGGTAATTGTTGGACAGGTGCATGGCAGGTGACCTTGCAAAATGTGAGGTATGATGGGGCCCTTTCTTTGGGACACAGTTAGAACAGGAGGAAAATTTTTCTATTTTAGGTTGGCAATATCTTCCTTGATACCTGCCCCCCAAATGAATCCTATTTATGAAGAATCTTCTTTCTGAGCAGTAAGCCTGTGCTTAATTAACCTTATGCAAATCAGCTTAATTGCTTCTCAGTGGCTGTTGTCCAGAAGCACCTATGGATTCCTTCTCTCAGACATTTCCAGCACCTGGGTGAACCACCAAGTTGGAACCCTTTCTTGTGAACATTTGCTGTGTGCCTGTGGAGCACTGGGTGTTGTGTTGGAGATCACAAGAAGTGCAAGGTGTGAACCCAGTTGTGGAGGTACTTACAGACCCACACAACCAAGGATCACAAAGAGAGGGAGTGCCTTGTTAGCCTCATGAGCCAAGTGTCATGATAACACAGGTTACTCTGGAGTTGAAGGGTCTTCTAGGTGTATTTTCTTCCAGGTTAGTTCCATTGGCAGAGGAAATGGATGTGGGAAGCACGACTTACTCAACTTTCTCAGGGAAGTGAAAAATAAAGCAGCCTGATGCTGTCTCTACTTGCGGCTCCAACTTTGTTCAGTTTCTTGCCCTGGATCTTCTGGACAAGTGGGGATAGAGACCATATGTCAAGCTTGCAAGAGGACTGGGAATTCTTCTGGAGAAAAAGCAGCGGGAGGTGGAGGGGCTTGTTTACTGGGTCCGGTACCTCCAGATCTCGTGCCAGAGCCAGATCTTCTGGAAGCACCAGTAGGGGCTAGGGGTGCCGAACCACATACCTGGAGACTGCATCTCGGAATACATTCTGTGGCTCACCGGCCGTTTTAAAGCCCCCTCCCAGAGAGCCACGGTACCGGAATCCCGGCCTTCAAGCGTTGACTGTAATGCCTAAAAACCGTCGCAAGGTGGCAACGTTGTGGCGAGAAATAGACTTAAAATCCTGGGTGGTTTTTTAAAGCATATTTTCCCTATTAATGTTTCATTTAACTTAATTAGAATCTGGTAAACTAATTAAAGTAGCTACGAGCCCCGCAATCAGCAATAATTCGTATAATTATTGATAATTACATCCATACCGATCGTTTGGTTATCAACATTTTGGGGAGGGAACAGACCACTTTCAAAGGGATGCAGAGCCCAGGAGGGCTTTTGCAACTGAACTTTCTGGGTCGTATCCACCTACACCCCCAATCCACAGAGATTCCGGCCCAGATGGGGCGCCTCGACCGGTGGACTCCGGCTGCCTGCTTGCTCTTTTCCACTTTGGGGCAATTTGGAAGGGAAGGGTGGAAAGGAATATTTGTTAGGCTTCTCTGTTGGGGCACAGCCATGGAAATTCCTCCCTAAGTGATAACTGTTATGCCCATTTTACAGAGAAGGAAAGTGCACCGCCACAGGTGCATTTATGCTGTGGGGAAATGCGCGTGCCATCTCCAACACAGCGTGGCAGGGCTCCATCTCAGCTCCGCTCGCCCCTGGCAAGCCCTGGGGATGCAAGTCACTTCCTCTCTGGAGTTCGCTTCGCAGAGGGTGCAGTGGAGAACTGATCTGGTCCGCCCGCCTGTATGAAAGGCTCCAACTCCCCGGAAGGTCCCAGCCTGGAGACCTCGAGGCAGTACCTCACAGTTTGCCTGGCGCCCCCACCGCAATTCTTTCCCACACGTTCTCTCTTGAGTTTTGCCCTAGGAATATCCCCGAGCTCAAGGGGCTCTGGGACTGGCTTCCTTCCTCCACTGCGCGGCAGACTCCGGTGTGAGCCCCTTACCGGCGTCCCGGGGCGCGCCAGCTCCGCGCGAGGCCCTCCAGACCACCCCCCACGAAACTCACGGCCCGCACCCCCGAGCGCTCAAGCCCGGAGCTACCTGGCGAGAGTCCCTGGGCCGCCACTCGCCGCCAGGGTCTCCCCGCCTGAGAGACTTATAGTTAGTCTGGGGGTGTCTGGAGAGCTAGGCCATCCTGGCGCAGGTCCTGGCAGCGGTTGGCGTCTTACTCCCAGAGCGTTTCCATGAGCCTCCGGGGACGGAGGCCCAAATGTCATTTTGTAGAGGCCCAATCGGAGGCCCAGGCAAAATAAAGGGCACAGCACGGACCCTTGCTAGTCCGACTTGGAGGTGAAATTCTGCCGGGGCTGAGTGATTCCCAATACCAACACTTTCCCAACCTGGAGGTGCGCTGTGGGAACCGGCCGACCAAGGCTTCCACAGGGCGAAGCTTCATCAACCGCGCGAGTCGGGCTTTGGATGCCCCAGCGGAAGCCCGGCGAGTGCCTTGGCCCTGGCACCTGCGGACTGCAGTCCTCAACTCCACTTACACTAAACTGGAGGGATTATCAAAATGCGGCCAGGACTCCCTCCTTGCCCGTCGCGGTGGAGCCAGCGGGAGGACCTATGTGAATGAGCGCTAAAGTTCACCTTTTCCAGGATTGTCCCACTGAGGCTCATCCCGACCCAGCGCTGCCAGACAGACCAGCAGTGCCCACGCCAGCTAGAGGCTATTCTGGTTGAACCCAAACTCCAGGCAAGCCTAAAAGTCTCTTTATTTCTGAAAGCCCGGGAGGTGACTTCCCTGGACAGGCGTGGAAATAAGGCACGAATGAACCCAGTCCCTACAAGCGTCTTAAGAGAAGGGACCACCTTACCAGGGACCTTACAATTATTCCCTTTCCCTAACCGGGGCCCTTAGGGTAGGGTCCCTAAGGCAGAGAGGAGGTGACCTGGGGGTGACTGGGTCTGGCTGGGTCCGTTGAGAAGTCTGGGAACTTGCTTCTGTCTAGGTGAACAAGCACAATTCTAATCCTGGGCGCCCTAGACCCCGCACCACTGTCCCCACGCCCCACCTGTGTCACAGTCCTCTGCCGGCCCCGCCCCCCCCCCCGCCCCCCCCCGCCCCCCCCCCCCGCCGCCCCATCCCCTCCCCCGCCCCATCCCCTTCCCCGCCCCGCGCACTCCCAGGAATTGACAGATTTTCTTTTTTATTAAAAACAAAAGTCTCGGATACAGGGTGGTCTCCCCAAACAGGCTTAAGGTGGTCGCCATCTCGTGAGTCAGTTGTCGCCCTTTTAAAGTGCTGTTACATCGAGAAGTTACAACTACAACATAAATAAATAAAGAAAAATCCAAAGCGGGGGATGCAAAGGGGACTGGAAGTAGGTCCAGGAGAAGAAAGAAAAACAACTTAGAGTATAAATAAAAAGTGAATCTAATACTGAACCAAGAGACTCACAGTACATTTATATCCATTGCACATAGCCACTTAGTCATTAGGAACAAGAGAGTGGACGGGACTGGGAGCGCGGGGCCGGCGCAAGCGAAGTCGCTACATTGTATTCACAATTGGGGTCCGAGGCTGTACGCGGGCTGGGTGGGGGGTGGGAGATGTCCTCCCTCTTCCCTCCTCCCACCACCCCCGTGGGTCCAGTTAACCCCTTGAGGTCCGATGCCCTGGAGTTCAACCGAGGGGCGAGGCGGTATTTACACTTGGAAACTGAGCCGGGGCCCTGGACTGGGACGCCCGGGAAGGTCCGGACAAGGCCGGGCGCCCGGAAGGAGGACCGGCGGACTGGCGGACGGGCGGCTGTATTTACATCGGTCGGGTCCGAATGGCTTGTTCCTCGCTCTGGGCCGCCACAGCAGCGGGTATTTACAAGAAGGAGCAGCATGGCTTGAGGGCGCGTGGGCGCGGCCGGGCCGGCCCTAGGGTAACAGTGGGGGCTTGAAGGAGCAGTTGCCAGTGCAGTGGCGGGGCGTCAGCATCTTGCAGGAGAAGTGGTGCAGGGCGTCGTGGGCTTCTAGGGAAGAGAGTGGTACCAGCTACGTTGGCCGCCGCACTTGCCTCACCTGGCCTCTGCAGTGCACCGTCCCACTCCCCCCACCCGACTCACCCTTTGGGTTCAGGGGTTCTCAACCGACCAGATCAGAAAAGATATAGGAGAGAAGCTGGTGATTCAGAATCATCGCTCTGGTTAAATAGCCCCATTTTACAGAAAAGGAAACTGAGGCGCAGAGAAAGAGGGATCGACTTGCCCAAGGCCAGAGTTGAACCACAAGGCAGATTTTCTGATATTAAAGCTCAGAGGACACTTTCTTCTTACCCTGCCCTTCTAGAATAATTTCCCCCATTACAATCAATTCCCACTCGTCTCTTCTCAGTTTCTGATTCATGTAGACCTTAGCCTTCCCCCTCATTAGCCTCGCCATCTATCCATCCATCCATCCATCCATCCATCCATCCATCCATCCCATAGTACAGCCAGCCCCCTGGTAGCGGTGCTATCTTTGTTTCGGGGGTTTCGCACCTTTTAATTTCTGCTGTATGGCGTAGCGCGCCTTCCGCTCCTGGTCAAGTTCGTTACATAGAGTATCTGGAAGACATGGAGGATTGGTGAGGAAACGCAGACCACCTTCCGGCGGTCGGGGTCACAGTCAGGGCTACATCCCTCCCCTTGGCGCGGCCCCTCGCAGAAACAATTCTGGGGACGGGGGGAGGGGGCACCAACACTCCAAACTGCAAACTGACAGAGGGAGGAAATGGCCTGGGATGGCGCTTAAAGGCAGACGGATCTAACCAAAATTAAAGCAAACTTAGGCATTACTTCCCAGGTAATTTTACGCCTCGATTTTTAATTTAGAAACCATGGAAATTGCCGCGATAAGAAGTTCAATCACTCCATGTAATGATGCCTGCAAGCCGTTTGCTGGGCTCGCTTGCCATTCTGAGGCTAATCAGAGTATACAAAGGATATTAAATAAAAAAAATAATTGTTAAATTACCTTCAATTTAAATCCAAATGACTGAGCCAACATTGCGGCTCCTGCCAGACGAGAGGCAGTTACGGCCCGTGCACGCGCTCACCTGACTCCCGTCTTACCTCTGACAATTTGCAGCTGTTGCACCATTTCTTCTCGATAAGCCAATTCCCTCTTCATTTGATCCTGAAAATTATCTGTGCAAATTGATTAAGTGAGAGCTGTTATGCACAGCCTTCCCCCTCAGCTCCACTTCCCCACTCCCTCCCATCTTCACCCCTACCCCCACCCCCACCCAGTCCTATGCCTAGCTGGAAACAGAGGGAAACAGAGTTCTTCCCCTCTAGCCACCTGCCTGTACCCCATTCCTAGAGCAGGATAGGTTGACAGTGTTGAGATGAGTTGAGGAGGGATGGAAATACCTTTGAGACTCTGAAATTCTCGCTCCAGCTTCTTTCGGAGATCCATTTGCTCCAGGAGCAATTTTTGCAATTCTTCTGTGAATGGGAGAGTAGGAGGTAAGGGAGGGGAATGGAGAACTCAAGGGACCCATTAGGCATTGAGGTCTTGCTCTGGCTAATAGTCCTAGAACCTTAGTTGGTATACAGGCCTTCAGAACTCTAGCTTTCCCATTCCAGTCCAAAGGATTTGAGTGAAGACTCAGGGCTAAGTGGGTAGGATGCCCTGGAGAGTCAAATTCAGGAGGATGGAATCCATTTTGGATTCCTAGACCCTGGTTCCAGGAAATGACTGGGTTGTCATCTGCTTTAAGTTGTTCCTAACCCCCTAATCCTAGAGGATGACCCACAAAAACCTTATTTCCCACTTCAAATGACAGTTCTACTCCCTTCTTTCAGTGCAAATCAGGGAGAATGTGGTCAAAGCCTTGGACAGCTTTCCCAGAGAAATAGACATACTTAATAACAGTTTAGTTGTAATATAAGGAGATGCCCATAAGAACCCTCATATAAAGCACCAGTGATTGTGAAGGTAATGACAGAATCTGTAACTAGGAAAAATGGAAAAAGCTTGTGTTCCTTCCCCCACCAATTTCCAAGATAATTCATGGACTGTGGAAAACACTGTTTAGAGCCCTCAGAAGCCACTTCCAGACAAGTGGAAGGGGAGGCTGCCCTAGCCATGGGGCCAATAGTATTTGAGCCCTCCACATGAAGAGGTTCCTCTGAAACATAGCAATGGAAGATGGACAGGCAAAGTGGGGTTTGAGACTCCCTTCCTCTATGCTTCAAGCCAACTTCTCCCCCTTGCAGGCAAAGCAACCCTGGGGGTCCCATTCTGCAAACAAGCTCCATCTTCACAGAAATAGTTACATGTTAATTCCAGGGAAAGTACTGTAACCTCTCACCTGTTCCTAAAATAAATGCCTCTTTGCAATCTTACTCTCAAAAAAGGAAGGAGGAGGAGGAGGAGGAGGAGGAGGAGGAGGAGGAGGAGGAGAAACAACCTCCTGTTTTTCCATGGAGTTTGGGAGACCCACATTATCCTGTCTGATGTTCACAGACATTGAGTTCTAAGAATCAGTGCTCATTTCTCTTTCTCACTGGGCTATTCAAGACCGTCTCAGGCCTTGGGAACCTAAATTTCTAATAACCTACAGGGGCTTGTTCATTCCCTACCCACATATACACATATACCTCTCTGCCAGGATGTGTTCAGAGGATTATCCTTTCTACTTAATGAAATAAAAACTCAACCTCTCTCCCCAATAACAAGGTCTTCCCACATACCCACTACAGCAACTACCTCCTCTCTACAGGAGGGGCCCATCCCGGCAAGCACAGTGTACCATTTCACAGATTTCACCTCACCTCTGGCCAGGTTTTCAATATCTTTCTCCACCAGCTGAGTTCCTGTGACATCCAAGGTAAGCCCTTCTTCGCCTGGGATATAGGGGGAGGTAAGAAGGATTTTGTCTCGGGAGAAGGCTTGAGAGGGGAGGGGTGAGTATCCCGGGACCTATACCAAGTCACGGACCTACTCCAGACCCTTCTGCTTTTAGAGAAGGCAGTTACAAGCGGTCAGCACTACACACCTTCTAAGCCATCATTTTAGGGAGTAGGAGAGTGGGCCCCAGGGAGATAGGATATCCTAGGGAAGGAAATGCTTTGACCTATTTCAGATGGGTGAGGTGATCTCTCCATTTCCTCTTAGTATGTCCACTACCCTTATCGGAAAAACCCCAAAGGGGGTAGCTCTGGAACCTGGCCTGCATCTCCCCTGCAACATTTAAATAGTAAGTGGCAGCCTCTTGCTCTTGATTGAAACCGCCTCACAAGCCTGTGGAAACCTGTGCGACGTGGGTCCCACAGCCCGGCGGCGAGTGGGGCTCAAAGAATCTCAGTGCTCACCTCGGTCTGTATTTGTGGGACTTGGCTGGGAGATACTCCTTTGGTCTGAATAGGATTTCCTCGTTTCCAAATCATCGGCGGTCGAGTGATTGTCTTCCTTATCTGGTTCTTAAAGGCAATAAACCGAGTTTCAAGGAGAAGCAAAGAAATTGTGACCCCGATACTGCCAGCACTGCCGCGGTTGGGGCGCCCAAGCCCTAATTAAAAACGTGGTGGCCGCCTCTGGTTCCCGACTGTGAGCCCAGGCGCGCGCCCTGAGGCTTTGGGCAGGGTACTCCCTCCCCCGCACATGGTCTGCTAGTCTTGCGGCTTCACGCCACTCCCCAGCCCCTCGAAAAAGAGCGAGACGAGCAGCAGAGCCCACCAGGGACGGGCGACCTACATCGTACGCAGATACTGGGGCACCGCGAGCGCGCGTGGCCGCTGGGTCTGTCCGCGCGATTCCCGCGGAGATCGCAGCCCAGGCAGCGGCCTAGCGCGTAGTGTGGTGCGTCAGGAAATTGTACTGGCTTGGTTGCCTTCGCTTGCCCAGATTTCCAAGACCCCTCCTCTGCTGGCAACCTGGCCTGAGCCAAGTGCAGGCTCCCCCGCCCCCCACAGTGGGCCGACGCTTCCGGGGTATCCAAGCGCGCAGCCAAGCTCGCTCATCCTTCGCCCAGACCTGGCCCGGCCACCGGGAACCCTGAAGACCAACACACTTGCTGAATAAATGAGGGAACCTGAAGGAGATGCAGGCGTGATTTTTTTTTTTTTTTTTAAGATTTTAACCCTCGTAGGAGGTGTACTGGAGCATGTGTGTATGTGTGGTGGAGAAGGTAGGTTGGTATTGTTTTTTTAAGTAATCAGCCCGTGGGAGTTGTTAGGAGTTCTCAGCTTCCCTTTTCTTTCATTATTTTTCTTTCCTTCTCTCTTTCTTTCGCTTTTTCTGGGTCTCTCTTTCTGCCCTCGGCTTCCCTCGCTGGCCTCTTTTGGGCCTACCCTCTATTCGCACCCCCTCCCCTATCACAGTGGCCAGAGGCCTTGGAAGGCGTTACCGTGGGCCTCGGGGGTGCAGAGGTAGGAAGCAGTGGGCCCCAGCGCCGCCGCGGCGCTCTTCACGTGCTCATCCCTCTCCGGCGCGTACACCTGCTGCGGCCGAGAAATGACAAGCGATTAGGGGGGCTCCTGGTGGCTGCCGGAAACCGCCCAGTCCCGCCCCGCAGCCAACAGGAAACTCCTAGGAGGTAGGGGAGGGTGGCTTGCCCGCGGGACCTAAGGGCAGGGGTAGCGGGGACGCACGTGGCGCACCCTTGTGCCCTTGCGCCCTTGGAGTCTGTCACTGTTGTAGATTCAGGTAATTATTGGCCCTCGCGAAAAAAAATACTCGAAACATGAAGCGGTTCCCAAGCCAAAGGCCATTCAAAGCCGCCCCGGTTCTCTGCGCTCGCCTCATTTCCCCCATTTCCCCTCCTGCCCAGGCCTGGGTCCTATCCTAGGCAAAAATGATGCTTTCACATCCGGTTAATGATTCGTGTTTTAATGAACCGAATGGAAATGTATAGGTGTGCGCACCCACTTTCAGGAAGGTCAATGATTCCGGCCTAGCCACAACCTGTTCCTCCAGCCCCAGCCCTGCCAACATTAGAACCCCCTTGCGCCCCGCGCACGGTCCAGAGACAGTTTCCCAGCATCAAACCCTGTGAACGGTTCCTAATGAGGGAGTGTGAAGAGACTCGGAAAGCTGCTGGTTGGGGTGAAGGAAGATTCCTAGGACTCAGTACTGCTAGGATCCTAAATGGGAAGAGGACACCCTCTCCTCTCGCTACCCACTAGCTCTCCTTGGAGTATGAGAGCGTTTCTCTCTTGGTTTAAGTCCCTCTCTTTCCTCGTTCTTCCTCTAGAACCCTTTTATTTCTCTCTGGTGTCTGGCAATCTCTGCCGGTTCCCATCCTCACACCTAACAACAAACACAAAGCACACACACTCCCCAGGCTTGCCCCCGATCTTCCGAAACCTCACTCGGGGCCCCAGGACCCCAATTCCACAGAGAACCCAAGGCTGGGCCTGCTGGGAGCAGCCGGGGCTGCTGCGCAGAACAAAATTCGGGCCTCCCGCCGCCCACTTGGGGTGCTTTACATGAGAGTGGTGGGGTAAAGGGGTAGGTGCTACCGGCTGAGCGGTCTCTGAGCTCACCTTGGCCGTCGTGGGGCCTCCCAGGGGCCCGCAAGACTCTCGAAGCTCATAGCCGCCGCTTGGCGGGCTTCTCTCGGGTCTCCGCACCACATCATCCGCTGCCAGGTCACTAAATGCAGACCCGCCAGCTGGGGGAGGCCCGAGGCGGCGCCGGGGCCGAGGGCTACCGCCATCGGGAGAGTCTGTGGGGCCATCTGCGCCTGAGGAAGCAGCAGAGAGGGGCCCAGTGGGCTGGTCCCCGTCTGGGCCACCTCCCGCGCTGAGCGCACTAGGTTCGGTCTCCTCCTGGGCACCCTCATCGTCGGGAAAACGGTTGGATTCCACGTCCACCTCCGGCTCATCCGCGGTGTCCACGTCGGGCGAGGCGGAATGGTAGCTGGAGCTGCCCTCGCTCAGAAAATCTGGGCTCACGTAGCCGCCGCCTGTCCCCGCGCCTGGCCCTGGCCCACGAGCAGGCCCCGCGCTGTACACCTCTCGGGCGCTACCATACAGCTTGGCAATACTCTCGGTGTCCTTGACCACAGGTCGGAAGGCAGACACGTAAGAGCCCTTGCGTGCTGGCGGAGGCGGTGGAGGGGCCAGGGGGGGCAGGGGTGGTGGTAGTGCCTCGTCAGCGCCGTCCTCGTCCAGGGGCCCGCGGGACAATGCACTCGGGCAGCGCTCCTCAGCTCCGAGGCCACTGTCCTTGGCTGACTCAGCACCGTCCAGGGGCTCTGGGCCGCCGCCGCCAGCAGCCGCCGCCGCTGCCGCCGCCGCCGCTGCTACAGCAGCCGCTACGGCCTTTGCTTGGCTCTGCGCGGCGGGGTAGGGCGGCACCGGGAGACTGCCTGCAGCTGGCCAGAACATGGGGAACGTCGGGTACACAGTGGCGGCGGCCGCCGCTGCAGCTACCGCTGCTGCATCCTTCGCTGCCCCAGAAGGTTGATGCCCCCAGAACATGGTACCGCCGCCCGGGCCGGCCCCTGCTCCTGGGGGCAAGTGGCCGGTTCCCGGGCCACCTGCACCGGCACCAGTGCCCGCGCCGCCGCCGCTCCCGGTGCCAGGGCCGCCCTTGGGTTCACCTGCACCCAATACTGGGTCGTCCTTTTTGGGGCATAGGCCGAAGGCCGTGGGAAAACCATAAGGATGAGGGAAAAGTGGCGGGGGCAGCTTTTGCAAGAGGCCAAAGCCTTTGCTGGGCACCGGGATCACGGGGTAGCTACGTACGCCTGCGCTGCCACCAGGCCCTCCAGGGCCTGTCGGGCCGCTAGCTCCTCCCGCCAGGCCAAGTCCGCGCTGTGGGTGGGGAGGAGGTGGACCCGGAGGCCCGGCCGCCTCATCTTCACCACAGCGCAGGCTTTTGTGGGGCGGTGGGCCTGGGGCCATTTCGGCGCACCCTGGACCCCCGCCACCACCGCCACCAGTTCCACCCTTCCCTTGACCACCGGACCCGCCATTAGCGCCTCCTCCGCCACCTCCTTGCAGCGAGAAGGTCCGCTTGCGCGTGCCCCCATTAAACATAGCCTTGACGTCCTCCCAAGCGTGGCTCAGTTCGTCTGTGGCCGACTTGTCACTGAGTTTGAGGTGACGACGCCAGGAGTTGAAGTTGGCGGCGTCTGGCTGAGTATACTTGGCATCGGGTGTGCGGTGCGAGTGGAAGATGAACTTGTTAGGCGAGAAGTACATGCTGCAGTAGCCGCACTTGATGCACTTGGCACGCGAACTGTTGTAGCGCGCAGGGATGAAGCTGCCACGCGAGCCCCAAGCACACTCATGCACCACATCAAAGGCGAAGTTCTCGGGCAGTTTGGGTGGTTTGTGCTCGCCCAGGAATGACTTGCACAGGCGTTCGGCCTCACGCTTGGTGATCATGCCGCAGCGGCGCGAGGAGATGGGCATGGCCCCGGCCCGACGTAGAATCTCCAGCTGCACCGGCGTACACTGCACGCACGTGATACCCAGAGCCACTCGTCGGTTGTGGATCTCATTGTAGCTGTAGTTCTTGAGAAGAGTGTTGGAGATTTGCGCCAGGCACAGGCGCTCCTGGCCGTCGATGACAAGAGACACGATAGGCACCCCATACAGCGACGTCTCTCCCACCTGGTTAGGTTTGAGGGCGCTGGAGCCCGAGTAAGGCTGCAGCTCCTGTTTGGAGTTTGGAGAGGAGCTGCCCTCGCGCCCCGGCCCCAGCTGAGTGGTGAGAGCCTCCATGCCGCCGCTCCTAAGAAATAGAGAAAGCAGAGAGCAGATGAGCCATTTTCAGCGCCTTCGCCTAGTCCCGGGCCCGCCCAGCTGGGCGCGCCAAGTCGGGCGCACCGAAGGTATTGGCAGTGGGGATTCAAGCTCAGTTGTTCCCTGGACCGGCGCCTTTTGTTATTCAGACCCGTGGTGGTGCCGGAACTAAAGCCCCTGGGGTTTGAGGTAGGAGAAGGGGTAATGAAGACCTCAGAAATGCCCCAGCTGCAAGAAACCCAATTCCTTTTTTTGTATTGGGAAGGAAGTGGGACCCAGAGATGGAGAGTGACTTGCCCAAGGCCACACAGCAATGCCATTGCGAAGTCCAGGCTTTCTGGCGCCCAGATCCACGCGCCTTCAGCCACCCTCGCAACCTGCCCTGCCGGCCCGGACTTCGGGGACGGTGGCCCCTCTGCTCAGTCGCGCATGCACGTGGGCGGGAGGGGGCAGTGCAAGGAGCAGGGAGGCGAAGGAGGGGCGGACACTGCCCATCTCCAGACTGCAGGAGGTGGGGTGGGGGAGAAGGAGGAGGAACCCAGGGCTGCTTGGGAGGGGGAGAGACAGAGGCGACCGCTGTTCGTGGTGCTGAACCCTACCCTCTTCAAAGCAGGCGCCCAGACCCAGGGCCGCCCCCACTGCACCTAGCTCGGCGCTGGCCGTTTTCCCAGGACAAAAGTGTGGGTTTCCACAAACCAGAGCTTCTTTTCTCACGCCTAGCACCCCGCGTTCATTGAGCAGAAAGATTCTGGCTGGATCTGTAAATGGTTTTCTTTTCGGCCGTCAGTGGGTCCAGGATTGTGCAGTTCCTAACAACTGTGCTCCAGACCAAAGCTAGTTTCCATCTGGGTCAGTGCATGGGACATAGAGGTTCTCAAAGAAGTTATTCAGAAGCCACTTTGCCTTCACTTCCAATCTCCCACTTTCTGAGGTTTCCTCCTTCAGATGTGTCTTTCCCATTCAGGCCACATCCAGGCTCCAGGAGGCCCTGGGTTGCTTCTTGTGCAGGCGACTCTTCCCTGAGTTTCCTTCAAGTCCCGCTGTCCTGGCTCATATAGGCTAAGAGGAATCCTGGTGGGTCTTGAAGCCACAGCAAAGCTCCAGGCACGAAAGGTGCTGCTGGTCTCTCACTTTGCTCTTTGGCTGAGGCAGTAGGTGCCACCTCACCTGCAGACTACAGCAGCCGGGAAAACTGGAAATTGATGTTTAGGGCCTTCTAGGTCGCCCTGCCCAACCACGTGTCCTTAGACACACAAGGCTGCGACCTGACCCAGGGCTGCAGGCACTCCTGTGGCCGGGCAGCCTAAACCGGAGGGCTCCTCCCCCAAACTCGGCCTGGAAAGGAAAATTCATTTTCAGAGGGGCCACTTCAGCAGGACAAGTGGCTTGAGTTCAAAAGCCTTCAGTGAAGAGACTGAAATATTCAGTCTTTCTCATTCCCCTATTTGCTTAGGTGTGCCCCATTTGTTGATCTTATCTGTCCCTGAACTGTTGGTCTCTGTCAGCTCGCTCCTGTTTCTCCCATCTGTCTTGTACCTTCTTCAAGTATCAAGCTATTTATCTATTAACTGTTTCATCTTTATCTCTTGTAATCAAACTGAAACAAGTTGACCCTCCCTTCGAATTGAAGTCTCTTGTAACATTTTAGGAGGCAGAAAACCACTATTCTAACTCCCTAGCTGAGGGGTCAACAAGATAAGCCGCGCGCCCCCAGGGAGGGCTCTCGGGCAGGCTGTGGAGGTGGCTAGGGGATCAGCGGCTCTGGGAAATGACTATGGCTTCTTGGTTCCCCGAAATCGGCAAGTGTGCGTGGCCCGCATACAGTGAAGAGAGCACCCTGAGCCATGCGCATCCTCCCCAATCTGAGGTCCTGGGTCCCCGCGGTATTTTTCCGAGTAAAAGAAGGGGGGCTCCGGGCCCTGGAGCCAGAAGAAGAAGGGCCCTAGGAAAGTAATAGTATTTGGGGGGCCAAAGCGAAAGGCCGTATGAAGGGCCGTATGCAGCGACAAGAAGCAGTGGCCAGGAGAGCTCCAGAACCCTCTCCGGCTCCTGGAGCTTCAGGGATGAGCTTGGGGAGGATAACGAGCCGGAAGGCGGACAGCGGTGGGAACCAGGCGGTAGAGTCGTTAGGTATAATAAAAACAACAGCCATAAGAGTCCAAATCAGAACTAAACGAAAAAAAAGCTGTGGCGGCAGGGCACGGGGGCGACGGGTTACCGGTAGCGGGTACTCACCGTGCGGCGGCGGCTGGAGCCGGGCGAGCGGTGCGCGGAGGTGCGCGGCGGGAGTAGGGGCGGGAGGGAGTCCGGGATCCGCCGGGCTCTCCGGGTGACGGCGCGGCCCCTCCCCGCGCGCGCGCACAGCCTAGCTCCCCGGCTCCCCGCGCTCCCACCCGCGGCCCCTCCCGCTCTCAGCAGGCGCTGGGCGCCAGGGCTCTGGGCGCGGAGAAGTGTGCCCTGAGCCGCTGTCCCCGAGGCCGGGGACTGGCCCGTAGAAGAGGCGGAAGCCTAGAGCTCATGGCGTGGCGGCGGGCACCGCGCGGTCACAGCCGGAGTGGCGAGGCCAGCACTGGGCGGGCGCGCCTGACAGCTGCGAGCCAGGGCGCCACACCCACCGCCCGCGCATCACTCGCGCCCTCCCCGGGTCCACCCGCCCGCGGGCCACGCGCTGCGCCCGCTGCCTCTTGGTAGCCCCAGGGCCTGCGCGCCCCAGGTAAGCGGCGTCACACCTGCGCCCCACGTCCCGCACCTGCGGCCCGCGCTAGCCAGAGAGGCCAAGTGGGAGGAAGGGCCTAGGACCCTCAAAGTTTGCCCCCCAAGAACAAAGTGGGGAGGGTCCAGTGCTCCAAGCCAAAGCGCCAGAAGCGGGCCCAGCAGGGCCGGGGATGGAGTTGAGAGCGACTCAAGAGAAAGGGGAGCAGGGAGGAGTACCTTACTTTCCTGCTGCAGAGCAGTGCAACCAAGAGTGGCCCTAGAGAGACCTTAGGGTTGCCAGTGGCTGGGATCGTGACTAGGGTACCGGGAGCAGGAGGGAGCAGACGGGGGAAGGGGCAGATCCGTCCCATACCCGTTTAGGCGAGAGGCATCCGGAGCGCTGTAGTTTGGGGAGGGGACTCAAAACTAATTTTGCCTTCCACCCCCCCAAACATTGAATGACTCCCTTCACCATTACCCAACAGGCCTAGGGCAAGAAGCCAAGTCATCTTTGGGAGATTTGGGGTCAACTACTCTGTCAATGTTGCTATCTCAGTTTTCCAGTGTCTGTGCGTGTTCAACGCCTGAGCAACAGCCTCTCTCAGCTCGTTCTTTCTCCCCAAAGCTCCATTATCATTTCATCTCCCCTACCCAACCTCTCTCTCTCTCTCTCTCTCTCTCTCTCCCTCCCTCCCTCCCTCTACCCCTTTGGGTTTCCATCTTCTCTCTCAATCTCGGTCTCTACTTCCTTTGAGTTACTAGTGATCCCCTCTCCACCCTTCCTTGCCCGCATTCAGGCGCCCCCTTGGCCGCTCCCCCCTTCCTGCCCCGGTGGCATTAAGTGTCCTTAATGGACACGTTAATTAAACTGTAATTAATCATACTGTCCAGCCCAAGTTTGAACAATTACCCTAATCAAACAGAAGTTAATAATGGCAGGGATGGCCTGGGGCGCGGCGGGCCGCCCGGGCAGGGGGCGCAGCGGCCACGGCAGCTACCGGCGGTGGCAGAAGCGGAGAGTGCAGCCTGTCCTTGGAACTCGGGCGGCGCCATAAATCTTCCGCGGGTAGAGGCGCAGGGTCGCCCCCGCCCCCTAGTTTTCCTTCCAGCTCTGGGTTGTGGGCCCTCTTCCTGCGTTCCAGATTCTCTGGAGTTTCTCTCCCCTTCTCCTTCGCTTTTCCCCCACCCCTACTTTTCTTGCTCCCTCCTCCACCCCCTTCTACTCTCCTTGCTTCAGGGACCCTAGGAAGGTCTCTGGAGGCTCATAAAGATCTTTCTGGCCTAGCCTTGGGGAGAGGAGCTGCAAGGCCTGGCCTGGGGGCTCACCTCCCCCCATCCCCAGACGTGTTCTTTGAGGCCTCAAAACCCACTCCTAAGTTTGAGGGCTCTGCGGCCTCTTCAAGATCAGGTTCTTGCTTTCGCCTCCCTCAGTCCACCCCCAGTTCACTGTTTTCTGTCCGATTTGCCTTGTGGTCTGCTCAGCCCCTTTCTCTCTCTCTGGCCCCTCCATTCGCGCCTTTCCCTGGCACTGCCTCTGTCCGTCTCCAACTCTGTGGTTCTCTAAACCCACCATTCCCTCAGAGGACAACAGGAACCTATTTTCCGCCCCAGTCCGAGAGCTATCCTCAGTTCTCATCCGCTTGTCTCCCCTCCCTTGGCCCAGGTTCCCCCTTCTTGTAATTACAATCCCACTTGGTAATTATTCTTAGCCTTCTAATGATTTTTTTTTTTAAAGGAACCTCAGAATCGGTAAGGTAGTGACAATGAGCCTGGACGCCCCTAGGGTGGTGGGGTGGGAGTAGAGAGGATGGGCCTGCCTATTCTGCCTCTATTGTATTGCAAGGGCCAACAACGCCTCTGGGGCTGGCCTCTGGGGGTTCCCGGCAGCCTGGAAGAGCCCTCCCCGCCCGACCTGTCCTACAAAGGATTGCACCCTAGGCTACCGCACCAGGGGGCGTGCAGTGTCACCTCTGCTCTTTATTCAGCACTAAAGAACGGACAGCTCCTCCTTTGGGCCCAGAGGCTGCAGATCCGCTGAGCTATCTGGGCCTTGGTTTAAGCCAGAGAAAGATCGAAAGCACCTGGAGAGAGACCCAGGAAGCGCTGCTGCTTGGTGCTGGTCTCCCGGGAGCCCGTCATGGGGTTCAGGGTTGGAGCTCTGCTCTGGACCAACGACCAGAAGGTTAATGTCAACGTGACTACATTTTATGGTTTGCAAAACCGATTCTCACAGCAGCTACGGGAATAGATTTTGATCTTTTATTTCCATTTTATAGGTAGGAAACTATGGGCCAGGCAGTGGAAGCCAATCCACCCCACGTTCTTCAGTCACTAAGACAGGTGGACTGCTCTAGACCCAAAGCGCCTGGCGTGCTGCGGAGAAGGGCCTAGCTCGGTGAAGGGGCCGTCAGGAGTGTGCAGCGCTGTGCAGCTCACGAAGTTTCATTATCGCCAAGGCCTCGCTGCTGCTCAGGTTCAGGAAGCCAGTGAGTGGCAGAGCTGGGACTTGAACCCAGACTCCGACGGCTATGTGTGGCACCCCTTTTCCACACTGTGGTTTCTGGATCCTGCGGCCCTGTCCAGAGCAGGGGAGCCCGTGGAAGACATGGCTCTTAGCCTCCCTGGTCCCCATTACTAGGGATTTTTTTGGTCTCTTATCTGCCGTCCGGTGGCACCAGGGGTCGTGGAGCCGGACTTGGGATCTGGAACGGTACTGGTATGCTCGTCGCAGCCCCCGCCAGGCCCGCGCTGCCTCCGAGTCGCCGGCGTCGCGTCCACGCGGCCCGGCCTCTAGCGCCCATTTGGGCTCTGGCTTGGGCTGGGGCTGGGCGGCCGCGCCTCCTCCGCAAGCACATATCTTTTACCAGTTGAATTAACGGCAGTTTTCGTCAGTTAATTAGGTTTAATTTACATAATTAGTACAGTATAAAGAGGATTGGGGATAATCATGGGGTACGTAGCGCTTACTGTGTAAACACGTATTCTGAATTAAAAATCAGATGTAATTAAGGCGCGCAGGCCCTGTTTAGGCAGGGTTTTAATTGTAATGAATTTCTAATTAACACTCAATGATTGCCAAATGCAAAGGGCTGTAAAATTTTCTTGTAGTTTTGCTAATTTATTGTTTACTTAATATCTGGATATTAATCTGACGGCCACATAGACCACCGCTCAGCTCGCCAGCGGAAGCCCAAACAAGTGAAAGAGGTTGGCTGGGGCCTGCTGGACCCCAACCAAGAGCAAAAGTGAGGTCGAAAGGAGCTGGCCTCAGAGCTCCAGGCCCACCTCATCCCTTGTCCACTGAACCCTGGAAAGGGCTGGGCCTTGTGGGAGTCTCACACTCCATATTCTCCTGACCAGACCATATTCTTTGGGAATGCGGATGGGACCAATGCTCCTCTCAGCAGGAGATTCCTTGTTCCAGGGAAACAGGAAAGGGAGGGAAAAGAGTCAAAACCTCCATGTGTCCAAATGCGGTTCTTCTACTGACCCTGAGAGGCACTGAACACCTTGGCTTTGTCTCAACATCTGCATATGTAGGGTGGGCACACAGGCCAGCACTCAGTAGGACTGAAGGATTCATAGGGAGTCCCCAAAACTCCAACCTGTGACCATTATTCTTCTGGAGTCCTATGGAGGGGTGGAGCTTGGGGGGCTGCTTGGAGGTAGGTGCTTAAGCTTAGGAAGATGGGCAGAGCCAGGAGGCCATGGGAATTATTAGAAGGTCTTGGGTCCTGGCTCTGCCCATCCCAAGGCTCTCTTCGCACTTGGGGCTGGGGGCAGGCACTAAGGAAGGAACTCAGGACCTGCCTTCTTTGCCCCCCAGAGCCACAGCACAGGTATGAGAGAAAGAGGGGGTGAGCAACTCCAGGGTCCCCCTCTCTCCAGGAGTCTCTCTCTCATCCAGGTCTCCAGTTTGGGTTTCTGCGTATTCCATCTGGCTTTCTGGGTGAGGAGCTCCTCTGCTGTCAACTCCAGCATAGCTACATGCCTCTTTTGAAGGTCCTCTGGTGGTAGGGGTGGGGGTAGGGACAGTGTAGGCACTTGGAGTCTCACACCAGCCAGGGAAAAAACACACCAAGCAAATTGGCTATCATCCAGAGACTCTGCCCATGGAGTAGGCAGCCTTTTACCCCCTCCCCGCACCTGCCTTTCAGGCTCACAGGTCTGTCCTTGCCACTGTGCAGGGCCTCCAGGTCTAAGCCCGCCTGCTCCAGGTGCTTCAGCCTCTCTGTCTCATGGCTATTCTATTTTCCTTATTGGATTGTTGACAGGTTACTCTTTCCCAGTCACTTATTGGTGAGTGTTTTCTGTCTCTCATGCCAGAATGCGTCATTTCTTATTTTACACCCAGGGTCTGGCACATAGTAGATAGTTTACATGCTTGTTGAATAAATGAATAAACAGCATTTGAGTGTGAGGACTGTGAACTCCAGCCCAGGTCCCAGCTGACTTGCTGATGATAGTGACCACTTCTATTGGGGTCTAGTGGCCAATCTGGTTCTAAGGTTCTAACACCATCCTCTGCTCCTGGATGGTGTTATGGAGGCCTTGGGATTCCCACCTGCCCTAGACTCAAGCAAGGCTACTCAGAGTCCTCGGGAGTGTGTTCTTGGAGGTGGAGAGCAGCTGGCAGTCTTGCTGAGCTCCCTCTGGTTGCAAAGGGCTTCCTTCCCAGGGCTCCTCTACTTTGTATGGTAAGGGAGCTGCTGGAGAGAGAACAGATTCTGGGGCCATCAAGGAGACATGCTCTGTTTGTCTCCAACCCTGCATCTGGACAGTAGTCATATGGATTGCAGGAATGTCATGAGGATTAAATGAGGTGCTGGGTGTACAGCATATAGCCACAGCTAGGACCTTAGGGAGATACCTAGGGTGTGGGATGTAAGGAGTTGCTTACTCTCAGGGTCCTGAAAGTCTTCTCCTTAGCACTAGCCCTGTGCAAAACAGGTGGCAAGGAGTTGGTGCTCCCCATAGTTGGTGCTCCCTTTCCTGACAACCTCAGGTTGCTTTGGGAGAGTTGCCTGAATATCAGCGGAGGCAGCTCTAGGCCCAAGACTGGGATGCTGGGCAAACTATAGGATACAACAGTGGCTGGAGAAAGAACGAGGATTCCAGGCCACCAGTGCTCCACAGGCTCCCTGATCCCAGGGAACACATTATTCACACAGAGACATTATTCACACAGCATAGACTCTTCCAGTTGAAGTGTACAATACAATGATTTTTTGTATATTCACAAAATTGTGTAACTCTCACCCTCATTTTCCTACCCTCCTCTACTCCTAGGCAACCAATAATCCACTAATCTGTTTCTGTAAATTGGCTTATTCTAGACATCTTATATAAATGAGACATACAATTTGTGGTCCTTTTATGACTACTTCTTTCATTTAACATGCTTTTAAGATTATCCATATGGTAACGTGTATCAGAATTTCATTCATTTTTATTACCAAAATAATATTCCATTTATTATTTATTTATTTATTTTTACTTTGAGGGATATATTGTTTTTACTTTTGGTTATTATGAGTGATACTGCTGTGATCATTGATATACATGTTTTTGTGTGGCTGCATGTTTTAATTTCTCTTGGGTACATACATAGGTGTGGAACTGCGGAGTCACTCTGTAACTCTTTTTTTTTTTTTTTTCCGGCATTGGGTGTTAAACTCAGGGACACTCTACTACTGAGCTATCCTGCCAGTCCTTTAAATTTTTTTTTTTTTTTTATTGAGACAGGGTCTTGTTAAGTTGCTGATCCTGGCCTTGAACTTGAGATCTTCCCGCCTCAGCCTCCCCATTTGCTGGAATGACAGGTAAATGACATCATGTATGGTTTGCAGGAGTTCTTTAAACATTCTAGATGCAGGTCCCTTGTCAGATATCCAGTTAGCAAATATCTTCTTCCATTATATGAGTTCTCTTTTCACTCAGTATTTTCTTAATGGTATTCCTTAAAGCACAAAAGTTTTCATTTTGATATGTCCAACATTTTTTTACATTTTGCTGGCTTTGCGTTTGACATCATCTCTAGGAAGGCTTTCACAGGAGACTTCTATACTTTCTTTCTTTCTTTTTTAGAGAGAGAGAGAGAGAGAGAGAGAGAGAATTTTTTTCTTAAATTCTCGGCAGACACAACATCTTTGTTTGTATGTGGTGCTGAGGATTGAACCCAGGCATTCGCATGCCAGGCGAGTGCGCTACCGCTTGAGCCACATCCCCAGCCCTATACTTTCTTTTAAGAGGCTTATAGTATCAGCTTTTAACTTTAGTCTGATCCATCTGTGTTTTTAAATATTTTTTTTTTTTAGTTCTTGATGAACCTTTATTTTATTTGTTTGATGCACTGCTCACACCCGCAGGCAAGTGCTGAGCCACAACCCCAGCCCTGATCCATCCATTTTGAGTTAATTTCGTGTATGATGTGAGGCAGGGGTCCCAGCTCATTTTTCTGCACATGGATATCCCGTTGTCTCGGCACCATTTGTTGGAAGATGATTCTCTCTCCATTAAGTTGTCTTAGTACCCACTGTTTTTTCTGGTCTGGAGAAATGACTCCCCTCAGAGAGACTGTAGCAGCCTGGCTAGGATTTCCAGTGAGCAAGTAGGTGGCCCATTGGGACAGATGGCTTTCCCAGAGTCTCCCAAACCCCAGCAGTGCCCAGGATAGGCGCTGGAGACACTGTCAGTTCCTGACACACTCTCTCAGCACCTCCTGTGCGCCAGACCTGGGGACACAGTGGGAACTGAGGCGAGCTGGCCTGCGCTTTGGATCTCACATTCCACAGGAGGAGAAAAGGAAGATCACTGTGATGTCCATAACTGATGACAGCAGCTGTGAAGAAGAAGAGAAGCAGGTAAGAGGAGAGAGGGGTGAGGCTGGGGCTGAGTGGCAGTGGCCGAGGGAGGAGGGCCACTTTTCTATTTCAGTTGATACCAGATAAGGGACACTGTGTATCTGGCTCTGTGCTGGGCAGGCCCTTGATACCTGTCATCTCCTTTCATTCTCCTCTTATCCCTTAGGATGCCTGCATGCCCATTTCACAGAGTGGTGATTTCCTAAAGCCACATAGGCAGGAAAACAGCAACCCTAAGACTTGAGCCAAGACTTGTCTGAAGTGAAGGCTGCTGTCCCAGCAACAGTGGCCTCCCTGTGAGATGTAGGCTGAGGAAGAAGGCTGGGTGGGTTCCCAGGGGGGTCCATCTCTCCTAGGGAAGGAAGATAAAAAACTGGGGAGGCAAAGGCACTGGTTATGTAGGTCTGTATGTATGTGGGGCAGGGATTCCTGGCAGGAGGAAGGGTAGAAGCTTTAGAAGTATTTTGTGCATGTCACAGTCAGCAGCAGGGATGATTTAATGATATCAGTGACATCCACAATGCTCATTACCCTTTTTTGGCCAATAGGAAAACTGAGGCCCAGAGAGGGTAGGTCTCCTCCCTGGGGAGCCAATGGAGGAGCAAGACTCGAATCCAAGTCTGTGTGACTCCAGGTTCATGCCCATCACAGCTCCATCTCATTTCTTCCCCTACAGGGTTGCCAAAAGGGACCCAGGAGGCTACAGGGCAAAATAGGAGGGCTGAATTTAGGTGTCAGAAGCTCACCTTGAATCCTGCCTCTCCCATCACCTAGCTGACCAAGAGACTTAAAATATTTTAAAATGCATTATTTTATTACAAACTGGTACCTGTTCATCGTGTTACATTTGAAAAATGCAGAATGGCAGAGAGAAAATCAGCGCAGCCACTACCCTCCCACTCCAGTGTGTACATGTGCTCTTGGACGTGTCCATTCTCTGACGGAGGCTCCAGGCAGGTACTGAAGCTCCATGAAGCCCTGGGTGCCCACAGCCCACTTCATTTATTGAACCTGGACTCCTCAGGCATCTTCTGAATCCTGGCCCAGCTCTTGCCTCAGAGAGACAGTGCCAACAAACTGGTAAGGACAACACAGCAAGGTCAGACAGTGACCAGGAGCCCTGGTAACGGGAACCTCTGGGCTGGGCTCCTACTCCATGGGTGGGCCAGCCCAGGTGGGGGGTTGGGAAACCTCCCCAGAAGAACTGCATGAGGCCAAGGCTTGGAGGATGAACAGGCAAGAGACAGAGGATGGCCGGAAAAGTATACCCGGCAGAGGGAACAACCTGTGCAGTGGCTCAGAGGCAAAGCAGGATTGTCACATTTGGGGAGCAGAGCATCCACCCCTGTGATTGGGACATGGAGGGGGAGATAGAGGTGAGGATGACCACAATGTCCCTGGCCCTTGCAGGGTACTGGAAGGACCAAATGAGAGCAGGGTGAAGAAGTGTGCCATGCTCAGCCCACAAATGCAAGACAAATTTTTCAAGGTGATGTCTTAGCTTTTTTGCTGCTGTGACTAAAGGACTCAAGCAGCACAATTATAGAGGAGGAAGAGTTTATTTGAGGGCTCAGAGTTTCAGAGGTCTTAGTCCACAGAAGACCAGTTCCATTCCTCAGGGTTCGAGGTGAGGCTGAATGTCTTGGTGGGAGAGTGTGGCAGAGGGAAGCAGCTCACATCATGGTGATCAAGAAGGAGGGAGGGAGGGAGGGAGAGAGAGAGGGCGGGCTGGGGTTGTGGCTCAGTGGTAGAGTGCTTGCCTGGCATGTGTGAGGCCCTGGGTTCGATCCTCAGCACCACAAAAAAATAAATAAATAAAATAAAGTCATTGTGTCCATCTACAATTAAAAATGAACCAGAGAGAGAACTCTACTCTCCAAATATATACCCAAAGCCATGCCCCAGTTGCCACCTCGTCCAGCTACACGTTAAGTTAATCCTGTCAGGGATTAGTTTCCTGATTAGGCTGAGGCTATAACCCAATCATTTCTCCTCCAGACTTCCTTGCATTGTCTCACGTATGAGCTTTCCACCTCACATCCAAGCCATAACACATGGTATTTTTTTCTTAGAACTTTCTCCTCTCTGCCACCCTCATGGTTTTTCCAAGTGTGCCGTTGCTCTCCCTATGACCTCCTAAAAAAAGGGGGGGGGGATAAAAAGAACTGAGTATGGTGGTACATACCTGTAATCCCAGCGGCTTGAGAGGCTGAGGCAGGAGGATTTTGAGTTCAAAGCCAGCCTCAGCAATTTAGCGAGGCTGTAAGTAACCTAGCAAGACCTTGTCTCTAAATAAAATATTTTTAAAAAGGGCTGGGGATGTGGCTCAGTGGTTAAGCGCCCCTCAGTTCAATCCCCATATCCAAAAAAAAAAAAAAAATTAAAAGAGCAAAGAGCAAATTCCTAGGAAGGACCAGCAGCACTGGGTGCTTTTAACTAAGTCTGCGGGCAGGGGAGACTTTTTATCCCTCGCAAGTTAATGCAAACTGTTAGGGAGATAAATAAATGACAGAGCTGCCGATGGACTGTTGGGCTCAAAGGAGGGACATTTGTCTCACTTTAGAAGAAGGACCTGGAGGGCTCAGCCCCATCGACTCGTTCATTGTGCTGTTATCTGCCAGAGAGGTGGTGACACCAGAGCAATTAAGACAAACTTTGGTCTATAAGTTCGTGGCTGCAATCTCGTGGCTTCAAAACAAGACAAATGATACCGCCAAGGGAGGAAGCAAAGTCTTTTTCAGACTCTGTCCAAAGTCACAGCGGATATTTGTAGTTGTTCAGCAGAAAATTTGTCATTATGAGGCCTGGGCTCTGCCGGCTTCCCCTGAACCACATTCTAGTCCCTTTCTGTGGATTGTGCCAGCCCAGACTGTCTCTGGGACCAGTTGGCCTCGCCCATAGGGGCCTCGCCCACCGTGGTCCCACCCGCTCTGCCTGCTCCTTAGTTTACAACCGTCTCTGGCAGATCAGGGACATGGCATCTGCCAAAGGTGGAAGGGGATCGGGAAAAGCCAGCAAGTGCATTGCAACCCATCCCTGCCCTGGAGGGTCACTGACCTCACCCCATGTTCCATACTAGCAGCCAGTGTTCACCAAGGCCAGGCTTTGGGCCTACGTCCTAAGCCGTTCACTGCCTCTACTTGACTGGATTACCCCCAGAGACCCTTCCCTTCCTCCCGGCTCTCATCCCATCTCCATGCCTACTGCCTTTGCCACGGATCCCCAGGCTGAAGCCGGCCTTGGCCTCCCTCCTCCACGCCTCCCACCTGCGCTGGCTCCATGAAGTGAAAACACCTGATCCCCTCATGTGTCAGCTGGGACGTGGTCCAGATTCAGTCTTGGAAGAATGGAGTCAGGACTGTGCCTGGGCCACCAGTGCTGGCCCCTCATCCTCTCCTTTCCCACTGCTTGATGCCCTGCTGCTGGCCCTCCAGGATGCTGCCCCCCTCCCCCATCCTGACACTCATGGGCCCCCTGTTCTCCCTCCCCACCTTTTTCTGATACCTCTGTGGCTGAGAACATAGGCTCCCGTTCTAATGGGGACCAGACTAAAGGACGAAGCTCCAAGGGGAGGTTCATGCAGCAGTGGCTGAAAAGGGAGAATATCTTTGAGGTGGCATCTCGGCGCTCTGGGCTCTCCCATCCCAGGTGGAGGCAGCTGTCCATGCTCTTCTGGCCCATGTGACGAGAGGCGCCCGGGGAGCCCCCTGCTCTGCACCATCCTGAGGCTTCCCTTGAGGCTGTACGTGGGCCGCCCGAGCGGGCTGAGATCTGGAAACAGGTCTCCATCAAGATCCAGGTCAATTCGCCCCAGCACAAGGCCCCATGTCCTTGCCTCAGGCAGGGCACCCTTGGCTTCCCTCTGCCGGGCTCTATTGTCCAGCCAGACCACCTCCCCCTGGGCTGGGCCTTGGGCTGGGGCTCCGGGTCATACTGCTTTGGACCACAGGGCCTCTACCTGCCATGTGGGAGTAATGAGTAATTTCCTCTCTGTCCTCACTGCCTTCTGGGAGGATCTCCAAAGCCTGGGGACATCACATTTTCCAGATACGAAAACCAAAGACCACAGCAAGAGATGATGGGTCAAGCGCTGAGGAGGCTCTCACAAGCCTGGCCCAGGTGCAGAGGCCTCTCCCTTGAGTGCACTAGATCCTGGTTCCCCATCTTCCCCAGGAGCTTCCCTGAGGCTTGCCTGAGGCCTGAGCTGTTGATGAGTGGGCACCCCGAGGGCTGGACCGAGATGAGAAGGGCAGTGACAGTCCTGGGGAGGAGGGGCTTAGGTCTGAGGGCTCATCCCTCCCATGCCTCAGAGCACCTTCCCTGAGTCTGGGCTAGGTCCTGGGGATGAGATGAGTCAGACTTTTCCCTGCCTTGAATGCCTCACTTTGTACCCCGGGGATGGGGAGTAGGGGGTGGGGGGTTGAAGGGATAAAGAAGTTGTTCAGAGGGGTCCCCGAAAGAGGAGAGGAGTTAGTCATAAGGACAGGGTGAGGGTGGGAATCCAGGTGGACTGGAGAGCTCATTCCTTTTTTTTTTGGTCCTAGGGATTGAACCCAGCTATGCTTTACCACTGAGCCACACCCCCAGCCCTTTAAAAAATATTTTATTTATAAACAGGGTCTCTCTAAGTTGCTTAGGGCTTTGCTAAGTTGCTGAGGCTGGCTTTGAATTTGGGATCCTCCTGCGTCACTGGGATTCCACCCGGTGGGATTCCACCCAGGTGTGTGCCACTGTGCCTGGCTCTGGGGAGCTCATTCCTGGGTGGAGAGCTTCTTCCTGCCTGCTATGTTCCAAGCTCTCACCCTTCTGTGGCCTCTGGGGTGAGGGCAGCTCAGCCTTGGGCTGCAAAGAGGGACCACAGGAATGCTTAAGCTAAACAGGCTGAAGAGGGCCTTGCTTCCAGTCCGAGGGGTTATACAGAGACTCCCTCAGCACCCAGCTGCCCATCTTCCTGACTTCAAGCCAGGGAACTCTGAATCTTGGCCCATGAGGGAGTGGGTTCCATGAAGACATGAACAAAGCTTTGTGTGCATGCATGTGGGAGCACATTGTTCTGGGCTGGGGATATGCACAGGTGAGAAACCTGCTCTGGAACATGAGGGCTGGGGGGAGCTCCAGGACTCAAGAGATCAACCCCTGCACTGATGGATGAGGAAACTAAGGCTCACATAGGAGATATGTTTGGTCTGAGGCCACTGCGGCTGCTGGTCTCTGATCCAGGGCTTTGAGGCTCCATCAGGAGCAGCATTCTTGGTGCCATGGAGGGCACACTGAACCCACATCTCTGGGGAGCAAATCAAAGGGCATATCCCTATGCCCTGTTCCCAAAGGTACTGATATACTGTCTTTGCACACCAGAATTTAGGGAGGTTTGTACTAGAGAACAGGCACTATGTATACACATGTGAGCTCAAGTGTGCAGTACTTTTGGAGCTGATTCTGGAAACCTGGTTAAGAGTGAGGCCCTGAGGGCCAAACAGTACTTTGCTACTTACTTACTGGGTGACCTTGGGCAAGTCATTGCACCTCTATGGTTCAGTTTCTCCAGCCAGAAAAGGGGCAGAATAATACCACCAATTACCTTATGGGATTGTGGTGGGTATGAAATGAGCCCTAAGCAGTGCCTGCCTTGGGATACTGCTCATTCTTCCTACCTTCCCTGATTTGGGAACTGAGGATGACAGGCTGGCTGGGTGCATCTTCTCAAAGTAAGGATGAGCTTTATGTCTGTATCACATTCTGGGTTGGTCAGTTCTGTCTGAGGAGCCATTGGGCTTCCTTCCTCTCAGAGCGCCTCTTCGAAGGAAAGCCCACCGATCTGCTTTCACAGTCCTTCTGGCCTGAGCACTGGCCCTGGGAGCACAGTCTTCAAGGCTGGGCCTCATCAGACTTTGGACTTCCCCCGGCCCAGGGAAAGGGCAGGTGCTCAGTGAGATGACCCGTCGGCCTGAGGCCGGGCAGCTGCAGCTGGGACCTTGAAGCTTGATGAGTGGGAGTCTGGCCCGGGAAACTTAGTGAAGCTGCATGTAAGGCTGGCTCTTGGAGGGCCACTGGAGTGGACATGGGCTGGGAAGGACGGCTCCACCAGTCAGTCATTGTACATTGGGGCTATGGAGAGGAAGATAGACCAGACCCTCAGCCCCTGTGGGGCTTCTGTTCTAATGGAGGGCGGGGAAGATAGGGATAGAAGATAAATGAGTCAAACAAGTGGTTTTGGACACTGTTCCAAATGAAATGGAGGACAGTGCAGATAAGGGACACGGAGTCTGGGGGAGGGGAGGGAGGGCTGTGATTTCAATAGTGTGATGAGATGGGTCCCACTGAGGTGCCACTGGAGCTGAGATCTGCAGAGTGAAGACAGCTAGGTGGGCGCAAGAGGGGTCCAAGCACCAAGAACAAATGTCTCACTAGTTGGCACGACACGAACTGCTAGTAACAGGAAACCCCAAACAAAATAATTTAGTCTGAGCTCATTTTTCAGTCCATTGCAGTTGTTCCTCGGGACTCGCAGGATCCTCCATGTGGTGATTCAGGGATTCAGGTTCCTTCAGTGGTGTCTTAGCAGCTCAGCTCTGCCCACCCCCCACTGTAGTCATCTGTTTCCCTTTAGCAGGGGGATGGAGGCAGGGGCAGGATCTATCTAGGCTTCTTGGCCATCCTTGAGTTCCCTTGAGAAGACCTAGCCACATAAGTGTTGGGAGGCGTCTTCCCTGGCTCAGGGAGTGGCTTCCCAGCCCCAGCTCTACACTGTGGAGAGTGGCTGGAGGCCTCTGCCACGGCCCAGACTTGGGAGCATGCCTAGAAGCTCAAGGAGCAGCAAGGAGGTCAGCTGGCTGCAGTGAAGAGAGAAGTGGGGCGGGGCAGATGGTATGGTGTCACACAAGCCATCACTGGGTCTTTGGCCTGTTCTCTGAGTAACTGGGAGATCCTGGAAGTTCTGAGCAGGGGAGGGACAGATCTGCCTTATGTGGACATGGTCCCTCTAGCTGCTGTGTGGGGAACAGGGGGTGGGGGTGTGTGTGCTGGGTGGGGCCGTGGGGGGTGGTGGCAGACAGGAGGCTGGTAGGAGGTGGCTGCAATGGTCAAGTGAAAGGCTGTGGTGACCTGGACTAGGGTGGGAAGTGGTGGAACCAATATCCTTTGAAAGCCAGGACAGTAGGACTTCCTGGAAGGATGGATGCTGGGTAAGAAAAGCCAATCTGGAGCTGGCAGAGCAGCTTAGTGGGAGAGTGCTTGCTTAGTATGAAGGAGACCTGGGTTCAATCCCCAGCACTGCAAGCAGCAAGGAAACAAAAAGAAGGCAAGGCTGAGACCCACACTCTGGTGTGGACACTGGGGAGCTGGTGCAGATTTCTTTTATGGGGGGGAAGCAGTGGGAGGTTTTGGATATGGTTACGTGGGGGGCCAAGAGTTTGCTTTTGGATGTGTTGAGATGCTACTTAGGCTTCCAAGCGCACACTGGCCTCTCAGAGTCTCAGTTCCTTGCCTGGAAGGTGGTAAGGAGGCTACCTGACAGGATGGCTGAGTGGCCTTGGTGAGAGGGGTTCTATGGGTATGGACTCAGGACTGAGCGCAGCTGGTGGAGGGAGCTGGTGGTGTGTGTGGGGTGGAGGGAGGAAGAGGGGCCTCTCAGAATGTTTCCCTTTAGCTGGAGGATGGACGTAGGAGCGGGATCTGCACCTTACACCTTGGCCATCTTCTTTTCCGTTAAGAAGACCTGGTCATGTGGCCCATTAAATGCCTGGGCCTTTTTCTTTGTCTCCTGCTTCTTCTGGTCACCCAGGGTCAGATCATTGTGCTGGAGCTGGTGTCACTGCCAGGACTGCAGCCCCCAAGGGTGTGGAGCAAACTCCAGTCTAGTAAGGAGCCCACCGTGGCCCAAGGTTTGGGCCCTGGCCCGGGCTCACTACTCCTCACCCCTTGGTCCTAGCACCTCCACACTCTGGTTTTTCGTCTGTCAAATGCGCTGAGCTATGGCTTCATCACCCAGCCATGGGGAAACACTTGGGGTACTTGCAGGTGCCTGGATCGCACAAGCCACACAAGCCCCTGCCCAAGTGGAGAGCCCTGCGTGCCCTCGATCTTTGGTGA
This sequence comes from Marmota monax, assembly GCF_021218885.2. Lineage (NCBI taxonomy): Eukaryota > Metazoa > Chordata > Mammalia > Rodentia > Sciuridae > Marmota > Marmota monax. The sequence continues at coordinate 3,856,610 of NW_026694865.1, forward strand.
GAACAGTCTCAATGAACAACACACCCTCGTGGGGGGGAGGCACCCCAAAGCATAATACTTTTATTCCCATCAGTGCTGCTGACAGGGCCTGACCCTTTACAAAGAAAATGTTAGGAAAACAGAAGTGGGGTGGGGACCACGGGAGCCTCCACCCTCACCGTCCCACCCCGTCCCCACTCTCTGGTGAGGGGTGAGGCACTGCGCAGGTGCAGGTGCTGGTCCCCTCGAGGCTCCTGGGGCTGGCCACCTGGCAGCATGGAAGGTGAGGGTAGGGAGGCGGGGCCAGCAGAGCTCTTCTGGCACAGGCGGCAAACGGAGAGAGGGCTGCTGGTGGGCTGTCCCCTTGTGACTGGTCCTGGACTTTCGGTGCCTGGTTCAGGCCTCACGGGGGCCCCTGCTGGTTCCGCCTCTCCTCCAGAGCCCTGCACACCCACATGGACACCACTGTGGCATTTCCGTCATTGAACTGCACGATGAACGGGTGGCCCTGCAGGGAAGAGGAGCAGGAGTGAGCTCAGCCTCCAGACTTCCACACACCTGCCAAGGCCTGTGCTCAACCTGGATCTGATGTCTTTTTCTCAGAGAGGTAAAGAGGGTAGCTTTCAGCCCCATTTCTCACCCTAGATAGCAGGCCCAGGCCGGGACAGTGACCTGCCCTAGTCCCCAGGGTGGACGTCTGGAGCATTTACTGTCACGCCTCTGCTACCTTCTCCTGAAAGCTCCTTAGGGTGGGGCCTGCCTGACTCCACACTGTCTGGTCCTTATTCAGATCGGCGTCACTCCCACAGCCACCCAGCCAAGGCCTGGCCCTTGTGTGGCCAGCTTTCCGGTCCAGTTGCTGCCCAGAGACCAAAGAATCATCCTGTCAGGGGCTTTGTCAATCCCTTTTAGTTTTCCCCTTTGTCTACAGCTCCCCTATAAATAAACCACAGTCTGCAGCTGGAGGGAAGGTGAAACCCCAGGGGGAGGGAGAGGGGAGAGGAGGTGTGGGGCGTACACATCCTTCTGGCTGGGGCAGCGGGCTGGCCTTCGGAGGGGCCAGCTCTGTCTCCACGCGGCCTGTCTGGTTCTAACCTACTTAGCCCACAGGCAGGCCAGGTTATATTTAGCCAGCCCCCTCCCTGCTGTTCTGAAGCACTAAGATCTACACTCACAAATCTCCGGGCCTCCAGGGAGTTCCCAGGGAAGGCCAGAAGAAAGCACGGAGGGCCACAGGGCTGACCTGGCCACAAGTCAAAGGTGGAGGGAAAACTAAAAAGCATTCTCTTCCATCCTCCCCAAGTGGCTTTTTGGCTCAGGAATTTACACCTGGCGGTTCCCCATGCTGGAGCTGGGAACTTGCTAGAAGCGGCATACTTCGGAGCAACAAGCTCATCACACTCTCTTCATAATGGCCAGCAGGGCTGCAGGCCCACGGTGCTCTGACCCCAGCACTGGCAGGAGCTGCGGAGGACTAGGTTGGAGTAGGAAGGGGGCTACTATGGCCCATGCAGACCTCAGGTCAGACCTGAGATGTCCCTGGGTTCAGGAAGAAAGAACGCCCAGATCTCCTCCGTCTGGGCTGCTGCTGTCCGTTCATGGGGTTTGCCCAGTCCAGGTAAGAACTGCTCCCAGGTGCAGCTGTGTGGGTCTAGTTCAGAGGCACTCTCAGAGGTGCCAGGAGGATGGGACCTCAGCTTAGAGGGTGCCCCGGTTCCCAGCCTAGTGTGGAACCCGCCAAGGCCATGGTGGAGCTAGGCCTGGAGCCCAGCAGGGCAGGCCTGTGACTGCGCATGGCATTCTGTGGGGCCGTGGGGGGCGGGGCTGATGGCCAGGTTGGGTGGGTGTGGGTGGGTGGCGCAGGCCTGTGGGACTGAGGCCGGAGGCAGTCTATCTGGGTTCCCGCAGGTTCTCCCTCTGTATATGCCCACCCTCCACCTGCTTCCTCTAATGGTGCCTTAGATAGCGCAAATCCTTCCTGAAGTCCAAGTGCACACACTTTCTTTTCAGGAGAGGTGACCTTGTGCCCTTCTGAAGAACAAAGGGAGAAGCTGTGCTCAGAAGCCATGGGCCCCTCCCCCCAAGCCTGGGGTAACAGTGTCACTTTCCCAGAATGCCGGGTGACTTTGGGGCCATATGCTCCATCTCTGTTATCATCTGTTCGGGAACAAGCAGAGCGGAACTGCAGGAGGGGACTGGAGGCATTCCTTCACGTTACAGGAAAGGCCGGTGCCCGCTCTGTGGGGAGGCGCTGTGTCCAGTGCTCAGGTGGTGGGTGAAGGGGAGAGGGCTGCTGGGCTGCTGGCCTCCCGGCTCGGCCTCTGTTGTCACCCCTGCCTCATGGTGATGAGGCACACCAGAGCCTTGATGGTTTGCACACCCTGCAAGGAAGTGACCTGGACAACTCGTCTGTCCCCAGCCACTAGGACTGGTTTAGGTGGGTGCCCAAGAGGAAGATGTGAGAGGGAGAATCAGAGCGGGAGGTGCAGGGGGACAGACAGAAAGCACAAGCACGTGAGCAGTGCTCTCTGTGGCTGGGCAGCTGCCAGGATGGAGCTGCTCCGTGTCTTGTTGGCCTCGCTGCCAGGCAGTGGACACCACGCAGAGGACGCCACACTCACTTCCTGCCTCCTCTCAGGGCACCACAACAGTTAAACCAGGGAGGGCTGAAGTATTCTGCTCCACAGATTTTGCCACAGAAGTTGGGGGCCAGAATGAAGGCAAAGGAAGGGACTGCAAGAGAGAGGATGCGTCCGACATGGGACAGGACAGGACAGGAGGAGCCAAAGGCAGCCAGAGACGGCCAGTGTCACTGCTGCAGACCCCCACCAGAGGGGCCAAGCGCACGAGGAGGGTGCTGGTGAAAGTGAGGCACATCATGAACAGGGGCTGTGAGTCTCCATTCTGCTCCCTCCTTTGCCTGGGTGCTGTCTGGCCTGCCTCAGAGCTGGATGCCCACCTCTCTGCTGAAGTTCCCTCCATCCCAGTTTTTTTTTTTCTTTTTTTGATACTGGGGATTGAACCCAGGGGCCCTTTTCTACCAACCTACATCTCCTTTTTATTTTTTGAGACAAGGTTTGGCTAGGTTACCCAGGCTGGCCTTGAACTTGGGATCCTCCTGCCTTGGCCTCTAGAGTCACTGGGATTATAGGAGTGCACCATCACGCCTGGCCTGAAGTTCCTAATTCTTGCCCACCTATTCCATCGTTATGAGATGCCTTCCCAAAGGAAAGCTAGGTCACTCCTGAGCCCCTGTCTAGAAGCCAGAGGTGGAAGGGCTAGTGTGGCCTGCTAGGTAGGACAAGGGCTTGGAGCCTGCTGCAGGGCGAAGTCTGGACTCAGTCCAGTGGTCCGGTGCTCACGTAAGTGGCACCTCACTGTCTGCTTTTGGGCTTTGAGTTTCTTCCTAGATAGGACTTTTTTGGGTCCCCACATTTTCTTCTCATTATATAACTTTCCTAAAGATCATCATACGTTTGAATCAATTCATAACTCATGACTGCAAGGCCTGATGCATGCCTAGCACATAGTAGGCTCTCAAATAGCGCCTGTGACATGAGAAAGTTTCTTGTACATCTGGTATGTCTGTATCTCCCCAGGCACTTGCTGTGCAGAGGTCAAGACCTCCCAGATGCACACGGCCAACGTGAACCTTCCCGGCAACCCTACCTTACAGACAAAGAAAACCAAGGCTCCAGGAAACATGAGGATGGGGGACAAGGCCACAGAGCCAGAAGGTGGCAGGGTCAGGGCTTAAATCCAGGACACTTTCCCACCACGGAAGACACTACACTGCCCCGTGACCACTGCTATCCTCCAAGGTCAGGCACAGTGAATTTTATATTTCTAATTTTTAAGAGTAGCTTGTACATTGTAGGCACTCAACAACTAATTTTTAACATCTTGCATTGTGATGTTATTATTATTATTTGCAGGTTTTGGAGCAAAGACTGTCAACTTGTTAAATCTGTTTATATGATTTGATTCTTACATGTAGTTTGGTAAGTAAGAGCGCTGTGTGGTACTGGTCATTTGAGAAAACTCAGAGCTGGGATGTCCACTCAGATTGTGTGTGTATACATTTTTGTGTGAGTATCCCACCGGAGCCCAGGGACATGGAGCTCCTTCCTGAGTGTCTGCCCTGTGGCCAGCCCTGTGACATACCATGAGGTCGGGGTGGGTCAGGGTTGCTCTGAGGTTTTGATGGTATCTGCTTTGAAAGCTCTGAGTACCTACGGCCTGACGTAGTTACCATAAGCAATCATAGGAGAGCTGGTCGTCACGGTCAGTGACTAAACTTTGAAATAAAAGTATTCTGCTGTTCCATTTTAAATCATTCACATTGGTTCAGTGAATGCCTGAGACAGCAGCTGGGTGTGTCAAGATTTCAACACGGTGCCACTGAGACTATCTACTGAGATAGATATAAGACAGCAACTGTCCCCAGTGACCCCAGCTCTCAGAGGTTTGTGGTCCTCAAGAGAAGCTTCCTGGATGATTGTATAAAGAAGTGCCTACAATGGATACTAACATATTCATGCTAAAACCTTATCACTTCTTGTCTATATTGAGTCCTGCCTTCATTTCACGTAACAAAAAGCTTAAAAACTACTAATATAATCCTTATTTACACAGGAGAAAACTCCAGATTACAGAAGATAAATAATTTATAGAAGGGCGCACATCGATGGCCAATGCCTGCTCAATGGCTGACGAGTGGCAGGGCAGTGGCAGCTTTTAGAACAGTAATGACGTGAGATGATACATCACAACCATCCCTGGGGGCTCCCACGGAGATCCCCCCATCCCGCCCCCAGGGTGTGCCCAGGTCAGTCCACAGGGCAGCGGGGAAGGCTGTGGCTGGACTGAGGCTGCTGGGGGCCCTGATGGGCAAAGCAACAGGGAGAGGCTGAGGAGTGTGGGTTCCACCTGTGGCTCTGGACTGAGTCGCGTTGCCTTTTCCGGTCACCCTGCTGGTTGTAAGGTGTGTAAGGTCACAGCTACTCACCTATGAGAAGGAATACCCAAGCGGGTCCTCCATTCCCTGGCTTCACCATGCAATGTGAAGGGAATCCTGGGTCCTCTCCCAGGGAGGGGGTTGTGACACCAGGGGGGGACTGAGCTACTGGGCCATGGCATCTCCTGCTCTCAGGGGAGACCTCTGGCTGTTCACTCTGAGCGGGGCTCAGTGGGCAAGCTTTTAGCAAGGCCACTGGTACCACACCAGTAAGCACATCCTTCAGTCCAGATCTTCACAGAAGCAAAGCTGATACTCACTCTCTCGCTGTCATTTCTAGGTCTTCTCCCCAGCTGGTTTTGAAGCCTGGGAAGCTGTCGTCTGCCTGCTGCCCTTGTTTGGAAGAGCTCTTTCCCCCCGAGGGGGCTGGGAAGACCAACTGAGACTATCTGACAGGCAGCTGGGCCTCCAGACACCCCGTGCAGGCTCACAGGGAGCGGCCCCAGGAGCTGGGGTGCAGCAGTCAAGGGCGTGAGTGTGCATGGCCTGGGTACCCAGCAGGCCTATCCTGAGAACATGCGTTTCAGCTTCCAATTTCTATGTTTTTCCCAATGTCTGGGGCAGGGGTAGGAGAGCGTCTTCCAGACTTCATTTTCTTTTAAGACCTCAGGAATGATTTGTGGCTGTGACATGCCATTTCAATCAACCTTCCTGAGTTTATTCTTCACAATGGCTACAGAAATAGATGTTTCCCTCCAAACATTCAATTATTAGTAGCAAACTGATTACCTCTAGCTCTCCTAGATGGCACACGGCCATCTGAGGGGGTCAAGGAGCTCCCCACCTTTCCTCTGAGTAGATCTATGTGTTCTTAATAATTGGTCAGAAAATGGCCTAGCAGAACAAGAGGCTTGCAGAGGTCTCTATGAGTTGTTCTAGGGCGTGTGCTTCCAGGGCAGACATGGGACTAGTACTATGTGGTGTGGAAATGGGCACAGATTGACTTCAATAGGCCAAGATGAAGGGTGTATTTGGGGTGCTGACCTTCGGCAGAGTGTCTGAGGAAGTTTAACAATATGAGAGGGCAGGGTGTGGTGGTGTATGCCTGTAATCCCAGTGGCTCGGGAGGCTGAGGCAGTAGGATCGCAGGTTCGAAGCCAACCTTAGCAACTTAATGAGGCTATAAGCAACCTATTGAGACCCTGTCTCAAAATTAAAAAAAAAAAAGGGGGGTGGGTTAGAGATGTGGCTCAGTGGTTAGGCACCCTTGAATTCAATTCCTGGCATGCATATATATATATATATATATATATATATATATATACACATGGGAATATATATATATATATATATATATATACACATGGGAATATATATATATATATATATATATATATATATACACATGGGAATATATATATATATATATATATATATATATATATATATATATATATATTCCCATCTAAGGGGGCTGTGGTGGTTGCCCTGGCAGAGGCAGGGGTATAGCAGAAACATGCTGCATCCTCTCTGCCACTTCATTCTTGGGCTGGGCAGATGCACAGAGGCGTCAGGACAAGGGCCCCAGAGGGAGAGTGGGAGTCCTGTCCCAGATGATGTTGAGGACTCATGCTTGAGAAGGGTCTGTAGCAGGTCCAAGCTGTGAATTGGAGGTCAGTTAGGATGTCTGGATATTCAAGGTTTGTTTCTTGGGGTGACAGCTATGTGGTGGTGAAGGTTTAAAGACACTATCCTCAGAACATACACTCTTCCATATCCTCTATTTTTATTATCTCTTGGCTGTGATGTTTGAGCGCTGAGATCTCAGTTCTGCATACGGGTACTTGTGCACATTTTAGTTAGCTTCCTGTTACTATAACACAGGCCAGAGATAATCACCTTAGGAAGAAAACTATTTATTTTGGCTCATGGTTTCAGTGTGTGATGGATCCATCCTGTTGCTCTGGGCCTATGGCAAATAGCACATTATGCTAGAATCTGTGACAGAGCAAAACCAGTCCCCTGGGGCTGGGATGTGAAAAAGAGAAGAGGATGACACATTCAAGGGCACACTACAAAGACCTAAGACCTCCCACTAGACCCCTCTCATAAACATTTCTCCCACTCCCCAATAGTGCCAAGCCAGTGATGAAGTCTTTGGGGGACATTCCAGGTCCAAAGATAGCAGCGTGTGAGAATAGAGAAGGGGGAAAGAGTAGCAGAAGCAGCAACACAACTTCAGGCACATGGTGGGAGCTCAGGAAGTTTGTTGAACCAAATAGAACTGAATGATTCCGCAGTGAGTGAATGAAGAAAGAAGCTGACAGACTAGACCACCCCAAGGCCCTCCATCTACAAACACCTGTCCATGGCAGATAGACTGGAACATGAAAAAATAAAGCATGGCTTATTCACAAGAAAGAACAAAAGTCCCCAAGTCCTAAAAATAAAGAGGGAGCTGAAAATCACAATTATAAGTGTGTGAGTAGAGTCTTGTGACCCTACAGGATTGGTTTCAGGATTGTTGGACCCGGAAAGATTAAGACCTAAGTAGATGCAGGAGGAGAGGTCCACCTGGAAAACTGACACCGAATCCCTGAATGAAGCAGGACTACAGAAGGAAGGATCTGGAAAAGTCTGCCCATCAGCAAGGGGAAGATAAGGTAGCTCTGATGGGAAGTGGCCCAAGAGAGGCAAAAATGAAGCCGAGCCTTCCAGTTTGGAGGGTTCAATATACCAGCTCTGTGGTCTGAGAATCCCTGGCTAATACATTAAAATAACCCTGATCCTGATCTAGTGATATTCTAGGGTGCATCAAGAAGCACCCTAGAAAAGGGAAAACCATTCAATATTTCTGAAATCTAAGAATTTCCAGAATAATAGGCCCATTTAATATGAGCTTAATAAAAATATGAGCTTAATAAAAATTCCAAAACATATAAAGAAACAATTCCCCACGGACAAGAGTTGGCAGACACAACACAGAGGAAGATCAGTGCTCTCAGAACAGAGACTATGGAAAAATAACCAGAAAGAAAATGTTAATAAAAAAAGTACATTTGAGGGCTGAGGTTGTGGCTCAGTGGTACAGAGCTCGCCTGGCGCATGCTCGGCCCTGGGTTCAATCCTCAACACCACATAAAAAAATAAATAAAAAAATAGAGGTATTGACAACTACAACTAAAAAATAAATATGTGTGTGTGTGTGTGTGTGTGTGTGTGTACACACACACACACACACATATATATTTAAACATTTATTTTTTAGAAGTAGTTGGACACAATACCTTTATTTTAAGAAATAAATAAAAGAAAATTACCCAAAAAGACAGTACAGAGAGAATTTCTTTCTTTTTTTAAATGCCAAACAGAAAGCTCCAGAGGATACAAATTCAAAAGTCCCACTGATTTTGACTCTGGGTGCAGTGGTGCATTCCTATAATCCCAGCTATTCAGAAGCTGAGGCAGGAGGATCATAAGTTCAAGGCCTGCCTGCACAATTTAGCAAGATCTTACCTCAAAATAAAAAAGGGCTGCGGCAGGGGGTCGGGGAGGCGGGGAGGTCTGTAGCTCAGTGGTAGAGCACTAAATTCCTGGGTTCCATCCCTAATACCGAAAAAGAGGTCCCAATGATTTTCAAGTAAAATAAATATGACAGACTCCATACTTAGAAAAATCAATGCAATTATAGGATATCTAGGACCAGAGGTGGCAATCTGGCAGTCAACAGATTCTTCCTAGTAGGAGCAGAAGCCAGAGGACAGTAGGGCATTTCCAAGGTTCTAGGGAAAATTGTCAGTTTAGGCTTCTAAACACAATGAAACTAACAATCAAAAGAGTGAGAGCAGCCACATGCAGTGGTACATGCCTGTAATTCCAGATCCTTGTGAGGCTGAGACAGGAGGATCACAAATTCAAGTCCAGACTCAGCAACCTAGAAGAATCTATCTCAAAATAAAATTTAAAAGGGATGTGGTAGCCTACCAAGTGCAAAGTCCTAGATTCAATCTCCATCACTGACATTAAAAAAAAAAAAAGAAAAAGAAAAAGAGTGAGGGGGAAAGTGAAAACAATCCTAGAACAAAACTGAGCCAGTTTTACCATACATAGGACCTGACTGACTGAACTCTTAACATCTTCAGAAAGGAAAAGAAGCCTCAGAAGGGAGGAAGGACTCAATGGCGATGAAGAACAAAGAATTGGTCAGCATATGGTTAAATGTAAATAAACACTGGAGTATAGAAAGCCACCATGACAGTATTCTGAAGATCTAAAACCAGACTGTGGTGACATGGAAGAAGAGGGGGCGATCAGAGAACTAGAGCCCTCAAGTCCAGCATGTGGCAGAGACTGCCAGCTGCCTCTCACTCTTTAGTCCCCCTTCCTCCTTTGTGGTAAGAACCCTGAGTTTCACAGGGAACACTGTCACCCTGCAAAGCAGAGGCATTTCCAGTCTCCCCTGGGGCTAGTTCTGGCCAATACCATGAGAGTAGATGTGCTGTGGACCAGTTTCTAGAAATTCTTTTATTTTTGTAGTGGGAATTGAAACCGGGGGTGCTTCCCCACTGAGCCACATCCCAAGCCCTTTTTTATTTTGAGACGGGGTCTTGAAAAATTGCTTTGGGGCTCAAACTTGGGATCCTCCTGCCTCTGCTTCCCAGATTGCTTGGATTATAGGCATGCACCACTGTGACTGGTTAACTCCTAGAAATTCTGTCTGTAAGAGAAGAGGCAGGCAAAATTTTCCACTTCCCTTCCTCTTTACTACTGGCTGGAGCACAGGAGAGAAGAGCTGCCACAGCTGCCGGAGTATCTGCTTCCTGCCTTTGTTAATGAGTGGGAACTTCCCCCATCCCATTTAAGCAGCTATTTTTTATTACATGACGTTAAAGCCAACTCTACCTAAAATAAAAGTAAGAGATTGATTCAAACACTAATTATTTTTTGGAAGGAGGGTATATTTAGTGATTACTTTAAGCTTTGCTAAATTAACAATTTAAGGCTGGGCATGGTGGTGCATGCCTGTAATTCCAGCAGCTCAAGAGGCCTGAGGCAGGAGGATCTCAAGTTCAAAGCCAGCCTTAGCAACTTAAGTAAGGCCCTAAGTAAATCAGCAAGACTCTGTCTCAAAATACAAAAAAGGGATGGGGGTATGGCTCAGTGGTTAAAAACCCCTGTGTTCAATCCATGGCGCAAAAAAAAAAAAAATTAGGGATAATCAATTAGAATTTAGAAATAGAATTTCTAAACCAATGGGAAAATAAAGGGGGAAGGGAATATCCTTATTGTAATCAAGTGGAGAAATAATAAGAAAATAATAAAAAAGTAGAGAGAAAGTACAAAATGGGTACATGCAAAATGGGATAGGAGAAAAATAATTTAGAATATATCAATAAACAATACAAATGATTAAACTAATCAGTTAAAACTAAGATGAAATTTAAAAATCAACAAAATGCAAAAGTTCATTTGAAACAAGAGAACACAGAAGTAAAGAAATATTAAAATGCATAGCGACAAATGCCAACCAGAAGAATATGGCAAAGCTAAATTAATATCAGACAAAAGAAAAATTTAAAACAAATATACTAAAGAAAGTTATTACATAAAGATAAAAAATACTTCACAATGAAGATACAATGTTTTGATGCAGCACCTGACATCACAGCCTTAAAGCATGTAAAGCAAAGAGGGAAAAAAATGCAAGGAAGTGAGGGGAAAGGGAAAAATAATACAAGGGGAAGAAATGAATGACAGTAGAGGGGGTAGAGAGAGAAGAGGGGAGGGGAGGGGAGGGGGGATAGTAGAGGATAGGAAAGGCAGCAGAACACAACAGACACTAGTATGGCAATATGTAAATCAATGGATGTGTAACTGATGTGATTCTGCAATCTGTATATGGGGTAAAAATGGGAGTTCATAACCCACTTGTATCAAAGTGTGGAATATGATATATCAAGAACTATGTAATGTTTTGAACAGCCAACAATAAAAATTAAAAAAAAAATGCAAGGAGAAATGGACAAAGCCACACCAAGAGTCTGAAGGAGCTGAACACACCTCTCTCAGAAATTGATAGATAAAGCAGGCAGGAAATCAGTAGAGCTACAGAGTATTAGAGCAACACAATTAACAAGGTTTATCTGAGGGATGTTCACAGGACAGTGCATTAAAAAATTGGAGAAAATATGTTGTTTTTAAGCAACGAGAGAGCATAGAAAAAAATGACCATGTCCTGAGTTTCAACAAATAACAGACCTGAGGTTATACACACCATGTTCTTTGACCACAATGCACTAAAATTAGACAACAGTCACAAGATAATGAAACATCTTTCAATCAATTAGCCTGGCCCCACTTAGGGCCCCAGTTTATCTTTCAATATTTAGAAACAACAACAACAAATGCTTCTAAATAATCTGTGGGTCAAAAAAAGAAGTCCTAATTGAAGCTGGAAACAACAGGGTGAATACCATTTATCTGAAATGCCTGGGATTGGAGGTGTTTCATATTTTAGCCTTTTTTTGATTTTTGGAATATTTGCTCATGCATAAATTAGATATTTTAGGGATGGAACCTAAGTCTAAACACAAAATTAATTTATGTTTCATATACACTACATACACAGAGCCTGAAGGTAATTTTAACAATATTTTTGGTGTACTTGCATTCTGACTATGATCTGTCAAGAGTTCAGGTGTGGAATTTTCCACTTGTGGCACCTTATTAACTCTCAAAAAGTTTTGGATTTTGGGTCATTTCTGATTTCCCGATTAGGGATGTTCAACTGTACTTAAAACTGAATGACATCCAGATGTGGTGGGGCATACCTGTAATCCTTGAAGGGTAGGAGGATTACAAGTTCAAGGGCAGCCCTGTCTCAATAAAAATGGAAAGGGAAGGGAGTGTAGCTAGTGGTAGAACACTTGCCTAGCATGCACAGGGCCCTGGGTTTAATCCCTAGCACCACAACAAACAAAACCTAAAAGCTATATATAAACAATTGTGGGATGCCACTAAAACCATACTTAGGAGGTAATTTATAGAATTGTAGACATATATTAGGGAAAAAGATCAGAGATTTATGAATTACATGTTCAATCCAATAGTTTTTATAAATAGAACAAAAAAAGTCTAAAGAAAACATTAACCAACAAATGATAGAGGTAAGAACATAAAGGAATTAGAGAAAGATACAGAACTGAGCACTTGAATAAAACACTTGCTCTTTAGAAGAGATGGGTAAAATAAAAAAAATTTGACAAAATTTGTGAAGATATAAGTAAACACCCTCAGGAATGATAAAAGGACATATAATCTCAAATCTGGCCTAAATTTAAGAAGAGCATGGTTTTACCATATGAATGATATGAAACCAATGTATCTGAAAATACAGAGCGAGGATGGGGTCGCGGGGAAGGGTGTTAATGGTGTGGACTGGCAAGGTGCCAAGGAGCTGGGACAAAACATGCCCTGGCAGCCAGGCCATGGATTTTGAGCTCTGGTATCACACTTAACTTTTTACAGCATTTCATATCCATTGTCTCATCTTATTTGAAGGAGCAGCCCATTAAGTCAAAGCTGCTACGCACTTGAAATCCATCTTAGTAATGGTTTTTCTAGTTTCTTAACAGGGAGATAAACCATTCACACTAATACTGAAGTTAAATTGGAAAAGGTCTGATGCCATCAAACCAACAAAGAACACAAGAGGAAACAAAAACAGCTATGGACGATAGACATCATCATTTGGGGTAAATAACGTTCAGTGAAGCACCACCTTTTTCCTGTTTTCACCTATGATGCTCCAGATTTTTTGAAGCCTCACTCAATTCAGTGAACGAGGTGCTGTGGGGTTGGGGGTCCAGGGAGCTGGATGGGGGCCCCTTTGGAAAATGTGAAAAAAGAATGAATTTGTAGCCAGGCCTGTGATCCTAGTGGCTGAAGAGGCTGAGCAGAAGGATCATGAGTTCAAAGCCAGCCTCAACAACTCAGTGGTCACTAAGCAACTCAGTGAGACACTGTTTCTAAATAAAATACAAAAGAGAGCTGGGGATGTGGCTCAGTGGACAAGGGCCCCTAGATTCAATCCCCAGTACCACCCCCCCAAGAATGCATCTGTAATATACAGGATTGAAAAATACCTGTTACTCTAGTTTCTGCTATTAGCTAACAACTAATAGCAGAAACTAGAGTTTCTCCTTTCAAAACTGCCCTTGCTTTTTTTTTTAAAAAAAGGAAATCCATAAAAAGGAAGCAACCTGTTTGAAAATTCTGGTCATTTTGCATCCTGGTTGCAAATAAAAATCATCAATAGAACCCGCTCTTGGCCTTGAGCATTATTTTCTAAAACAAAACACAAAGAACCTGTGGTACTTAACTATTCTGTTATTGATTTACTGTGGTTTGCAAGGTAATGTTGAAGAAAATTAAATGTACAGGAGCTGGGAATGTGTTTTCTGTGGCAGTGAACGGGTGACCTTTGTCTTCTGGGGTGGGATCACTGGCTGTGTTCAGGACGAGGGACTGAGGGCCCACACTTTATCTATTTACATATGAGCTGGGTCCTTCACTGCAGGGCCTTATGAAACCCAAGTCTATTTCACTTTAAGAATGACAGTTACTTGATTAGAAGCTTGCTTCTGCTGGTAGCTAGGCTCTGGTTTTCCTGGAGACGTTGTTCAGCGATGTTCGCATTGGAGCACTGAGAAGCGTCTATGTACCTGTACCTAAGTCTGGGTTTAGAGCACCAGGACTTTATCTGGCCCATTCATGGCTATTTGGTCTCCTCAGAAAATAACAAAACAGCAGCAATTTGAAGTCCACCCTAGTAACCAACTCAAGAGCAAAATGATCATATTCCTGTTTAGTAAATGGCCTATTTCCAGATCTAGAGGTTCCCATCTATCTGCCCCTGAAATCTTTCAACCTTTTCTAAGACTATGAATCTGAAGTTACACTAAGACTTGTACATTTCATCTAACACCAAAACTATGTAACCAACACAAAAACAAAAAACTGACTTGGGGACATATGTCCTCTGCACGACAACATCAGGAGACACCAGAACAGCAGCAGAATACAGCAAGACAACATCCAAAACAATGATCTAAAGGGAGTGGTTTGTTTGTTTGTTTTTTAGCTAAATCCTGATGCATGTAATCTGTTTAGGAGGTTGGGGGAGTGCATGATACATTTCAGGGGACCTGCTACTTGTTTGATTTTTTAAAAAAATTTTGGTTTTATGTAGGATGATTTCATTTATCTGAACTTGCTTCATAAAGCAGCTCTTCACCACTGGTGCTGAATTACAGAGTGCTGGCACTGTGCATGGCAAAAGCTCTCACTCTGCCCAGTGCCCTCCGTACAGTCTGCTGTGAAGCACTGTGTGACGTCATGGGGAAGACAGACCTGCTGTCTTCTGGATTCTATAAAGACTTATGGGGCCACTTAGGGGCCCAGTTTATCTTGGCTTCCTCTGCAGAGAGTTTGATTACTTCTGAGATTTATGGCCCAAGTGGAAGGGGAAGGAAAAAAAAGAAAAAGAAATACCTTGCAGAGTAGATTTATAACCTCGACTTGTTTTTTTAATAACATTAGGGATGACATCCTATGACATAATCTTGGAATGGCTGCAGGGCATTTCAGAAACTCTGTGGGAAGTTTTATATTTTGGGTTTGGCACATTTGTGGTGGCAAGGTCAGGTAGGAAAGGACCAGGGAAATGAGCCAGAGATGGTCAGGGAGTGAGTGTCAGCTGGTTTAATTTTCTGTGTCAACTCTGAAAATTAGATAAACAATGACAAACCAGGCTTTTTAAATGAACTTGTCACTTCTGGTTTTCTTGATACAGAGTAACATTTTTCAAGTCCTGGCAGCCCCCAAGACAGATTTAACCCCTGGGAGGTTTACCCAAGTCTTTGAAAGTCCCTATGTTTGAAAACAAAAGGTTTAGTGAAAGCCTGTACCCCTAAAAGAAAAACTAATACCCTTGAAATTTAAATACTCTTCTCATAACAATGGAGAGGACTTTGCCTAAAACCAGAGGGTCCAGCCTTTTGTGGAAGGTCTCAGCAACTTGTTTTTTCCTTTCCATCGTTGTCTTTGCACTACAGGCCAATTCAACCCCTTGGTAGGTTCCTTTGATTTCTCTCTCTCTCTCTCTCTTTTGGCACTGGGGACTGAAACCAGGGGTGCTAAACCACTGAGCCACCTTCCCAGCCCTTTTTTGTATTTTATTTAGGGACAAGGTCTCACTGAGTTGCTTAAAACTTCACTAAATTGTTGAGCTGGTTTTGAACTCGAGATCCTCTTGCCTCAGCCTCCTGAACCACTGGGATTACAGGTGTGCACCACCGTGTCCAGCGGTTCCTTTGATCTTAACTTCCTTTTGCAAATACATTCTTGAGCCACTACTCTAAGCATCCCAGCACTGACCTCACGAGTAGGGGCCGACACTCTTCTCACTGAGCAGGCTCTGCCTGCTCCTGATCTGCCCTGCTGCTTGTTATGAAGAGTGGTTGGTAGGATCTGCCCTTTTACTGCTTTGTGCTATTGTGAGTCTATACTTCGGCACTGGCACGCTCTCTGACGGGGGAGGGGCAGATCACTGGATGTTTCTAAGAGCTGCCCTTACTGGCTCTGCTCTGAGGCTATCTAGTCAGTGGTAACCCAGTTTGAACACGGTCTGGAGGGAGCAGTGCCCATATTCACAAGCAGAAGCATCTGAACAGGTGTTCCTACCAGAGCTCCCCGTCTTCAGGTGGCATAGCCACCCAAGAAATGGCTGGATGGTGCTGCTGCTACTCCCTCAGTTTGTTCATTTGAAAACTAGGCTCAGAGACGTTATGTGATCTGGCCGAGGTGGAGCTGGGATTTAAGGTGGACAGGCTCCATATCTGTGCCTTCTATTCTGACATGGCAAGAATAGCCATGCAACGTGGCAGCTGTGAGGACTCATGCAGGCCAGGGCTTCATGTGGCCTCCAAAGTCCCATCAGAAGTTAAATGTGAACCTGTTTTACAGACAGAGATGCTGCCATCTGAGGAAGCAAGGAGGGAGCTCCAAGTCTCAGGGCCAGAACTCAAACCCTGCTTCTTGGATGTTACTGTCACTCTTGCCCCACACCCGACGTCTGGTAGAAGTAACTCCCCTAGAAAACAAGGCTCAGACACCATGGTCTGCTCTAGAGAAAATGTTAAATAGGAGACCCATAGTACTCCAATCTTCTAGTCTTGGCCTTATTCCTCGATTCTGAGGCTGTTTCTCCTGTTGAGTGTAAAAGGATCTCTTTTTCTGACGCATCAAAACTTCAAAATCACCTGTGATGCCAGCTGATGGCTGAGAGGGCAACGTCTGGAAGGCCCAAGTGACAATGTGCCTCTCAAGAGAGGACGCTCGCACCAGCCGCCTGCTCCCATGGCGGGAGATGATCTCCTATCCATGCAATATAGGCGCCTGGGTAGGCGGGGAATAAGTCCCCCTGACCCCCAGGAGTCCTGTGGACTCCGTTCTCAATGACACAGCATACCCGCCACCTCCTTTCACTGGGTACAGAAGTCCTAATACACAGGCTGTCACAGAACCAGCTCCAGGTGCACGATGATGAGTGGCCTAAACTTTCCAGGGCTCGTCACACCCTTCTCCACGTTCAGTGCCCCGCTCTCCTCACAGATGCAGAGGTGGCGAGATGGGCGGTGGAGCATCCAGAGCCCTGCTTGCCACGTATCCAGGACCCGACACTTAGTGGGTGACCTCTTCCCAGAGACCCAGGCCTAAAGGTCCAGCCTGCTCCCCATTTACACCCAGAAGGAGCGACTTTCCTGGGTTCAGAATTGCGTGTAACTAAAATACAAAACAGAAAAAGGAAGCCCAACTGTTGCATCCGTGCACAGCCTACAGACAAGACGGCAGTGCCCTCAGACAGCATTTCAAATACAGTTTATTAGTGTGTGATATGAAAAGGGTATTTTTATTGCATGATATAATGCAATGGGACCTTGGGCGCTCTGTGGAAAGACCTCACACTCAGAAGTGTAATGAACCCGTAGTCCCAAAAACATTATACTGTACATTAACCTATCATTAATGGCACATTAGGGCTAGGGGCATTGCACGCTTGCTGGTCAGGGCTCCATCAGGACAGTGTAGAGAAAACCACACAGTCTTCCCAGGCTGAAAACAAATAGAGAAAATAAATATTCCTGATGTCTACAGGCAGCTTTAAAGGAAGTTCAATCCCAGCTCTGTCTTGCAATTTCCAAGCCTGCTCTTTTTAAAAAGGAAGATATACACCAAACAAAGGGAAAAGAAAAGGACCCTCTTGTAGTTTTCCCCCAGCTCCTGGCTATGCAGCCTCAGCACTGGCCCAAAAAAGGTTGGGAGCAGACGGTGCCTGGTGGCGTTACAGCTGCCCAGAGGATGCTGGATCTTGGACCTGGACCGCAGAGGTGGGAAGGAGCCCTGGAGGTTGTACATGTACCCCCTCACTTTCTAGAAGGAGAAAGCAAGGCTCAGAAAGATGAAGGAGGAGATAACACATCTTACAGAAAAATAGGCAAAGGATGTAAAAAAAAATGGCCAATGAATATAAGAAAAAATATAGTTCATTCTCATTTTAATAAAAGCAATACAAATTAAATAATAACTAGATACCATTTACCACTGATCAGGTTAGCAAAGATTAAAGTCTTATAATCTAGTATCTGAAGAGATGAGGAAGAATAGCATTCTCACATCCAGTTAGGATACACAAAGTCACTGTTTGAACAGTGAAAATCTTAAATGGTCAGAATGTTCTATGACAGGGTCCTGGTTAAACAAATATGGCACATCCATATTGTGGAGTATCATGCAGCCATTAAAAAGAATGAAGCAGACCTTTATATGATGTGGAAGGATTTCAAAGGCATATTAATTGAAAAAGCAAAGTGCAGAATAAAAAGAATTAAAGATTCTAGGGTACACAAGCTACTATTACCAGTGCTTATTTCTGCAGAGCAGGGCTAGGGGGAGGGGTAGGAGCTTGGGGCTTGTAAAAAGACTAACTTCTTGTGGTATATCCTTCTGTACTATCTGAATTTTAACTATAAATTATAAACTACTTTTAGAAACACACTAATTGGCTGGATGCAGTGGAACATGCCTGTAATTCCAGCGGCACAGGAGGCTGAGACAGGAGGATTGCAAGTTCAAACCCAGCCTCAGCAACTTAGAGGGGCCCTAAGAAACTTAGCGAGATCCTGTCTCTAAATAAAATATAAAAGAGGGCTGGGGATGTGGCTCAGTGGTTAAGTGCTGGGTTCAATCCCTGGTATGAAACAAAACAACAACAAAAAGAAACATTAATAAATACACATTTGGGCTGGGGTTGTGGTTCGGTGGTGGAGCGCTTGCCTCGCACGTGTGAGACCCTGGGTTCAATCCTCAGCACCATATACAAAAATAAACAAGTGAAATAAAGGTGTTGTGTCCAACTACAACTGAAAAATAAATATTAAAAAAAATAAATATACATTTATCTTTAGGGCAAGAATAAACATTTTGGGGGCTGGGATAAGTGCTTGCCTAGAACTGTTGAGGCACTGGGTTCGATCCTCAGCACCACATAAAAAACAAATTAATAAAAAATAAAGGTTAAATTCTTTAAAATAATTTATTAATTCTAAATAAATAAATAAATAAATAAATTTTTTTTGGAGGGGACTTATTGTTTTCTACCACTCATGCTTTATCTTGTTTGGACTTTCCCCAAAACAGAACCAGTGGGTTGGACACTACTGTCCTTTTCCATCAACTGGCAACTTAACTTCTGAGGGTGAAATAATTTGTTCCAGGTGGCATTCTTACCTGTATACCTTTGATAATGAAATGGTATGTAATAATAGAAGGATTCTTTCCAAATATAACGCAGATATGGACACCTTCTGGGGCACAGCCTGGTCACCCCTGCAGTGACCAAGGAAGGTCGGGAGGTCAGACAAGAGGCTAAGGTCAAATCGAATGTCTTTCTGGGGGCTGGGGATACAGCTCAGTTAGTAGAGTGCTTGCCTTGCATGCACAAGGCACTGGGTTCAATCCCTAGCACCCTCACCCCAAAATAAAAAGTCTTTCTGGAAATATCTTATCTCCCTATCATGTACATGAGGAGAAAGCCTAGTGACCCCAGAACTACACAGCTTAAATAATGTTTGGTAGGCTGGGGTTGTGGCTCAGTGGTAGAGCGCTCGCCTAGCACATGTGAGGTACTGGGTTCGATCCTCAGTACCACATAAAAATAAAATAGAGGTATTGTGTCGACCTACAACTAAAAATAAATATTTAAAAAATAAATAATGTTTGGCAATTGAGACTTAAATATATAAAGGAAGTTTTCCCTAATTAAATGTGAATAAACTTCCAAGGAGACCCAGGGGGCAGCTTGAGGGATGGGTGGGGAATCTCAAGGTGAGGGCTGGGGCCCAGCAGCTTTCATAGCCCCCATGTGAGGCCTGCACTAGGCCATGGTCTGAGCCGCTTCCTCGGGCCTCCCAGCAGTGGAGTCTTGTTATTTTGGGCACCAGACTTCCCAGCAACATTTTAAAATGCTGGATTTTATTTGTCCTAGGGTTTGCCAGCATACACGGTAATTAAAATGTTGATTAGTAAACAGTTTAAATATATGACAGACAATGCAG
This sequence comes from Marmota monax, assembly GCF_021218885.2. Taxonomy (NCBI): domain Eukaryota; kingdom Metazoa; phylum Chordata; class Mammalia; order Rodentia; family Sciuridae; genus Marmota; species Marmota monax. The sequence continues at coordinate 3,876,221 of NW_026694865.1, forward strand.
TTAAAGCCTACAGTTAGGTCAATATGTGATTTAGATTTGCCATTTAAAAAATCTCATTTAAATTTTGCATACATTAATCACTACCATACTTCAAGGTTCTGATATCCACCTGACTACAATATTAAAATAAAACTTGCTGCCCCAGGGAAATCCTACTTATTCTTAATTGTTTCGAGGCTTTGATGGGCTTTTAATCTAAGATTAATTTATGCAATTTTAAATAACTCTTCTTATGATTAATAAGCTTGAAAATTAAAAGGAGTCTAAAGCAATTATAATGAGCATTTGGTCATAACCTCATTAGAAGAAGGAGTGAAGGATACAGCTCTGGAATTCTTACAAGACTACAATTTAAGGTTACTTTTAGAGAAGTCAAACATAGTTCCTGAAATTGCAAAGGCAGGTTAGCAAAGGTCAGTTTTAAAATGATGGCTAGCTAGATTAGCATACTAATGATTTTTCCTGATAGTGACAGAAAGGACACTGAAGAGAAGATGCAGAAAGAGAGACAAATGACATGCGGGCAGGAAGCTACAGGCCCTGAGGTCTGGTCCCCACTCTCTTGCTAGAGACCTTCATGGAATCTCAGAGAGAGCGCGAGGATCAGGACATTCCTATTCAGGATCAATTTTAGTCAGAGTCTGGCCCCCAGGGCAAGCAGATATCGTCTACGTGTGTCCCCCTTGCCAACTGCCCACCTGCTTGTCATGGGTGGCAGTGGCCAGTCACTTCTCTTATAAAGGATCAACAGCTTCCTGCTGCCCGGCTCCTCCCAGGAAGTGTGCAAAGTCCCCTTCCAGGGAACCTGGCCACCCAACTAACTTTAATTCTCTCATTTCCAGGGTCTCTGCTTTGGCCTCCTCCATGTCCTCTACTTACTCTAGTTGCCGCAGTCTGGCTGGGTACAAATCACGAGCCACTCAAGCAGGAACAAATTTTATTTCCAAACTCCACCAGCACATTCCCCGGGAACTCTTCAGGAATCCCGGTGACAGCTCAACCGGAACTCAACGGGAACTCCGTGAGAACTCAAAAGTCATCATCTTAATGGCTCGCTGGCGTCACCTCTCAACCACTACTTCTGGCAAAAATGCCATGCGTCATCCCGACTCATGCTTATCCCGCTGTGGCCCTCAACATCTAGTCTCAGCCTGTGCTCTTTCCCTCCCTGAACATCATCCCTCTCCCTGGCAGTGGTGATGATGATGAAGGGTTCCCATTTATTGAGCACTTACTTTACGTCAGACGCTGTGCTGAGCATGTATCATATTTCCGCCTCACTTCTATGTCCTCTCTCAATGCTCCTGAGGGCCATGTCTCCCCTGCTCCAGTACCAAACTGGGGATCAAACTCAGAGGCCCTTTACCACTGAGCCACATCCCCAGCCCTTTCTTTTTAAAAATTTTTTTAAGTTGTAGTTGGATACAATGCCTTTATTTTATTTATTTTTATGTGGTCTAAGGATCAAACCCAGTGCCCCACATGTGCTAGGTGAGCGCTCTACTGCTGAGTCATAACCCCAGTCCACCCCCCCAGCCCTTTTTATAATTTATTTAGAGACGGGGTCTCTAATTTGCATAGGACCTTGGTAAGTGGTGGAGGCTGATCTTGAACTGAGTCTCTGGGATCACAGGCATGTGCCGTCATGCCCAGTCACAGAGTTTCTTCTAGTCTTTCTGAACCGTCACACACCTCCCAGCCCTGGACAACAAGTACTCACTGGCTGGCTGTTTGGCAGTAACCCCCTCCCACCACAGGCTCAGCACGGTTTCCTGTTAGCAGAGGCCAGATATGATGGAGGAGTGACTCACCAAAACCCACCCCAGAAGCCACCAGCCAGAGGATGCCAACTGCCAACAGCCAACATGCTTATACCTTGTTCTAGGTCACATTGAGTTCCACTAAACAAACCTGTCTTCCATGAGCTACTAGTTGGAGACCCCCAGGAAGGTTAGATGAGAAGCTCACAGCCCTTTATTGGTGCCATAGGTCAAGCACTTTACAGTTGACAAGTCCATCTCATGGAAGTTGAAGAGTAACGCTCCCGCCCCCTTCCCGCCTCCAGGAGTTTCTTTACCCCGACACACACACACACACACAGTAGCTCAGGCTCAGACAAGTGAGGTAAGTAGCTGTTGCTTGTCTAGTTGTCTAGAGGCAGTGCCTATCCTCGAAACCCTGTCTGCTGACACCCAAATCCTTTAAGAAAAATTTTTTTTGTAGTTGTAGATGGACAGCATGCCTTTGTTTTATTTGTATTGATGCTAAGGATGGAACCCAGTGCCTCTCACATGCTAGGCAAGTGCTCTGCCACTGAGCCACAACCCCAGCCCCTTCTTTTCTTTCTTTCCAGGTTGCTTCTTATCTCACTGACAGACCGACCCTCAAGCTCCACAGTCCTCTCAACATCACACAGAGAGCACAGTATGTCCGACTGGCTGTTGGGCAGACCTCTCCAAACTGCACCCATGTCACCATGGCTATGGGAAGGAGTGAGGCCATGAGCCACCCTGGGGATCTTGCTGCTCCCATTCCTTCCCTGAGCAGCTGTTAGTGTGGACACACCTGCCCTCTCCCTCCCGATGGATCCTGTCTGTTGGACTCCCTGTTCTGTGTGCCCTTACTCCTTAGTTCATGTCTCCTATGGCACGTACCCGAGTTCCAGAGGTTTCTTTTCTTTTCTTTTTTTTGGTATGGGATTGAACCTAGGGGTGCTTTACCACTGAGCTCCACCCCCAGTCCTTTTATTTATTTATTTATCTTGAGACAGGGTCTCATTAAGTTGCTGAGGCTGGCCTCAAACTTGTGATCCTCCTGCCTCAGCCTCCCTAGTCACTGGGACTGCAGGCATGCACCATACATGGGGCCTTGCATGGAGTTCTTTTTGATTGTTAATCTGACAGAGGTTTCCGAACAGCTCCTTGGAGCCTTGTGCTGGGCGAGCTGCGGGTTCCAGGGGTTATGTGCAGGCCCTGCCTCCTCACAGTGCTGGCTCCTGGGGGGCAGGATTAGTGTCTGATGGCTTCCTCCTGGTGTGCAGGGAGGTAAAGAGCAGTGCCACAGTGGGAACCAGCATGTGGCTTCCTTCACCAACACCAGCCCAAGACAGTGGCAGATGGACTAAGCAAGGCTTGGCCACAGGCACGAAGTGAGGGGCAGGCACAGGCTCCTCACTTGCTGTGCCCAGAAACAGTGTGGTCATGACCATGGTCCACAGCCCACTGTTTAAGTAGCACCAAATCGAAGCACCTCTGCACATGGTGTGTGCTCAGTAAAGTCTGTGGGCTCAAAAGAATGGCTCCCAATCTCAAGGAACAAGATCTCTTGAAGCTGCTCGTTTCCATAACCATGAGGGTGGAACTAGAGAGGTGAGAGGTTTGGGGCAGATAACTGGCAGGGCACACTCTGCCCTCAGTTTTTGCCATGGGATGCCCAAACCAAAATATAACAGATTCCTCACGGCTTCCCTCAGATGCCAGTTAACAGACCAGGAGCAAACGCTGGTAATTGCTTGCTTTCTTCCTGTCCTGTTTTGTTTGGACTGAGGTTCAGCCACACCCTGCCACTTGGGGATGGCTGGAGTGTGTGCAGCCACCTACTGTGCCTTGACCATGGCCCTGCAGGGGTGGGACGGCAGGTGGCAGGGACCGTAAGAGTGAGTGGGGCACTGGCTTCACAAGTATATGCTGCTGAACTCCTACAGGTTTCTTTGCGGGGGGAGGGGGTGTCCTTGTATTTAATTCTATTTTTCTGAACTAGTTTGATTTAGATGAAATTCTCAAAACCACAAGAACACTCCCCTGCCTACTGTGCACCAGTAGATACACCTTTGATGTAGTGCAGAAGAATCCTGTGTTCTTCCTGGCTGTGTGACTCCAGGCAAGTGGGCTAACCTCTCGGAGTCTAGTTTATTAGTAAAGTGGGAATGAGTATAATCCTCGGTGTTTATGTGAAGGTAAAATGAGATAACTTAAAGGAAAGAACTTCTAACACATGTGTTTAAAAATTACCTGTTTAGAATAATTTCTCTCTATGTAAATACAAAAAAATTTTTGAGACCAGATCTCATTATGTTGTAGAATTGGGACTATAGGCAAGTGCCATTAGATTGATTATTTTTTTTAAGCTTAGGGAACAGAATCCTGTCTGAATTCATCTGCAGCTACAATTTGGGTGCAAATGTGACTCCCCTCTCTTTCAAGTTCTGAGAAAGTCAACTGTGGTACAATCTTGGCTAGTAGGTATCAGAGGGTCTGTTATTTCCCTTACAATCCAAGTTGTGTTTCACATTTGTGTGCAGAAAGCACACAACGGTCCTTCAAGGCCCAGCTCACCTGTTCTCTGCTTACAGAGCCTCCCCAGATGCCCCAGCGGGAAGGAACCCCTCTCTCACGGGGCTCATTTTACCCACTAGTTCCTACCATTTCAACTGACAGCCATTCCTGAGTGCGCCACGTGGTTTGAGGGCTGGCCCAGATGCCAACAGAGATAGAGGAAGCTGTTCCGTGCTCTCCATCGCAGCCTGACAGCACGGGAACCAGTCCCTGCCAGGAGGTGTAAGAGGTGCACCAACAGAGGTCCTTGCCAGGAAGAAGGAGGATGTGCCTGAGCAGGTCCCCATCCCAACTGGGGAGGCATTGGATGGGCTGTACCAGTTGGGTCTTGGAGGCTAGGTAGGAGCTCACCTGTGCACGAGAGGCATAGGCCTTCCCAGCGGAGGAAGCAGCGTGGGCATGGGGGACATGTGTGGGGACTGGGGACATCAGGGGCATCTGCAGGTAAAGGGGTGGCTGGGCCCAGGGGGCAGGAGGAGCAGGTGAGGAGCAGGTGAGGGCGGGCCCTGGACAGTAGTCCGCGTTCTACCCCATGCAAGGCTATTTCTGTCCTCACGGTCCCTGTGGGACTGTGGGCTGGCTGAGGACAGGACTGGGTCCCAGTGAGGCTGCTGGGCATCAGGCAGGATGCTCCGCATGAGGCTGAGGCTGGCGACATTTGTGATGCCCACAGTGCGTGCTCGCCTACCTTCCAAGGCAGAAAGGTTCTGAGCTCGAGCCTGGGCCAGACGTGCAGAGGGTGCTAATTCAGTTGCCCCTCAAAGCCACACTCACACCTTTGGAGCTTTGGTGATTAACCCACTTTTAGTTGCTGCGGTGCTGCTGCCCAGACAGGAGCCCTGGAAGGAGGGGGTGCCCAGCCCTGGCTCTGCCGACCTCCCCGATAGGGGCCCAGTCTTGTTCTAGAGATAGAACTTTCCAGCGAGGAGCTGGTGCCGCAGGCCCCGCCTGAACCAGCATTCCAGGGTTGCCGATTTGCTTTCCCGAGAGTCAGAGTGAAAGCATTCCAGAGGCAGAGCTGTGGCTTAAAAAAAATCATGTTTAATTTAAAAATTAGAAACTGGAGCAGGCTGTGAGCACAGGGGTTGATTGAAACAAAATTTAAATTCCTGTCAAGCCCATTTAAACACGGGGGCCCTTCATAGACAATTAGCTGCTCCCTGTGAATGCTGAATAAACTCAGGCCTGGTCACTGTGAGAGGAGAGGAGCCTACTGCGAGGCGCTGGAAAAAAATTAACTAAAATCAGGCTGTATGAAATATTCAGCCTTCCAGTGTATCACAGGGGTTTGAAAGTGTAAACAAGACAAAAATCGATTCCTTGGTGCCCTCAAATCAATCCCCCAAAATGGTTAGGGCATCTGTTTCTGCTAAATTTTGTTTACATCGGCAGATTTGCCTTAATTGCAGTTGTTTATCTCTCATCGTCCCTGGGGCCCTAATCTCCCGATTACTAATACTTAACACTCATTTCACATCTAAAGCTACTTCTAATCCTCAACAGGTTTGGGGGGCTCTTAAAATTATTGAAACCGCAGAGGCGGGAGACACAGCCGCTTTGTGAAAGGAACATTTTCTTATCTACTACCAGCTGGGCCCAATCATCACCAGGGACAGCCACAACAAAGGTGCTAAAAGGCTCTTCCACAATGACTGCTGCTCCACTGGGGATTCAGAGGATAAAAAAGAGCTTTGATGGAAAAATCTGAACAAGAGGCTAAAGCAGTCCAGCCAAATAAAGTTACTGTCATAATCAAATGCTGTCAATCACCATGAAAATCCAATTAAAAATGTTTCAGCACAGCCCTCTTAAGTGGAAAAATGTACCCTATTTATACAAATTTTTGTCCACTCCACTCCAATCCCACAATTAGAAAGTCCTGATATTAATTGAATCCCCCTCCCCCAACTTTAAAAGGAGGCACAGGACGCTCGGAAGGCTTCTGAGGGAGCCAAGACACACACAGGCTATTGGTATACAATTAAGAGTTAATCGGGTTACATCTGAAAATTCCATTTTTATTTGTGTCAAGGGAACCTTTGTGTGAATAAACGAAGGGTACCTACTCTCCTTCTTCAGAATCAGTGACCATTTATATTTAAGAGAACAGAGGAGCGGTAAACCAGGATACTGGAAAGAAACTAGTCCAAGCTTCGGCAAATGTCTCTCGGTAGACCAAGGCCTAATGTTTAATTCTAATCTTGAAAATTAAATAGAGGACGGAAGGCCCAAATGTCTCCACTGCCTTTCTCGGTCTCCAAATGGCCATGTGAACCTCAAGTTTTCTGCAGGCTGATCTGCCCCAAACAACTGTGCATCTGAAGCCACAAGGCTCAGCAATCCCCAAAGGTCTCTCTCAAAACTGCTACAAATTAAAAAGCAAACAACCCATTAAACAAATCCAGCTGGTTACAACTGTAAATAGAAGGCTTCTAATAATTTTTCTAGCCCTTGAAATTCCTGGTTAGACTTATTAATAATTGATAAGAATTACAGCTATTTATTGGTGTGTACTCACAGGAAAACAACTTTGCAACCTTCAACAGCGATTCCCAATTCCCAGGGACTAGTTTTAAGATCCTTTTATTGTCTTCCTCAAATGGCTCAATGTTTCTGGTCTTTTTCAATCTAACCCATTATTCCCAAGAGCTGGGGGACGGATGGCATCATCTGATATGATCGATGGGGTCCCTGCTATCAGCCTGAACAGGGAAGACAATGCTGGCCAGGGGGTCCCCTCTAGGTTGTGTTCTCGACCTCAGGTGGACTTAACCACAGTGATGCTGACCAGCAGCTACCTACTTGGCACTTCCAGGCTGTTCTGTACATCCTGGTGACCCAGGTGTCTGTTCTGGCCTAAGTGCAGTGGTTGTCAAATGCTCCCAATACTATCCTGCTAATCCTGCAACTTCCTAGAAATTTCATCTTATCCCATGACCTCTAGGAAGTCAAAGACCTCTGTTCAGACTGTGTATTCTATATGGTATCATGATGTCCACAGACTGCTTGGGTCTGTTTCTGCAGCTTTATGAGCTCCTAGAGAACAAGGGACATGTCTTGTTTGACTTTAGCTCTTCAGTGCCTAGTACAGTATTTTAGGGACTTGGATTAGAAACACACACGTGTTTAGCCTGAATGATATTAGAACAGGACAGACAGGCACTGAATTATAAGATCATTGTCCTCCTTCAAGGAACTTACAATCTCATTGGAGAAAAAGGTGAGTTTCATTAAACCATCAGCTTCACTTCTGGCTGCTCCTTACTATCGCTTAGAGAACATTTTTTTTTTTTTAAAGTGCCTGCTCCTTCAGCCAAATGCCAGAGATCCTCTAATCTAGGCTGGGATCCTGGCACCTCTTTCTTTTTTTAAACCTCCCAGATGATTCTGATGAGCAGCTAGGTAAGAACCGCTGGGCCACATGGACCAACTCTGGAGGAATGTGTCATTAGCTGCTGTGCCGAGTTGTTACCATACATTTTGGAGGGCTTAGGGAAGGGAGTGAGCCCTGAGAAGGGGAAACACTTCAGGGAAGAGGACAAAGACCTCCAAGGAGAGGGGAGAGGGGGACTTCTAGGCTTCAGTTGCCACCCAAATAACATTTCTGAGTAGTTCCAATGGGGACCTGCAGTGTAACAGACTCCCAAGACCCCCCCGCCCCGCAGGTCCCAGTGAATTTGCATGGGACCTAAGAGGAGCCTGTGAGTCTGGCAAAGCCCAGTGAATCTGGCACGGGGCTGCTGTACCACGTCCATGCACACATATATGGAACTTTGGTCAGAATCTTCTACTCTTCTTCCTTTTTCTAAACCCTTCTTCCTCCTCCTCAATCCCCTTTGTCTGATCTACTGCTCTTTCCTCTATTTTGATGCAATTGCTTCTTTTTTTTTCCTTTCGCTTTTTTATCCTTCTTCCCCTTACTTCATTTAGCATGATAATCTCCTGTTCCAATCTATTTACTGGCAAATGCCATAATGTCATTCTTTTTTATTGCTGAGTAATACTCCATTGTGTACATGTAGGACATTTTCTTTATCCATTCATTTGGGGAAGGTAGAGTACCAAGGTTGGTTCCATAGTTTGGCTATTGTGAATTGAGCTTCTATAAACACTGATGTGGCTTCATTGCTGTAGTATGCTATTTTAAATCTTTTGGATATATATTGAGGAGTGGAGTAGCTGGTGGTGATATCATTCTTAGTTTTCTGAGGAATTTTATACTGTTTTCCAGAGTGGTTGCACTAATTTGCAGTCCCACCAACAACATATGAGTGTACCTTCCCCCTCACATTCTTGCCATTCTTTTATTCTTTTTTTCTGATCCTAGGGACTGAACCTAGGGGCACTTAAACATTGAGCCACATCCCTAGCCTCACCTTTTTTTTAAAAAAATATATTTTTTAGTTGTAGATAGACATAATACCTTTATTTATTTATTTTTATGTGGTGCTGAGAATCAAACCCAGTGCCTCACACATGCTAGGCGAGAGCTCTAACACTGAGCTACAATCCCAGCCCTAGCCCCTTTTATTTTTTATTTTGAGACAGGGTCTCACTGAGTTGCTTAGGGCCTTACTAAGTTGCTGAGGCTGGCCTCAAACTTGCAATCCTTCTGCCTCAGCCTCTTGAGTCACTGGTATTATAGACATGCACCACCAAAACCAGCTATTATTTATATTCTTGATAACTACCCTTCTGAATAGAGTGAGATGAAATCTCAGTGTAGTTTTGTTTGTTTGTTTGGTGCCAGGGATTGAACTCAGGGCACTTAACCACTAAACCACATCCCGGCCCTTTTTATTTTTGATTTTGAGACAGGTCTTGCTAAGTTGCTCAAGGCCTCAATGTAGTTATGATTTGTGTTTCTCTAATTGCTAGAGATGTTGAACATTTTTTCATATATCTGTTGACCATTTGTATTTTTTCTTTTGAGAAGTGTCTGTTGAATTATTTTGTTCATTTATTGACTGGGCAAAGAACACAATCTTAAACAGGCAATCACCATGGTGTTAAGAGATCTGACTGATTGATGGAAGAAAGTTACCCTTAACTTGGGAGTCAAAACTGTCAGATCACCATGATCAAGGAAGACAGACTTTATCTGTATCTCTCTTGCCATGTGTGTTTATATAAAGGTACACACATGCGTGCGCACACACACGTGTGCTTATGTGCTAAAGTCTCATAAAAAGATTAAGCGGTCACATCTGAGGAAAAACAAAGCCTGTTTTCTGGGGTTATAATCTCTCTGTTCTTGCTGAAGTGCTAACGTGTCATCAAAAATTCAAATTAAAGCTGTCTGATTTAGTGCGATCTCAAGCATCCAGACAGTGATTCTGCCGTTGTAATTATGTGCAATTAAAAAGCTAAAAGCAACTTCTTTACTAGTGGATCCCTATTTATAAGCAGACGCTAACAGATTATTTTAATGGCCTTCAGAACTTGAGGAAAGAAATCATTACACGGCTGTCAACTGGACCCTGTGTGCAGCCCCCACGCTCCTGCGATGGCTTTTGTGCTTGAAGGCACCCCAGCCAGGACCTCTCCCTGCAAATGAGCTGCTTTGTATGTTCCTCTAAATGAATAGCCAAAAGCAAAAATGATGTCTGCAGAATGGCAGCCAGACATGAGAGCCTGGCCCTAAAGGTTGGTTTTAAAACATGCTGTATGTGACATACACAATAGCTAAATGTAGCGAGTGACAACCAAGTTCACGAGTGTGTACTAACCATGATCAGTGTTTTAAAAAGCTTGGATTTTTGCAGGTACGGTTGTCTCTGAGCCCTATTCTGGGGGCTGTGGAACTGCCTGATCTCTTCACAGGGCACATATAGGCCCCAGGGTCAAAATGAAAGGAAATTTACTTTTGGCCATTTAGTAGAATGTGGTGGTAATGCTGAAATTTCTTTTGAGTCTAGTGCTCCCAGATAGAAGGAACAGGTGAGAAATCTCCCCACCTTTTATGTCAATCACAAAGGACATCTGCTCTCCCAGATCAGACCCTTCTCCGTGTTTCCTCATGACCTCCCCAAGACTTGCTGGGGCTCCATTCAACTGCCTCCACACAAACTTGCCCCTGCCCCTTCCTTTGAGCCATTCCCCATTAGTAAACATTCTCTCTGTTGTAATCTCCTGAATAAAAATCATCTTCTTAATTGTCTGGTGCATTCTGTCTTTCCCAGTGATCATAAGGTTTGGGTCTAATAATGACAGACAAAGCCATTTGGCATGAACCCCAAAGTCACACTAGAATTTGAGCACTGAAGACAAAAATCCAACATAGTGCTTCCTCTGCTTCTTAAAAGGGACCATGTAGATGCCCAATTTATCATACATCTTGATTAACTGAGAGAACAACCAACTAGACTATGTGAAAATGTAATTACAATCAGGTTTGGGAAAGCAGAAAAGCTACCAGTGACAATTTAATTTAGAGGAGTTAAACAAGTTAACATCTCTTTGCAAGTAATTAAATGTTTAAACAGATTTTTCTAGAGCAGTTTGGTGTTTATTAGCCCCCAAACATTACCACCTCTTATACATAAAGCCTTCACTGAGAAATGAGATGCCTTCAAGTTTGCAGCTGCTGGAATTAGACGAAGGAAAAAAATCCAAAAGCCTATTTTGATTATAACCCACACCCCTCCCCCTAAGACCCACACCTGCTTCTTGTATTTCCAGCCCCACTATTTACTTGCTTTCTAAGCAAAATGTTAAATTTCAATTGCAAACTGTACCCTGTGTTTCTTCCCAGGAGCCTGACTGGAAAACCAAACCCCAAGAAATGCTAAACGAGGACGCCCTGCTCTGGAATGTACAAGGAAATGCACAAAATAACAGTCATTATTAGAACCTAAGGAGAAAACCCATGTTTTTAAACAATTACTAAAGCAGTATAGTAATAGCATAAAGACAATTTCTGCGCCAGCTTGTTTCTCTGAAATTCTCTCTGCCACTGAACAGCTAGAACAGATAATAACTATTAGTAAATCAAACTCCTCTGCAATATCCAGCTGTGCCTCACGCATTTACATACAGATAGAATGGGTATATGTTTTTAATATGTATGGGATACGTACTTTTCCCACAGCCGAAGTGCATGCTACAAAGGAGGAGGAGAATGGGAATCGGATCAGCATGAGATAATAAAGTGGCCTAGATAAAGTATTAGCCAGCGATTGATCTCAAACCGGGATGTTGCTTCTCCTGACCTGATTACTTACTATGCATAGATTCCATTAAATAGAGCTTAGACATGGGAAGCTCCTGGAAATACTCTAAATGCATAGAAGGATCTACAGCACTCTGAGCCCAAATTGTAACTGTGTGGGTACCCGCGGCACTCGCCCTCCCTGCCAGAGCCAAGGCCCTCATTCAGAACAGGCTGGGAGGTTAAAGGGCTGCCAGACAGCTGATGGAAGCCCTGCTGCGCCCCACAAGGAGGGGCCTCCCCCACCCCCACACCAAGCAAGCACCCTTCCAGTGAATGAATGCCCCCTCCTGAGCTGCCTGTCTGGTCCTGGCCACACAGCTCTAAGGAACAGAATGGGAAGGTAGCAAGGGAGCTTAGCAATCATTTAGGGTCATGGTCTCCTTTGCAAAATTAGTGATAGGCATGAATTTCTCTTTTCAGGAAAAAAAAAAGTAAATCTTCACAAGCACACATGAAATGTTAGGGGTTCTAACAGACTTCCTGGAGTCATAGACCCTGGGACAAGGCCTGCTGATTCAGTATGTCCCCTTGATTTTTGGAGGAAGATGCTGAAGTAAAGGGGATGGGGCACTGTTTGGGTGATACAGGGAAGGGCCCATGGCAGAGGCTCTGTCCGATAGGCCACAGCCCCACCTGAGCAACCAAAGGACCTAAAGGAAGGTTAATTCCTTAGGAGGAATTCTTTATAGAAATAAGTGGTCTATAATGTTTTATCATATCTCTTTAACTTAAAAATATTTAAACATGTAATTTGAGTAGTGAAATCAGACTAGAATCCCTATCCAAATGCTCTCTTCTTTGGTCATCTCTCTGTCCTTGAGTTTAAGGGTCTGATTTTGTTTCCTCAATCAGATTATTGGCATTTTGGGGAAATTTCTCTACCACCTTTCCATTATTTTCTCTCCCCTCTGCTGGAATCTCATCATTCTTTTTTTGACTGGCAGAAGTGGGTTTTTCCCCATGTGAGCCAACACATCTGTGGTGGTCTGAAGCCTGCAGAACATTCTACCTGCCACCTCCTCATGCTCCACTGCCTGAAAACTTTTTTCTAAGTTTGTTGATCCCAGGCCACCAGGCTGGGCAGCACATTCCAAGGTTCTCCCTGTGATTCACATCAGTGTGATTTCAAAGTGGGTTCTTCAATAATGGAATCATTACAGAGGGGCAGAAAGAGTTGGGGGTTCCCTATCTTGGCTGCCCATGGCTGGCTTTCCTTTGTGGAGTTTAAAGCTGACTCTCAATTCATGCAATAGGCTCTTAAAGAGCTGAAGAGAAGGCGCTGCCTTCCTCAGTATGAGGGACTTCCCTATGCATTAGATGAGTAGTGAATTTCAAGAGAATTCACTCAAGGAAAAAGGTCCACATGGACGGGTGTGTTGTGTTATTTCTATATAGTCAAGAATTTTCAGACCTGGATATTAGAATTCCTTCTGTAGAAGTGAAATTTCTTAAGAGACTACCTAGCTCACAGTGACTATGTTGCCTCTCTGAACTCACAGCTTTGAGGGCTTAGGATTCCATCAGGTCAATCAATGTCAATGGGTTCATGTTGGAGCAGGCACTAGAGGCTTCTTCCCTCTGCTCTGAGAAGATCTGGCGCCTACACACAACTTCTCCTTTGCCCTTTTTGCCTAGAATGGCCTCTTGGAAAACTCTATTAAAATACAACCCATCCTCCGAAGGTCCTTTTCAAAAGCTACATCCTCAACACAGCTTTCCTCAGTTGCCCAAATTCCTTTATAAGAGCCACTTTATTCTGAACAGTTATCTGTGTCCCGACATATCCCCTGCAACACTAAACACCTGTGGCTTACTTTATATCTTTTGCTGGGTCTAGTACAGGACTTTGCACTTAGTGAACTATATAAATATCTACTGAATTCTATCATTTACCTGGTCCTGAGACCTTTTTAAGAGGATATGGATGCTGATGATGAAACTTTTGAGGGAATTCTTATGAAGCTTAGTGGCTACACACTGGAAAACTGCACCAGCTCATATGGACCTTGGTTTCCCAAAAATGTGTTAAGGGAATTTCTTAGTCTAGCCTTAAAAGTCTTCCACTTAGGACACAAAAACTGACAATCATCTGAAGAATGAACACCCACAAGAGAGGGAATTAAATAACCAGATAACAATGAGTTCTAACACTCAGGTTTTAATGATCTCAAGAGTTGAACCTTGAGTTCTACATTTCATTTTTAAGACTGACTTGGTCAGTGATTTTAAGACTTGGTATTGGGCATCCTGGCATCTACAGTGACCCCACCAAATAAAAAGACAAAGACAGCTTGAGAGCCCACTATGTGCACAGCCCAGGGCCAGAAGTCAGGGTAATGTGGCCCACCCACCCCGTGTTCTGATTTCCTTAGGCAAGGTTTGTTGTGTTCACCAGTCAAGCCAATACCTGGAGTTCATTTAGGAGTGAATGGTGAATCTACAACTCTCAGTATTTCCACCAGACTCCATCTCTGATTTTCTTCTTTTGATTTGGAAAATGCAAACCCACAGGGAAACCTTGAAAATCCTGCAGGCCTCAAAGCTGACGCAGCCCAAGCTGTGCAGCCCACGTTGGTACCCGCTGGCTGGAGTTACTGTGCTTGGGAGAGAAACTGCTCTTTTTGCGAAAGGCAGAGGCCCCCCACCCACAGTGACAAATGGGCTCTACAGTTCACGCATTCCAGAGGAGGCTCCTGGCTTCCAGATGGGAGCACCACCACATAGCTTGTAGGCGGAGAGGGAAAAGGAAAAATTAAAGCCATTAATATGCTGGGGGGAATAAAGAAACTGTTCCTTAAGACTGGGTCCCTAGGATGTGACACAGATTCATGTCAAGGGATAACCTACTTCCTTTCCTATCCCCTGCTGGGTCTAACCTTTTGGCAACCTTGACCACAGCAGCCCCCACCTCCTGTTCCCAGCCTCCACACCCAGCCCCTACCAAATGAGGGGTGCCTCATTACTGCTATTCCTCTGGGAATAAATGCATTTAAAATCAAACAGTGAGTAGTACTAGAAATAATGTTAAATTAAGTATAGGATGGCGCTTCTGCTGACTACACTTTTCATTGTATTGTATTGATTTATTGATATTTATTAATTAAACATTTGGGACAGCACACACCAGAGCATAAAGAGATACATCTAAACACCCCTCCATACACACACATGCACGTACATCCACATTTACTTGCTTCCCAGGCACTGGAAGATCTCACCCTTTAGCCTTATCTTTATGACTTGCCACCCTGGAGAGGTGTTCCTTATCCACACACACATCCATATACATTTATGGGTATGTGCATGATCTGCAGATGTTTTATTTATAAGTGGCCAACTCGTTGCAGCAATTGAAACATGCATTTACAAACAGATATCTGTTTTATGAAACCCCATTCCTTTGTTTTAATAGCTGAGCTATCGAGCCATAGCTTAATAATGCACAAGGTAAACATCTCTGGAACCTGTTCCAAGTCTTCTCAAATGTGACTAACTGCAAGGATTCCCCAATCACCAAAGAGAAGGAAAACAAAACCAAACCAAAACCCAATAAAACCCCCAACCCATCCCAGTTTATTCTAGACATGAAACCAGCATAGCTGTAAATTGCAGAGGTTTTAGGGTGAACTTTAACTTGAAACTATGCTAAAAATTGAATTTTTGCTCTTGGGGCAACACAAAGGAGAAAACTCCCTACCTGGAGAGCACTTATGATGTAAAAGGGAAAGGTTCTCTATGAGTGGAGAGGAAACCTGTATTGTATAAAAGTTTGGGCACTTAGAGCATTTATTAGGATGGACTTTGAAGAATGAAAAGCTCTGGACCAATATCTGTAAAATGTACACTGTTTAAAAAGGTAAAGGAAAATCAGTGGTGATTTGCTCTGATTGCAGTGATCTAAAGACAGGGTAGTATGCAAAAACTTGGAAAAGAGTAGACCATAATTATTATTTACTAATGCCCCATCCTAACGTCATTCTAACAGCTTGTGCATTGTCAAATCAACAATCTGCACTAAATAAATGACCATTTGGGAATTGTTAGGGAGCTCTCTGTTCCTCTCCCTGCTTGAGTAAAAACTGTCATTCGCAATCAAAGAAGGATGCCTTGGAACTGAGGACACAGTGCTGGCAGCCTTGTAGTGTCTGTTTCTGAGGAAAGACCAAAGATTCACATTGACTTGTTCTTTTACAGCCAGCCTAATTTCATTCCACATGAATCCAGGACTCCATGCCATAATCAGACTCCTTCCTGTAGGACTACACCAAACACTTAACACACACTGACTCTCCCCTCTGTTACCAGCCCTTTGGCTTCCGAAAGGCTGTAACAACAAATGAGGACACAGAATAATTGACATTAAGTTTGAGGTTCTTGAGGGAGGCAGGAGAGTTCTGTATTACATTTCAAAAGGGTGGTAGGTTTTTAAAAACCTAAGAACCATATCTGAGGATATGAATTTCAGAAACACCTACCTAAATCAAGTATACAATTCTGCCTTTCCAGAGCTTGTGGATTTCTGAAACTCCACTCTGATCTTTTTAATAGAATGTTAAACATAAATGTATAACTGGAGAATTTGAATGGAACTAAAAAAATGAACTTACCATCAATTCCTCAGGTGCTGGCCTTTCTTTTGGCTGTTTTCGCATGCTGTGGGAGAAAAAACAAACAAACAAAAAAACCCCCTCATATTATCTATATCATTCATAAATTTTTGCTGTTAATTTACACCTCTGACTATTTTTCCTTGAATCTGGATGTTTTCAAAATCCATCATGTTCAATTCTTTATGCTCAAGCATAAACATATATTCCCTTTCTTTAATTTTGGCCTTTAATCAGATTTCTGGGGACTTCATGAATTAGAAACACAAGGTTTTTTTTTTTGGTTTGTTTGTTTTTGTTACTTTTGAAATACAGGTAAATAATGAATTTAAATTTATTGTACTTCTACTTCTGAAGTTAACATGGAAAAGCAGCAGCAACATTTTTCTCTGATTCAGTTATCTATTCATTTCAATTTTTTTTTTTGTCAGTACTAGAACCCTGGGATGTGCTGCAGCCCTAATCCCCCAGCCTTTTTTTTTTGAGATGGGGTCTAAGTTGTCAAGGCTGGCCTTGAATTTTCAATCCTCCTGCCTTAGCCTCCTGAATCACTGTCATGTGCTCTAGCACCCGGCTCAATTTATTTCAATCTTAAATCAATATATTTCTGTTTGGTTACTGGTATAAGACAGTAAAAAAAAAACAAACACATGTGACTGTCAAGTCAAATGAGAATACATTTCATTCCTTTACTACTATTCTCAATGACAAGTAATATATAAAAGAGGTCAGAAATCTAGATAATGCTGCGAAATTACAGATAGGTTCTTATACATTATCTTGACTTGAATTTATTTTGGCTACAATGCCAGTTGATAATTCATTCAACAGCTATGGGACAGCTAAGTTTGTTTAAGCTGCTTAAAGAATTACATTCTTCATGCAAAATATTTCTTGTCTCCCATCCAAGAGTATAATTAGTGGCTGAAGCATGTACTTAGCTATGTGATAAAACACATAAATGGTACTAAGGTGACCATGGGTACTGCCTACTTGATGACCATGTTTGTTCTAAACTTGGCATCTGTGGTATGAAGACATGAAAAGAGACTCCTGCTTCTTCGATCATTTGGAAAAGAATACAGATGACTTTTCTTTATAAAATCACCCTCTAACAAGAAAAAAAATAAAACCGTTCATTATAATCTCTGCATTTGCTGACAGTACTATTTTTTAAATAGAGAGATTTAATGATCATTTTGTAAACTAGAACCGTAGTTATGAACCATTAATGACATCGAGGACATTTGCCTTCCCTATAAATAACCATATGCACCTCTCAAATACTGCATCCATTAGCAAGTAATTCAAGCTGTCTCACTATGGAGTTGGTAACAGTCCTAATCTGACATTCCAAAGTAGCTGTATCTCTTGGGAAAACAAGGCTATTACCCACTATTATTTCTCTTTTGGCTTGACATCTGTAGAAATTACAACACAGGTTATCCCTCCCTCTGTCTCCATAAAACTTTTATCTAACAACGGATTAATTTTTTTGGATAGGAGGGTAGTAAAGCCTCACCCACTTTTCTCCCTGGTTGTCTGGGTCAGTCCCACTCCTGGGTTGGTTTCAAGACCACACAATGAGATAAGTGGTCTGTCACAAATCCAACGTCTCTGGAGCCAGGAGTGGTGATGCCCAAAAGGGGTTCCAGGTAGCATACGAATTGCACGGTTTGTTTTTCAATTTTGCATCTCAAAGTGGGGTATGCCTATGATGTGATTCTGAGTGCTTTTAGTAATTCCATTTAAAGGAAATTAAGAAATTAATAAATGATCTTGTATAATGGTTCTAACGTCATTAATGAGATTCAGAAAAGCTAAGGATTCTAGTGTTTAATCAATATGTATGCTTTTTTTCTCAACATGGCATGCTTTGGGAAAAATAGGTTTTTAGAACAAAAATAGTCCCTAAAAGCTATAGAATACATATACAAAGTATTTTAAATATACAGAAACAGTGTTAAAAAATTTTAAGTCCGTGATGGGGGTGGAAATGTCTTCCCGACATTTTTTTTTTTTTTTTGCTGTGGAATATAAACTGCATGAGACATTTTTATTAAAAGGTAACATATTATACTTAGTCAAGAAGGTGATAAAGCTTGACGTTTATATTAAGGAATATTTCTTGGTTTCACTTTAGCGTACTCATCAGATGGATCATGGGGGAGGGGACAGAGTACCATCACTCCATTCAGCACAGATTCCTGACTGCACTACCTCGCTGCACCCCAGGATGGAAGGACTCCTTCTGACAGGTGCTGCCTGTGTGCTTTGCACAGTGGACTGACTGAGGGGGAGGGAAGCAGGACTTGGGTGAGGAGGGAGAGAGGAGCAAAGGGAGTTATGAAGGAGTTCCAGAATGTCCTTGGGGACAGTTATTCCTACGCTCCCAGTTTCCTCGTCTCTCCTGGTGATACTCCATGCTGGGGTGAGAGAGAGGGCACAGGGGTGCTGCAGGACAGGGAAGGGGAGAATGGAAGGGGCTAATGGAAGAAAGACACTTCCTGGTGTGAGGAAAAGATAGAAGGCTAGGGAAGAACTCTGGGCAGACAGGGCATGCTTCCCCAGGTGCATGGGGACCTGGGGTTCCTCGGGGCTCTGAGGATCCTTTGGTCTAAACCTGGATTCCTCTTAGTTTTTTAAGGGTTGAAGAAGGCCTAAAGGAACTATGCTTTCAGAATCTTTCAAACATCAAAATTCAGTGAAATGGGACCCCAGTATTGTGTTTAAAATATAACCAAAGATAAAAGTTATTTACTGAAAATCCGATGAATTAATAAACTATGCTGCTTCCACTAAGTGACAGGCAGTTTTATGGGTAACTTGAGGTTACATTAATAAAAATAAGCTTCATATGTCTGTTCAATAGGGGCTATAAAATTGTGTATTTCTTAGGGAGGAAAAAAAAAAACAGGATGGAACAGTGTTCTGTGCTCTAAGAAGGAGCCTGACTCTCAGCAGTTTATTAAAACAGGAAGGAGCCTCCGAAGTACGTTTATGACCCTTTGTGTAAATAACGTTTACATAATTTAAACAATTTCTTCAGCTTTGCTGTCCCATCTGCCCAAGGCCCTGAAGTCCCTCCCGCCTCCAAAAGGAAGCAGGGAGAGCCATAAGGTCTCCCGGAGCCGCGAGTTAATGGCATGTATCATTTACATTGAGGGCATGGCATGTTTGCAAACAGGCTCACCACTGAGTGATGAAATGTACAAATGGCTCGGAGAACTCTCCAACCGGAAGGACGGGCGAATCCTGGGATGGAGGAAAAACAAGTCACCAAAAGTCACGAGCATTGCTTTCCTTTCTTTCCCTTCTGTCCCCTCCCCTCCCCCCGCAGAGGAGCAGCATAAAGATGAGCATAATGACAGGAGGCCTCATCCAGTTAAAAAGACGGCTACACCCTCTTCCCCACATTTAGGCAAAAATGCCAAATTTCAACGCACACATTTTATGTTGGTGAGAAACATGCGAGCAAAGAAGGAGGGGAGGTGAAAAAAGGACAATGATAGCCACAGGGTAGGAAGGAAGGTGGGGAAAGTGTAAATGAGAAATTAATGATTATTTAAGTAACACACAAATGGTCTTGTAATTAACAAAGAGCTGTGAAATTATTCTTGTGTTGACCTTTGTTTCCTTTACTAGGTTTGCTATTTATTTACACTTTCCTGTTTATTTACATTTATTTATATATTCAAAGGCTCTTAACCGCTTGTCCCTAAACTGGTACCTTTGTGTCAGATTATTTAAAAAAAAAAAAACTGTAAAGAAAGGCATTTATAGAGAAAGTTGTTTCAGGAAAAAGAATTTCAGCCTCTTTGCCAGCCTGGGCCAACTTGTCATAGGAGAGAGCCAGCGAATGAAGGACGCGAGGAAGACTCCTACCATTGCCACCAAACCAAACTGGGATGGAGGTGCGAGTCCCGCAGAAGAGAAGAAACTGCACAGCAGCCGCCGCCAGGGAACACGGGGAGCGGCCCCCCATTACCATTTGCAAAGGAAGGCTTTAAGAATTTAGGAGTTTTTCCAAGAATGACAGAGAGCGCCACTGTGTTTATAGTGTAACAGCTCAGGATGTAATGAAATTACACTGCAGAGTACTTTAACAGTCATCTCATTAGACCTACAGTTGGAACAAGAGAGCCACATAAAGTAGGCAGCTGCAAATGACTCCATTCTCATCTATTCTCATTTGCTATTAAAAATACCTTTCGGCGGCTTTTTTCCTCCCTGACATCCCTACACAAAGTGCCCTGCAAAGTATGATACATGCACCTATTTAAATTAACAAAGGAATGACTTATTTTAATCTCACTGTGCTTTGGAGTGCTTTGGCCATTTGGATGAGCAATATATCATTACATACAACCTTCCAGCGCTGCAGGCAAGAAACTCAGAGCATGCAGCATTTGGTGGGAGCCAAACAATTTCTCTAGCACACAACTGTGTCAAATGCATGCATGTATTCATTATTGAGAACGAGAGGAAATAGCTTTGATGTAGTGGAAAAAAGAAGATGATAAAAGCACCTCTGCAATATGCGTGTCATTATCAATGGTGGCAGATAGATACAATTGCACAGCCTCCTATGTGATTAGTAAATATACATATAATTGCTGTGGCCAATTATCAGAAAAATGAGATCGGTAATTACAAGACAGAAAATTAACTAGAACTCTTATTAAGGCTTTGTTTCCAATTCAAACAATTGGAAACTGCTGGAAAATACAATTAAATCAAAAGGAACTGAGGGGGTCAAAGTGGCCAAAAAAAAAAAAAGAAAAAAGAAAAAGGAAGAGAAAAAAAAATCCCAAAGAGGTTAACAGAAGAGGACCCAGAACAAAATAGTTCTTGGTTTTTGCATATCTATCCTCTTAGCATTTACTCTCCTCATCCAGAGGAGGGGAAGGCTGGTGATTCGAAACTTAAAATTCTCAGTGGAGAAAGGCTTCCAGAGAAAAGGAAAACAAAAGAAAATGGGAGTGGAATAAAATCTTGCCAAGTTCAAAGGCTTACATGCAGGCATTACATAGAGAGGACATGAAAAACGGTGGCTGACGAAGCAGTCTACTCAAAAGAAACAAGGCACACAATGACATGACAAGTCCTCGATAAAGGTACTATAAAATGGTCACAGAAGTCCCATTGGTTTGAAGAGCAAAAATAAAACATGATATCAATTTCAGCCTTGGCCTGTTTTAGGAAAGCCATATATATCACCAAGCCTGCAAGATTCCACAAGGTCCAGTTCAAGAAATGACATTTTACTGTCTCAAAAACCATTAGTAAAAAGATAGTTCAAAGTCTGAGGTGCAGAAATTATTATGAACTCTGATCAGTTAGGAAGCTTCTTGAAGTCATTCTCTTAGATCTTTCTTTTGCTCTATCGCTCTTTCCTAGAGTATTGGAAGTATCTGAGTAGAAGAAGCTTTAAAATGCAGTATGTAGGAAAACAAAAGCATGCTGTCTTAATGGGGCTGAATATTTACCAAGATGGTTAAAATTCTGGATGGTTCTCTACCACGATCTGGTATAAAACATGATGCTAATGTGGGTCTCATTTCGAAGCATGATACCCAGAGCAAGTTAATGAATTATAGACAAGGCAACTTGATGAAGATGTCATTTTAACATGGATGAGAAACAAAAAAAGAAAATGTGACATCTTGCATGGGTAGTTAATTTTATTTAAGACCTGATATTGCAGACTGTTAAGTTCCTCGTATTATAAAACTAAGGAACACTGGGTGGTACCCATGAATAATTTATTTCACTTCTGAAAATGCCAACCCAAGTCGACTTCCCAGAACCACAGTGGATTCTCATCTCAGTGGTGCCTGGAAAGAATCACTCATCAAAGATGTGGGGGGAAATTTTAATTTCATGTGCATAATGCCAGATACTTCTTTTCATTCTAAAATCCATGTCTCTTGTGCATCAAGGAAGAATTTTCTAAAATGCAGAAGACAGACTGACTGGTAGGGGTGATGGAAATGACACATGTAAACACTGGGCAAAGGAGACCCCAGAGAGCTTCCAATTCCACAAAAATATGTAGGCTATTAACATGCCAAAGGGAAGCAGATAAATACACCTGAGGATGTCCACTGTGCTGGAGGGTTTTAAAGTACACTTTTCTCTTTAAAAAATAAAAGTAGAAGTTAGTGTAGATCAGGACATGAAAGGTCTCCAAGAACCTACCTATTTTGATATTAGTTCAAATCGGTGGGCAGGAGGGAGAGCAGGGGAACTCAGCTTGGGCTTCAGCTTACCACAACTCCCAGGAAGGGAATACATCTGGTAACCATGGAGCCAGAGGGGGCACTGACACCCATCCCAAGGGACTCTGAGAACCCAGTAAAGTAGTTGCTGCTACTTATCAAAAATGTCCTCTGTAAAACATGGGTTCAGATAAAGTGGAGAAACACATTTTGAAAACAAACACAGATTAAAGAAGCAGCAATACTGCTAACTCTCAGTACCGGCTAAAACTGACTCTAAATTGTTAATAAAAGTTACTCTTTTTAAGGTCTTGGTGCCATATGTCACATAAAGGGCTTTTTGGGGATGGTTTTCTGTTGAACTTCTCAGTATGGAGGTGTGGAATGATACAGCGGACATAACCTTAACCAAAAGCCTTAACCTGAGATTCTGGTCCCAAATCAACTTTAGAGTCCTGCCAGTGGGCCCAGGCTGGATTTTGTTCTTGAGCAGGCAACTGTTATATAAAAACAGCTGCCATAAAGTGTTTCAGCAAGCAATTCTGGTCACCAAGGAGGACAGGCTCCAAGTCTCAGAGGTTTCAGGAACTACCTGGTCAGCCCCATTTGCTAAACAACTGGAACGCAAGCATGCGATACGCCAGAGCACAGAGAAGGGACAAAGGGAAAGAAGTTTGAGTGATGCCTTTGCCTTGTGAATAATGAACAGTTCAGGAAGGTCAACCCATTACAACGGAAACTGTTTAATTATTAATTATGCACAATCTATGAGCAAAAGGACAAGTTCAGAATGTTTAATGTGTGCTAACTTCAATCTGACTCTCTCTGGGTATTTTGTTATTAGCACTTGTCAGCAAGGTACTCAGGCATAGAAAAAGGCAAGCCACAGAAAATCTGAGTGTGTGAGAGTGTGTGTGTGTGTGTGTGTGTGTGTGTGTGTACCTTATGCACTCAAAGAGGTGGAGGGTGGGGAGGCAGAAGGAAGTTCAATCCTAATCGCAGCTGCTGGGAACTGAACCCAGGGCTTGCACATGCTACGCAAATGCTCTACCACAGAGCTGCATCCCCAGCCTTCCCCCTTCCTCTCCCCATTTATTTGGGGGGTACTGGAGATTGAACTCGGGGCACTCAACCACTGAGCCACATCTCCAGCCCTATTTTGTATTTTATTTAGAGATAGGGCTTTACTGAGTTGCTTAGCATCTCACTTTTGCTGAGGCTGGCTTTGAACTGGTGATCCTCTTGCCTCAGCCTCCCGAGTTGCTGGGATTACAGGCATGTGCCACTGCATCCCCAGTCCTTTTAATTTTTTATTTTGAGACAGGGTCTCACTAATTTGCTGAGGTTGGTCTTGAACTTGTGATCCTCCTGCCTTGGCCTCCTGAGTAGCTGGGATTACAGGCATGTGCCACTGTGCCTGGCCACTTTGTGACCTTGAGAGCAGGAAGGTACATTGGATACTCCAAATATAGAAAATGTAACTGAGAAAAATGCTTTTGAAATGACTTACTTAAAAGGGAGACCATGATTTTAAAGAGGTGTTCTTTTTTGAAACCATGATATATTTTGGTTTTAACTGGGTCCATGCTAATCATTAATGCTTATTACCAACTCCCACTCTCCCCTGCCACAAAATCAATCCAGTAACACTGGTAAGATATGAAAAAATTATGATCGGTGGTTTGTATCTTGTGTATTCAATGTCAGTTTCCTGATTGTGATGTTGGACAATACTTACATTACCACTAAGGGAAACTGAGTGGAGGGTACATAGGATCTCTATTTTTTCTTATAACTACATACAACTCTAAAATTATGTCAAAATAGAAAGCCTAAAAAGATAAAGGGGCTATTTTTTAAAACTCAAATAAAACAGATTCTTAGTAGAACTCTATTTTATATAAGGGAAAAGCCTAAGTACACAATTGGAAAAAAGTTAAGGGGCCTTTGTTTTAGGAATATTCCTGAGGACTTTATTTTTGGCCTTTTCATAATTCAAGATGACCATGGAACCTGACAGTGGAGAGGTAGTTAATTCAGATGCTGACGGGCACAAAGTAGTGTATAAAAATGATACATTCATTATTTTTTTTGCTCATTCAGTCAAGAATTTTTTTGAGTGCCTACTACATTGAAGGAAATGAGTTTGGCATTGTGGGATGGCTGATACTTAACGCATATCCACAAAGGATTTTTGTATTGTTCAGAGGGATGAGATACGCGTCCCTAATAAACAGTCCTGAAAGATGGAGGGAGGGGCCCAGTAGCAATGCCAAGGTAGGTGCTCAGGTGGTACTGGGGAGTCCTGAGGTTTTGATTCAGATTGGCTGGTACATATGACTCTGAAAGGGGAAATGTTTTGAATAAAGTTTTGAATTTAATGCATTTGGATTTCAGGTTTTTGGATTAGGGATGCTCAACCGGCAAACTATACAACTATTCCAAAATCTGAAAAACCCTGAAATCTGAAATACTTGTGGTCCTAAGCAGTTTGGATAGGGAACACTAAACCTGTTTAAGAGTCTGGAGTATACGGGGTACACTTTTTTTTTGTTCTCCTGCCATCCTCCTTCCTCACTCCAGGAGGGCAAGAGGGAATACAAGAACCTTGAATATGAAGGTCTGTGTCCTACTCAATTCTGCCTGTGCACAAACCAAGTTTTACATGTACTGCAGTAAAACATAGGGAAGACAGAAGGGCAGCTTCTCAAACTCTCAGTGTGTGTTTTACAATACTGGGTTTCTGGTTGCTTGTTACAACAGTAAGAAACGAAAAGTTAAGGGGCCTTCACTTTAAAAATATTCCTGAGGACTTCATTTTTGTCCTGGAATAAACAGGAAGAGCTTAGCCTCCCCTCACCTCACTGACCAAAAATCCTCCTCCTGGACCAATATGTGAGTGAGAAATAAAGTTTTATTATGTATTAATAAAAAAAGCTTGCGGTGTTGGCTGCACTGGAAAATTCTAAGGTCAGTTGTGTTGTGGTCAGATTAAATCAGCCTGTCATGTTAAATAATTTTTTAAAAATAGTCTATTTCTAGACTTACTGCTGTCATGGCATCAAGAATCACACAGAGCCCCAAACTGAGAGTTATGCTCCATGTTTTAAAAGTAAGTAATTCAAATCTGATGTTCCTGTGGCCTGGGCAGTAATTTCTGGTCTCAGGCAGTGGGGTTCCTACTAACTGGTACAGCAATCTTAGATCACTCCTCCTCTCTCCTCAGTTCAGGGATCAAAGGTCATTTGTAATTCCAGTAATTTTATGTCAGACAGAACAGCATTTTGTCTGTCAGCCCCCAAATTGTTTTTTGATCCTCTACTGCCCACTGCTTTAAAGTAGCATCTTTGTGAGACAACTGGTAGAATCCATAGGAAAAATCTGTGCTCCCTTGGGGAGGAAACTTCATTTGCAAAAAACAAAAACCAAAAAACTGGACCCTGACTTTAAATATCTCTGCAGAAGCTAATCTACAAACCCCAAACTACCAGTCCAAAGTAGAATCCCATGGCAGGTTGTGGAGAAATATCAAAGATTTAACATCTCGAACAACTCCAAGGTTTGCATGTGCATGCTTTGGCTGTAAGACTGTAACCAGGAAAAAAAGAGCAACACGTTTTATCAGAGGGAGAAAGGTGGGGAATGAACGGTCAGGTGCTCCTGGCTTGTCAGAGACTGAGTTGCCCGTGTAAACCTTGCCCATGCAGTGGACTGGTACAAATTCGACTAATGCTTGTTACACACATGGAGTTTGTAAAAGCATGGCTATTCTATGAAGGAACAATCGGTGTTTTTGGCTTTAAATGTCTTTTTAATTTCATAATGAGGATGGAACTGACCTACTCTTTGGAGTGTTACGCAGGACAGTGTTGGAGTGGGAGCGGGGCTTGGAATTTAGGAAGGCTTGCAGATGATGTCACCAGAGATAAAAGCCTCCGACCCCTCAGCAGGAGACTGGAGAGAGCCCTCCTTTTACTCATCCCACTCCACATCAAGCCCTGAGCAGAGAAAGTGAAAGATGACTCAATTTCCACACTGGGTCACCCCATGCTCTGGGTTGCCAGACGTGACAAATTACATGTGTGGGCATTTTGGTGTGAAGTTCTGTCTGCTGGGTCTGGGCTGACAGTAGCAGCTCATTTAACTTGTCTCAGATGGGCCTGAAACCTGGGGCTTACGGCCTGAATTTCCACCACTGAAACACCTACCCGACCTGAAAACCCCTCAATCAAGGAGAACCAGCTGTTGGCCAAGTGAACATCACTACCAGATGGCTTATAAAAAAAACACAAAATATAAGTGAACAGGTCTAAAGAAATCTGTCTCTAGGTAACTGAAATCTGAAATACAGATATTTTTCCTATTTTATTTTCCTCCTAAATGTGTTTCAAAAGTTCTTTAGTAAAGAGGAATAATCTTTGTCATTAATGTTATAGCAAACTTTTCATTTAGTCTACTTATTTTGTTGTCGTATAAAAAAATTACATTTACTTAGAGATTTTCTATATACATAGCAAAGATCCTGGTGTTTAATAAAATCCCTTGAAAATAGGTGGGGTGGGGAAATGGAAAATGGGTTGACCTTTTAAACAGTATTTGCAATTGCTTCCTTTCCGAAGTCAATAAACATTTTTTTTTTTGGTTTCTTTTTATTTTAGGTCTCTTGTTGGTTATAAGCTACAGTACACAGCATTTATTTAGCAGTGCCTATGTGAGCAGCACACATACACTCGCACACTAACATCCACCCACACCTCCCTTTCCAGTGGCTTAGGCAGAGCAGCAAAAACAAAACAAAAACAAAACAAAAAAACAAAAACAAACAAAAAAAAAACTTGTCTCATACCAAAGGGATTTCATTCACAAAAGTAAAACCTGTTATTGTCCTCTTTCTCTGTAGCCTCCCAATGCATTTCCATTGCTTTTCCATAAAACACTGCTGCAAATAATCAAGCATGACCATTGACATCCACAAGATTGAGTTTTAGGAACCATTAAATGAGCTCACCCTCGTGGGAAGACTCCTGCTCAGGCTGGTCTAAAGGTAATTATTCAGCAATTCCTACCTGTGGTTTTACCTTGTCCCTATATAGTGTTTGAATTTCCTACTCTGGTAAGGTCAATTTTTTCCCCCTCTGGAAAAGTCCAGCTACACATGTTTGATTCAGGCCCTAAATTATAATGTTAATATATACACTGGCATTCCAACCAGTTTCTATGCAAAGAAGCACTGATTTAAAGCAGTCTCAGATTAATGATAGATTGTAAACTATATCAAACAACAAGAGAGGAAATCTAGGAGAGAAAAATAATCCTTAATAGGTTCCTAAATGGAAGGAAGAATTCCCCTTCTTGCAGGCAAGGATGTGAACCACGTCCACACACTGCTCAAGTGCAAGAACCTGGCAGGTCCGTGTCCTGGAAAACCAACAAGCCAGAACACCACCAAGCCAGACTCGGCACTCACTGCAAACCCAGTCCACATCCCCACACTGGATGTCCTCCTGAATGTTCACTCAACTGTTAGTTAAAATAATTACTGCCATTTGCCACCTGCACTGCAAGCTACAGATAAGGGGAAAAACAGAACTTGCAGTAACTGCATGAAGTATGAGGACGGCTGCATTTGCTTACGTTTTTAAACAAACCCAAATGTGACATCAGCTACAAACCAAGGGCTTAGAATTATATGTGAATTTGGGCTATACTTGGTTCCATACAATAAATATCAGAGAGAAGGGACTGTAAAGCTGGCTAACGGAGATACTGCAGCAGTTTAAAATTAGTTAATATGAGAGGAACAAAGAGAGGGGGAGAGGGAGGGAGCGAGGGAGAGAGAGGAAATGAAAAAAATAGAACTACATACTGTGAAATGAACAAGTTCAGTTAGAATGTTCATCAGGATTTGGAAAATCATAATGCCATCTGCTACTCTGGACCTCAGAACATCAGGGATCTCGTGGGCCCAGACGCTTCCATTTCCAGGAGGAAGGAAGGAACTTACGCTCCCTGGAATGCTGCCTCCATTCTGGAATGGAGGCAACAACCCCAGCCGACCAGTTTGGAATCTCTTTTGAGAACATTTCACTGCTTGCACATGCATTTTCCCTGGTTTAGGGAAAATTAACGGCAGGCAAAACGATTACAGCAACTGGGCAGTGAAGCAGAGCGGTGTCCCAGCCCCGGTGGCTGGGTAACTGACCCTGGCATCCAGCTTGGGCTCAGGGTGTGTAGGTCCCATCATGGTGGATTAAATGAGCATTGTCCTATGGCTGGGTAAGACTTCACAATAGAGCAACACATGTTAAATGACAGCAGCCAAAACTGGCCCCACCAGGCAACTGCCCATTCACAGGACGCTATTCACAGGCCTCTACCACCAAGAAATTAATTCATTAATAATACATCAGGCTTCATGGACGATTCAAAGGAAATGACACAAAGCTACTTGTTCAATGACTATGTAAAGATGCAGAATTTTTCCTGGTTAAAAAGCCCCACAAATCTAATTGACTTACCGGAAACAAAATCATGGAGATGTTTATGTTAATATTTTGTTTAGTAAAAAAGAAGAAATGAAGAAAGTCTATCCACTGAATTCATCAGTGCCACTAGAAAATAATAAAAATACAGATTTGCAGTAGTAGCTAAGAAAATCTGGTTTTATGTAACTTTTTAAAAAATCAGGTTTTCCATCTTTCAGAGTCTATGTACAGCTTTCAGACTATCAGGAAAAAAATGTTGTCTTAAATTGTTTCTTCTGTAATATTTTTTTTTACTTACTTCTTTCTTATTCCTCTCTCTCAACAACTCATAAATATGAATTAAATATAATTATAAATGAACAGAACATTAACTTTTGGATTACTGCTGTGTTTTTGGTAGAATGTTAACGTCATTTCTAAAGAAATAGTTATTACCAATAGAAAAAAGTAATTACTAAAGGAATCCTGGCCTTAATGCTAACCTATTTTCTATCTTCAGACCAGCCAAACAGCATTAATTTAAACACACTGGACTTTTCAAAGGAGGTATTAGATTTCTAAAGACTGCCTTACATAAAAGAGGAATATCAGTTTTCAGCCTCCAATTATGTATTCCCAATACTGTGAGACACAGGTCTAGTTAAGATTGCTGCAGGACAGGTTACTGTGCGTATCACTTGTATTAACTTACCAAGTTTCTAAGGCCCGAGTCACAAACTCATGCAAGCTGCACACACCGTGAAATCCCACTACCTGCTTACAGGAGTTAGATTAGAGCAATTCAGTGTGGTCAGAGGCTCTAGATTCACATGGACTAGTGGGCTCAGGCCAACAGGACTCCTCTCCCCAAAGCCACCCAAGTTATATGTCATGAAAGGAACAGGCCACCCTTTCATGATGCTGGCAGCCAGAAAGGTGAGAGATGTTCATTTTAATTCTTACTAATTTCAGCAGCAAGGGTTATGATAAAATGTCAAATCCTTCCGGAAAAAGACGGCAAGTTATTCCCTCTGGGGTTGGGTGATACCACCTTTTTGTACTTTTTTAATTCCAAGAAAGAATTATCAGGCAGTTATTCTTACCCCACTCCCAACAGCATGTGTATTTTCACAGCCCCGTATCTTCTGAGTTACCCTGTCTGGTGGCAATCATTTCACAAAGTATATGTACATCAAAACTTGTTACAGGCTGGTGATATAGCTCAGTTGGTAGAGTGCTTGCCTCGCATGCACAAGGCCCTGGGTTCAATTCCCAGCACCACAAAAAATGAAAACCAACAAAAACATGTTGTACAACTAAAATATATATAATTTCTATTTGTAAATCACACCTCAATAAAGCTGGATAAATGCAACCTTTACATTATACAAGGCACATTTATATTAAAATTTTTGTATACCTTTAACTTGTTTCTTTTCTCTTTCCTCCTGTTCTTAAAGAGAAGCAAAAGTAGTAGTAGTAGTAGTAGTAATAATAATAATAATAAAAAAACACAAGAGAGACTTATCACATCTGGGGGACAGTCTCCTTCATTCAGGAATAGGTGACCTATCTTAGAGTTCATCGGGAATGTGTATGAAACCCAAAACAGTGCATTGTGCAGACAGACTCAGTTTAACAATGACAGGAATAGCTGTGGCTCTAAGAAGGGGACCTCTGTGGCTCAATGTGAGGGAACTGCTGGCCCTCCCCATAAAGTCTGTAGCTAAGAAGAGGGATTGATAAGAACACCACAGAATGGGGCAGAACAATGGAAACAAGATGGCAGCTGAGTGATGGACAGGAGACAAGAAGGGGAGTACTTGCTCTGGGGCAGCCTTGGGTCCTCAGTGAGGGACAGCAAAGAGGATTTAGATAGAGATGGGAACAGATTTTCTCTGTAAACCAAACAAAACAAATGCCAAATTTAACATTCCATTATTATAATCCCACTTATAAAAGTTTCTGCCTTTTGCAAGTTCTGATGCCTCTGACCATAAAACTTGATAAGATGTAAGAGAGAGTCTACTATTTTACCTCTCTGCCTGGCTGGCATGAGCACACCATTACAGTGGTACTAAAAAGTCCCCATAACTGAGGACCATCAGCTACCCCCGCGAATGCCTCAACTCACCAGGGCCCTTACGTGGACTCTTTGCTTAGATGCGGCTCCCCTGATATTTCCTAGAAATGCCAGCAAACATGCCCAGTGCAGGACGAAGGCAGTGGCAGAGGCCAGTCCCTTCCTTGCGGCTCAGTGAAGAAGGAGGAGCACAGCACAGCACAGCACACGTGGACAGAAGAGGAGGAAAGAGAAGACATAGAAGACTGAGGAAGGGAGGAGAAAATGAGGGAAGAGCCTCCTTTATATAACCACATATTATTCCCTGGTACTGGGATTGGAGTGCTCTGTCACTGAGCTATATCCCCAGCCATTTTTATTTTTTAATTTTTATTTTTTTGGTATTAGGGATTGAACTCAGGGGCACTCAACTACTGAGCCACATCCCCAGCCCTATTTTGTATTTTATTTAGAGACGGGGTCTCACTGAATTGCTTAGTGCCTCGCTTTCCTGAGGTTGGCTTTGAGCTCATGTAATCCCAGGGGCCTCCCGAGCCACTGGGATTACAGGTGTGTGCCACCGCACCCGGCTATTTTTAATTTTTGAGACAGGGACTTGCTAAATTGCTCAGGTTGGCCTTGAACTTTTATCCTTCGCCTCCCCAAGTCACTGGGATTACAGGAGTGTGCCACTGTGCCCAACTATCACCACATTCTTAAAAAGCCTCAAAGCTCCACTCTGCCTTGTTTCTCCTACCACTCCGCCTCTACAGAATTACCTCTGAGAAAATACAGATCTCAATGCGTGGAGCCTTCCATGGATTTCCCTGCCTATAGGGTAAACTGAAGCTTCTTGGTCCAGCGTTTGACGCTCCCACCTGTGGTGTTTTCTAGCTCACTTTAGGCCACTCACTCATGAGTCTTTCCAGCTGCTCCCTACTGTTTGGTTGTGCCCCTGCCTCTGTGGAACAACCTTCTCCTCTTTTCATGTCATAGATGCCTAAGTATTCTCCATGGCTCAGCTCACATACCATCTCCTCTTTGAAGTTGCTTTTCTTATCTTCCCACCTTTTCCAGCCTACCAGGCTCCAGCCCAGTGCCAGGCAAAATCAGCACAGTACTGTTTATATGGCTTTATTATAATTTTTATCATGCTAAATCAATTTAGTTCACCAATTTGTCTCTCCCTAGATCATGCAGTCACCCAGCACAGGGGTCTATCCCGGCAAACGGTAAAGATCATGGCCCAACAAGGGCTCAATGAATGTTCCTTGACATAATGAAAATACAGATTTAAGCCTGTCAGAAGGACAGGGGAAACACTCCAACACACAAGGATAGGCACCAACTTCCTGATAATAATGTAATTCTGTTTATAGCCGATAGCCTAGGAAATGATACAAGAGTCAGTAAGTGGGATGGCATCAAATTAAAGAGCTTCTGCATAGCAAAGGAAACAACAGCATGAAGAGATAGTCTACTGAATGGGAGAATATCTTTGCCAGTCACTCTTTCAACAGAGAATGAATATACAGAACATACAGAGAACTCAAAAAACTCAACATTAAAAAAGAAACTTAATTCAGTAAGTGGGCCAATGAGTTAAACAGACACTTTTCAAAAGAAGAGTACAAATGGCCAAAAAAAAAAAAAAATGTTCAACATCTTTGCCATTAGGGAAATACAAACAAAAACTACACTGAGATTTCATCTTAAGCCAGTCAGAACAGCAACTATCAAGCATATAAATAAAATAAATGCTGGTGATGATGTGGGGAAAAAGGATCATTTACACATTGTTGGTGGAAATGTAAATTATTATAGCCACTATGAAAACAGAAAAGAGGTGCTTCAAAACACTAAAAATTGAGCTACCATATGATCGGTTACACCACTGCTTAGTATCTGTCCAAAATAATTAAAGATAGTATAGTTTAGAGATACATGCATACCCATGTTTACTGCAGTGTAGTTCACAATAGCCAAATTATGGAATCAGTCTACGTGTCCAACAATAGATGAATGGATAAAAAAAGTAGTATAGATACACAATGGAGCTTTATTCAGTCATAAAGAAGAACAGAATTACATTATTTGCAAGAAAATAGATGGCACTGGAGAGTATCATGTTAAATGAAATTAGTCAGGCTCAGAGAGACAAGTGTTATATGTTTTCTCTCATATGTGGAAGCTAAAGGGAAAAAAAGAAAAAAAAGGGATCTCATGAAAATAGAAGGGAGACCATTAGGGTAGAGTAGGGAGATCAGGGGAAAGGAGGAGGGAAGGATAAAAAGAAGTATTGGGAAATGAAACTGGTTAAATTATGTTATATGCAGGTATAACTATGCAACAAAACCCACTATTCTGTATAATTAATATGTAGCAATAAAAAAGTTTTGTTTTTCGTACTGGGGATTGAACCTGGAGTGCTTAACCACTGAGACACATCCCCAACCCCAACCCTTCTTTATTTTGACACAGGGTCTTGCTAAGTTGCTTAGTGCCTTGCTAAGTTGTTGAGACTGGCCTTGAACTTATGTTCCTCCTGCTTCAGCCTCCCAAGCTGGTGAGATACAGGTGAGTACCAGAATGCCTGGCTAATAAAAAAGTCTTAAAAATAATTAAAAATGGATTTTCTAGCAGGGCTGGTCATAAAACGAACTGTGGGTTAAATTTATCTTCTATCTCTCTCTCTCTCTCTCTCTTTTTTTCCCTACTGAGGCCCATCCCATCCAGCTAAATAAGATCTTTTTTCCTAAACACAGCAGCTAAGAATAGAGGCCATTATAGAGAAACTTGCTTCTCCTCTTTTTTTTTTTTTTACTTAAAAAATATTTTATATAAAATAAAATTCACCCATTTAAAGTACACAACTCAGTTCCAGGTCATTTCCCTCATCCTGAAAAGAAACCTAGTACCAGTAACAGTCACTTCTAATTCCCCTGTCCCCTCCAATGTACTTTCTGTTTACTAACTAATCTATTTTCTGTCTCTATGAATTTCCCTGCTGTGAACTTTGCCTGTAAATAAATTTCATATTACATAAGTCTCTTTTTGATTTCCTTCATGTAGCATGTTTTCAAGGTACATCTATGTTATAGAATTTTTCAGTTCTTTATTCCTATTTATGACTGAATAATATTCCAAAGTGTAGATATACCACCTTTATTTTCATGTTTATCAGCTGATGAACTTCTGGGCTGTTTCTATCTTTTGTCTACAATGAATAATGCTGCTATGAAAATCCATGTTTTTACGTGGACATGTGTTTTCAGTTCTCTCAGATATATTTCTAGAAGTGGAATTGCTGGGTCATATAATGATAATTCAATTTAAGTTTAATTAAAAAAATGTTTTTGTGTGTGCTTCTGGGATTGAACCCAGGGCCTTGCACGTGAGCAAGTGTTGTACCACTAACCTATACCCCCAGCCCTATGTTCCAATTTTTGATGACCTGCCAAACTGCACTTCATAGCAACTGCATCATTTCTACATTACCACCAGTAATTTATGAGGGTTTTCATTTCTCTACATTCTTGCCAACACTAGTTATTTTCCATTTTTCTATTTTAGCCATCCTAATGGGTATGAAATATTTGCTCATAGTTTTGACTTACATTTCTCTAATTAATGATGTTGAACATATTTTCATGTGCTTATTCAACATTTATATATCTTCTTTGGAGTAATGCTATTCAAATTCTTCACCCATTTTAAATTGGTTTATCTGTCTTTTTAAGTATTACTGAGTTGGGGGCGTATTGCTATCTTAATATTAAGTCTTCTACTCCATGAGCACAGACTGTCTTTCCACTTATTTATGTTTTTAATTTCTTTCAATGATGTTTTGTAGTTTACAGTATACAAATTCTTTTGTTAAATTTATTCCTAAGTCTTTAATTCTTTCTGATGATTGCAACTTGAGTTGTTTTTTAATTTTGTTTCTGTATTGGCCATTTTGGATTACTGGTGTACAGAAATACAAGAGAGTTTTGTATCTTGATGTTTTATCCCGCACTTTGCTGAACTTGTTTATTAGCTCTAATTTTTTTTAAAAAAGATTTTCTATATATAATATCACATTATTTGCAAGTATAGTTTTACTTCTTCCTTTTCAATATGGAAGTTTTCTTCTTTTTAAAAGATATTTTAAAATTGTCAATGGACCTTTTTATTTTGTTTACTTACTGATTCATATGCAGTGCTGGGGATCCAACCCAGGGCCTCACCCATGCCAGGCAAGCCCTCTACCACTGAGCCACAAGCCCAGCCCTGTTTTCTCCTTGATGAACTGCCCTGCACAGAACCTCCAGGACAATGATGTGCAGCTGTAGCAAGAAGGAGCATCCTTATCTCTGATTTTGGGGGAAAACGTTTGATCTTTCACCATTAAGGACGATGTAACTGTGAGGTTTGGGTAGATATTTCTTATCAGGTTATAGAAGTTATTTTTTTTAACAAGTTTGTTGAATGTCTTTATTATGAAAAGGTACACTGGATTTTGTCAAATGTTTTTTCTGTGTCGGTTGAGATGATCACGTGATTTTTGTCTTTCATTAATATGGTACATGATACTGATTGATCTTCATATGTTGGACCAACCTTATATTCCCGGGATAAATCTCACTTGGTTATCATGTGCTGCTCTTTTTATGTCTTGCTGAATTCATATTGCTGGTATTTTCTTGAAGGTTTTTGCATCTATATTGATAAGGAATATTGGTCTGCAGTTTTCATTTTTTGTGAGTATTTGGTTTTGGTATCAGTATAATACTGGTTTCAAAGGAGAAATTAGGAAGTGTTCTCTCATCATTTATATGGAAAGTTTGAGAAGACATGTTGTTAATTCTTCATTAACCATTTGGTAGGATCACCAATATAATGATATGGTCTTGAGCTTTCCCCTGCGGGAGTTTTTGTTTTTGTTTTTAATATATCTTTCCTTATTATAGGTTTATTTAGATTCTTCGTAAGTCAGTATTGGTATTTGGGTCTTTCTAGGAATTTGTCCATTTCAGCTAAGTTATCTAATTTGGTGGCCTACATTTTTCACAGTATTCCCTCATAATCCTTTTTATTTCTGCAAAGTTGGTAGTAATGTGTCCTCTTTCATTGCTGACTGTAGACACTAGTGTCCTACCTCACTGTCATTCTAGCTATGAGCTTGTCATTTTGTTGATCTTTTCAAATGTTGTGGTTTAGCTATGAGGTATCCCCCAAAAGCTCATGTGTAAGACAATGCAAGAATGTTCAGAGGCAAAATGATTACTTTACGAGAGATATACCTAATCATTGGTTTAATCTACTAATATGGATTAACTGGGTAATAGCTGTAGGCAGGTAGGGTACAGCTGGAGGAGAAAGGTCATTGGGGGTGTGCCTTTGGGGTAAAGCTCTCTGTGTTACCTGGTGCCATGTTCTGAGCTGCTTTTCTCCTCTATATCATTCTACCATGATGTTCTGTCTCACCTCCGGCCCAAAGCAATGAACTAACACCTTTGAAATGGTGAGTGCCAAATACACTTTTTCTCCTTTAAAATTCATGTTAGGTCTTT
Organism: Marmota monax; assembly: GCF_021218885.2. Taxonomy (NCBI): domain Eukaryota; kingdom Metazoa; phylum Chordata; class Mammalia; order Rodentia; family Sciuridae; genus Marmota; species Marmota monax. The sequence continues at coordinate 3,912,677 of NW_026694865.1, forward strand.
TGGTCACAGTGATGAAAAAGCAGACTAAAATATCAAAGAACCGACTTTTGGTGTCACTGATTTTCTCTTCTCTATTTCACTTATATCTGCTATAATCTTTTATTATTTTCATTCTCCTGCTTGCCTTGGGTTCAGTCTTTTATTCTTCTTCTAGTTTCTGAAGTAGAAGATAAGGCTGCTAATTTTGAGATTTTTTTAAAAAAATATATATTTTTAGATGGACACAATACCTTTATTTCACTTATTTATTTTTATGTGGTGCTGAGGATTGAACCCAGGGTCTCGCATGTGCGAGGCGAGTGCTTTACTGCTGAGCCACAACTCCAGTTCCATTTTTGAGATCTTTTTTCCCTTTTTTTGGTTCTGGGGATTGAACCCTGGGGTGCTTTACCACTGATCTACATTCCCCAATCCTTTTTATTTTTTATTTTGAGACAGGGTCTCACTAAGTTGCTGAGAGTCTTGCTTCATTGCCCAAGATGGCCTCAAACTTGTGATCATCTTACCTCAGTCTCCTGAGTCACTGGGATAACAGGCATTCACCACTATATCTGGCTCTTCTCAATTACAGGCTGTTACCAACCACTACAGTTTGTGCTACTTCAGAATTACTTTAATGTTCTACAAATCTTGCAGGGCTAAGAAGCTAACACTTTTGAGTAGCTACTTCTTATCAGGTATAAAACATTACTTAAACAAATTCACATTTTATGGTAAAATGAATAAAGAAACAGAAGTATAAATCAGGGATTTGTTGATTGTTCTGTTGAGCACCTACAGATGCCAAGTAGGAATTTATTTTTAGCTATAATATACCTGAAACATATCTGTACTCAGAATAATAACCTATTTCTCTGATTGTCATATTTTAGACAACTTGAATGTTCTGAAACACATCTGTGAACTCAAAAATGATTCACAAGATAGTTTCAGGCCCTTCTGCTTGGCATTTACCTGTTTTCTTTCCTAACCTAGGAAATTCCTCTTTGTCTTCTAAGACTGAGTTTAAATGTCAACTCTCCTAATCTACCTCAGTCCTAGGTTCTATGGTATTCATCCCATACTGAACCATCCTTCTACCTTTCTATATCCATCTCCTCGCCAAGGCCGTGGATTACCTAGGGGCAGACTCAAGGGTGAGGTGCCACTTGCATCTTTGTAGTTCTCAGTAGCCCCCACCAGCCGACTCCAGACAGCTTGGGAATTGGTGACTCAGACATTACTGATGTATTCCCACCTGCTCCAACACCAGCATGGCCAGCCCTCTGCTCCCAGCCATGCTGGGAGCCCAGGCCTGGAGAGAGCTTAAGGTGAATCTGTAGCCTCTACGTCCCTCATTTGGAGCCTTTAAGTGTGGCTAGGGTCACTCTTAGGAGTGTAAAGATGAAACATACATGGTTGGTTTGCTGGGGTAGCAGGTAGACGGGCACTGACAAGAATGAGGAGTGACCATAGAAAATAGAGGCAATCACAAGAGAGGACACAAGAAAAGCACCAAGCAGAGTAGCACAGAGCAGAAGGCTCTTTAGCCTGGGGCACAGAGCTCTCTGCACTTCAGAGGCCCCAAACATCACTGGGTGTCAAGGCCAGATGCACAAGCAAAATGGTTGGTAAAATTCAGTGAAAGAACAAAGTAGGCCCCACACAATTTTATAGCCCTAGAGGGCATTAATACATCAAAATTTAGTTCAGTATCATGTTCAAAACAGAACCTGAATCACTGAGAAAAGGTTAAATGATATTCACCACATCTGTCAATAGGTTGCCAAGAACAAACACATTTTAGAAACACATTTCTTTCAAAAAATGCAAATTTTCTCATAGATGTCAGAGCTTAAAGTAAGAAATTATCTAGACAATAGGGGCCACCTTAATCCCAAAGATAATGTGTCAGGTACACAGAGACACATTACTTACAATGAGCCACAGCAGTTTCCAAGGCAAGGCAAGCAGGAATTGGGGAGCACCTGGTCACATAAAGGTCTTAAGGTAAGAAGTTCTGTGGAGAGAACAACTCTGGGGCGCCAGGTGGTATCTTGAGGACATCACTCATATACTGAGCAAGCCAGCTCTAAGTCAGAGAAACTCTACCACCAAAGCTAAACTGGATCACCCAGATTTCTAACTGGAGCCTGTGTTCTTCTGTTGCCTTGGTTACCCTTCCAGTTCCTGATCTGTGGTCCAAGTTTCATGTTCATGATTCTTATTCCTCTGTTTAGTTTTTGGAGTCTTCTATTTGGCCACATGGTGGATAATTCTGGCTCCGTCCCACAGTTCTACCCCTTGACTCTCAGGCTGGCTCTAACTTTCACTTCTGGCCATTCTGGCTCCTGTGCACCCTGGTCTTGTTTTACTGCTTCTTCACTCTTTGCCATGACAGAAGGTCAAGACAAATGCACAATATAATAGTGTATGTTAAGCTGGGCTCTGCTATAGCTATTTTGTACATGATTCCAAATAAACTCACTGTATTTGAATTGGCCTCCCTTAGAGGTAGCATTTTTTGACATGACTTTTCTCTTACTGGAAACAGTACCAGTTTCTGATACCCATACCCAAGGAGCAATTGGCTCAATTCCTGGCTGGAATTCATTCATAAATATAAGCACTAAAAGTCGGATCTCTTGATAGCTACTTGTCCCATGGGACCTACATGGGCAGGTTTAACCTTAGAAAGTCACTCTATAAGAGGTTCTCAAACATTGAAATGCAGAGTTACCTATGAAATTACCAGCCTCTGGGCATCGTCTCCAGATTACTCAGTAATCAGGGCCCAGGATTCTGCGTCTTTAAGAATCTAAGCCAGTTAGTTCTTGGACCACTCTATGAGGAACACTGCATCACAGCAAGGAAAAACCTGACACATACACAGGACAAGCACAGCTAAGTACAGCTCCCCACCAGCCTCTTCTCTGATGCCATCAGGCACCTTGCTACCACAGGTTACTTAGGCTTAATCTTCCCCAATACTCTTAACTGCAAAATATCAGCTCAGTTCAAAGATCAACTTGCATTTAGTCAAGACAAAGTCGATTTTCTAGGTTTCCATAAAGAAGATATTCTAAAATGGTTTTGGAATAAATGAGGATATGATTTTATGTATTTTTTCTCTTGAATGAAGAAGAAATGCTATAAAGAAAAACATACCATTGAAGTGACAGACTACTGCTTCACAGAACATCACCCTATAATAATTTCAAGTCTCATGATTTTGCCCAAATTAAACAAGTAAAATATTTCAAATTTACAGCAACCACTGCTACTATAAATATGGAATGAAAATATCTATCTGATCCAGAAAACATTCAAATTAACTCTCCAGCAATACACGTATTACTGCTGAGGAGTATCTGTACCTGAATCTTCTGCGGCCCAGGAGCCCGGCAAAGCAAGAACAGCAGGGCCTGGGAAGTGCAGCAGGCTGTGCATTGAGATGGGTGGGCCAAGTTTCCCTGGGCATTTCCCCAAGCACAACTGGAGGGAGACCTCAGGAAAATCAGTTTAATTAGGAGGATTCTGATGGGGATAGGAGGCTTTTGGAATCTAAGATGACAGGAGATATTGATGAGCTATTAGATCCAGGAGGCCTGTCTGATATCTGAGATAATGGCGTCTCCATTTGTTTCAGGACGATGCCTTCATTTTTGCACCAACATGGTTTATGGCTTGCAGGGGATATATGGACTGACTGATGCAACCATTAAGGATGTTAGAGCCCCATTCTTACTATTATTGTGATATGTGTGTGTTTTTGTCTTTTTCCTAGGAGGATCTTTATTTTTTCTCCCAAATCTCATAACTGGTTATGCAGATGTTTAATTGAGAGGAATAACTATGAATTACGGTTTGTTTTTTTCCTTTTAAACTTTCCTCTCTGAATCATTTATTGCTTTCCCTCTCTATTTACAAGTGTTCCAAATATTAGAAAATTAAAGTTTAAAAAATAAACAATTGCTGGTAGGCAAGCCCAAGCCCAAAAAAGCAGTTTTGTAAAAATGTGAAGTTTCTTTCCTGAGAGCGTTGTGTATGTACTCTGACACTGCTTCTGTACAAGAAGGAATTTAAAGTCAGAATAAGAAGTTGAAAAAGTTGAGAAAGAAATGCAGGTAGATGAGTTCCATGAAGGCATGGAAGGGATCGTGGAACTCTGAGGGAAAAGGATGATTGAGGTGAGATCACTTAAACTGTGAGACAGCTAGTTTCTAGAACATGCATGAAGTTAGCAGTGTGTGCTCGAGGAAGGGCCTAATTAGGAAACTAATGCTGAGCTGTTGACCTAAAGCTTTTGAACCTCTTTTCACCCTGATATACTCTGAGTAGATAAAGGAAGGCACATTTTACCCAGCTTGTTGGCCATCCAACTCTGACCCTAGCCTATGGAGTGACTTTAGATGTCTACTGTGGAAAAAATGAAACGACTTTAATTTCCAGCTCCATCCCCATCTGGCCAGGGAGAGGATCAATTAATATCATCGTGTTTTGTCTTTAGGGCCTCTGACACCCCTGAGGACCAGCCTGTAGGACAGTCTGTCTTTGCAGGGATTCTTGGCCAGAATCAGGAGAACAGGACTCAGGACGAGGCCAGTTCACGTAACACAGCTCAGAGCATACAACACAACTTGCTCCGAGGATGTTGGGCATTGTGCTTCATTAGGAAACAAAATATAAGCTTTCCACACCATTAGGAATGACTTTAGGAGTGAAAGCACATAAGACGATGCCTCACCTCATCAACAATGCACTGCAGAAGCTGGAGAGGCTGCAATGGAAAAGAAGAGAGGGAAAAGTATTAGCCTCCGTGCAATATCTTTACAGTGGAGTGGAAAGAAAAAATCATTAATGCAATAAAATATAGCAAGATTAATCAACAACAGCAAACTCTTATAAAAACATTGATGCTCAGGATGTTCTATTATTTCTAATGGTACCTAATCTAATACAGGCAGTTAAAGGTTTGCATTTTCTTCAAAATGCAATTTGCTAAGTTTAAAACAAGGCATTCAAGCATGCAAAGGAAGCAGCCATCAGGAAAAAGAAAAGTGAATTTTTTTCTGAACTCATAAAGCTTACCATTAAAGATCCCTGGTTTTTCTGAATCTGAAAAAAGGCAATATGTAATTAGCATGTCATAATCAAAATGACTCACTTGGACACATTATGATCACTGAGAGAAAATTATTGCATTGCTGGTGGCAATTTGTGGGCATGTGTTAACACAATTTACATAATGAAAATACACAAATGTTAATAGCTCGCTTCTCATTTATAGGCGAAAGTCAGCAGAATGTTAATTTCACACAACACTTTTTAGTACCCTCCAGGTTGTATTAGAATAGGGAGAAAAACCATAATCCATTTCAAAAGGCTGTTTACGATTCAGATATAAATAATGTTTTATATTGCTAGATTGTGAACACTGGGCTTAATGTTGCAATCATTGCTAATGTTATGAAGCTCACTCTTTTTAAATTAAAAACCGATTTATTTAAAATTGAAATTAAATCATAGTCAGAAATTAGAATTTTGGATTCCTGCCAGTGTCTGCTCACAATCCCCTATTTTGTGAAGAAAACTTTAATTATGTGGTTGAAGTATTTGCTTCTAACTTGGGAGTAGGGTAGAAACTCCACCTTTTCCAACGTTCCTTCAGCCTGTTTCCAGGGCAGCAAGGCTCTCTGGGACAATCAAATTCATGCAACTCTGACACTTTCTCAGGAGTAAAAGCTGAGTCCAATCAGAGAGCTGTTCCTAATCGACATTCTGAGGGCAGGCTCTTCACACTGAACACCAGGTCTCTTAGAAAGTTACCAGAATGTGACAAGATTAACATAGCATCAACTCAGTGATTAAAATATTAAATAATGCCTACAGTTATTTCAAACTCGGTGAAAATGGAGTCCCAGGGACAAAATTCCCTAAGAAGGAAATTTTTAGGAAGCAAATACTACTATTGATGGATCGACTATTTTCTGGGATACATGAGTGCCAACCAGTGGGTAAAGTGTAGGGAAAATAGTAATAGTCCCTAATATGTTTTTAATAATACTTTAAAAAGTTCTTTTCATACAGACTCTCATTTGATTGGCATGACCACCCTGAGGTACGCAGGGATGGCCATCTCTAATCTATGACAGGAAAACAGGGCCTCCCAGAGGATGGGGTAGCCTGGTCTCAGACCCAGGCTGGGTGGTGCTGGGGCTTCTCCAGTGCTTTCTCTCCAGTATCTACATTACACCTGCTCACAATTACCACATTATTAAAATACCAGTGGATTTACACATTTGTATACTTGGCATGGTAGAGTTGGTAAATGCTCAGTCTTGCTGTGTACATTGTAAGCTTTTTGAGGGCAGCAGCTGTGTTTACGCATTTCTTTTGCATTCACCTGGCTTCAGCAGACCCTTCCACCTAGTATTTGAGAGTTTTAAAAGGTGCTTTCTCAACTGCCCACTCATGGCCTCCTTCCGGAAGCCTCTGTCTCAGGCCGACTGGTTCTATGCTGATGGTTCCTGCTTAGTGCTGTCCTCAATTACTGCTCCTCCTGGTTCCTTCAGTCAAGGAGACTTCCAGACAGGGCTCTGCAGGTAAAGATTTACACTAGAAGGGCAGGCAGAGCTGTTTTCCACCACTCCAGGGAAGTTAAAGAATTTAGTAATAAGCCACACCACCTTTTAAAAAACCTTGAAAAGCACAGGTAACTTCTCCCTTGATACAAGACACCCATGATGTTTGCTTTTGTTTATTTTTTCCCAAGCATACATAGGTACTCCCTCCACCTCCAGAGTCTTAGTAAGATAAATCTGCTTCAACGGTACAGTTATTTGTAGTGAACAAAGAATTAGAAATCTGTTTAAAATTTTTTAAAAAAATTTTTAGTTGTAGATGAACACAAAACCTTTATTTTATTTATTTATGTGGTGCTGAGGATTGAACCCAGTGCCCCACACATGCGAGGCAATAGCTCTACCACTGAGCCACAACTCCAGCCCTAGAAATCTATTTTTGGTATCAAAATTTTCACAAATTTCCAAGAGTCAGGGGAACATTCCAACATTCTCTGAGGAAAGCATGCAGCAAAAATTTGTAGACATGTTTGGACATGAGTTCAGGCATGGATTGTGAGACATTGTCCCTGGTAACATAAGCTGTGTGAACCAAAAGAATTGAGAGGAGAGAATTGGGATCTTCCGGAAGGCCTTCTCCTTATCCTGTTCTGCCTGTTAAAAGAGTAACTTAAAGAGAACTTGTACTATTTTAACACTTGTTCTTTGCTACAAGGAAACAGCAATACCAAAGTCTTTTTTATGATCCTATAATTATCCTGCTTTGCCCAGGTTTTTAAAGAGAGATGTTGTTACCAGGTTTTATTATGTAGTTCTGATAGCAACATATTATATGAAATCATCTTCATAAATTTTGTATTAAGGTAGCAGTGCTAGTACCTGAAATTGATTCCAAATGCTTAAGATACTCAATTACTTTTTAACACTATTATACAATGCAGTGACTTATATCTTCGATATCACAGAATTTGATGAGTAACATCATTGTAATTGATTCATTTTCTCAATTAAATAAAGCTACTGTGCTTTTCTTTATAGGAATGCCACACAGACCATAGATGTATTGTCTCCTTTTCCAGCCTCAGATATATTGCCTTAAAGGCTGTATTCTGTTCCTCTGTTAATTCCACCAGAAAATTTAACGCCACAGTCATATTTTTCAAATTCTGAACTGCCATGCACTAGACTGTATTTATATTAGGCATATTTTTCACTGCTAAACTCTTTGTTGTTTACCTTTTTCAAGATCACATTATTGTACGGGCACAGCAACCATAAAACAGATTCAAACAAAGTCAACCTCCAGTCATTGCCTCTGCTTTTGCACACAGTTCATGAAAAAGTGAAGCCCCTAGTTTTATAGCACATTAAAAGTGGTACTAAGGGTACTCAATATAAAATGTTAGCTTTGTGAACGCCTATCTTTATTCTAGGTCTGCCTTCCAAATGCCTGGCTGCAGAGCAGAGTTCAGAGGAACACAATAATATTGTTAGAGCTGACGTATTGCCTGCCCCTCGCAACATATGAAATGCTGTTTATAACTAACGTGTCGAAGTCCACATTCCTGCTTCTGCATTTTACTTGTGTTGAGCGGTTTCTATGCCTAACTAGTAATTGGGGACAATAACAGAACAATAATTGTTCCAGACATGTACTTTGCTAAAGAGTCTTTAGAACTAGTAGTGTTTTGATTCACTAATTAGATGAACCTTTCCCCTCTTCTGGGCCCAGCTTTCTTTTGTCAGCTGTTAGATCCAAGGTTTAAGGCCAACCTAACAGGGTACAGTTATGCCTCGTTCTCATGTAAGACAGACCTGTAAGTGTTTTTAAAAGGGAAGAATGACTTTATTTAAAAAAGGAGTCTCAAGTACCAGTTAGGTCTTTCTATTATTATACTGACGTTTATTGTGTATTTCTTTGCAAAGACCACATAGTTGGTAATTAGAAAAACTCCTATAATAAGACATATGACTTGGGAAAATGATGCTGGAAAAGAAATTGACAATAAAAAGTTTGTGTGCGGGGCCTCAACTATTTAGTCAATGGTACTGGTGTTAAAAAGCTATTACTGTGGCTTCCCTTCTGCTTTTTTCCCTGTAGAGATTCTTTTTACATACAGTGGGAAAACAGACCTTGCTACCAGCCCTTTACATTATATTCAGAGGCACAATCAGAAAACTGAAATGCATCCACCTATGTAACTTAGAGAAGACACCAGCGATAGCTTTCATTTTCTCGTTTTACTCTCTGAAATTATGGCTTGCCCTGAAGCTCTTGTCTGAGAGATTTATGTGTGACCTAGGTCAGATCTTCCAATATCAGTTGACAAATTTTCTCTTTACATATTTACTGCTTTTCAAGCTTGTGTTATTTTCTTTTAAATAGAAAAAGGAAATATAAAATAACATTGTATGGTTGGAATTTTTAAAGAATATCAGTGTCATTTTTTTGTGCTGCTGGTATCAGATTCTTGCTTTCAACACTGAACTATTCACCCTCTCCTTTTTTGAAAACTTCAAATTTTGGGCACTGTAGTTATTTTGCAAAGACTCTCTTTTTTTTAAAGACAGTTTTTTTTTTTTTTTTTTGGTGCATAATGCTATAACCCTGGATAAATAAACAGGGATTATGTCAAACTGGGAATTTCATATTCTAGATGAAGAATTATAACCTTAAAGAACTTTTCAAATGGAAAGAACCTCAAAGGTGCTTTAGTCCAACTTGCTCAATGTGCCATTAAGGAAACTGAGGCTCAGAGCAAACAGTGTCCAGGGTCACAGATGGAGCCTGGCCTGACAGTTGGCTCAGAGGCTGCCTGCTGGGGAAATGCACAACTTGGGAATCAAAGACCCTGGAATCAGATCCCAGGGGCCTCAGCCAGCTTCTCCCTCAATGGGGCTCAGTGCTGTTGTCTACACATCGAGGAAATGGGCTACAGGAGCCCAGGTTCCTTGAAGGCTCCCATCCAGAGCTCTGTTTCCCAGCCAAGGAGAACAGTACCAGCACTAGCACTGGGCTAGGTGCTCACACACAGAGATGCAAGAAATGAAGGGTCTGCACATTGGGAAACCTTTAATGAGAGAGAGAAGAAAAAAAAATCACTTCCACAGCTTTATATCCATTCCCTTGTGCCACTAATTTTTAATTTTTTTTAAAGGAGTATAAATGGGAATGTTGATAAGGGGATATTTTCACTGAATGTCATATGAGACAAAACAATGGAAAATAGACATTACTTCTAAGGATGTAACACGAACAAGCATAATTTACTTGTGCCATCCTATCTCCCCTGTCTATCAGCTTCTGTCCTTGTTCCTGTTCTTATCATGCCTATGAGTCTATCAGTGAACCTGATGTAGGGTTCAAGACAAAAAGAAGTTCTAAGAGGACTCTGCAGGCAGCTACTGAATAGGGTCTGAGAAAGTCACTGTGACTCCCACATTCCAAGATCTGCTCACTGGCACCTTCTCTCTGGCCCATGTCTCAGACTCCAGTTGAGGTGCTGTATTCGGGAGTGACCAATTTAGACAAGAGAGACACCATAATCCCTGAATTTAGCACACAGCTTGGTGGAATAGAAAGGCTGTAAGATGCCGAGAGGAGGGCACGGCTCAGACAGACCAGACAGAAAATCATCATGGCCATAAATTAGATCACTTGGCTCTCGCTGCTTCCCGAGTATCAAGGACAATGCATTTTCACACAAAATACAACAGCTGGAGCACCAAGGTATGGAGCAGCATCATTCATTTGCTGGGTCTGCCAGTCAGTGAGCAGAAAAAAGAAGACCTGCTTACCAGCCCCTGCTCCTTCACCCTTTGTGTATTTAAAACTGACATAGCTCATGTCCCACCCCACATGCATACAGGAGCCATGGTAAATCCTCCTCTGGGCAAATAGACATTTTAATTTTGTGAGAAAAGCAGGGGCTTGAAACTGCAATCCAAAATAATTGATGTGAATTATAAAATTAATCTTTCCCTTAGTGATACAGGGATTGACCAAGGAGTTCATTAAGTACCTCTCTTTTGAAGAAGATTTTAGACATGTGCTGTGTTGAACTTCCTTTCAATATTCCAGACAAGACTGGCCTTACTTCGGAATCTGGTTTGAGAATATCAGTTGTCTGTGTGGAGGTGGGGAAGGGGTGGCTTTTTCTGATGGAGGCCTGTTGACTACTCCATTCTTCGTGATCAAATAAATCTGTTACAGTGAACTTTTAGTGTCAAATGTCTGAAAGGGTTTCTGGAGTTTCCATTTGTTTGCATCTGTTAGCTTAAGTCTTCCCCACACCATCGAATCCAGGTGATGGAGGAGGTCGCCCAGTCCAGTTCTTCACCAGTGTAGAAATTCACTTTATCAGATTCCAGACAGAGACTTCCAGTTTTGGGATTCCAATGATTCCCTCTTGAGCAGCTTGTATTTCTAGAAAGTTCTTTCCTATTTTCAGTCCAAACATGTCTTCCTATAAGATGTACCTATGATTTTGGAGATGTGGCGAATGAATCTAATGTCAGTTCTTCATATATTTGAAGACCGCCATCAGTCTTTGAAATGTTTTCTTTCCTGAGTAAGCACCCCCACTGCCTTCCTTATGATTAGCTGCTAGTCTGGGTGTGCTCTGTCCTTCTTCAACATTCTCTGATCCTGAGTAGCCCACATACTCCATGAGAGGATGACTCCCCCACATGTATGGCATATGGTTCAGCCTATATTGGTCAGTACCACCCTGGGAACAGGGAATTAAAATTGTCCCATCAAATTGAAGTTCAGGGCTTTGGTTGCCTGTGGAGGAAAGGACCACTCTTCCCCTCTCCAGCAGTAAGTGGTTTATCCAAGAATCCCGGCAGCTATTCCTGGTCTGTGAAAGGAGAAGCCTATTAAGAAGTGAGCTAAAAGTCACTTGTTGGATCAGGTTCTACCTAAACTCAGCATGACGAGGCTTTTGATTCATGTGATCCAGTAAATTCCCCTGTAGTTAAGGCTACTTTGTGCTGGAGTTTCTGAAGGGGGTCTGATGGACCCAGGCATCATTTCACATTCTCTACCACAATGATCACCTTCCTCTGAATGTGTGCACCAGAATCCCCCTTATCCACAGGAGATAAGTTCCAAGACCCCTGGTGTATGTCTGTAACTGCAGAATGCCCTGAACCCTATCTATACCTATGATGCTTTCTCCTATACCTATGTAACTATGACAAACTTTCATCCTTTCACTTACAGGAAGCACTTCATGGCTTCCCTTTGGCACATCAGAATGGCTAGCATCACCAGTCTTGTGCTTTGGGGGTACTGTTAAGTACCCCTGATCATGTACTTTCCACTGGCTGGCTTAGGCCACCTTGTTCTGGACACTACACACTGCATAGCAGAAATTCACAGAGGTTAAAAGCGCACTCACATTTTTGATAGCCCTATCACAGAGTTGGCTTAACTGAGTGAAAACAGGAAAAGCACTGAAAAAGAAACATTGCTCTTATGTACTTTTCCATTTCTCACATGTCTCATTGACACAGTATTTAAGAGTCAAAATGAGTAGATAGTAAATCAATTTCGGGACATAGACAAGTTTGAAGATGATGCTATCTGTTGCCTCTCTCCTCAACAGAAACTACATCAGCGTTTTGTTTGGCTGAGGTTTGTCCTACAGTGAAGTACAATCATCGACTCTTGGGGTCTGAAACAATCTTATAGGTTTTTCTTTCTTTCTTTCTTTCTTTTTTTTGGTTTGTGTGTATTTTGTGGTACTGGGTATAATCTAGGGGCACTTTACCACTGAGCTATTCTCCCATACTCCCAGCCCTTTTTATTTTGGGGCAGAGTCTCATTAAGTAGCTGAGGCTGGCCTCGAACTTGCCATTCTCTTGCAGCAGCCTCCTTAGTCACTGGGATTATAGATGTGCATCACCAAGCCAGGGCTTTAAAGGTTTTTTTTTTTTTTAAATACAACTGAGCTCCACCCTTATCTGATCCTTGACTTCTTCCCTGCATCATACCCCTGCTGACTGAACTGCTGTTGGAATTCATCGGGTGAGAGGGAGCTTGCATTTCTCCAATGGCTTTTCCAACTCTTGCCCCAATTCTACCCTCCTGACAGTACAAACCCACATCTTCTCTAAAGACAACTATGTGTTGGGTGCAGAGCAGGCTGAACTGTGTTGTCTGCAGGGCAGGCTGAACAGATGTTGGCTGCAAGATAGCCCATGCACTCAAACCCCCTCTATCTGGTCCTTTATCACCTGTTTGTGTCAAGTCCCACTTAAGGCTGAGCACTCAACCCCCCTTGGGCCAACAAGGCAGCTTGCAGACCCAGAGGCCCCATTAGATTTGGGCTATAAAAACTCCCTCCTGCCAGGCCCCCCTCTCTCTCCCTCTCTCTCTTGCTCTTTCTCTCTTGCTCTCTCTCTCTCTTGCTCTTTATCTTTCTTACGCGCGTTCTCTGTCTCTCTCTTGCTCTTGCTCTCTCCCTGTTCATCTCTTCTCTTTTCTCTCTCTCTCTTTCCTTCTTTCCTTTCTCTTTGTTGCACTGCTGCAATAAAGATCTGTTGGTTGCTCCGAGTGTTGTGGTCACTTTCCTTTCACTATGACTTCTCAGAAGTGTTTATCCTTTACTCTGTAATGCTGTCAAGGTGGAGTGTGAGTATGGGATATGGAAGAAAAGAAAGGGAACAAAACGATTAATTGAAAGCTTCAGAATGAGTTGATGGTCAGTTTCTTCTGATTGCAAAATTTGCTTTGCCAATGTGTGAAAAAGTAAAAGTAAAATTGAGCTAAATAATTTAGTTCTCCGATTTCATATTTGTTTATCAAGTACTTACTCTATTCCAGGCAATGTACTAGATTCTGGAACCCAAGAGATGGATAAGATACAACTTCTGCTCCACAAAAATGAATGACTCATGTAAGATCCCAGAAACTCCATAGCAGGGCTAAGACTTAAGCATACAGCTTGCAGTCTTCTCTAAAGGTCATGCTGTAGTTGGACAAAATACAGCTCTCTGGAGTTCTGCTTTCTTCCCTCAGGACACCGTGGACTTCTTTTTTTTTTTTTTTCCCCATTATTAAATTATTTGCTCTGTAAATTTCTAAGACATTTCCCCTAACCCTCAACCCCCAGGTAGTGCTCTTGTCATTGCAAGGAAGATTATGTCATGGGCCTAGGCTCCATGTATTACTGCATTTGTAAAAAACCACCATACATTTGACAACATTGTTTAGTCTGCTGAGATCCTGATAAGCAGCAACTGCAGCCAGTACACGGTACATGTGGCACAAGGAAGGGCAGACTCTTTGAAATGGTTACATATAACCTTGTTATATGTTAACTAACATGTACCTTACTGGCTTGATTGCAAATGAAATGCAAAATAGATCTAAAGAAAATAAGTCATGGATGTAGAATGAACAGGACTAAGTTTGACTTTTGTTCCAGAGTTTTAGCTCATTCTTTTCGTATTGTGACATGTGTAAATTGGGTTTCAATAAACCCAGGAGCACTCAGGAGGAGATGGTGATGTGAAAGCTGGTTCAGCATTTTTCATTTCTGTTTACAAAATAACTCTTGGTTCAGACAATATGTTACATGGATGCATTTGAAAAATGGCCAGGTAAAGCAGCCACTCTTGGGTTTGCAGCATGGATGCGTGTGGGTGGAGTCTCACCTACTCAACGCACAGACTTCTCACCACTCCGCAAACCACTGACCTTAGGACGGCTTCATCACTTTCTGGTGAGAACACTGAGGTCTGAAAAGAAACAGGGTCAAACAACTAAGAGGAAAAGCCAGGATAAGAACTCAGGTTAGTGCTCTGTGTGTAACTGGGGTAGAAACCATACAGAGAGTGACTTAAATTGAGTGTGCCATTTGCTAACTCCCATCCCCTCTGGTTACTGAGGAGGCAGAGATCTGTCCAAAGGGCAGGGGTGGAAGGGAGGCCTCTGGCCAGGAAATTTGTTTTGTTTACAGTGTTTCACCAAACTAGAACTAGACTCAGAGTCGTGTTCTGACACGTGTTCTCTAGAACCAGTTTCTGAACAGAAAAGAAAAATAGACAAGTTTCAGTACCTACTTTGGTCCTTCCTCCTCTAAACCCAAGGCCCAAGATTCTTCCCCTTATAAGGCTGTTCCATTTCCCAGTTTTTCTTCCCTTCTCCCCATGGTGGTCACCATCTGCAGACCTTGATGGTAGAGCACAAGAGTCTACACTTAGCTCTAGTTGGTTGTCTCAGTTTCCCACAATTCTTTGGAGGTGATACCTTAGCTCTGTATATACGCTGCCCCCTTTTCAGACTCCTAGGTGTCCCTGGGGCTCTTTTCTACCTAGTGTGTTTTGGTAATCTCTAGTTCTAAATCACATCAGCTCTGTGTTCCTTTTAGGCAACTCATTGCTTTTTCAATGAACTTAGCTTGTCTGTTTTATTGGCACTAAAGAGGGTTGGGTTCTTAGCATCATTAACATTTTAGTTGAGAAAGAATTCCCAAACCCCCAGGCATTAATCCAGAACTGTTAAACATCTAAAAAGTAATCTGTGCTCAAACAAAGCACGGCCAGGTCTGTCCCCTTTTAACTTGGATGCCAATGAGCCCAGAGCCCCAAATCTACCCAAGTGTTCTATGCTGAATGGTGGTAAGCAAAACTCTGGAGTACAATAAAAGCTGGATGTCTTTGTTGATGCTGCCACTACTGCTGTTGAGGACCACTTTTTCCCCAGGGATCCATATCCAGCCAGCAATTACCTGGCAGGCCTAGAGCATCCTGGGAGAGTAATTTCCATCTCTGTAGACATACCAGTTGGAGGCAGTACTTGAATGGATGGGTGTGTAAAATAAGATGGCCATTTGGGCTCAAAACCTCTGGGTACCTCATCTCACTCTTCCTCACTAGCCTCTAGAGAAAAAAATGAGACTGAACTGAGACTGAACTGAGAGCAGGAGACAGCCTGCCCTGCTGCTCAACACCTGGTAATCATGGGAATCATTTAGTGGTTTTAGAGTAGATCATTTTAACATCTTTTTGTATCCAGGAATTCAAGGATTCCATGAAGTAACAGACTGCCGCACCAAAATCAAAGCGAAGAGTGGAAGTCTTCCCAATCACAGAGTCAAGAAGGAGAGAAGATGGCAAAATTGCATCTATAAGCCAGACAGGATGTCAAGTTTACTACTACAAATTTCAATCTTATTCATAAGCTAAACTGATTATTTAAAAATTATAAAAGAATCGTAGTCCCTAGTTACTGGACTAAAAATGACTATATTCTGCATGCAATTTTATATATTATGATTGTGAATGACAAATTATGACTCAAAAAAGAAGGACTGTAAAAGGAAGGTTCTTGTGGGATCAGAAAAGTAATTCATTTTAGTCCTACCTGTGTGAGACATGGTCATATATTTTCAGAGTTACATAGGTAAATCCCTAAAGTACTTTCTGGAAATATAAATAATACTATTATTACCTTGCTCTTGTTTACCACCTTATATTTTTCAAAGAGTTCCCTTAGGCCCTGGCTCATTTGGTCATGACAGTTCCTCCCCAGGTCTAGCAAATGGGCTGTGGTGTCAAGTCAAATTCATAGAGGGTGGTAAGGAAGCTTTCAGAGGCACATGCCAGCTGCCCTCAGGGGCAGGGATCTTGAGATGTGATGACTTCCAACCTCAATGGCTTCCAGGGATCTCAAAGGGATTCAGGGAATCCTCCAACCAACATTCTTTATCTGGTCTCCGCTATCTGTGCCCATGTCCATCCCGATACACTTCCTGCCTCCTCTCCCACTCTCATTCCCCTTTCTTACTACGGTGCTGCTTTAAAAGTTACCTAGGGGAATTGCTAAACTGTCGGTAGACAGAAGAGTAATGACAGTCATACCCTATTTAGGTAGAGTACTGGATGGATGTTCAACACAACATCCTATTTTAGATCTTTACCTCTCCCCAGCTGCACCTCCTTTTGATCTTAATGTCTCTCTTCTCTAACAATCTTCTGGCCTGAGCACCTGAGCTCAAGCATCTTCTACCTGTGAAACTTTCTTGGCTTCCTCAAGTGAGCTGACTGCTCCCATCTCAGCTGAGGCCAGTGTCCAGCTCCTGCAGGCTTACTTTTACAT
This sequence comes from Marmota monax, assembly GCF_021218885.2. NCBI lineage: Eukaryota > Metazoa > Chordata > Mammalia > Rodentia > Sciuridae > Marmota > Marmota monax. The sequence goes on from NW_026694865.1 coordinate 3,929,351, forward strand.
CACCTGCCACCTGTTTGTTTTTTCTTCTGACTGGGCTGTACTCTTTGAGAGCAGGGACTACCTCTGTTTCATTCTGTGCTCCCAGGGCTTAGTATACTGCCAGGCACAAAGAAGGTGCTCAGTGACAAATAAATGTCAAATTGAGATGTATGTCAGACAATAGCTTAGATGGTGCTATAAAGCCAAACCAACCTTGGATTGGTACTTTACAAAAGATAGCCCTAGGGCTGGGGTTGTGGCTCAGTGGTAGAGCGCTTGCCTAGCACATATGAGGCACTGGGTTCAATCCTCAGCACCACATAAAAATAAATAAAGGTATAGTGTCCATCTACAATAATTAAAAAAAAAAGACAGGCATGGCTGACCTGAAGTACCCAGACCTCAACTAAGGTAGTAACACATAATTTACCATTAATGGAAAATTGCTAATTTCTAAGCAACCTATACTTTGGTGATAATTTCTCTTCCATTTCTGCTCTATTTTAAAGACAACCTAGGAACTCATTTCCTGTCTTTGGCAGAGGCTAGGAAAATAAATTTATGAGTCCTCTGGATAAGTTTCAGGTAGATATTGGGAGAAAAATTTGTCACTAGCCATTAAAATAATTCCTCAGCAGAAGCAAATGTGTGTAAGTGAACATGTTCATTATTACTTAAATTTTACCTCTATATTTTATGGGACATAAATCTGATTTTATGGCTTGAAATATCAGTGTATTTTAAATGTACATATCCTAAACAGTGAGGATAAAAATAGACGCTGAATTGAAACATGTACGCTCTTGTTTACCACCTAATATTTTTCTTTAGGTCAAAAATTGCACACATGTGGCTTTTGCCCATTAAAGGTGAGTATCTAGAGTTTGTGTCAATGATCCCCCTCCACCACTTTTTTTTTTTGTTAGAGATCTCACACAATACACTGGATATTTAAAATTTACTTAAATCCTTGATGTTCTGAACTTGAAAAAGTTCATGCAACAAGGAGAGATTCCAGATAACCTTTTGTCAAAGAGGGCAAACTTTGCAGGTATGTTGCAGTTCCAGACATATTCAGTATATTAAAACATAAAAAGGATTGTAAGGGTAAAAGAAATTGAAGTTAAAGCGTAAAAGTTAAAGGGTAAAAGACCGGGTATTGTAAAGTTTCTAAGCTGCAAAGTCTGAGTTAAAGTGTAAAGGATTAAGTATTGTTAACCTGAAATTTCTGTAGCTGTTAAGACAATGCTTGGAACCGCCCAGTAAATATTTCCCCTGACTGCTTGGTTGTTTAATAACTGAAGGGCTCTGTGTGGTCGCACGTAGGCATCGCAGGGCCTAAACCAATCAGTTTGAATGTGTACCCTGCTTTAGAACTGACCTATCACCCCCCGCCCGACCTGTTCCCGCCAATGAATGAACTAATCATGTTTAGGAATTGTAGTATGATTTTCCCGCAGTGTATGATGATTTGTTAAAGGAGACTGTGATGTATGTAAAATCCCCGCCCTCCCCAAAAAAGTGTACTTAAGCAGTGCTCAGCCCCTGCTCGGGGCTCTGGGCTTCCCTCCCTCTTGAGCGAGCCTGCCTGGAGCCTCAGCGCGCTGAATTGGATCCTCAATAAACTCCCTCCTGCTTATTGCATGAAGCTAGCCACTTGTGGTCTCTTCCTCCGACGCTTCGCCAGACCCTTACAGGATAATATCTAGGGCTGGGGTGTAGTTTATTGGTAGAACACTTGCCTCTCACATGTGAGGTGCTGGATTCGATGCCCAGCACCACATAAAACTAAATAAATTAAAATAAGGATATTGTGTCTATCTACAACTAAAAAATATTTATAAAAAGGTAATATCTATAGTTTAAACTTAACATTGAATGTAAAACAATATTAAATACTGATATTAGGATTAGTGACAATATGCCAATCAAAGGCTTTTAAAAAACAAATAAAATTCAGTGTAAAAGTCCTAGTATTTTGAAAATTAGCATCTGAAAAGTGTTTAATGTTTTAAATAGTTTTAAGAACACAGGCTTTCTTTTCTGTTATTAAAAAAATACTCTATCTCGGGCACAGTTTATTCCTACAAAATAAATGAATGTTTAAAAGACAATCTGTCAAGTGAAAAAAAAAAGACACATTAAAATAGCAGGTTCTAAGCCAAGTTAAACAAAATATTTTCTCCTTGAAAAGCTGCTTACATTCAAATGAAAACAGGGCAAATTTGGTCAATAATATAGATTGCATATAATAAAAAGGACCTTAGATCATGTTAATACAAGGATCAGAAAGCAGTAAATTCAATTAAAACCACCCAATTATTTAGCAAACTTTCAGATACAGCAAATAAATTAATCTGTTTTAAATGAAAGCACTCAGATAAGTAGCTTTTTGACCTCTGAGTAAGTCTCACGAGCAGCACTGTGAAGCAAGAGTCTGCTGAAACCAGTCAAAGTCCCCAAATCAAACACATGGTATTAGTAGTCAAAAAGCATTTACAAAACATACTTCCTTGGTTAGTAGCAGGGGGTTCTGAAGCAAACGCCACCTACAGTTCCTCTCATACTTTGATATACAGTGTGTGTAGGTGTGTGTGTGAATGCACACTTCTCCCACCCACGAACAGTCAGGTATCTTGGTTTTAACAACAGGATGTTTTCATTTCTGCGCTATGTTGTGGAAAAAGGCAGTCCTTCACCATTAAAAATGCCCGTCTTTCACTTAAAATCCTCTATTATCTACTAATGTTTAACTTGTAATGAGATTTAAAAATGCCTCTTTATTGAGACAAGTAATATGTCATCATTTTGTTCAGCTAACAGCCCTGACAGGCCTGTCTCCTTGAGTTAAGAACAGTAGATCTCTATTTCGTACACTGGTGGCAAAACCTGGTGAATAAATGAGAATTAGCCAACTGGCAGTAAAGATTTCTAATCTCTAAGATTCCAACTTTCCTTTTACCTTAGTTTTAATTATTCTGTTTGGCCAGATGATATATTTTTTCAATAAAGTGATCTTCTCTGTATGTTGCAATAATTTATTTGAACACCATTCTTATGCATTTTAACAACAAAAAAACACACCACCATTCACTATTTCTCTTATCTTTTTGATCCTTTTTACTACTTATCATCTTCTTTATTTGAAACAGATTTTTAACAGATAATCTTGATCATTACAACAATATCTTGCTTGCATTTTATTCAAATAATTCTTAAAAACAGCTTAAAAAGCCGTTTGGAATAACATCAAGCTTGCCATCAATCAAACGAAAAAATTCCGCTGGCGGTTGTATAAACATCAGATCAAGTCTGATGTCTTCAAGGATTTCAGAGTGAACCATAAAAAACTCCATTAACTTCTGACAAAGAATGCAAATTAATCACAACATGGGGTGAAATGAAATTAAAGGCTCTTTTCTAATCAATGACAAGGCAGGATGAAATATTTGTTACTCTCTCTGCACTCAGGCTGCCTAGGATGCTTGCACTTCCCTTGCAAAGCCCCAAGTGTAAGGTGTGAGCACAGATTCACCCACGGTGGCTCTTCAGCTCTCCACCCTCTCCCCCCTAGAGCTATCTGCTTACAAGTCGTGGAGATTCACAAAACACACTAATCATCCGAATCTCAGGTGCATCCAATTTGTTATTCACACTCTCCCATGCCAGTGAAAAGCCTGGCGCAGACAGATGCACCAGGAACCCTAAATGACAGTTTTGGCCTCCGGAAGTACGATCACTACAGCAAAATCTAGTACAGCCTCCAGGTGAAATGTCTGGAGCTCCATATGGAGCAGGGAAAATTAACAACAAGATGAAAATCACTGCAGCAGCAGGGAGTCGGAATTTTTGAAAAAAAAAATGAAATTTAAAGATGAAGAAAGAGAAGTAATAAATTAATGGGGTGTGAAAACATTCAAAGCTTTACAATACCAGGGGCACTATTTGCTCAGATTTTTTCCCTTTTTTTAACTTCAGGTCATTTTGATGTAATTTATTAACCAAGATCAGGAATTGTAGCCAAAAGAGGAACAATATTTTTATACGTGCAAAAGTACTTTAAATACATTTGTATCTGTATTAGCTTTGCTTTCCTCTGGCATCTTGCTTACCAAATTCCCCAGTGCCAGTGCGGACACATCCCCTGAGAAGACTCCTTAATGGATTGACTATCATCCTAACACAGGGCCCTGCTGTAAAGTTTGAGTGAAGGATGACAATTTTTAGCAGGCAATCCTTTTTATTTCTCCTAAATATGGTGTCATTAAACAAACCATTGCCCACCATCACGGTTTTGAAGTCAACTGAATCTGGATCTGTGTGACTCACCACACACAGCTCCAGTCCTTGTCCAGAGTTGCACATCTTCCCACATTACCATTAAGCTAAATTGTTCAAGAAATTGAGACATCTTTGTAAGATGTTTAAAAAAAGCAGTTTCTCATAATCCTGTTGTAGAAGATGCTTTATAGGCACCCAGAATTAATGGTACTGAAGTCGCCGAGAGTTCTCAGGCCGTCTGGATCCCCCTGTCACTCTACTAAATACATGATAAGAAAAGCAAAAGGGCTCTAGGGAATGGCCATGTCATCTACAGGCACAACCCTCTGGTGCCCAGCACTCTCCACAGGAGGCCAACCTAGGGCAGGGAAGGTAAACTAGGAGAAGGGGTTGGTGGGGCTGTGTGGATAACAGAGACCTGGTAGGAACAGCCAATCAAATTCAGAGGTCATGAAGCCAGTAGTGGGGTTTAATTGCTTCCAAGCCCTAAACTCAACTACACCCATTCTTCCCTCAGGCAAGGTGCCTGGCCTCTCAGCACTGCAGTCTTGCTCACCTGGAGGCTGGAAAGAGTGGTTCCCTGCAGGAGGGAGGTACAGCCTGGGACAGATACAGAAAGTGCTCAGGAGCTCGAGGTAGGAAAGGTGCTGGATGAATTCATGATGCCATTGTTCATCTTCTTAATAAGCTATAGTAATAAACTGCATTCATAGTGGCCCCCTAACCTCTTTCTGTGGAGTCCTAAACTACGCATGTCCTGAGGGTCTAAAGGAAACTCTAAGAAACACCCAACCCACAAAACAATGAAAATAGTATCTCAACAAAAATCCAACCCTGTAACTTATATGTTGGTCCCAGGCCACTGCCTCTTGCTAATATCTTCCCAACATCCTTCCCTTATCAGCCCTCTCACCGTGTCACCAGCAGGAAGAAGGGCTGCTAAGGATGCTGTCAGCGGCACTGACACAGGGCAGAGGGGAGGACGTTCTTGAAGCTTGCTCCTCTCCCAGGATTCCCTCGGCTCACTTTACTCATAGCTCCAGTGACGGCTCACAGGTTGCTAAGAACATCCTTTGGCAATCTTCTCTTGGTAGCTGGAAACTCTGTCGTGTGTTGCAGCCCCACACTAGGGCCAAGATGGAGGCCCTTTGAAACTTCTCTAAGTGGTTTAATAGCCATAATCTCATTTGGTCAGCGTGCTCCTCCAATCAGATAGCAGAGGTGGATTTCGCAGGACTCTCACTTTAGACAAGAGGAAACCAAGGCCTCAGGACTTACAAGGCAAGAATGGCAGCTGTGGTGAGTTTGTGGTCCAGATGGATTCTAATGCTCATCTTCTGCCTCCAGGTCCAGCTCTTTCCAATGGGCTACTCTTCTCAGCTTGCCCCTAGTGAAGTGGCTCAGGTCTGGCACCTTGAATGCCTTTGGGTTTAGAGCAGCAATTCCATGTCACTATCCCTAGCCCAAGTACACAGGGATTCAAAACTATGTTACCTTAACAATATATGAAAAGCTTTTACGTTCAAGGACCTGCCTAGTAGGCCATAATTAGGATGGAGTAGTCCTTGAATTGGTAGATGGCATGTTGCTTTGATTCTATGACTGCTTTGTAGTGAGTTTCCTGTCATTAGAGGTATTCAAACAGAATGTGAATGTTTGCTCTTCAGAGATATTGTAGAGAGGTTTGATTCCACGATGTCTGAGATCCCTTCCAACACTTAGAGTGTATGATTCACTCCTGCCTACTGCACTTGGGATTCAATGAAATCAAACTAGTCACAGTTCAACCGTGAGCAATCAGCAATTCTGTTGGCCCATCTTCTAAGAGGAGGTAGTCTCAGAGTGCGTGGGAGTTCCAATAAGACAATGTAGGCACTTATATTTTCTATATTTTTGTCATACATAATAATGTGACTCATTGTTAGGTATCCATGTACGCACAACATAACAATATAATTTGTTCAAGATCGTTCCCAGTACCCTTCCTTTTCTCCCCTCCTCTCTCCACCTGGTCCCTTTCCTCTACTCTCCTAGCCCCCCTTTGCTTTTCATGTGATTCCTTCACCTAGGACAGGAGTTTGTGAGGGCATTTTTGTGTTTTGTTTTTGGTCCTGTGGATTGGTCCCAGGGACACTTTACTATAGAGCTACACCCCCAATCCTTTTAATTTTTATTTTGTGACAAAGTATCACTAGATTGGTCTTGAATTTGTGATCCTACTGCCTCAACCCCCAGGGTTGCTGTGATTACAGGTGTGTGCTGCCATGCCTGGCTAGGAAAGCATTTGTAAAGTACTTTTCCCAACTTTCCCTTGATAGTATAAAACCTGTAAAATAAATGCCATTTTCACCAAAATGTAATAAAACACCCAAACTTCTATTGAAAGATCTGGGAAACAGGCCTGACGATAGGCTCAAAACTACTTCTATTATTTGAAATAAAAGAACCAACTGGGTGACAACATTCTTTCATAATTTGGGGAATCCAGTTCTTTTCCCCACTCTGATGATAAAGGTATTGCTAATTAGGGAGTTCAGCATATTAGAATTTTCCAACTTCCATGTGATTGATCCAGTAAGTGCATACTTAAGACATTTGGGAAACAACACTGCAAAGGTGTGCAGTCTCTTCCCAAATCTGACCATAGCCTTCAAGGGCTTCATTTGTCAAGTGCAAGGGCAATCTACTTCTTAGACTTGTCATTCACCAAATCTTGCTGAATAACTACTCTAAACAGGAATCTCAAGAATATAGCTACATTTTCAATTTTCAGAATTTTTATGAGATGGCTTTCAAGTTTTTTTCTTTTCCTTTTTTTTTCTTTTTTAATATGGCATTTTCTAGTTTCCCTTTATTACTTTTTTTTTTTGGGGGGGGGGACTAGGGATTGAACTCAGGGGTGCTTAACTACTGAATCACATTCCCAGCCATTTATTTTATAATTTTTAAATTTTGAGACAGGGTCTTGCTAAATTGCTTTAGACCTCACTTAAGTGAGGCTGGCTTTGAACTGTGATCATCCTGCCTCAGCCTCCTGAGTGACTGGGTTTACAGATACACCTGGCTTAGGTTTTCTACTAAGATGTGTTTGAAAGACAGATACATCTTACAGGTCCTCTTCTGTTCATTTTCAAAATTTTACAGGATTACATAAATTGGCCAAACAATGAATTGTTTAAAAATTACTGACAGGATAAGAGTCTTACCAAGATAAATATTCTAATGAGCTATAAATCCTGAAAATGTGATTTTAATTTGATGGGCTACCTAGAGTTAAGCAGCAAGGCTGTAGACACTAAAATCTCACTAAATGCTAGATTAGGAGCGCATGCCAAACGATTGCATTTTAGATTCTCTCTTTAAGGAAAAGATTATGTTTAAACAAAGAAGCTTACAAATTCAAAAGTGAGACTAACACTTCTGGACCTGACAACTTGGACAGTTTCTCTCCCACTTATCTGATGACTTTAACTGTGAAGGAAAAAGGATACAAAAGAGACATTTCAGTGAGTGAAGGATCTTTAAATGTCCACATGGGTACCAGGAAAATTTGCTTAAAAAGAGATAGAGAGAATGCGCCCCCTCCTATTATTCAATAACCACTGTTTGTGATGCATCTGCATAATCTAACCATGCATAAATTAGTATGTGTAATACAACACTTATTTGCATAATAATAGCAAGTTAATAGATGCTTAAAGAGCAGAGACCAACACCACCTTTAAATCAGACATGCCTCCAGGCACTTTGGCCTGTACAGACCAAGATGCCAGAAAAACAGTGAGCATCAACCAGAGGAAAACAGTCAAACCATTCATTTTTCATCCCTCTCGACATTTCACTTATTTCCCTCCACACACAGGGGAATTATTTTCAAACCACAAAATAGCATTATATGTTAAGTGTGAGCACCCTCCTATAGTAAAAATCTTAAAGAAATTAAAACAATGCTAGTAAAATGGACTGTTTTTTTTTTTCTTAGAAATGTAGATAGGAAGAAGCAAAATCTAAAAAGAATTATGTTCAAAATCAAACTCACACAAAATTGGGGGCCTATTTGCCTTGCAAAAATAATGACTTCAATTAGACATTTTCACCCTTCTTCTTAACCCTTTAACTCAAATAATTTAATTGAATCCAAAAATCCCGAAGAAAAGGGTATCAAGGAAAGACTGGACCCCTCCTCCAACCCTAATGTGAGCACATGGTACCGGGCAGGATGAGGGAAAAACATCTCTAATGTCACACAAAGGAAGATGATCGCTGTCAACCTTTAACAAAGGGGAAAAAAAGTCTGGAGTTTAAAAAAATCAAAAATCAACAGAGACTTCTAAATGACTCCTTTAAGATATCACTTTTCAATTTAACAGGACAGATTTATTTGTATGTGGCTCAAATGTTCACAATTGCTCCCTGTACCTTCATACATAGGAATGAATGTCACAGTGGCAAACGGCAGTAATGAACAATCTTACCTGAGGATATGGAAACCTCCCAAGAGCAAGCTGGGAAAGGAAATAATATTTGTCTAGTTATAGATTTGCATGCAGGGCAGATCTCCTTAAAACAGACAAGTACTAAATTTCAGAAATGCATCTAGCAAATACAAAAAGCTCACAACCTCAAATGCACAAACTAAATTATTGCTGTAATTACATTACAAGCTGTATTTAGAATGGACATTTTCAATAGACAATGTTGCATCCCTGATAAAATATTCTAATTTTAATAACTAGACATTACCCTTATGTAGTTTCTCTTAGGAATATTCTCAGCTCTGTGGCCATTATTTACATTTACATGTGTGCGACAGTTTCTTCTACACAGATATAAAACTGTTGGCTTCTTCTCTGTAAGATAGGAACATCTAATTGTTTCCAGCCCACAGCTCTGCAGTGATCAGTTTTTTTGTGTAAATGAAGGGCTGCAGGAAGTGGGAATGGGCCAGGTTCTGAAATGAAAAACCATGCTATTATTTTCATACTTTTTGTTTGTTTTATTTGGTCCATTTTCTATCCATACATAGAGGGAAAGTGCTACCACTTGTGCGAAAATGGCAATTTAAAGATTGTGAAGTTGGAACTTAAGTCTAAAAGTGGGAAAGGGAGCTTAGAGCTTCTGGATTAGCTCGACTCGTAAACTATTCTCTGTTTCTGAGCCAGTCACTTAATTTTGGTCTTTGGGTCCTCACCTGGAAAAACAAAATGATTCCTCCAAGACAGGGCTGAGATAATACGATCACATTTAACAAACTCATGATAATCTATGTAAGGAAAATAACTACATTCAAAGTAGAATCACAACATCAGGGAATTTTAAAGCTGGAATGGATCTGTATCAATCTTCTTCACAGATGGGACTTCCAGAGTCCCACTAAAGCAGTTCCTACACAGTTAATCAGTGGAAACCTAGGGGATGACCCCAAGACTTGTGACTTCATTCAGAGTTCTTCCCAGCACATTATGCTGTCTTTCTAGATCTTGAGAAGTTGAACGCTTATTTCAAAAAAAGGAACATTGCTTAAACAATTTTGAACTGTATTTTGGAATTGTGTTTAGAATAATTTCACGTAACACAAGGACACCTACTTCATTTTATGAGAACTGCATCTTGGATTTAAAATGATGTCCCTCAGTTTTTTGACTGCATAAACTATTTGTAGACTAATGGGTAAATGATCTATAGATATTATCAAAACCAAAAGTTATATGCAAAGAACAAATACTTTGTTATTTGCTAAGGATAGAAATGAAGATGCTAAGGTTTTCAAAGTTCCAAAACCAGTTTGAGCAATAGCAATATAATAGGAATTAACCATATGACCTTGTAAGGTGACTATTTTGAGAGTGTCACCACTCATTTGTGTGTGTGTGTGTGTGTGTGTATGTGTGTCTGTGTGTTGTGGAACACCTAGTGTCATTACTGATTTCTTATATCCAAGATACATATATATATATATATATATATATATATATTTTTTTTTTTAAATATATAAATTTATACTATTATTTCATTTGATGGATACAGTTAATCCCTTCAGGTATAAATAACAAAAGTATCACAAGATAGGGAGAAGGAAAGAAAGTGTGGCTGTTTACTTTAGTGGCTTTCAGAGTCTTGTGTGATTACATTTGTGGTCTATGTATTGTAACTCATCAGGAATGGGGAGGGTCTCAGCTTTCCACTGCCCCAACTCTGCCCCCACCCAACAGGCTACATTTTTGCCCTACATTTTAGAAATACAATATGTTTCTGTCCAATAAGAGTGTGCACACTGATTCAGAAGGAGTCACCGTGGTCTATCATGGTGGTTGTCCAGGCATTTGTGCCACTGTGTACTGACCTGACAGGTGACAGCTCACCGAAAGCTGATACCTGTCAACGCATGATCTGTGGATGATGAATTTTGCATATTATTCCATTTGGAGTAAAAGAAATGGCAAGGAGGGTCTTTTATCTAAGAAAGCTAATAGTTCAATAATACTAGAAAATATTTAGAACATCCTGTCTCCAACCCTCCTACAGGTACCATACCATTCTCTTGGGTGCATGTTGATACATCCTTAGGGACCATGGAAGAATCCCATCCACACAGCTTACAGGCAGAAGAAACTTTTGTGTGACACAGACCATCAAGACCTAAACTAGCTTTCAGGTACCAACACTGGCCATTGGTTCTTGAAGTTTAAAGAATCAAAAAAATGATAAATGGAAGTCTTAAAAAAATAAAAAGAGTAGGAAAAGGTGAAAATGTGAATTCATCCCATTTCAACACAAAGCCTCCAGATTCTCAAATCATCATTTTGCATGGAAAAGCCAGGCTCTGGCTGACAAGGGACTGTTGCACTCATCTACTTGGCTCCTCTGTCACAACTGGTACAAGGTAAACAAGAATGGCTGATGGCATTTATTTGTTCTTTAAGGTACTACCATGCAGGAGACAGAAAATTCATTGGGGATCTCTTTGTCCCAGTCTGCTTGGGAACAGGTGGCAGTGCTTGAACTGGTGAATACACTGTTTCTGAGCCTGGTTTTGTTTTCTGTGTATTTTCCTGACACCCTATGGAACATCAGTCCTACCTGTCAACTATGCTTCTGAAAGGACTGCTTCTAAGACATCTTGCAGGTACGGACTGGTTCCTCAACCTTGAGCACTGCAAAAGTAGCACGACAATTGCTTCCTCTCTGACAGTGTCACCACTCAGTTGCTGTAGCCCCAGACCAAGGACTCCAATTCTATACTAGTAAACATGGGCAGTGGCACTACCAGGCTGTCACCGAGAGCAGTCATTTTGAGGCCCCAGCAGAGGAACACGCCTTCCTTCCATGTGTGTCCTTATCCTTCCAGGACCAATGCAACTCCAGTATTTATGCTCCAACCATTTGTCTTGTGGCACATTAGAAGGAAATATGCAGCCAGGCCCTAGAACCCTTTTATCAAGCTGTACTAGGAAGAGGTAAAAAGGAAAAAGGGCTCTTTGCAGACATGGCTGCATGAAGAACAAGTCTTCATGAGGCTGTCAAAATAAACACAGAACCCTTGTGGGGCGAGGGAGCGCACAGGCTCTAAGAGAATCTTTCAGAGACAGACAGACCTGGGGCCATGCTGTATCTTTTACCCCTACTGGTCTATTAATCTACTTGCATTTCCCCAGTTTTTATTGTCAAGGTATTATAAATTAGGAAACTTACAAAAGAGAGTATGTAATCTTCTCTGAAATGGCCTGCAGATATGTCACTGTACTAAATGTGTTTCAGATTTAATGAAGCTTTAATGTCCTTTTTAATTTTGCCTGTTTCTGTATCACCAGGGGTCGGGCAAGGCAATCAGCACTCAAGAGGGTGGTTTGGTTTAAAACTAGGAAAAAACTCATTTGCTTATGAGTTGCACTGTATTTTCTTAATTAAATTTACTGAGTAAAATGGTTTAAGTTCAGCCAACCAATGACCTTTGTATGTAGATTTAGATTTATAAATAGGTTAACAGTTAAAGTAAAGGGGGAAAAAAGAATTGCAACAAAGCAAACAGATTAGGCTAAGCCAATAGAAATCTCTGCTCTCTTTATCATCTTTACAAAAGAAGCATTTAAATATAGACAGCTTAAGTCCAGTTTAAAAAAAGTATATTGAAAAATGTGGACCCACATAAGCGCCAGCAATTCATCAAAGGACTCTCACATCCTTTTCATTCCCAGGAGGGGAGCGGCTCATATTGTAAAAGATTTGGAAAAGCTTTATTTGTTTTTGGGGGGTGGTGGTAGACAAGAGGGAGGGAGAAGAGTCTAGTTAATGTTAAGTAAAAAAAAAAAGTGCATTTTAATTCCAAACACTTAAGATTCAGCAAACTGCTGAATATTCCTTGTGGGACATTTATTTTGTAAAAGGCAGAAAAAGAATGCAGGGGAAGCGATCATCAGTTGGGACTACATTTAAATCACAGTATCCACTAACATCTCACTGCAAAATTATGAATGTTCCTTCCTGCCACCTAGTTAATCTTTGATTTGGCCATCCATAATCTATGAATTGCTTTTGGTTAGCAGCATTTGAATATGTTGGACTGTATAATTTAAATAATGTGCACACAGGTATGTGCACATGTGCGTGTCTGTATGTGTGTAGTCACAACTGTCCAATATACAACAGTGGCATGAAGGAAACCTTTCTATTTTAACAAAGTTAGGATACAAGATTTTTGTCTGCAAAGGAACAAAATGGCTTTGGTTGATCATAAAAACAATTAATGTCATGAAATTAAAAATGATAAAGAGAAAATATGTTGTAGCCAGAAACAGTGCAGGATACAAACTCAGGACATGCTACTGGTGATCAAGTTGCTTACGTATAGAATATCAACCATGCAATGGGAGCAGTTTTAAATTTACAGTTACATTGAACAACATTTTTTTTTTTTTTTTTAGGTGCTGGGAATTGAACCCAGGGCCTGTGCACCAGAGGCAAGCACTCTACCAACTGAGCTATATCCCCAGTCCCTGAAGAACAGTTTTTTGTTGTTATTCTTAATTTAGACATATTCTATGTTTCTCGGCAAAACTGCAAATTGAAAATAAGCATTTTCAATACAGCCAGTGATCTAGCTGAAGGAGGACTTTATAGTCTGAAATGTTCTAAAATTTGTTCTTAATTACCTTGTGCACATTTTATACAATTAAATTTCCATCTAAGGATTTTGCATTTAGATTGTGCTCTGCAGTTAAACCTTCATTTCACAGAAATGCAGCAGCCACTTTGGAATATTCAGACACAGGGAAACTTTAAAAAATCAGACTTAACTACTGGATTACATAAAATTCCCCAGGTGAGATTTCGTCCCAAGACCAATTTACACAGTCCTACAGAAAGAGTTTAAATCATCTGAAACCATGCTGGTGAGGAACCATAATAAATATTAAATACCTCAAAATCGACTCTAAGATTCTACTTTTCTTGCCATGTATCAATTTCACTGTCCTCTTTCTGAATGGTTTAAAAACAATCCAAAGGATATAACAGCAATTTACCAGTGTTAAAGTGCTTTGGAGGTTAAACTGACAACAAAGAACACAGAAACACAAAGCATCTTGAAGTAGGGTTTCAATTAAATGTGGAGGATTTAGTAATGCAGGACCAAAAAAAAAAAAAAAAGAGTTACAAATTAATTTAATCTTCTGCCTATAGTTTGCAGCTGCACTCCAAAGTGTCTAGGGCTTAAGAACAAAGCCTTGAAAGGCCTCAGAGTGAGGAAAGCTTCAATTTTTAATGTATAACGCCATTAGCTGATAACTTGTAGAATCTGCAACCCCTGCGGAGGGGTGTAACTGCGAGTAACAGAGTGGTGAAGTGACATATTTGTTCATGTCTACAACCATGAGGAAGAGGGTTATTACCAACACCATCAGCCAACAGGAACGTGCCCTAACAACCTTTGGGACCCTCCATATTATCAGTTCTCACTACAGCAAATATATTAAGACCAAAACCTAATTCACTTTAATTAAAGACAATTAGTTTGTTTTACTATTATTGCTTAACTTGTATATTATAATACATTGCAAATTAAAGATGGGATAATAAATGTAATGAAAGCATCAAACTGTGTGCAACTTTCTATCTATGCTTGGTGAATTAGCTTATCACTAATATCAATTTAAGAAAATTCATTATTAAAAGTGGTATGGAATATTTGACTTGAAAGAGAATTCAGTGGACTCACGCATATCTTTTCCTTATTCAATTTATACTTTTTTCTTTTTTGGCAGTACTGAGGATTGAACCCAGGCATGCCTTTTCCCTCACCTACATTCCAGGCCCTTTGTAAAAAATTTTGAGACAGGACTGCCCAAACTGGCCTTGAACTTGCCATCTTCCTGGGCAATTATTAGTGTGTACCTCTGTAACCTGCTTTACTTATTTTCACATAACACTTTCCTACAAACTCTAAGGATTTCTTCAACATAAACAGAATTATGGCCCAATGGTGGTACCAGAAGCTTAATTAATTTGCCCAAGGTCATTCTGTAAGTTGGCGGCAAAGCTTGTTAAATTACTACAATGCTGGGCTCTACAGATGTTTTGGCAATGGCAAAGGACCCTGTCGGCAAGGGCCCTGGAGACTTCCAGTGCAGTGGGTGAGCCACAGCAAATAACTCATTATGCCTGTACGGAAGTGCCAAGTCCTCCTGAGAGCTTGCAAATAACATTTTTTTCCCTTTGTGTAGAAAGAGCCTGAATGTGAGCTTCCCATCAGCAGTAGTCCTTCCCATGTGCCAACATTTTAAAAAGATTCACTCATCTTCACCAGAGTCTACTGATATAGTGAATTTATTTTAACTTAAGCAGCTCAAACACAGTAGCACAATGAAATAAATCAAGCACTTCTCAATCACTCAGCCTTCAGCATTCTATCCCAGATTACTAAGAATAATGGAGAAAAGACGGTATTAGAAAGAAATATTCTAATACAGTGCTTTTTTTTTTTAAATTAGAAATGGGCTTATTATAGTGGACACTTAAGCAGGGAGAGGGCAACAGTAATTCACAAGTACAATATCCTAATGCTGTTCCTTTAATTGCTTTATTTGTTTCACTATTAAAAATGATTGCTTGCTGTGGTCCAACCGTGAATACTGAAAAGCATGATGCATTGAGGTCTCAACCTGGGCAAACTGTACCTAAACTTACACTTTATTGCAGCTTAGTTCACAATCTTCACCTAATATAGGGTTAGATCCCAGTGCAGCAGGAGGATAAATCATCCTGGAATATTACTCCGGCAAAGTTTAGCTGTGACTGGAGCATATGTGCTTTCGAGCCACTGAAGCAAAGGCCCATAAAATACACTAATTACTGGAAGTTATGGTCACTGAGTGATTGATAGCGCTCTGCAAGGCAACTTCCTCATTTTCAGCTCTTCTGACGGGGCTCATCCGCCACATAGCAATTATTAATTCATGACCCACCCCTCAGGCACTAGTACCTTTACTTCTAATTCTCCTGCTACCAAACTACTGCTACTGCTGGACACTGTCTTTCTTCATTCTGATGGCTGGGTAAGGATGATAAAAAGTAGATTTCATGCTAAATGCTATTGTTGTGAATCTTTAAACGTTGCTGGGTCCTCCTAACCCTGCTGTCCCCAAGCACATAATTCTCTTTCCTCTTCCATAATGCTATTGTGCTTGCATCATTTTCTTTTTCTCCTTAAAAAGTGTGTGTGTGTACATACACGCATATATATGTATGTATGTATTTGTATATGTGCTCATGTTTGCGTGTGTGTGCCTGTGCTTAACTACCTCAGACCCCAAAATCCGGATGAACAACTTTTAGGTTGAATACTATGTTTAAAGGCAATACATAATTTCAACTAGGCCATAGTAAATATAAGGCAGTTAATTGTTAGATAGAAAAAGAAGAAGACGAGGAAGAAGAGGAGGAAGAAAAGGAGGAAGAAGAGGAAGAAGAGGAGGAGGAGGAGGGAGAAGAAGAAGAGGAGGAGAAGGAGGAGGAGGAGGAGGAGGAGGAGGAGGAGGAGGAGGAGGAGGAGGAGGAGGAGGAGGAGGAGGAGGAGGGAAATCCCTGAATCTAAAAAGACTACTTCTGTAGCTTTGCAGACACTAATTGTTCCATGTTGATTTTCATCAGTCACTCTACTCAGAGCAATGCTAATTAAAATATCTGGGTATATAACTAAATCTCTAAAAGTCACTTAAAAACAACTGCAAAGGTCTCTTTTGATGGCATTCTGTGCATTAGAGGAGATTCAGTGAAAGACTCTGAATTAAAGAGAGATAAAGTTCAATGGTGATGGGTGAAAGCATGCATTTTACTTTTCTAGTAGAAAAATCAATGTTCTCCCAATGTTTGCACAGCTCTGAATGCAGTGCTGAGGGATGTTTTCCTGTCTGAAATCTGAATGGTGCAACAGATGAGTAGGTGGAACTCTCACCTGTCTTTTTCAGGACTTGGCTCACATCTTTCCTCCTGTCCTTCCCCTTCTGTCAGAAGTTAGTCCTGAAGATTCTGGCCACAATTTTGTGGACAAATTTATACTACTCCCTGCTGATACCATTCTCTGGGCAGTGTATTATATCCTACCTGGTAAGACTCCTAGCATTCTACATCTTCCTGTATCTCTAGTGGCTGGCAACATTTAACCGAAGAGCAAATTCTAAACTTTTATGTTCTCCATGACACCAGAAGCATCTATTTTGCAGTAGGATGACAAAGGCCTTAGCTGGTTATGACAAACCCCCTGATGGTGACACCTCGTGGAGCCTGGAGCCTGGTGGTGTGTGAATGCTTCTGTGCCACAGTGCCTTAGTGACCATGGTACACCAACTCGAATGTATTAGTGTTTGACAGTCTTAACTGACAAGGTTTCTTGCTTAGGAATCACTGCTTAGACTGACCAGTAGCTACCACTTTTATACATTTAAGCATTATGATTCAGAGGACTTATTTCTTGTTAAAGGCTAATGGGTCACAAGAAGGGAAAAGATTAGAGTTAACTACCTCCACACCCACCCCATATGCTTAATTCATTAACCATTTGAATCCTCAAAATAGGAATTATTTTGAGTCAGGCCTGGTGGCCCATGTCTATAATCCCTGTGACTTGGGAGGCTGAGACAGATGGATCTTGAGTTTGAGGCCGGCTTCAGCAATTTAGTGAGACCCTGTTTCAAAATTAACAACAACAACAATAACAAAACAACAAATAAAAAGGGCTGGAGGTGCAGCTTCATGGTAGAGTGCTCTGAGTTCAATTCCCAGGACAAAAAAAAAATTAAGAAATGATGCTCCTTTAAGATAGTAATGTCATGTTGACCTGTATTCTCTGACAGCAGGCAGCTTTAATCATGACAATAGTCTCTTAGAGACATAGCTCTGTGGGCTTCCACATCTAAACTGCTCTTTGGAGTGATGCAGCTGTGAATATCTGAGAAAACGTGAGTGTTGAGGTCTAGTCTATTGAGCTTAACATGATCTACACTTATATTTCAAGACATGCAAAGTTGAGGGAGTCACAATCGGCCTCAGTACGTGCTGCTGCACAGTTGAACACTGTCCTCCAAACTCACCCATTCATCAAAACTTCGCTTAGGCAACATCCCTTCCAGAAAGCCTTCTGCATTGTGTTTCTGGAGATGGTCTTAACAGATCTACCTTTTGCTGTTTTACAAGGTGACCCTGTTATTTCCTCATTAAACAGGCTATGTTGTGACCAACAGATTGTGGCAGGAGTAATCTGTGAAATTTCTGAAGCTTTAACATCACAGCATAGAACACCAGGCACTGGAAGCCCAAGCTGGCCATGAGAAGTGAAGGAGAGAGTGTGCAAGAGACAGACTGAGCGAGCCTGAGTGAGGGTGAGCGGCACAGGGAGACAGACAGGCCCCAGCCTTTCCCGGCCTCCACCATGGCACAATGGTGAGGGTGAAGCTATTGTGGATCTTTCATCCTTAACCACTATCTGGCTGCAGTCTCAAGAGAAGCCCCTGATGCTCGTAAGGTGGGTGAGCCCTGCTAGAATTCCTGACCCACAGAATCCTGAGTAAATGAGTGGTTGTTATTTTAAGCCACTAATTTGGGGTAGTTTATTAAGCAGTAATGGATAACTGGAATGCCCTCCCTGACTCTGAGGTTAGTGTTCACTCTCACCAGTCCAGTCCTGCGAGCATCCACTGCACTTCTACTTCTCTCTCCCCCAACTCGTCAAGGAGCTCCTGAGGGCAAAGTCTGGACTCTTACTGCCCACACAAGGTACCCCTGGATAAATGTTTACTGACTAGATGGAATTCTGGCCTGCCCATTTCCTAGCAGAGTAGACGCATTGGAGATTAGGTTCATTTTTGTGTTTCTTTTAGTGTGAGGCGTAAGCCTATGAGAAGCAGTCTTGACCGACTGCTGAGCCACAACAAGCCTGTCCTTGCTTTTATCTAATTTCCGGCTCGTTTACATTTACCATTCATCTCCTCTTTTTCCAACTACTTGATCAACTTCCTTTCTGTAGCATAATGGAAGAAGCAGACTAATCCACACGTCAGGAAACCTGACTACTGGAGCTCCAGGTCCAGTCATTTAACCTTTCTGGAAAAGTCTTTTCTAGATTTTTCTCTGGATCTCAGTGTCCTCGTTTGCAAAATGGGAACTTTGATGCTAATAATGTGGAACCACCTTCAATGACTCAAATTACTAATTTTTCAGTCATTTCCATCACAGTGGGGAGAAGCTTACATGAGATAATGAATATCAAATGGCTTTGTTAAGTGTTAGGTACATGTCAAATGTTGTGTTGCCATCCTTCTTATTAGACTGACATTGAGAAAGAGAATGTCAACAGCTCGGAGGAGAGGAAAGAGCACAAGCCTTCACACCAGAAGGCCTCATTCCACTTCTCTCCTGCACGGTGCAGGCTGTGGACCGTACTCACATCACGTTCCTTCTCTCCCTCACTGGTAAAGGGAGTGATTTACCAAGTTCCATAGTCTTTCTTTAGTTAAAAACTTCCTAGTCTCTAAACAAAAGGTGAGGTGTGTAAAATAATTTCCTAAATAAACACTAGAGAAAAAGATGAAGTTATTTTTATCCAATTCAAACCAAGTATGTAATATTGCCTGTAGGATCTTCAAAAGGATTTTTTGAAAAACTATGAATTGTGTCTCTCTTTTTAAAAATATTTTAAAATTATGCATGGACACAATATCTTTATTTTGTTTATTCATTTTTATGTGGTGCTGAGGATCGAATCCAGTGCTTCACATATGCGAGGCAAGCACTCTGCCACTGAGCCACAACCCCAGCTCTTCAAAAGGATTTTTAAAAATCAATTGTAAGTAATGGGATTTGAATATTGATAGAATCCTAGGAGAAGAGGTTGTTACCACTGGATATCCCCAAGTTAGCCACAGGAGCTCCCCAAATTATCAAAGACTTGTGGAATTTTCAGGTTGACAGATATCACTAGAAGACTGGTTCCTCATCTTTTAGATCATACCTCAAAAGTAACCCCACAACAGTTTCTCCTATATAGCCTTCTAACCTGGTGGCTGCCAAGCCCCAATTGTCAAACACCCCTTTGTAAAACGTGGGCTCCTTGGAAGTAGGGATTTTTGTCAATTTTGTTTATAGCAGGGTCCCCAGCAACAGGACCTGCCATATAGTAGGCACTCAACAAATATTTGCTGAGTAAATAAATGAATAAATGACTCGCAATTATCCAACCATAGCCATCTCTTCTACAAAGAATTACTTCTAACAAAAATAATTTGGTTGAGGATGTAGTTCAGTAATCGAGTGCTTGCCTAGCATATGTGTAGACCTGAGTTCAACCCCCAGTACAAAAAAGAGGAAAGAAGAAAAAAAGATATAACTGGTCAGTTATTTAACTACTTAAATGACCCCAGGGATGGAATATTTTCACTTCCCAAGGCAGATGATCACACTGCTGAGCAGAAAGAGCCCAGGGATCTATGCACTAGAAGATACTTTCTATTGAACAGAATGCCACAGGTCTTGTCTGTTTTTGTTTCTGAATATCAAATGGCTTTGTTAAGTGTTATGTACATGTCAAATGTCATAAAAGCCAGCTTGCTTCTTCTCCACTGACAAGCTCATGAAGATGGGTTGTCAAATGTCAATACTGTCTCCTCTTTATTTCCTTATTCTTCACATCAAGACTGTCGACTCAATGTTTTTTAAGACTCCAAGTTTGGTGTGTTTGTGTGTATATGTGATGAGGGCATGTGCTATTGGAAAAACTTTAAAATCAGCTTGGAATCCATCAAAATAATAAAATGCTTAGCTGGGACTGCTAGCACCTGCTTCAGCTTGTTTTGTCAATCTCATGGTTGTTCCCAGTAGCTCCAAGCACAAAGCAAGCCCAACAATGCGGCATTCGGGGGGGCACTTCACTGTGTCTGCAGCTTCACACTCACTGTGATCACTGACAACCTTGGAGAAGGGGCATTCAGGCATGGTAATCTGAGACAGCTGGGCCCCTTCACAAACCTCAAAAAGGACTGAACTAGTCAATCCATCATCTGCCAAAGGTCATTTTAACGGCTCCTTTCTGCAGTTAGTTACACAAAATTTTAGACCTCAAGCCCCAAAAATGACAATGTAAAAAAACCAAGTAGAGAAGAATTACAGAAAGGGGAGTAGGAGTGTGGGACAGAGTGACAGAAACTGTGCATGCTCTTTTCCTTCACGTTCTTCAATGGAAGTAAAGAAGGGCCCACAACAAGGACTCCAGAACCACCTCCTCCCTACTTTCCTACTCAGTCTTCTGTGGATGTTTCTTTTCTCTTTGGACCCTTTGATGGCTTTCAGCAAAAGCTTCTGATCAACAGGTAAGCTGTCTCACTAGTTGGGGCAGCAGACGGAACAATATCATAAGATTTAAATTCTGTTCACAAACTTGAAAATATTTGGTACTGGGAATTGAACCCAGGGTGCTTTACCACTGAACTACAACCCCAGCCCTTTAAAAAAAATTTCTGGATTCAGTGTCTTACTAAGTTGCTGAGGCTGGCCTTGAACTTGTTATCCTCCTGCCTCAGCCTCCCAACTTGTGGGGATTATAGGCATGTGCCACCATACCCAGCTCCTTGAAAGTAATTTTTTAAATTAAGAGAAGAAAATATTAGTATCTGAGGGAATCACACTAAATGCCAAATTTTTATGGTCTAGAAAAGCTGACAGCAGCCATTCACAGGGCATCCAGAGTCATCCGTCATCCTGAGACCAGGTTCACAATCTACAAGGGGGTTAAAATGGGAAAAAAGCCATAGCTGGAGACCCACTGTTTTTTTGTTTTTGTTTTTTCTGTTGTTTTTCTGTAGCGGGTAGAATGGGTTCTTCTGTGTATTTGAAGGCAGGATCCAAATTTAGATGATGCCTCATAATCTTTTACGTGGTAAGCCTTCAGTACATATAGGACACTGTATCAAAGAGAAGCTGACTGTTGTTGAAGTAATGTTACAGGGTTGTTACTGTTAAATGAGAATGTTACAGAAGTGTCATTCTTGTTATAAAAGAAACTAGAATATTGAAATATTTTAATACTTCTTTCAAAATGTGTGTTTATTATCATTGTTTATCTGAAGATGAGGAAACTGAGGCCCAGAGAGAAAGTTAAGTGATGTGGCCAAGGTTCCAGAACTTACACTGGCAGAGGTGGACTTTGAATCTGGGTCTGCTTCTTTGGCAAACAGAAAGTGCTTCTTCACATGCACATGAATGTCAGAAGAGGAAGACATTACTTTCAGCTGTAGAGATGAGTGTTGGCATCCCAAAGATGGGTATTTAAATTGTGTCTTGGGGAGATGAAGAAAAAATCACATTCTGTGCAGAGATAACAGCACAGTGTTCCATGAATTTATTTTTAACATCGTAAAGGTAACTCAAAAACTCAAGGAAAAACTCTTTTGTCAAAAACAATAGAACCTATAAAAATCTTCAGAAGATGGTGTTACTTTGATGACAGTGACATTGTGTGGTTCTCTAAATATGTTCTTCACCTATCTCGAGACAGTTTTTCTAAGCCATGGTCCTAGCTTTCATCATTTAACACATCATTCAAACCACTTCAATAAAACAGTGCTCATGCTGAAGAGGGGCCTCACAGGACTAGATGACACACCAATTAACCAAGCACATCGAGCCAGATTGCTCTGTGCCTGGGACTCAGGAGACTGGCGTAGAGAGGCAGCAAACAAAGGCACAAAGAGCAAGGATCTAAGTGAAAAGAGCAAATGCGTGTGCTAAAGATGGGGCTTTCAGCCTGACTCCTGTGGAAAAGTCTGTCAGGAGATTATTTGCCACCAACCTTAATAAGGTTTATAATAACCCGCCAGAGAGAATCACAAACCAGAACATGCACTTGGGAGAGTACTCCGTGAGAACAAGACTATTACAGCCTGGCCTGGTGCCTTTTTAATGCACATGCCTCATCCTGGGTGCTGCAAATGCAAGGCTGGAGGAGGGTAGGTGACTTAGGCCTCCACTCAAGAAGGGACATCTGAGAATCCAGCTCTTGCACACAGGACTCTATTTTTCACCTACAGACTGATGTTGTGACACAAATGACACAAGAATAGAAGTGGGTCAATTGATTAGTAAAAAACCGGAATAGGACCCTGCTCAAACCATTCTCTGGGAGGAGAGATAGGCACTGAGCTGCCTATGAAACCAGGAAGTGGTGCGCTAAGGTGTTTGAGGCACCCCATCCCTAAGGATTAAATAGACCTCTCGAACTTGGCAAAACAGAGCCCTTATTTAAATTTACCAAATTCATTTTCATTTTAAAGTTCAGTGCTGAAGCACTGAATAGTAACTACCAGGGTGAAAAGCCCTAGAAATCACCCAAATGAATCCATGAGAGCTTTCTAGAAGAGGCAAATTCTGGGAAAGGATTTAACCCTCCAGTTTGAGTTCAGGACTTTTATAGTCTTATTAGTGGTCTCACTTCTCTTTCTCTCTTTCTTTTTTGCACTGGGGACTGAACCTAGGGGTGTTCTACCACTGAGCTATATCCCAGTCCTTTTTTTATTTTGAGGTCTCCCTAAATTGCCCAGGCTGCCTTGAGCTTATTATCCTCCTGCTTCAGCCTCCCAAGTAGCTGGGATTACAGGCATGTGCCTGCCCCCACACCTGGCTCCACACTGATTGTTGTTGTGATGTGACATTTCAAGGAAGAACTGCAATTCCACAGGAGTTCCCTTCCCCATTACGTAATGAGTATGCACAAACCTCATGTATGTCGACCACTTTAATTTGACTTCATAACAAATCCATAGGAGGAAAACCACAACATGTTTAAAGGTCTGAGTATAAAACCGTAAATACGCAACAGAAAGTGCCCCCCACCCCAAACTGACATGCTCGACTTAGGCCAAATGTTCTCATTTTTCCCTTTCTGAGGGATAATTTTCATCTTTATTTACTTTTGCCAATTCCAAATACTTCATACAGCTAACAAGCATCCTGGAGGAAGACCCCTCTACCCTGTGAACAGAGGGTGCAAAGCTGAGTAGAAGCAGGGGCAATTCAGTTCTTGGAGGGAGGTGTATCTGGCGGGCGCAGTGGTGCATACCTGGAATCCCAGCAGCTTGGGAGGCTGAGGCAGGAGGATTGTGAGTTCAAAGCCAGTCTCAGCAACTTAGAGAGGACCTAAGCAACTCAGTGAGACCCTGTTTCTAAATAAAATATAAAAAAGGCTGGAGTTGTGGCTCAGTGGTTAAGTGCTCCAGGTTCAATCCCTGGCACCAAAAAAAAAAAAAAAAAAAAAGATAGGTCTGGTATTAAAGATTCTTTTCTTAAGGCACAAATGTATCTATTATTATTACTATTATTTTATATATTTATTTTTTTGGTGGCATGAAGCATCATCTCTTATGAAGAGAGTGTGGTGAGAGACCTTGTTCTGGCTTCCCAGGGGACTCTGACAGCACATTAACAAGGGAAGGGGCAGCAGGAAGAAGGCAGGCAGGGGTGACCTGCGTTATTTTAGGAGTTTAAAACAATGAAGGCAACCTCTGATTCTGGCATCACCAAAGCTCAGAGGTAAGAATTGTGGAATTAGGGGAAGGCTTGCTGGAAAGAGGGAGAAGGGATAGAATATTCTGGCTTCCCTTTTGTCTCTATTTGATTCTTGGATAATTTGGGGGAAATTCTATTGCTCAGTTAGTTTCCTATGTTTTTATCCAGTTTTGGACTCACCACAGGTACCTAAGGAAGGAAACTGGCTGACTCAAAACACTCAGAACAGTCTGGACACAAGCTGGCAGTGAACCTGTGCTGGTAAGACCTAGCCTGCTTTGACATCTGACCTCTTAATGGTATCGGAGCATCCACCCAGGAGTGTGCTGGGGGCTGGGGCAGGGGTCTCCATCTTTTCCCTCTTTCTCCTAGTGGTGCATCCATTCAAGGCCCACTCCATGCCAACTCCTTTGTAATCCCCACCCCCCACCCCTTGGCTCAGAGTCCTTCATAAACACCGGGACCAAGGCTCACAGTGCTCCAGCCTTTGGGTGGCTTCCTCGTCCCCCAGAAGTAGCTCTCCTTAGCTCTATGTGCCCCCCGAGGGCCTGCCTCGTGACAACTGCTTAAGTAAGAATTACTGAATGAATGAGTTTCTCCTCTTTATAGCTCATACATAGAAAGGGAATCTTGTTCTAAAAGTGAGAACAAACAGAAGAAATACGATTCTTGAAAGTGCCGACTGTGTTTCACGGTGCAATTTGTTCCTCAGATTTTTAAATGTTTTTGCCACTCACGTTTCTGACAACCATGATTCTAAACAGGATTTACCACATCTATGGCCAAGCATACTTTGGTAAGCAAATGAAGAACCTCAGCCTTTAAGTAATTCTTTGGACTAACTTCCCAATGCTTTCAGGTAATGTTCTTATTACTTGGGCTCCTCTGGGCCTCTCTTGTAATCTTCATTACTGAACCATCCACTATGTCTGCTCTATGGATTCAAATGCTCCTTCTTCTCTTCCCTATCACATGCTTTTCTTTACCTTGGACCCTACCTAAATATGGTATGAAACATGCCAGGGGCTTCATTGTGTTCTCTAATGGCTTAGTGGCCTACTACTTAGGTGGTTCAGCCTTGGTCACTTGCTGGTCTGGTGGGTCAGAAGCTCCTGGAGGGCAGGGGCTATAATGCCAAGCTGGCTTTTGAAGGCATTAAGCTTCCTGTACCAAGAGATGCTCCACAAGCCTTGGTGATGATCATAATTAGATTCCTCTTCACACCCTATAGTATCTCCTCCTCCTGCTCTCACACCCACTCCTTAGCACCCATTTTAAAACACAGGGCGCATCAGAAGGCTGTTGTCTCTTGGCCCTCACTCCCTCCACCTGGTCATCTTACTCTACATTTCTCTGCAGCATGCTCCTTCTGGCATCTGGATGTCTCACATTCAACACTGACATTTTCAGTTCCCTGTACCTAATACTTTTTGATCTTACAAATTCTGTTTTCTTCAATGTTCTAGAGACTAATAGTTTGCCTCTAGGATAAAGGAATATGATCAATGAAATCCCAAACATATTGATGGTAATCTTCAAAAAGTCTCTCTCTCTCTCTCTCTCTCTCTCTCTTTTTAGAGAGAGAGAGAGAATTTTTTAATATTTATTTTTTAGTTTTCAGTGCACACAATAGCTTTATTTTATTTTTATGTGGTGCTGAGGATCGAACCCAGCGCCCTGCACTTGCCAGGTGAGTGCGCTACTGCTTGAGCCACATTCCCAGCCCCAAAGTCTCTTTTTATTATCTACTACATTCCTAGTACCTAGCAAAATATTGGTAGATGTGTATTACAATATGCAACATAAATAAATATAAATGTTAATTTATTTGGCATGTACCTTCCTATCTACCTAAACTGACCTCCTTGTTTCTGTGCTTGCACCTTTGCAATTGTACTCCACAGAGCACTCAGTGATCCTTTGAAAATAATCTAAGTCAGATAATTTACTCTCCCAGTAACAGCTTAAGTCCTCAACACGGCCTCTGAGGTTATATATGATGTGGCCCCTGGCTACTGCTCTGAATTTATTTTTTTCTTGCTAACTCCACTCCAGTCACACTAGTCTCTCTGCTTTCTTACATGTGCCAAGTGCACTCCATCTTGTGCCTTTGCACCTGCTCTTACCAAGTGGCATTCAAGTCCCTGCTCTAATGGTACTTCATCAGAGAGGACTGTCTGCTTTCTTTTCCTTTATAGGACTTATCACCACTTGACAAGCTACGTATTTAGTTGTCACTTTGCTTTCTATCTTTGCTTTCATGCCCCACCCCTTACCAAATGTCCTCCAGGAGAGCCAAGACCTGAGTGTCCTCTCAATACTCTATCCCCACTGCCCCTGCAGCAGGCACAGCAGGAGCTCGAGACAGGAATACAAAAGTGAGTGAGGAAGGGTGAATGGTGAACATTTATGTGTGCTCTGAGTCTGAACCTATCAGTGACGCTCTCTTACAGTATTCTATACCTCTGTGGCTAAGCCATGCCAGGGTACAGCCCTGTCTTAGTCACATAGCTCTACAGTTGTGTGAAAGTTAAGGAAAAACAGCAGAATGAGCAGCAGTGGAGTTAGTCTAAAAAGGGTCTTAAAGATCTTATTTTACAGATGAAGGAAACTAGTAGCAAAGCGGGAACTGCATACTGCCCCCCCCCCCACACATACATGTGTGATATGACTACCCTGGAATGAGATGGTCTTCCATTCCAGCCTGGGATGCTCATCTCTATACCATGTAAACTCTCAATGTTCTACACTCTATCTGGTCATTTATAAAATATAATCAGTGATGATGTTTTAAAATATGCAAAGGGAAATTATATAATGGCAAGGCCTGAGTCCCACAAATCAAAAGAACTACTTTCCACTGAAAGCTAGAACAAGACCTTCAGGATTCTGTTGGGAGACAGTCCTGAGATCCATCCACCATTATGGCTAACCTCTGAGCTGATACACAAATACTGTATTTCTTCTTTGACTCCCTTTTATAGAGAAACAGAAGAATAGGGTTTAGTATAAACACTGAACCCTTTATTTTTGCTTTCTTTCTACCATGCAGGTGAATTAAGTCTATAAAGATATTTCCCTATAAATGCAATGGAATTCATGCATTACAAAAAGTCACAGAAAAGTATTTGACCTAAAAAAGTTGATAAAATTGTTAACGCAACTATATGATCTTATTTAAAGACTCCTTTCTACTTTTAAGAAAGTCTTCCTTTAGCTCAATCAATGTAGTTGAGAAATAATCTTGAAGCACTGGAGAATACCTGGGTTTTATAATACTGTAATTCAAATTGAACCATGTGTCCTTCTAATATAAGTCATAAGGTCACTTTATAGACCTCATCATAGAAATCTAGTGGGGCTGTACCTGCCACACTAAGATAAAGTCCATTCTAAATACAGCAATGAAGGGTAAAGACATAAAATTATGTTATATACATGTGTCCCTCCACACCCATCACATTACAGCCCCCCCACAAACACGTGATAACACTATATTGGAACAAGGTGTCCCCCCCTCACCCCTTTTCAAAAAACAAATACATAGGACTTATACATCCAAGTAAGTAGGCTGTAGCTTGGGGTGTTATATTTGAACAGGATAGCATCACATAGCATCTTAATGGAATCCCTCTTTTAGCATATAGGTACTCCAGAATTAGTGGGTATGGGGTTCACCCAGAGAACATGTTAAACGTGCAGATTCTTAAGAGATTGGGATTTAACTAGTCTTGGATGGGGCTGGGGAACCTGTATTTTTAACAAGCACTTTGGATATTTCTTATATAGGCAATCTATGAGAAATAGTGCTTTCTCATAGTGCCCAAAGACAGTTCAATATCGAAATAAGTAAGAACTTTAGAGTCAAACTCTTACATATATACATAACACACTGAAGTTTTATTTTATTTTGTTCCTCCTGATAGAACATATTAACACAGACATTCACAGAAGTATCTGGTTGTAGCAACAACATACCTCCATGAAAGAGATTCCTAAGCTCCAGACATCAGAGTGTATTCCATACTGCTCCCCTGAAATTCTTTCAGGCTGTAAGAAAACAGAAAGGAGTCTGTGAGCTGATCTAAGTTACTTCAGGAAACATAAACTGAACACAAGCTCGGCTAAGATGGGAAGACACCAATATCTGCACAGCAAAACAATTTCACACATTCATGTATATGTACATGTACATATTATATAGAGAATATGGAGAAATTTTCTTTCTGTACATATATATGTATGCATTTATAGAGGTATATATGTATGAGTATGTGTTTTATATATATATATTTTTTCTTGATCCTCTACAGTCTCTGTGGAAAAAAAATATTATTCCTATTTCACAAATAAAGAAAATCAAAGTTCCAATTAGTGAATTACTATGGCAGCCACCTAAACTAGCAAATGAGCTGAGACCTAAACCCAGGTCTTCTCCCTCCAAGTCTAGTAGTCTTAACTGAGGAGTGACAAATTACACAAAATTATACAATATTACTATTTACTTGCATTTTGGTAGATAAGTCTTGAAGACTAGAGTTTAGAAAATTTTGATTTTTTTTTAATTTGGAAATAATTTCAAACTTACAGGGAAGGGGAAAAAATAAGACTAGTATAAAAAACATCTACATTTCCTTTTCCTAGATTCACCAACTGTTCAATTATTTATTTCACTTACCAGGGTTTCTTTTGATACGAATCAAGGAATAGTTTGGAAATTCCACTTGGGACATTTGGTCCTCCATTCAAGATGTGTAGCAGACACCTGGTTTAGAAACCTGCTACATGCATACTCTACCTCAACAGAAATAATTTTATACTGAGTGGGGGCTTCCTCAGCTATCCCTCTAGGATTTGGCATTCAGTAGGGTACTTACAGAATGTCTGAAATGAACACATTAACAAATGAGTAAGAGAAACTGAGTTTCCACAAAGGTGAAGCAGTTGCTCAAACTTACACAGCTAATGGGCAGGGCTGGGATCAATACTGGATAATGGATCATATCTCGTTATCCAATTCTAACCAGTTTGATAGGTATTAGGATGTATTCCTATGGAATTGGCTAGCCAGTTATGGGACAAACATCATTATTGTCATCAACATTACCATTATGTAAATTTACTAAAGAATTTCCACATGCCAGTCACCATTTTAAGCCCTTTTACATACATCTCATTTCAGATTCACATTCATATGAGATTTGTACTATTATCATCCCTGATTTTATTACTGTCCAAGCCTCAAGCTGTGGATTAGCTAGCATTAAATGGATTGTTCAGGAGCAGGGCTAGGTTTAAAAACCCAGTTATTTCTTTTCTTTTTTTGGGGGGATACCAGGGATTGAACTCAAGGGCACTTAACCACTGAGACACATCTCCAGACCCCCACTTTTTTTTTTTTTTGTATTTTATTTAGAGACAGGGTCTCACTGGGTTGCTTAGGGCCTCTAAATTGCTGAGGCTGTCTTTGAACTTGTGATCTTCCTGCCTCACCTCCTGAGTTGCTGAGATTATAGGTGTGAGCCACTGCTCCTGGCTCAAACCCAGTTATTTCTGACTGAAAAATCAGAGTTCTTTCCAGAGTGTCAAACTTCCCCAGAACTAAAAGTCAGTGGAGCCAAGAACTAGTCTCAATCTGGTGAGCATTTCTGAAAATTCAGTCTTTGGACCAACTGCCAAACAACCACCACAGGTGTTCACCACAAATGAATTTCCTGAACCAGAATCTCTGGGCGAGGGCCTGAGGATCTCATTTTTAAAAATTCTTATCTGGTGATTCTTTAGTACCCTCAACTCCAGCCACTAAAAAGATTTCTGGAAAGGCAGTAGCTCTCAGAGTGCCTCCACCTTCCTCCTCCTCTGCTTAGTGACTCTACCTTGTACAGACCCTGTTTGAGGGCCACCTTTGTTTGTGTAACCTTTCTCTGTTTCTTAGGCAGAGCTACCAAGTCCTGTCTCTGTATTCACTGTGAAGCTGTTCATATCTTTAACATTTATTTATCATACTGTGTTATAATCGCCCATTTTCTAGTCTCTTTCCCTTCAGAGACAAAGAGAGTGTCTCATTTACCTCATGCCTGTGCCACAGCTGGCACGTGACAGGCGTGCATGCTGACTGGAAGGGTGCAAAACATGTTCACTGCACATTTGTTTTTAAGAATGAACTTCATAATTAAGATCCTCAGAGAATTCTAATGTAACTTCCCCAAACATTATAGCTTTTTATGTCCATCAATAACTTATAGCAAAGATGAAAATCCTAAAACCCTCTAGAATTGTTCAAGAAATAATCAAATTCAATCTTACTCCCTGGTCTTTTTTCTTTCTTCTCTCCATTTCTTTCTTCCAGTGCCTAAATAGTTAGCAACACACAGAACTTCATCCAGAATACAGAAGAAACAAACATACAAATAGAATTGGAATGTGCATACAAAATATTCTTGCAGAACTAACAATGAGATTAAATATACCCACAAATTTGCCCACTGAACTACCAAAACAAATGCAAACTGAGAGGTGAAAAATAAAACATAGAGGAGCTGTGGCTGTGGCTCAGTGGTAGAGCGTTCGCCCTGGCATGTGTGAGGCACTGGGTTCAATTCTCAGCACATCATATAAATAAATGAACAAAATAAAGGCCCATTAAAAAAAAAGAAGGAATCTCTTTTAAAAAACATATAAAATTAAATAAGGAAAAAGTGATAATGTTCATAGATATCAGGTAACAAATAAGAGAACTCCTTCAGGATGAGATTCTGATAACCTCTTGGAAAAATTATCCTTGCAATAAGCTAACAAAATGAGATTACTGTTGTGATGATGTGCTTGAGCAAGAATGCTCGGCAAAAGCAAGTAGTGAGCTCTGTGGGCTTATTCTAAAGCTTGCATAGGTAGACAGAGACTTGCAAACATGCCCAGGGCCCTGCAAATGATTTAGGCAGAAGATGAGCCCAAAACATTCTGAATATATGGAGCTAAGATCTGATGAACTAAGGCTGAATTCAAAGCTAGTCTCACGCTTTATTTATTTATTCATTATATTTTTGTGGTTCTGGGGACTGAATGCAGGATCTCGTGCATACCAGGCAAATGCTCAACCACTGCCCTACACGCCCAGTCCTTGGTCTCACACTTGAACCAAGGCTATCTGAACTGTCCTCTTCTCTCAAAACAAAACCAGCCACCATGTACAACACAGCTGACAGAGGATCTGTGATGGATATTTTGCAGTTAAAAAGCTAAGGCTGCGGTTACCTTCTCACATGACAGCTGTCAACAGTGTAAAAAGCTAAGTGATAAGATGACTTCCTGAGAAGCACCTCTGTACTGAGGCTGAAGTAAAGAGCAAACAAAACAAAACAAAAACCTTGGCTTGTTCCTGAGAAGAGCAAGGCATGGTGATGATCTAAGATGCAAATTTACAATGGCTCTTCTGGACGGTGGCTTTAAGCTGGAACTCACACTCCTCCCCCTAGCCACTCTGTGACTGGGCATTTAACCAGTTAACTAGTTCATAACTCTGCTTACAATACAACACTCCAGTACTGACCCCACCTTTTCCACTTTTCTTTCTTCTCCTGCTTCTCTGCTTCTCTCTGAAAGGCCTCTTTTTCAGTTCCCTGGGGCTAGAGAGGAGGAACAGCTTTAGATCAAGTTTGCTTCAGCACCAATGGTGACCCTCTTCAGCATGAAAATGGGGAGGATCTCTGGGGAAGATCTCCTGAGACCTTCAGTCTTAGGTGGGCCCTGAAGCCTGACCACTGCCTATACCGAGTGTGGTGAGGTGAAGGCCCTCAGGAATAAACAGCTCTAGCGCTCGGACATTCTACATTCCTCTCTGTTGTGAGATTTCACTCAAAAATTGTCCCGAGAGTTCCTGTACATTTAGCTCTTCAGTGCATCTGAGATGGTTTAATTTTTTTTTTTTAACTAGCCATTTTGAACAGAAGAGTTGATCCAAGTAACCTAACCTGCCATCCATAGAAACCTGAAGCTGCTGCCCTAATTAAATCTTGCCTCTCACTACGTGCTGCTCCGAGACCTTGGGCTTAAAGTTATTTCACCTTTGGTTCTCTGTGAAGTGGAGATGATAACAACAGCTCTCTACTGTGGGGTCGTGTGAGGATTAAATGAATCCACGTAACATGCTTGATTCAGTTTGTGCCATCTGGGAACCCTCAGTAAATGCTAGCTTTTTCCTAATTGTCACTCCTACCCTTCCTGTCACGACATGAGCATGGCCACCTGAGTCAGAGCACAAGATCTTTATAGGTTTTATTCCAGGTAAAGATATTTCTAAGGATGGGAACAGCCTGAACAGTGGTTGTGGGGAGGATTCAGGATATAAGAATAGTCATATAGAAAATAGACTTATTTTCTGATTCCAAAGAATAAGTATTTGTGTGACTTTTTTTTTTTTAAATTTCAAAATACTAATAATATCACATTTTAATGACTACAGAATAGTTTATTAAAGTTTAGGTACTTTTGTCTTAAGAATAGAATAAATTTTTAGTAATTAGAATTTCTGGGAAATAGTTTTACTTAATATAACTTCCAAAGCTTCTGGATTCCTTTGACATCCTTCTGGATGAAATACTGTTAAAATGTAGTTGCAAATCTTTCATGCTTTGCATGAAAGAGTCTGTTGAACCTACATTATCTGTCCCCTAAAAAGCATGTTTCCTTGAACAGAACATTTCACTTTGCAGGTCTCTGTCTCCAACTCCTCACTGGTCAGTGGGGAGGTTGATCATGATGACTTTCAAAACCTCCCACAAGCTCTGCTGCTTAACACAGTTAGAGTTGTTGTCTAGATGACTTAGGATGTTAGAGAAGTCTTCCTTTTTCCTATTGTTATTTTTCTTGTATCTTACACTCAAGGGTATAGGAGAATAAAGTGATACTGTTTGAACATTCAGAGCTATTTCTTTCTGATTTATTTTCTTTTAAACATTTGAGTGGTCTACCTGGTTGTATTTAAACAATCGGGGTCTTCAAATACTTTAATATGTAAATAAGATTCTTAATACAAAAAGTTGGGTGCTCTCATCTTGTTATTAGGGAGCAAGACACTTCTAGATTACAGCTGTCATGAACTAACTCATTCATTGGACACTGTGTGAAGGACAGGTAGAGAGGGTGAAAAGAATAAACTCTGCCCCTGTAAAGTTCATAATCTAGATCGGAGAGAGAGACAGATAATTTTGAAATGTTGAGAGGCACAGCAATTAAAAGTTAGCCTCTAGAGGCAGATCACTTAGCTATGAATTCTAACTGCCACTTATTAGGTGTGTGAACTTGGGTAAGTCACATAACTTCTCTCGCCTCAATTTCTTCATCTGTAAATGAAAATGATAATCTTATTACTTAATAGGGTTGATGTGAGGATTTAAAGAGTTAACATGCAAGAGCTTAGAAGAATGATTGGCACATAGTGCTAATTAAGTGCTAGCTATTATTAATAATGTTATTACCACCATACAGAAGTACACAAGAATACAAAGTGAGGGAAATGGAGGGCATTCCATCATTACATCAGATGACCTCTAATTATACATTCCCACAATTTATTATTTGTCCTCTACCCCACCTCCCACCCCCACAGATTCCATGCCACCTTCTGAGTCTTTGCTTATCTTTCCTCAGTGATCTTAGTTCTATGTGCCCTTTTTGCATCCTGTTTGAATCCTCAAATCTGTACATTACATGCCCTCTTATTTTCAAAATGTATGTTAGAATAGCTTAAGTCCTTGTCAGGCCATAGACAATGCTGCTATATATGAGGTCATTTTTCCTATCTTGCCCAAATCTTAGGCGGACTGCCAAGTAATTCCAAAGTACCTGACAGACAGAATGGAAGGTGCTCAGTGAGCACTGGGTGATTAACTGAAGGTACTCAGACTCAGATACACTTTCACTGACATAGACAGGGGACTGGTGATTTTTTTTTTTGTAAAGGGCCAGACAGTAGATATTTTTTAATTTGTGGGTTATATGTTCTCTGTTGCAATTGTCACAAATCCTCAGCTCTGCCACTGCAGCCATATCAAATACATACAAAATAAAAACAAATGGCTGCAGCCACATTCCAATAACTTTACTTACAAAACAGGCCAATGAGCTGTGTAGTTCGCTAACACTTTGCATAGTTGCTCATGTGGAACTTAAAATGATAAAACGGACCAGCTGAAATGGAATCCAGTTGTGGTTAAAAAACAAACAAACAAACAAACAAAAAACACACCAGCCCTTCTTCCTCAGGAGACTGTCAGCAGATACAAGGTGGGGATTAATACCTGTACTAGAGTAATATAGGCTATTTCCATGTTCCTCACCCCCAGCCTTTGTGATCTGATGCAATCTCAGTAAGTATTTGGCCAATGAGAACCTACTGAATTAAGCCCAGCTCTCCCTCTCAGGTTATCTCTGTTTTCTTCCTAGGTAACTTCTGCTTTTTATAGCTTTTACTATAAAGTTGATGACTAGAATTCACTCACCCAAGAAGCAAAGCAATTTCAGCATTGCCAACCTGAGCTAATGTTTCATAATTTTAATCCTCACATTTTCAATTAACAGATGGACGCATCACATTCATCCATAAACAAAAAGGAAAAAAGTAATTTCTTTAATGTACACCTGGGAAAGACAACTGTAAGCTGGATTTGTACATTCAAATATAATGCAATTTAATTATTTGAGCAATTTAAAGCTACTAAGAACATGATGGGTGGTTGAGAAGTTGTTTCATTTATAGGTTTTGGGTTTTTTTTAAATCACAGTGTTTCATATTCTTTCAAAGACGGAGACTATAGCATCAGCAGGGCTTTGTTAGCTACAAAGGTGGTTCATCAATTTCATCCAACCTGGGGTAGCCAGGAAAGAGACAAAGTTTTATAAAACCAGATATGATGACTTCATAGGTGAATTCATTTTTTTCTTTAAATTACTCAGAAAAATAACAGGGAATAATTTTCTTTAAAAACAATGCAAAACAAAAGTGTTCTGATATCTGAGTGAAAACAAAATGCTCCCTATTGTTCTGAGAATAAGATCCTGGGTTCCATCCATATTAAAGAATTTTAATCAAGATAATATATGAGTTGGGCTTGGTGGCACATGCATGTAATTCCAGCAAATCGGGAGACTCAGGCAGGAGGACTGCAAGTTCAAAGCCAGTCTCAGCAACTTATTGAGGCCCTAAGAAACTTAGTGAGACTCTGTCACTAAACAAAATATAAGAAGGGCTGGAGATGTGATTCAGTGGTTAAACACCCCTGGATTCAATCTCTGCCCCTGCCCCCCCGCAAAAAGATAACATGAACTAAGAACATTGAGCATAATCGCCATGGTTCTATCTATACTAAAATTCTGCACTACATGATATATAAACCTAAGTGATCAGAACTGAAAGGGAGAACCTAAGTAAATCCAGAGCTCTCATTAAAAAAAAAAATTAATCCTAAAATGTTAAAAACAAAAATTTAGCTCCAAACCAATATACTAAAACATTTTTATGGACATGAATACTTCCCTTACTGAAAAGGCAAGAAAAACAGGTCTGAGCCAAACCACACTGATCTTTGAAACAGCTCTATGCTCCTACCTTTTATTTTTACAAATTTAAAGTTGTCTTATAACAGGCATGAATCCAACATCTAAACAAAACAGATAGGTACAAGTTCTAAAGAAACTGGACTGCTAACCTTCACATACAGCGATCTAAAAGTAAAACTGAACTAACTCAGTAATTTCATTTTGATCTGGTGACAAAGCATGTCTGTATTCCTGGAAAAAATAATCGACCTTATTGACTGACATCTTGGCATATTTTAGGATTAATTAAGTAAGCAACATGGATAAGCAGCCAGTATTCTAGAATGTGCATTTTTTTCTGTAGGATTAAACTTCAAAACTCAGCAATTTCACACTTAAACCGACTAGTTAAGTCAGCAGAGTCAGATGAGTTGATAGCTCCCCTGCAGTCCCTCATGCATTTTGGAAAGATTTAAAAATTGGATCCTGACTGGATTGACTTTGTAATTTATGATCTGCTAGGCTAAAGCTGTGGAATTAATTCAAGAATTATACATTACCAAGTACATAAAGATAAAGATGTTGGTTTTAAATGTTATTTTTGCATAAGTTTACTTACCGCCATATAAGCATTTGTTCCAACATACGTCTTGGCTATAGAATTCACCAGCTATGAGACAAAACAGTCTGTTAGAACAATATAAAGATAATGTGGAAATAAAATGGGCAATTATTCCTCATTTAACCTACAATCATCATTCCTATAAATCAACTAAAAATTATGTAAAATGGAACAAATTTATCCACAAAGGCATTAAAAATGATTAAATCTCTCTTTTCTTTTGAATGTGATTTCCAATTTAAACAAGCACAGCATTCCAGTTTATAGCAGATAACCTTAAACAATTCACTTAAGCAGGATGCGTTATCGCTTTAGTACCCCAAACCCGCCTGATATAAAAAGTCAATTTGAAGTAGAATTTGAACACATTCATTTTTTAGTCAGATGGCTCAAGATGTGAATGAAGCCCCATGCATTACTAGAATGAAATGAACACTAAATACGCTGGAGGGATAACAGACTTTGACAACTCATAATACAACGATGACCTTCGCTTTGGTCTTCGTGTTTGGCTGGGAGTAAAGGTGGCTGCAATTCAAATCAACATCACAGCACGCTCATGGGTCACTATCACCGGGGTTCTCAGGGGAGGCCCAAAATGGAAATTAATTAAAATTTGTGCTGCACATTGTAATGGCCCTCCACCATTGTTGCTCCCAATATTAATTTTTATTGTGGGCCAGTTGGGCTCCCCAGGCACAGCTTCCACCCTGCCCTCCCTTTTGTCTGGCCCAAACGCTTTCATATCAAAGCTGCATATCAATGAAGTTTGCTATTCGTAAGTAGTAATTACAATATCAGCAGTTTTTACTGTCATTAAACAATGAACAATCATATTCTGATGAGAGAAACTCGCTTAGAGATTAAAAATGAATAACACACTCCCAGCCGAGGAAGGGATGCGGTTTCTGTTTGTCTGGCAGCAAGGTGATTTTTCAACCCAGACAGCAGATTGAAAAGAAAAAGTGAATGTTGTAGAGGGGAGAGTACACTGGGAGGAAAGAGACCTACCTGAGTGCTCACTCCAAAGTCACACAGCTTGACCTGGCCTCTTGTGTTTACTAGCATGTTGGAGGGCTTCACATCTAAAAGAGACCAGAAAAGCTTGCATAACCCATTCTGTATCCACAGGGCTGGTTTTTAAAGGCATTTTCTCTCTCTCTCTCTCTCTCTCTCTCTCTCTCTCACACACACACACACACACACAAACACACATCATACTACACTGCAGAAAATGACATCATATGCTCACCCAAAATTCGAATCACAAATTTAATGCAAGTATTTTATTTGGAGGCAAAACGTAAGATCCCCCACTTCTACCCATTCCTGGTTTCTACAGAAGCAAGGGTTTATTTCAAGTGAAAGTCGAATCAAATCTTGGCTTCTGACAATAGTAAATATACCCATCATCCTATACCCAGTCTTTCAGGATCATGTGTGTATGATTATATATTATATATATAAATTTTCTTGCCAAGAATCTGCACAAAAATGATTAGCTTTACTCAAATTGTGTAACCAACAATCTATCCCTTCTATCTTTGGTAGTAAGGTCGAAAGGAAGCCAACAAAGAAAAAAAAAATCACTCCTATGCTGTTGGTAACAGGTCACATCCGAAGGAAACAATGAGAAAATGAATGTGCTGTTGCTGTTTCCTGTGTTTCCCATGACAAATGCAACTTCAGATAATGCTCAGAAACTGACGTAAAAGATGTGTGTATGTGTGCACATGCACGCACCCATCAGCCTTTATTTTATCCCTTTCTTCCCTGACATCATTTTTGACTGCTATTATACTTAACAAAAGGATTGACATAGTTTTCACCAAGGCAGTCAGTGGTAAGTCATGACACAAAGGGTTTCTGTGAAGCAGCCTCACCAACAACAATGAGCCTTTTCTGGAATTCAGGGAGGTCACAAAAACCATCCAAGCAAGACAAGAGCACACCACTTTTTATGGTACACAGAAACTGCTTTGACACTTCATCTTTAATGGCAAAAATGGTCTACGGCAGACAACTGGTTATATTTAACTACTTCAAATCTGAATAAGAGATTCATACTTTTTTTGATATAACATTTCAACATTTATTTACGAATGAGTTAATTTGCTCCAACCCTCCACTTTGCAAAAAGGTACCCCAGCCAGTATCTTGCCAAGAGTAGGTATTTAATTCAAATTTCAACTTCAAACTCAGTAAC
Source organism: Marmota monax (assembly GCF_021218885.2). NCBI lineage: Eukaryota > Metazoa > Chordata > Mammalia > Rodentia > Sciuridae > Marmota > Marmota monax. The sequence continues at coordinate 3,968,017 of NW_026694865.1, forward strand.
TGATAACTATTAAACCCTCTTTACTATGTGACAAGAGATATGCTGGCATTTTCTTACTCAGTGTGGCCTGACACTAGAATGTAAACTCCACAAAGGCACGGATTTTGCCTTTATTTACTACTGTATCCTCAGCCCCTGGAAGAGTGGTAGGCATATATAAGTGCTTAATAAATGTTTTTTGAATGGACGAGTGAATAAATGGATGGAAACCATGAGCGCAAAATACTATTTTATGTTGATATCTTGTTTCAGTGATGTGGGGTCAATTGTAGAACGTGTGTCTGTGGTATGCTCTTCAGATGACACACACTGTGACCACACTGGGGGGACTCTGATGACAAGTTGATGTGCTGGGATAGGCATAAACTCTCTTATCAGCTGGTCTCTCAACTTCCAGCTTTTCCTGATTTCAATATCATTCTTACACCCCTTACACCAAACCTTAAATATACCACTTTCACTACATGCTTTCTTTCCTTAAGGAGGAAGTTAAATATGCTGGGCATAACCCCACCTACTCCTTAAGAATGGGGTCATGCTTTCCAGTGTGCCCCCGTAGTAAGCCCAGCACATCACAGACAGCCACAGCACACACAATCCATGTTTGCTGAACTGAAACAAATCTTAAATTCTATGTAGCCTTGTCTTCTTTTCTAAATCTAATTCTCATTATAGGCCCTCAACTTTTGTGTATTTTTCTTTTAGACAACGGGCTGTCTTACATACTGACATCCTAACATACTCTGAAGCTACCACACCAGATGGAGACAGATCATGAACAAATATTTTGGGCTCCTAGAGGGGGCTACATGGAAATCATAAGGTATGCTCAAAGTAGCAAATATTTAGCTTTAATTAGAGACACACACTTGATCAGTAGAGAGAAAAAATAAAAAACCAAACTGCTAGACTATAATCTCAAAGGCGAGTGCATTTGTCCAGCAGTAGCTGTACTATCCAGCTCTAAGAAAAGCCTCGGCATAGTGTTTGCACATTCCTCTCTCCACCCCTGTTTGTAGGAGTACACATAAAAGTACTAGACATGCAGTCATTCTCAAACCAAACTTTACTTTGCCTCAAAGTAAAAATGCCATTGTTGAGCCTTGTTCATGCTGTTTTCATCATTTCTCTCCCAGTCCCTGGTTTATAAACCCTTTCTTCATATTTTATGACTACTTGAATCCTGCCCATCCTTCATCTCAAGGACCTGCCTCCCTGCTGCCCTAAAAACCAAACAGCTAGACTTTTTTCTCAGGCCACTAAAATCATGACTTCCTTTGAATGGTTGCACCATCTGCTGTCCTAACCATTTATCTGGAACTGAGCATATCACATTTTACTAGATGATTTGTTACAGATATCGTCACTCCAAGGAGTAAGTTTGTAGGGTAGGAATATGCTTCCTACATTTTAGAACGTATTCCTTCTGAGCACAGTATCTTGCTCACTGGTTAATGGTTTTTAAAACAATATATTAAATTTGCTAATATAAATGCTCTCTTTCCCAGTAATATCTTGAGGCATAATTTGAATATAACTCTTTAAACAAATTCAGTGGATTCAATCTGCCAGACAGAAGACCTGGGTTTTAGTTTTTTTGGACTCTGCCATAAACTTGGCATATGACTTTGGACTTACCATGTGATATTTTAGTTTCTAAGAAGAGAATAGTGTATCAATCTTAAAGAACTGTGAGGGTTAGAAGAGACACTGAATATAAAATTGCTTTTAAAACTGCCAAACACTCTACAAATGTAAGGCATTAGCAACTGGTAATCAACTAACCTACAAAAGTGATATATTTTATCATATTTAGGGAATAATTACCATTGTGACTATAGCAATTAAAGCTATATTTGAGTAAAATACTAACTAAAGGAAAATGGTTTTCAAGCCTAGTGAGTAGAACTGTAAAACCAATTTAAAACTTATGAGGAAATATTTTGCCAGTCCATCTGCACTCATTCCTCCACAAGCCTACTGAACCAGTCTCCCTATTTTTACACTTGCTTTACAACAGTCTGTGTTCAACGCAGCAACTCAAGTGACCCTTTAAAACCTAAATGAGACCACACCCTTCTCTGCCTAAAACCTCCAATGACTTCCCCACTCATTGCAAGTGTGAAGTCCTCCTTGGGTGTCTAGGGCCTGCGCGCGCTGCCCTACCTCTGCTCCCGGCCTCACTCTCTCCCAGCTCACTGCTTTACCTCACTGGCCTCCCTGCCAGGCACGCTCCCACCCTGTGGCTCCATCCCTGGACACTCTGCTCCCACATACATGCACTGCTTACTCCTTCACTTCCTTGACCTTTTTGCTCAAATGTTCCCTTTTAAAGAGAAGCCTCCCTAACTAGCCACATTCCAGGTCCTGATGTCCCCTTCCCTTTGCTTCTAGTTCAACCCTCTTAACATTTACCATTTATCAACACCCTGCATCTCTACACGTAAGTCTGTTAATTACTGGTCATTTTCTCTTGAGGGGAAGCTCCATGAATACACACTTGATCTGCTTTATGTTACTTCTAAAATGGCATCTGGTATATACAGGAAACAATATTTGTTGAGCAAATGGTTAAGGAATGTCATCTGTATTGAAGAGATGGGCTAACATACCCAGACAAGGAATGAATTTGACCTGAAAAGGAATCGCGTCTTTGCCACTTAATGGAATACACTTCAGAATGAAAATATTTCTAAATGACATTCTTCATTCTGAGATGAGTCCACATCATTCAAAAATACTCATTCAATAAATATTTATTGATGCTTTACCATACATATGTCAGATAATGGTTTTAGGCACTGTGGGGAGAAACATGAAGAAGACCCTGTCTCTGGCCTCCAGGAGCATGCTGATCAAGGAGTTGGTGGTATATTCTTTGACCAAAAATACTGCTCATGAGAGAGTTCAGGATCATAGTGTTGCTTGCCCATTGCCTAAATATGATGCTCCTTCTGACCAACTGGCATTATTCTTATAATAAAGATAATGAGAGTTATGCAACTTAATAGCTCCAAAGCCTGACTGTGCTTTTAAAAAAATAGTTTTTGTTTTTATTTTTTCGTTCTACTCCAGATCTACAAAGTTAGAAACTGATCCAGTACAATCTGGTCTTCAGGCCAGCAATTAAAAAGACCTATCTAACTCACTACTTTTTCCTCAGATGTTCAGGATATCTCAAATTTCTTTTCTTGTTTCATTTTATTTTTTGAAATAAACATTTTTTTTGTTTTTAAAAATAAATTTTAGTGCAGCCATTTTTGCAGTTTTACAAGTTTGTCATTATATTTAAAATAGAGTCTTGAAAACAGTATAAAGTTGAGTCTTTTTTTTTAAACAGTCTTGACATTTGTGTTTTTAATTGGACTGCTTAACCCATTTATATTTATTTTTTGTTTATTTATTTATTTTTTAAATGTAGTGCTGGGAATCTAACCCAGTGCATCATGCATGCTAGGCAAGTGCTCTACCACTGAGCAACAACCCCAGTCTGCCATTTATATTTGATATGATTATTGATATGATCGAGTTCAAATGTACCATCTGACCATTTGTCCCATGTGTTCACTGTTCCTTTTTTCTTCATTTCCTGCTTTCTTTGGGTCAGTTGAGCCTCCCCCACCACTTGCCTCAGCATTCACTAATTTCTCCTAATGGCTTCTAAGCCAGAAGCTGGCAAACTTTTTTCTGCAAAGAGCCATAAAATAAGTATTTGAGGACTTGAAAATCATCAATGTTTGTTGTAACTACTCAAGTTCATCTGCTGTAGTACAAAAGCAACCATAACCTGCACATAAATGAATAGACAGAACTCTGGATTGACAGCTCTTTTTTCTTTCAATGTCTTTAAAGATGTCTTTCCATTATTTTCTGGCTTGCATTGCTTCCTGCAAGAAGTCTGCTGTTGTTCATATTTTAATGTGTTGTATTTTCTCTGAATATTTTAAATATTTTCTATTTAATCACTGGTTTTCAAAATTTTTATTTTGAGGTGCTTTGGTGTGATTGCATGTTTATCTTGAACTTACAGCTATAGATTCATAAGTTCACCAAATTCAAAAAGATTTAGGCCATTATTTTATTCAAATCATCCCCTCACCCCCACCTTTTCTCTCTCCTTTCAAAACTCAATTACACATATACCTTAGACTTCTAGATATTGTCTCAAAAGTCACCTAGCTGGGCTCATTTTTAAAAAATCTCTTTTCTCTAATAGTAGAAAGGGGAATTCTATATTAATATTAATTTTGGATAATTTCTATATTTCTAACTTCAAGATCATCATTTTTTTGGTAATGTCTAACCCACTATTAATTTTATCAAGTAGAATTTTATTTCAGATATTCCATTTTTATTTTTCATTTCTATATGTTCCACTTCATTGTCTTTTACATCATCCATTTCTCTCCTCATTGTGCTCATGTTTTCTTTGAATTCCTTGAGCATATTTATAACTTTTGTAATTACTCCAAAGCCCATTATCTCTGGTGTGTAGGTGGGTGGTTTGTTTCTACCGACTGGCTTTTCTCCTTATTATGGTCTTTCATCCATAATAAAAAAAAAAAGTTCTTTTATTTGGATGCCAGATAATGTGAGTCTTATATTATTGAATACTGAATTTTGCTGTAATTCTTTTAAAAGTGTTGGCCTTGATATTGCCAATATAATTAAGTAACATGCAGATAGCTGAGTCATTTTAAGGCTTATTTTAGAGCTTTGATTTATGGAGAATCTAGAATAATTTCTATTCTAGTTTAACCTCACTACTAAGGCATACTCCCTCTAATATTTCTCCTGAATGTTCCAAAGTATTTGGTGAGAACGCGCCACATAGGGTGGTTGAAAATAGAAGATTCTCAACCTTGTATAAGCTTTGGAAATTGCTTGACTTACAATTCCCCAGAAATTTTCTTACCCAAATAGTAGCTTTTTGTCTAGTTTTGTAAGGTTTTACACTATGAATAGATTACCACTTTGTCAAAGATTCAAGGACACTCCTACACAAATTCTAGAATTCTTTCTTTGCATAGCTACTGACTCTCTCTAAGACTCTCCCTGTGAAGGCTAGCCATTCTGGACTCTAAACTCCAAACTCTGTCTCTTTAGCTCAGTAAGATCTCTGGGCTCTGAGTGGGTCTGCAGGTGGAAAGGCTGAAAACAGGTTCATCTTACTTGCTTCCCAGGGATTCCCACACTGCTTACTGCCTAATGTCTGAAGACAGTTGTTTCATACATGCTGTTCAGTTTCCTAATTGTTGGCAGAAGGCAAGTCTCATAGTAGTGATTCCTCCATAGGTAGAAGTGGAAATATCCCTTCCATTTAAAATTTTATTTTTGTCTCTTGCTCATTGTTTTGATCTCATAAGTCACTTAAATCCTTTTTGAGGTAAATGGAATATAAATTATATTAGAACTGTATATAGTTAAGCTAAATCTGAATTCACTAGGCAGAATTGAAAGCAAAGAGAATCCCTTTAAATGTTGGACTAAGCACAGTTCCCTTAATTTAAATTCTGCTTGTTCCTCCATTATAATATTCCACACGATATCTGAGGTATGAAGCCACCACACTGACTACTTCAAGTTTCATTTAAAATATACAAATTCTAAAACTCTCAAGAATAGCTCCAGGATTGCTAAAAATGATATGATTTTGTTTGTTTGCTTTTCAAAGCCATAGACAATAGCACATCTGATTAGGCAGAAAGATTACTTTTAAGGAAGTAGTTATATCTATGCTTATTTTAATGCAATATCAAGTTATGGAAAACAAATAGCAATTGAAGGCATACAGCTTTACATTCAGCTCACTTAAAACATCATAGCCTTTCTTCTGTAAGCAAAGCGCAGAAAAGATGAGTCATTAAAGTGACTGATTATAAATGGGAATCATCAGGGCAGATGTAAGTCATTGTGGTTTAATCAGGCCATTAATTATTAGGGTTTATCAATTAGTTTTATTGAAGGCAAGGGAGCTTAAATGAATAGTAGGGCATTGATTTTAACTGAGACACATTTTCTCAAAGAAAATACAAATGAGGTATGTAGAAGCCTAGAATTATAGGTCCTTTCACACCACTAAAGAGAAATATGCTTCTTCTTTTGCAAGACATAGCCTTTACTGAAAAACCAAATTTACTTTCATTCCCTTTAGCACTAAGAATGGAACAGTCATGTTTTGGTGTTCCTTAATTTGAAGTTTGGTTTTAATTCATCTTGGCTAATAGGTCAATATTGTGTTGGAGAAAGAGACAAAAATACAATGCAAAGTGACCCATTTTTAATGATATTCCTCATCATCTTTCATTTTAGAAAGAAAATAGTCATTCTCTGCAGAGTAGTTTTTACAGGAGTTAGAACAGGTTCTTGTTGGTCAGATAATATCATGGGAAATGGCCTATGGACTTAATCCAAGATTGACTGTGACACTAGACAAACTGTTCAAGCCTCTGAGCACATGTGTGTATATACATACACACACCCATGCTCACATGCTTAGTGCTCAGCACAGTCTGACTTAATTCTCAAAACAACCTTGAACTCTCACTGAAAAACTACCTTATCAGTGTGGGAAAATCAGATAAAACCCAATCTTATATATGATATATTGACATCTGATTATATCTTACTATATCCAGATATCTTATCTTCCTACACTGACAAAGTGGTTACAAGAATTAAATGAGACTATGTTTAGTCTAACTGGCACTAATTAGTGCTCAATGAACTGTTGAATAAATCAAATGAATGGAAAGAATATTTTGTATACTTAAATACACAAGATATACTATAAGCTATTATTTTGCAGAACTGGAAATGACAATGATTCCCACCTTTTTTTGGATCTTCTAATATATTTGACTGGACCCTAATGCTAAGTGAGGTTAACTTTCAATACACCAGCTGCAACTGAGGGGAGGCTTCTTCCAGAATGGCAAGTTCTGTTCAGCTGGGATAACACGAAAGTTAACAATTATCCAATCACATCCAGTATCTCTTGTCACAATGTTTTCCCGCTCCTTCTGTGGGATGTCACAGTAAGCTGATATAATGACTGAGTTGCAGTAGTAGTATAGTCCAAGTGAATAATAGGTGGTTATGATGCAGTTCTGTCCAATGATGTGAAGGGCTAAGAAGATGATAAGAAAAATACCAGGGAGCTGGAAGAATGTTGAGCCCACAAACAGGGTCTGTGCCTTGCTGAGGATGATAATGGGTGATTTTCTATAGGAGCCTGCAACTGCAAAAATCAATCTTACAGTGTCTTTGAAAATTAAACACAAGCCCTATGTTTAATAAGCCAGGTAGATGTTTGCCTTTAGTGCCAGCTACTCAGGAGGCTGAGGCAGGAAGACTGTTTGAGCATAGGAATTCAAGGTCAGCCTGGGCAACACAGCAAGGCCCCAGTCTCAAAAATTGAAAATTGGGTGTAACACTGCCATATTGGCTTTGTGGTCATTATCTTTTTTTTTTTTTTTTTTAAATATTTGTTTCAGTTGTCAGTGGACCTTTTTTTAAAAAATTTATGTGTGGTGCTGAGAATCGAACCCAGTGTCTCACACATGCTAAGTAAGCACTCTACCACCGAGCTACAACCCCACCAGTGGTCATTATCTTATTGTACCTTTAACAAAGTATAAAACACGAGTCAATTACACTGATCACACAGTATACATCAAAGGCAAAATGGTTACTTCTCAAAACTAATATCTACTGGATTGTCTGATTGTGGTTACAAATATTTAAAGAAATACACTAATTACACTCCTAGGTATCTACCCCAGAGAAAGGAAAATGGAATCACATAAAAACTACATGTGAATATCAGCATTATTTGTCTATAAATGATTAGACAAAATGTGACATATCTCTATCCAGCAATAAAAATAAATGGTCTACTGACATACTTCAATATAGATCAACCTCAAAAATATTGTGCTACCTGAAGAAGCACAAGGCTTCATATTGCATGATTCTGCTTACATAGAATGTCCAGAAAGGGCAAATCTGTAGTTAGAAAACAGATTAGTGTTCCCTGGGACTGGGGACAGGGGCCTGGGACAGGGATTTCCTGACAATGGGTATGGGATCTCCTTTTTTTGGGTGATGTAAATGTTCCAGAACTAGATTATGGTGATGATTGTACAACTCTACAAATTTACTCAAAACTACTGAATCATATATTTAAAATGGATATCTTTTATGGCATATAAATTGCATATCACTAATAAAGCTGTTTTTAAAAAATAGCCTGAAGATGCAACCTGATTTATCATAAACATTATTTATTACCAAAAGACTAACTGATAAGCCATAGTTTTGTGGGTGCTTTGTGACCATGGTGATCACTTTTCTATTCTATCTATGACAAAGTATGAAACATCAGCTTCTTATATAACCTAAAAATATTATACACACGCACACACACACACACACACACACACGGTTATTCTCTCAAAACTGGTATGTATTAGAAGGTCTAAATAACTTGTAATTATAGATATTTAAAGAAAGATACTAACTTTAAAATGTCACTTTTGTGTATTTATGATTATTTCCCAAAATGGCAAAGGCTATGCCTACAAAATACAAACCATCAGTTCAAACATGAAAAACTCAGTCAGCCAACCAGGTTGTCTCAATAACCTCCAGTAACTGTTCTGACTGATTTTTAGGCTGGACTGTTTTTCTTCCTTCCACTGAATTGACCAAATTGACTGTGGAAATTGGTATCATGTTGAGACAACTCATGTTGCCACCCATAACTGTCTCATGCAGGAAACTATATCTTTACACATGCTGCATCAATTAGCCATTAAACAGTCCACACAAACAGCATCAAGCTCAAGCTTGTGAATAAAGGCCAGAGCCCTCAAGAGCTCATGCTTTCAGCAGCTCTTCACAAAGAGCTTCTCCGCCCACTGCCCAGCCTCTGCCCCCAACATAATCAGGGGTCAGGGTGGGAGTTACCCTCAGACAGGATTTGGCTGGGAGCCGAGGGGGCTGTTCAAAACAGATAAATAAAAGCTTGTTCACAAAACTACAGTTAAGAGTTAGCCAGTGCATTCTGAATAGGGGCTTGCAAGTCAACTTTCTGATAAGACTGGTTCTAAAGGATATACTAGGTGTTTTTGTATATACTAGGTGTTTTTTCTGTCAGAAAAAGAAAACCATACAAACTGAAGACTCCTTTTGGCATGGTATATTCGCATCAGATGCTGGTGACATCTCCTACTTCTCCCTTCTGCTCTGTTTTCCTTTATGTTTAAAATATTTAATTTACTCTGAATGCTCTTAGAAGCAGGCATGGTACAATTCTTAAGAAAACATGAGTTGGATTTTAAAATGTGGAACGCGGCTCTGTTGTGGGGTGATATTGGAAGCAAAAATAAACTTCTCTTCAACTTCTTCCCTCTATTAAGCGATTGCATTGCTTGCTTGTATGCCAGGAAGCTACTCTCAGTTCAGGAGGAGCCAGAGAATGCAGGACTCCACTCTTAGTAACCTCTCCTAGCGCTGTGCCAGGGCGCTTCAGCCATACTCTTTCATTGCTTAATTGTCTTGTGAAAAGACAACAACCAATATATCTATGTAGTTATTTCTTGGGGACCACATTCTAATGAATGAGAACAGCAGGTACAATTAAATATAGACTATGCTGATATTCTGCATTACAAATTCATCTGTGCACAACAGGAATGCACTTAAGAGAAAACCACAATGCAATATAAAAGTTATTCTAATCACTCTATCACATAATAAAGGGTAGGTCATCCAAATATTCTTGCAAAAGCCTTAAATAAAATTAAGCAGCATAATTAGCCATCCTAAATGGCAGTTATTGTCTAGAGTCTCATGATTCAGTTCAGAATGGAGGCAACATACATGGCTTCCCTTTTCCACATGATGAAAAGGAGGAGACATGGGGGCACTTAGCAGGCTAATACCAAGGACAAAAAGGCTTGCCATCCCAATTCTTCCTTCTCTCACTCTTCCACAGTACGGAAAAGAGATTTCTTTCTAAAGTGGTGAATCTTAGATTTACCTGTAATGTGTACATATTCTTGTCAGTGTTTGAGAAACCCCAGGGGTGGAGGAATGAGTTCCTGAGAATCAGAAAAAAACCTTCATTCTGCTCTCACTCTGGAACAACCTACTTCCCCAAGCCCAAGATACCACTGATTGTAAGATTCCTATGGACTGAAATGCTGCTCAGCCAAAAAGAAAAAAGAAAAAAAAAGGAATACATTAAATGCAGAAATATAGCGTAAGATTGTAGACTGGACTTTGAGCAGCATGTTCAGAGGACCAAGTCTGGTAAATTGTTTTAATTAAATAACAATAATCAAAATAGATGATTACTTGGCCCTTGCTATATGCCAGGAATGGGCTAAGCCATTATTAGCATGCGTTATTTCCTTTAATTCTCATTGTAACCCTTGAGATTGGTATTATTATTAACCTGGTATTGAAGCTTAAATTAATAAAATTAATTTTCCAAGGCCACACAACCAGAGGTTCTGACTGTACCTCTTAAGTTTTAACAAACTGCACCATGAGATAAATCTCATTTGAACTAGCAGGCTGGATGATTGTCTATGCTTTGGCATTGAATAATTCGATAAACCTGGGAAGGTCACAGATGAACTGATTTTACTTTAGGTTCTTTCTACTTCTCACAAGCTAATGTTCTCTCTAAGAAAAGGAGATATAGGGGGAAGTTTGGGAGCTTCTAACTGTTCTCTCTCAATCTCTTGCTTCTATTCTTGGGAAACAACTGTCTGAACTATTAATAATTGCTGTGTCTCAGGTACAACACTATGACCTCAAATAAGTTAAGACAATGACCCAAGGTCAGGTAGCTGAGATGAATTAAGAGGAAGAAACAGAACTTAAACAAATCTAGGTCTGATCCCCAGGGGAGCTCTTCCATTAGATAACTAAGCGCTTACTGCCTTTCCTATGACTGAGCAACTTATTTATTTAGCCTCTTTGAACCTCAATTCCTCATCTAGTAAATGGAGATACAGTGATACCTTCCCTACAAGGTTATCATAAAGATTAAACAAAATTATATACAGAAAAGATCTGACTCAGTAGCACACAGGGGATACTCAACAAATGACAATATTAATAACAAATATTATACTATTATAATTATCAACCTCAATTCTGAAGAAACTTAATCCTCCAACAGTGAAAGTCTGGATTTGATTTTCGCAACGCTGATCACCTTTAATCACACCTCTGGAGAAAGAGACGATGTGGAGCAGTCCAGTTGCTAGTGTTGCCTGTCCATGCTACTTGGCAGAATCCTTTGAGGATAAAGCTTTTATATTAGAAAAGAGAATAAAGGATGGCTTCCAATTATGCCACACTGAAGGAGAAAAATATTATCCCCGTAAAATGATGATGCAATTTTTAAAAAATTTTTTATTTATTTTATTCATTTTAGTTGTTGATGGACCTTTATTTTTTATTTATATGTGGTGCTGAGAATCGAACTCAGTGCCTCACACATTTGAGGCAAGTGCTCTACCACTGAGCCACAACCCCAGCCCGATGATGCGATTTTTTTCATCCCACAAATAAGCATTGGCAAACAATCAGTGCCATAAATTCACTGTGGCCTCCATCTTCTACTGGTAAAAATGACACTATCATCCATCACACAGGTAGGGTTCCCTTCCCTTTGATCAATCCTAAAATTCAGGTTTGCCTCTGGCATGAAGCCATAATCAGATCTGTCTGTGGGGCTTGATGAGTCAGACTTTCATCCATAACAAGTTCATCTTGCTATGAGTTGGACAAGGGCTCACCAGAGTGGACAGCATAAAGTGAGTCAAACACAATGAGAGCCAAAACACAAAACAATCACATGATTTACTTTAAGTCTCACTCACTACAGAGGCAGAAGAATTTTAGGCAAAAGTATTGGGGGACTAACCTCCCTGCATTTCTTCCTTGTATAGCATATAATCTCTTTGCTTCTGTCTCTTCTAAGGTTTCTACCGATACTCATTTTCAGAACAGAGGGGGATTTGGGTAGTATGGTAATTTCCCTTGGGTTCCTTACTCTCTTAGTGTCCCAAAAGGGATGATTCTATCTTGATCAGATCCTATCACAGATGCATATGAAAGAGAAAAACTAAGTCTAGGACCACCTTCTCTGAATAAGGATTCCACTTGCATACAGGAAATGCAGAAAGATATTCCTTTTCTCTCTCATATGCACAAAGATATTTCTTTCTACACATTGTTATGTCTTTATGTTTATATATTGCTATACATGTTTTTATATTAAACTTTTAAAGATAACTGTAAATTCAGATGCTGTTGTAAGAAATAACACAGAGACATAATGCTCATCTTCTACTCAGTTTCCTCTAATGTCTGCATTCTGTAAAACTATAGTAGAATAGCACTACCAGATACTGATACTGAAATCAAGATAGGGAACATTTCTGTGACAATAATGATCCTTCTTCACGCCTTTTTATAGCCATACCCATTTCCATCCTATCCTCCATTCCCTTATTAGGCCCTGACAACCACAAATCCGCCTTCTGTTTTATAATTTTATCAATTCAAGAATTCTATATAATGGAATTATATGGGACACAGTCTTTGTGACTGGCTTTTTCACTCAGCACAATCCTCTGGTGACTCATCCAGGTTCCGTGTTAGTTTTCTACTACTGCTGAGCAGCATTGGCTGGTAGAGTGCACTGCAGCTGGCTTAACCATTCGCCTTCTTAAGGACATTTGGGTTGTTTCCAGTTTGGGGGTGATATGAATAAAGCTACTATAAACATTCGTGCACAGGTCATACCTCTGGCATAAATGTCTACAAGTGCAACTGCCAGGTCATATGAGTAGCTGCATGTTTAGTTTTGTAGGAAATGCCAACTGTGGGGCTCTATCATCTTTCATTCCTACCAGCAATGTATTAGTGGTCTGATTTCTCTGCATCCTCACCAGTATTTGGTGTTGCCACTATTATATTAGCTATTCTTTTTTTTTTTTTAAATTTTATTAGTTATTGATAGACCTTTATTTATATACTTGTTTATATGTGGTGCTGAGGATCAAACCCAGCGCCTCGTGCATGCTAGGCAAGCATTCTGCCACTGAGCCACAACCCCAGCCCCTTATATTAGCTATTCTGATAGGTGTTTAGTAATAGCTCATGGTGGCTGTAATTTGCATTACCCTAAAGGCTAATGATGCTGCATATCTTTTCATAAGCTTATGTGCTATCTGTAGATCCTCTTTAGGACAATGTCTCCATGGCTTCTGTCCACTGCAAATTGGATTGGGTTATTTTAATGTTGAGTTTTGAGAATGTTTTATATATTTTAGGCACATACTCATTTAAAAGAACAATTTTAAGTAATGATGAGTAGGGTTTCTTGTCCTTTTGAAAATCATTACCACACATACAGAAATTCCCAGTGACCACCTGAGGCAATGAGAGCGAATAACCAACACGGGGAAGGAGGCTTAATTTCTAGAGGGGTTCATTTGTGTGGCTAGTCAGAGCTGCAGAAAAACCAACAACCCAAATTCATTCAACTAGTCTGTTTACCTCAGTTCATGGGCTAAGCCATTTTATTTTATTTTTTTCAAAAACATAAATATTCATGACTTATGATCTACTCTAACACTGTCATGTAATATTTGCATTTAAAGGACAATATCCAAAGCATTTTTGAACAGGAGCCAAGGTGCAATTGGGACTCTCACCACTAATACTTGCTTAACACAAACTCCCCCTTCCAGATCCATCTGACTAAGCAGTTCTAGAGCTCAGGGAAAGATATTCCCCGCACCCAGACCTCTCAGCATTTCCCAATATAACATAAAACCAACTGGGGATGACTCCTTTAAATTGACTTGGATTCCTTAAACACTAACCAGTCCTTTAAAAAACTGTCTGATCTTCCAGAAAACAAAAATATAGCTTAGATTATTTCAAAACTTACTGTAACCCACAGTTAAGCACAAACTATATAGATTTCTGCAAAAGAGATTTGTTATGCAAGTTTTGTGTAAACTACATTTCATCATAAATTACTTAAAGTTAATTAGGTTAATTTTCTATTGGTACTTAATGCTTTCCAACATCTTTCATTAAAGAATGACCTTATCCAGCAAAGGATCATTTCCCTAATTGAGTTCTGCCACAAATCCCAACTTAAGACGTGCTCCTATAATCTACCACCTTGACATTAAAATTTCTTTCCTAAGATATTCAAAAGTTTCACTTCTACCATCTCTTTTCTTTTAGTGCATACTTTTTAGATATGGTATGAACATTCTTATAGTGTTTTTTTAACTTTATAATTCACACTGATTTCATTTGAAAGGCAATAGCAGATATATAACATTTACCTGCCTACACTCCTTTGGATTATCAGCCTTCAATTTTCTTCCAAATTTCCTTCTTTAAAAAGGATGCCCTTGAATCAGACCTCCTCGTACATATTTTGTCAACCTCCTGTGGATCTACAATTATTTCAAAACAAAAAAAAGACCTTTAAAAGGGACGTTCCTGCTTTCCATCCAAGTTGTGACTCTACATATCCTTTTTATAATTCTTTATTAAGGATAATACTTGATTTTCAGTGTCTTTATACTTCAAAAACTTTTTCTCTCAAAGATGTCTTCTGATTTGATTCCATTAATCTGGCTTAGAAAGCAACCTTTGTCTCAGCTAAACCACACTGCTTTAGTTCTCCATTATTTGTTTATACTTCATCTAAAAAAATATTTTGTATTCCCAAGAATTCCTTATTTTGAAGGAACATTTTAAAATAGTTTGTACACATTAAGCACTCAGTGACTGGTAAAGAGTAAGTGCTTGACAAATATTCATTATTATTATTATTATTTTCATCCTTTCAGCATTTCTCACCTTTTCTCTTTCTTTTCCTGAATGTCATTTACTCTGTACCTCTACCTCGTCAACCCATCACACTTCCTTCAGTCCTGACATTCCCAAGCCCAGAACCCTGGTTTGTGAAGGAACCTGAGTGGTCATCCAGCCCCTCTCCTGTACATATGCATGAGCCAACTAAGATGCAGAGAACAGCAGAGACCTGCCTGTCCAGGCTCACCCAGCATGGAAGCCAGTCAGCAGGACTGAAGCGGGAATGACAAGCAAAGTTTTATTCCTTCTTAGAAACTGAACCTTAAAAATTGCCCAACAGGCCAGGTCAGTGCTGCACATTTGCAGTTCTTAGTAATATCTTGGGGGTGGGGTGTATGTGACTTACTGAAGGAAAAGCAAACTTTGTCCAATTTCCAGATGCTCCGAATTGTGCCAATGACAATTGCAACTTCTAATTTTTTCTCCCTCTTACCCTTTATCTGCCACCCTTTCCCCTAGCCTTTGGTTCTTTCTGGCATCTGGCATTGTAGATGCTCTTTAAATCATGAAGAGTTATTCTGCTTTGTCTGTCTGCTTGGTTTTAAGCTACTGGATTATTAGACTAAACCTAGGTAGGATTTGTCATGAGCCATGGAATCACAGAATAGCCAAGACCCTTTGAAAGAATATAGTGTTTTAAGAGGTGAAATTTCTTTTTAAAGTAGAACATCTAAAAAAGGCTTTCTCTCTAAAACTGATTTTCTGAGGCATAATATCTGTATCTAATTTTAAAGTCACCCTTTTAAAATTAGATACAGATATAGATACTTGTGTTCCAACAAATAGACAGTCACGTAACCACCACTAGAATCAAGATATAGAATATTCCCAACAGCCCCAAAGGCTCCCTTGTACCTTTATAGCCAACCAATCCTTCCTCTGCCCACTAATGTATATCAACTACTGATGCATTTTCTGTCCTTATAAATATGCCTTTTTCAGAATGTCATATAAGTGGAATTACATGGTATAGTTGGAATCTGCCACCATCTCCCTGATCCAGTAAATCATCTGAGTACCAAAACAGTTTCCTAACATCTGATTCTACCCTTGTCCCCCTACACTTGGCTTCAGATGCACTGGCCTCTGCCAGCCTCTGAGTGCTCTATGCACATGCCCATCTTTAGCTTCTGTTCTAACTGTTCCCACACATGTCATCTTGACAAGTTCCACTCCTTCAAGGCCATTCTAAGGCCATTTTCTCCAGGAGGACTACTTTGATTAATATTGCACCCTCCCCTTTGCCTCCATGTACTTCACCTACTTTTTCTTTTCTCCGTGTAACTACCTACCTCCTAACACATGCTGTCTTCACTTACTGTGGTTTTGCTTTTGGATTATTTCCTATCTCATGTACCCCTGCTAGAATATAAGTTCCATGAATATAGAAATCTTGTGTCTTATATACTGAAGTATTCCAAGTACTTAGGCCAGTGCCTGGATCATAGTAGGTATAAAATAAATAACTGCTGAATGAGTAAGCTAACCATACTGGCTTTTGCATATAAGGTAAGACTGGGTGGAAGATCAGCATGAGGCCAGATTCATGAGCAGAATAAAAAGCTAGGAGTAGAACCTATAAGACTTAGTTTCTCTACACAGATCTCTTTGGACCGCATTCATCTCTAGAATTTCTGCAAAAATACTTTTAAGGCTTTCCTATTAAAGAAAGTTAATGAAACGCTATACACACACACACACAAATCCTGGGACACCAACTATCTAGGTTTTTCTCTTTTTATAAACTTCTCTCTCTGTGTAAGATCACCCCAGAATGATTACCAGTTTTATTTTCTTAATCTAAGTTCTATTCTCATTACCATTCCATTTCTATTTTTTATCCTCAGGGAAAGAGAGAGCAGTTACTGCCAGGGCATTCTCACATCTTCCAAAGAAATGGCATAGGTGTTAAACTCGTATTTGTGTTTGATGTGGGTAATGATGGCTATGACTAGAGCTGCAGGTTTATTAATATGCAGGGCTCTCACCTCATTAGTGGCGATGTATGTTTTGAAGTTAAGCTGCAATGTTTGCTGTAGTGTCTGATCTGGCCTAATAGACTTTCTCACTGTTCATTTTCTTTGCTTTTACCCACAGTCAGCAATGTTATACAGGGCTCTCACGTATGCCTTCTGATAAGGACAGTTTTTCCATAGTAGTTAATCTTGGTGGGAATTTCAAACATTTGAAATAATTATGTCCTCTTGTGGTATCATCGTATGTTTGCTTTATCTTAGAGAAAAGATTTACAAAATTTTTGATCCAGTAATATAAAGTATAGTAAACTCTCTCCTTGGCTGGTTTTTGGAGTGGGGTAGCCTTATTAACAGAATAAAGTGATCAATTCAAAATTTTAATAAAAGCATATGAGTATTTGATAGGCTATAAAGTACTCTTACACATATAATCTCAGCCAAATATTAAAGACGAAAATAAACAATAGTAACAACTGACTAAATATAATATATGATGATCCACTATGAATAGTGACTACTGTATTTGAATTCCCAACAACTCCCAGTTGACATAAAACACTACCAAATAAACTCTGGCCACACTAACAAGCCTCATGGGATGGTGCTCTGTCACTGATTACTGCTCAGATTTCATTCTATGATCTTCACTGGATACACTAAGGGAAACACTCCAGATTCTCAACAATTTGTTTGGAAGTCATTAGCTATATTTTGTAAGTTCTACAATATTCTATTTCTATGTACATTTTCTATAGGTAAAAATTCGGGAATGAATTTGGCATTCCAAGGAAACCATTGATTTGTAAGAAAGAGTCTGTTCTCTTTTTATGTTAGGTGATTGAACATATCTCCATTCTTTTTTTTTTAATATTTTGTTTTTAGTTGGACAAAATACCTTTATTTTATTTTTATGTGGTGCTGAGGATCAAACCCAGTGCTCTGTGCCTGCTAGGTGAGCACTATACCGCTGAGCCACAACCCCAGCCTTCCATTCTTAATTTTTAAAAATTTGGGCTCATAAGTATAAATCAGTGTCTCCTTTTTTCTTGCTATGCTGGTTTTTTGGGGCAGCATCAGAAACCAACACTCAGAGGAGAACCCAGGTACACTGACCAAGACAAAGGAGAAGCTTAGATGACTTGTCAGTATTTTATCTCATCATCTTCTTTTCCCTGTTTGTCCTCTCACAAAGCCTGACCAGGCTCTCCCACTTCTTGAAAAAGGACCTGTCTTTGATTTGACAATGTGACACATATTCAGCTAGAATTCCCATCATCAATCAGAGGAAGCAAAAATGAGTATATGTGCTTTTAAGAAGGTACAGCAATAAGCTCATATAGCAAAAGCGTATAAACAAGTATATTACCTACTTAATTGCCTTAGCTGAACTTAAAAGCTCTGATCTTTAATTGCCTGATTGAACTCATCTAAAAAGCTACAATTTTTTAATCAAGGAGAAAATTAAATAGCTTTTGGTAAATAAAAAGGCATCTTTAATCTTAGTTTTATGGAATCCAAGTTATTAAATATGGACAAAACCTCTAAAATATTAAGTTAACAGCTACTCAATCTAGGGTAAATTTCTCATTACAATGCTTTACAAAAGTCTTCAGGGACATCTGGCTTCTTCTGTTCTTCAATAAAAAACACATGCTTTTAAATCTAGAAGGTAAAAGTTTCCATGAATAGCTAGGAAACATGTAAGTATATTTAATGAGGTCTATTACCACAGCCTACTGATTTCTACTGCTGAGTGCCCATGAACTACTGTTCATCGGCACTGTAATTCACTGGTTTTCCCTGACAGACAGGCATACATGCACATACACTCCCTGGCCCCTGCTGAGAACTCAATCCTTGAGAGGATCTGTTGGCCCACCAGCATGGCCCTCACTCACATCTTCCCACAACAGTGGTATTTTATAGTGGGCTACTCTGTGGGGATTGGCTGAGTCAGCAAAGACTGAAAAGAAAAGTACAAGTTCAGATTCTCTTTTGAAACCTTCCTTCCCTCAAATAGGGCATGCATCACTTCACTGCAGCCCACATCCATCACAAATCGGAAAGCTCTTTCTTCGCCTGAGCTACAACCAGCATCTGCCACTCTCTGAGAGCTCTGGTCAACCATATTTGCCCACAGAGACCACAGGATCATTGTTCTAGGAATCTGAGCCCACACTTCATTTTCCAATCTAGATAAAACCATTTGAAACATGTCTATCAAGATCTCAATTAAAATTAAAAAATGCAGTGATTTCTCTCAAACACAGAGTAAAACTAAAACCAAATAATACAGACACAGGAATATCAGAGGTACATCAACTTGTCAGCATGATTTCTAATTTTAAAGAAGAAAAGCCAAGTTGATTTCAGAATATCTAAAACATATTTTGCTGCACTTAGAGTTCTTGGTGCTACTAAATTGTTTCAGGAAGTTATGGCTAGGACAATTCACCACAAGCCAGAACGATCCTGCACACCTGGAGTACAGAATGGTCCGAAGACTCATGTTCATCACACACTCTCATTTCATGGTATAGTCCTTCTAATGAAGGCTCTATGACTGAGCTCTAAGTCTTCCTCTAGTTTCTTAGTCAAATGGACAGCAGGTGCTCAAAAACAAACAAACAAACAAACAAACAAAAAACAATGAAACGACGAGAATTGACCACTGGGTTAATTCCTATTAAAATGGCTTAACCACTTTATGGGTTGATGGGTATACAGAGGTAGAAGGACAGGGAACAGAAAGGAACAATATAAGCCACATAATGTTAAATAACATTCCCTTAATCTTGATGGTGAAAAATGTTTCATTTTTCTTTCACTCACCAGATGTGTCTACACACTGATTTATACCCAGGGAAAGTAATACTAATACAGCTCAGCTCAGTTTATTCACCCTGCATTTATATTCTGTCCCAACTATGATATTGAGATAGAGTATCTTTAATAAAAAATTTGGTTTATGATTTTGCGGGGGGCGGGGACTGGGGACTAAACTTAATGGTACTTTACCACTGATCTATATCCTGACATCCCTATACTCCCTCTTCTTTTGGAGACAGGTCTTGCTAAAATACTGAGGCTGACTTCAAACTCACAACCCTTCTGTTTCAACCCCCCAAGTCACTGGGATTACAGGCATGCATAGCTTATGATTCCATTTAATTAACATAACAACTTCAAGAACTGAATAGTTTACTTGTTAAAATCTAAATATCTTCTTTAAGAGTAAGAATTTAAGAAGAAATTGGAATCACTAGGAATTAAAACCACCCACAAAAGAAAATAATGCTTGGTGACAGATATGATAATACACTTGATGATATCAGTTGTTTTCTCCCTTTCTTGATTTATACCTTTAAAAAAAAATACTTTCCTTTAATTACATCTAATTGTATGCTGTTTCATTCCGAATGTACATAAAGCTAGGATGAGCAGATGTGTAAAAATCAAACAGCACTATTTTAGCATTAGGCCCTGAAGTTGCTTTGTTATAGTCTCTTTCTCACTTAATAATTTGCTGCAAATGAATTTAGACATTTTGGGAACATTAAAAAAACACGAGGAGATTCCTTTTGCAACTTTCAACAGTCTTCTGATTATTTTCTCATGTGTTTTGTGACTCAATCAAGGGATTGTTTCTGATGCTATCACCACTTCCTTACTTCAAGTTTTACTTTCCAGGTATATGAGCAATCTCTTAAGGAACAATACATAATGATGTCTGAAATATTAATAAAAGGCAGGGTGCAACTGAACAAAAAGTGAAGGTTTTGCACTACCTAGAGTTAAGTAAGACAATTAGATCCTGTCACTTTCAAACACTATGAAATATCTTTTTACATATTTGGTAAATGTGATGCACAAAAATATAACACGAAGTTTATAATATAAATGAGAGAAAGAAGAAAATAAAAGGAAGAAAGCAACCCCAACATAAACAAGCATCTTTTTGACTTCCAAATATATCAGCTAGCATAAATGTCAGATCATTTTCCCACTTTAAAAATCAAGGTATCTAGAGAGCTTCACCCCACCCCACCTCAAATTAAATCAGAGCTTATAACCCAGCACATACCTCTGTGTAAAATCTTTAAACTCCACAAATAGGTAAGGCCTTTAACAACCTAAATTTATGAAAGAAAAAACAATACAATTATGGGGAACTTTCAACAGTTAAACATATCAACTGTAATTTTTCTTTTATAAGTCTAGAAACCAACAAGCTTTATTGAACATCTCCCATTTCTGTGCCAGTTTCTGTGGAGACAAAGCTACATGTTCCTACTTAGTTAGTTTATAATGTTCTGAAGATAAAGTACGCCAAGTGAAAGAAAGAAGTCTATGTATACAAAATGATCTGGAAGGCTATATACTAAACTCTTTTTTTTAAAAAATATTTTTTAAAGGGAGAGAGGGAGAGGGAAAGGGAGAGGGAGAGAGAGAGGGAGGGAGGGAGGGAGGGGGGGAGAGAGAGAGGGAGGGAGGGAGGGAGGGGAGAGAGAGAGACAGAGAGAGAGAGAGAGAGAGAGAGAGAGAGAGAGAGAGAATTAAAAAAATTTTTTTTTAAAGTTTTCAGCAGACACAACATCTCTGTTTGTATGTGGTGCTGAGGATCGAACCGGGGCTGCACACATGCCAGGCGAGCGCGATACCGCTTGAGCCACATCCCCAGCCCTATACTAAACTCTTAATGGTGCTACAGGCAGGGGAGGAGAGGGACAGAAAAAAAAGGACAAAAAAAATTGTTTATACTTCTGTATGATTTTGTTTGAAGTCAAGACATTTTCGAACAAGGAGAGTGTGTATGTGTATGTGTGTGTGTGTGTGTGTGTGTGTGTTGCTAAGCACATGCTTTATCACTGAGCTACATCCCCAGCCTGAGAAATTTCTAAAAAGTTAACTAATAAAATAAGGCAGTGCATAGAACAGGAATCATTTTTCCTACCATTAGTCAGGAAGCCCTCACCTTCACAAGAAAGTCAAGGGAAAAAGATATTTTCACCAAATGTGTTAAAATGTTAATTGGGGAACCTCTATGAATCATCTGCAGGAATTCTTTGTACTATTCTCACAACTTTTTTTTTTTGTAAATTTAAAATAATTTCAATATAAAAAGTTTTTTAAAAACTTCAAAAAATTATCAGCGTAGGAAGGAATAAAATATACCAAGAAAATTCTGGTGTAAAGCATGTATGTGGAGGAATCACACAGACAATACTGAAAGCACAGGTCACAAAATGAGAAAATACAAACATTTGGAATTAGATTTGAGGTTTTGTCTGTAATAGGCTAGAGTTAAGAATAATCAGCCAATGAGATATTGAATAAAGACATTTTAAAGATCTTAAGTACAAAGGTTACAAGTGTGAACTTCTATGTGCAAAATCTAATCAGAGGTTGCTGTTAAAAACCTAAAAGCCCAACTGCATGAGGTGAGGCTCTGGAGTCAATCACCAGCACTGCAAAAATGAAACTTGCAAAATCTTTATACAAAGATTGTTGTACAGGGAGACATACCTTTTATTCACAACCATTGACCCTGTAGGCACATGAACATACACTTACAATTTCAAGGTTGGCAATTGGTAATTAGATACCATAATTATGAAACTCAAAACTTCCCAGAAGAATTTAAAAGTACCCATCATTATAGAAAATATTAGGTAGTCAGAGCTATATTAACAAGAACACTTACCACAATGAAAAGTAATGAGTGGTTTAATATCTTAAAATGACAAAAAGAGGGCTGGGGCTAAATACAGAAAGATTTTAGTTGATCAAGAAAGACTAAGGGCAACATTAAAAACAGAAATGCAAAGGGAGAAAACCAACTACTTCTACTAAAGAGGTAGAAGACAACAATCTATACCAATTAATATAGAGCAGAGGTTAACATATTTTAATTGTTCTCATAGAGTAGAATGTACTCCTGAAAGATTTGCTAACATGGTATGATCAATTCTATTATATGCTATCGATTCTAAGAGAAAAAAAATACATTGTTATAGAAAATTATTTCTTCTAAAATTTGGAATGAGACATTATAATAAAATATATTCTGAAAAGTTAAACATAAAAAAGGAAATGTTAAAATATTAATAATGCAATATACATTATACACATGTATTGAAATGTCAACTGTTCTCCATAAATACATAATTGCTATGTCAACCAAAAATTTAAAAAAAATTAAGTAAAAAACATTAATGATAATTTTATAACAGAAAAAAGGACAAGGTATTTCTTTAAATGTTTATAATAATACTATCAATAATGAATACAGTTTTCTCTTTGAGTTGTAGGAGGTTACCTTATTTAGCCTTAGTTCTGAGGAGTCTGGGTGTTTTCAACTTAGAAATTGTTGAATATTGGGCTGGGGTAGTGGCTCAGCGGTAGAGTGCTCAACTAGCATATGCAAGGCCCTGAGTTCGATTCTTAGCACCATGTAAAAAATAAATAAAATAAAGGTATTGTGTCCAACTAAAACTAAAAAATAAATATTTTTTAAAAAATAAATTATTGTGTATTATAAAGCCTGCCCATTATAGACAGCAAACCACTAAAATTGTTTCAACAAAGCGAATAATCTGAAAACACTCCACAAAGGGGAGGCAATCCAACATATTCAGATTGTCAAGTAGTAAAAAGGTAAAACAAATAGTATCTTGATTTTATGATACTGCTAAAATTATAAATTTTTTAGAGATTCGAAAAGAAACTATTCTTCCAACTATCAAAGTAGACTACATTTTCCTTTAAAGCATTTAAGTATCAGTGTAAAATGAGCTATAAATCTATCTATTGAAAATTTAGAAAGTATTATGGGTATTCAGTAGGCTAGGTTTCAAAACAATGACTTGACAAAGCCTTGACACTAAAAGTATTTATATCTGCTGTCAATCACTCACTCCTTGACATGTCAAGTACACATCCTTTCAGGGACAACTTCAATCAACATTAGCACTCAAAATACAGTACACTGTGTCACTGCTTCAAAAATGTGAGGAAAAATAAAATGTGTTAGATGGCAGGAAAGCATTCCTTTTTACAGGAGACCAGATTCAAATGAATAGTGGATAAAAATCATGGAGCAGGTTGGAAGGCTGAAATCAGACAGTTTATATGGATTTCTTCAAGGAAAAATTCCCTCCTGCCATATATCCTACAAGAGAAAATTTGAACAACATATCACAGAGGCTGACAGAGGTCAATCCTGTAATGAACTTTGGCTCTATGGGCTTGCCTTGCATGCCAGATCATTAAAACCTGGAAAATAAAGTTCACTTGAGGAAAAAGGGATGCCTTAAATGTAGTTCTAAGACATGAAAAGAATCTGACGCTGGGTGCAGTCGTGCACACCTGGAGTCCCTGCTACTTGTAAGGCTGAGGCAGGAGGTTCACTTGAGTCCAGGAGTTCGGGACCAGCCTGGGCAACACAATGAGACCTGGTCTCAAAATTAATCTGAAGCAATTATATGTATTACTTCATTACTCTTTCACTTGTAATTTTTTTATCCCCCCTTTTTTTTCTTTTTGGGTGGTACTAGAAAACAAACCTAGGCCTTGCATATGCCAGACAAGCACTCTATCACTGAGCTCCTGCCAGCCCTCTTCTCTTTTTTTTAAACTAGTTCTCACCTTCACTTCTCCTTCTTATTTCCTCCCACTGAGACTCTTAGGAAAGCTGCATAAAAGAGCAATGGGCCTGGAGTTCGACAGCCCTGGGCCTGGGGTTAGATAGCCCTGTGTTCAAATTGGCACTAATTAGACAATAACTCTAGGTAAGTTATTTAACTTTCCTAAACCTCATGTTGCATAATACAACATATATTCAACAGTCTGAAGTTTATAGGGTTGCTATAAAGACTAAATGACATAATATTTGTATATCAACTTATAATAATGATTGGGACAAGAAGTATTCAACATACACCTATTTCCCATCTTGATCCTGATCCTTTAAACTTGGCATCAGCTAAAACTATACTCATGTGCTTTCTTGGCCCACTAAGGGAACTCAAGGGAAAGAAGTTGATGTTATCTTTGGAACATTATAGGACAAAGAACCACAAATACTGGAAATCCAACCAGGCTTATTAGAACATGTATTTTACAAATCATGACCTTTGACCTATTAATCTGCTAGTCATATTTTAATTGGCACAGTCCTCCCAGTGTCAGGCGTTAGCCATGTGCCAATCTGGCATATGTTGGTTTCAACAAAGGATTATCCAATTTTGGGACCTACTCAGATTACACACACACACACACACACACAAATACTTTGAAGGTATTATACAAGCTTAAGTCCCCAGCAGAGTTCTTGAAAAGCGACAAGAAGAGCAAAATTATCAAAAGCCTTTCTTCTACTCCAGCCATAAGCAGTTTTCATTACTATAATCTGATGAACCATAAAAGCTGGAGAAACTGGACATACTTAAGAAATCACCCCCAAATTTAAAAAATGTAAGGGCATATTATCAATGACTTGAATGAGCATTTATTTTAACAACTGTCACTAAAATAATCTGTCATATTTTCAGTTACCCAATAGGCAAGCCCTGTATTTAAAGCTTACTTATTTTTTCTGCTGACTGTGTCCACTTCCTAGCCATCCCACTCCAACAGAAAAGAGCAGTGGCCTTGCTTGGCTGCCCCACACGAGAGGCAGGCAAGGTTTATGATGTCCCAGAAAAACACGCTTCTCTACCAAAGAAGGCAGGCTCTATTTTTGCCAAGTTCAATAGATAATTAAGTACACAGAACATGTAAATTTCTTTTTTTTTTCAGTTTATAGTCTTTGCTTTTTTTCACCCTTTATCATACGTGTTATTAAACTTTAGAGCCAATAACTGCCAAAAGCCACAAAGCATTCCATCCCCCCCTGAGATTAGAAAAGGAAATGAAACATTTTTATTTTCATCTAAACAAGTGATTTAAGTACTCAGATTTCATATGAATCCACCTACACATGTAGATTAGAAGCTACTTAGCAGCAATAGCATCAGAAAAGAAAGTTCTCATCACCTTGAGCAGTTCACACCAATAATTAGAGAGAAAAAAGGAAAGCTGTGAATTACAATGAACTAAGACTAAATAAGTGTTCATGTTGGATTAAAGAATTTGAGTTGTCAGTTTGATGTATAATGAATGTGAAAATAAGCCATTTAATTAAATGGTACATGATATAATCACTTTGTTCTGCATTAAACCATTTAAGTTATCAGAGTGCCTTTAGTTTAGCAATTGTTTACTATTATACCACCCTATGACTTCTCTTAGACACTGTTTAGCCTACATTATTCCAAATTTGAAACCTGGAACTTACACAGAAATGTTAGTTTAGTTGATATATTTCATCAGTTTATTAGTGAAATCAGGAAACAGAAAAGCTGCTTTTAATGACAAAGGGAATAAGCTCCTAGTTGTAGTTGATAAAAAAAATGAAAAAAATCAAGAACATAAAAAAGATTGCAAAAATATTTAAGAGCAAAGTAGCATTTTTTGCATGTTTTTAATGATTTGGACTTTTAAGTATTTACTAATTTTATGCCTATAACTACAACATGTCCAAAACACTAGTTATCTTTTGAAGAGGCTGAAAATTCTAGTGGTCAACCTGATCACTATGGTTTCTGCAAACCCAGGATATAGAAAAGGTGAGAGTACCACTGAGCCTAAGAGGTATCAATGTGCTGTGTTGGGGGTTGGTCTATGAAGGGGAGAAAAGACAAAAATGATAAAAGCTGAAGGCAACTAAGAAGAACCTGATAGTCAACTGAAAGTGAGGGAAAAAAAATACTGAAGACATAAAAGTAGGCTTAACCAGAAGGATCAAATCACCCAAATTTCCCAAGCCATATACTTACTGCTACTGCAATTCTTCCAAGGACATGTTCTGGAATTTTCCTATATACATCCAAAGATCCCCCTGCAAGAGACAAACATCTTGTATTACCTCAAATGCAACTACTAGAACAGGGCACTGGGCTCCTCTCTGTACAATCATGGTGAGAATGTTTTTCTTCTTATATCATGCGTTGAAGTATGACTAGTCATCATGAAATATAACTAAACACTTCTATTTTATTCCCAATTGTGTGGTCACCTACAAGACAAAAACTGAAGGACATTAGTCCAGGGCAGACTAAGAATCTGTATTTTATAGAAACGTGAATACACACACACACACAAAAAAAAACTAAAGATCAACATGACAATCACACTTGTCATTTCATTTGTGTGCCAGTTTTCTCAAATGTAAACCACGGACCCATCTAGAAAGTTTTTCATTAGCCAAATAAAAGCTGGTGGATATGAGGTTCAAGACACACAGTGACTTAAAAAGCAAAAATAGCAATGTTACTTTTATCTTAATGAATGTTACCTTCAAATTAGGTACCAAAACAAGCAATCAATCTATTTTCAAGATACTTTCTTGGTTTTCTGGAAAGTCTCTTTGGAAAACGACTTTATGAGGTAAAAAAGAAAAACCAGTATCTTTATATAATAACTTATTTTTTACTAACATGGTTTTCACTAACATCCTTCATCTTTACCAAATTCAGCTTTAAATGATTTTTTGCCAATTTAAAAAAAAATTATGAATATAATTAAGACAGCAATCATGTTTTTTTTTGTTTGTTTTCATTTTCATCAGTCTAGACATTACACAACTAGCACATAGTAGGTGTTTAAAAGTATCTGTCAGGGGCTGGGGTTGTGGCTCAGTAGTAGAGCGCTCTTCTCGTACGTGTGAGACCCTGGATTCTATCCTCAGCACCACATAAAAATAAATAAAGAAAATAAAGATATCAAAAAAAATTCTGTCAGACGAATCAATGCATGAGTGAAAACTACCATGAATCTCACCAGATAGGTACAGTTGCTCTGAAGCAATTCCAAAGATGGAACCCACACCATTTGTAGCAACAATAGCATCACTGAAATAACTGAAATTTCATAGGTGACTATTTTGAAGAAATCAATATTCTTTGGAAGTATAAATTTGGGTATGCTTATTAAATTTTCAATATCATATAAGTGGTATAAGAACTTCAAAAATATAGTTTATGCAAAGAACTATTACTTCATTCATTAATGACATAAGACTAATAATAATGTATGATAACTTATTTTTTTTGATTGTGGATGGACACAATATTATCCATTTATTTATCTATCTATCTATCTATTTATGTGGTGCTGAGGACCGAACCCAGTGCCTCACACATGCCAGATGAGTGTGATACTACTGAGCCACAACCCCAGCCCTGATAACATTTTTTAAGAGTCAAATTAAGGTGTACAGCCTTCCGTTTGTATAAAGAAACTGTCCAGAATATTTGAGATTTTTTTCACATCAAAGGCTAAAAATTAATATTTACCATTTTACTATTGGATGATTTACAAGGTATTAAGCTGAAGCATATTACTCTTTTGAAATGTTGTCAAGTATACAAATGTTTATATTTTTATGTCTCATTTTCCTAAAGCTGAACATCGGAAAAAAATTATTTTCTTTATAAAAATATTGTATATATGGGCTGGGGCAGTGGCTCAGTGGTAGAACACTTGCTTTGCATGTGTGAGGCACAGGGTTTGATCCTCAGCACCACATAAAAATGAATTAATAAGGTGCTGGGTTGTGGCTCACTGGTAGAGCTCCTGCCTAGCATGTGCAAGGCCCTGAGTTCGAGTCTCAGTACCACATAAAAATAAATAAATTAAAGGTGTTGTGTCCCACTACAACTAGAAAATAAATATTTTAAAAAATGAATTAATAGGGGGTGGGGCTGGGGCTCAGCGGTAGTGCGCTCGCCTAGCACATGCGAGGCTCTAGGTTTGATCTTCAGCACCACATAAAAATAAATAATATAAAGACGATATTAAGGGGCTGGGGATGTGGCTCAAGTGGTAGCGTGCTCGCCTAGCATGTACGGGGTGCTGGGTTCGATCCTCAGCACCACATAAAAATGGAATAAAGATGTTGTGTCCACTGAAAACTAAAAAATAAATATTAAAAAAAAGATGATATTAAAAAAAGACAGACACATTGTGAGGTCTGGTTTATCCCTAAATAATAGACATTTATATACTTGGAAATTGGTGTTTTCACTCCAGGGAGCACTTTTTCTGAAAACTCCAGCCAATTGCTAGAGACCACCTGTGCCTGTGCCTGCCTTAGCTTAGATTCTCAGAGACATCTTTTAAAGACCATTAGAACTCAAAAAAAAAAAAAAAAAAAACACCAAACAAACTAAAAATAAAGGTATTGTGTCCATCTACAACTAGAAAAATTTAAAAATATTGTATATGAACACATAAAGCTACTGGCTTTCTACCATCTTGTTTAAAGTAGATAGAGGAAAATTATAATTCTTTTAGATAAGTTTTACTTGTACTTTCTAGATTCTAACAAGAAGCTGGGAAACCACAGTATAACTAAACCTTATGCACTGGCTCTAGGGGCTAATGAAAAAACCATGAAGGGGGGAAAAAAAAAAAAGAGATCTAATGAGCAGAACCATCCTTATTTACTAAAGCAGAACTTTTATTATAGATTCAA
Organism: Marmota monax; assembly: GCF_021218885.2. Taxonomy (NCBI): domain Eukaryota; kingdom Metazoa; phylum Chordata; class Mammalia; order Rodentia; family Sciuridae; genus Marmota; species Marmota monax. Next base: position 3,997,501 of record NW_026694865.1, read on the forward strand.
TGAAAGTGAAAATGTGGCAGAAAAATAAGTTTATATTCTCATTGATCTTTTAGATGAACTGGCAATTCCAAGGATGAATAAGCTGCAGAAGATCGAGGTTTCCAGGTTAGTCCTGGGAAGGCTGGTAGCTCATTGAACTGATCCCTTGGGAAAGGAACAGCTTGAGGGATACAGAACCTGGAGGTGCAAACTCATGCATATGTACCAGGACAAAGTCCTTGGTGAGGAGATTTATTTTTACAAAGGAAGTGAATTAGAGTTTGATTAGCTAAATGAACAATGGTTTAAACAAGCTGAACCAAAAAGTCAAAGATTACCTTACCACCATTATCAGCAGAATAAGCAAAAAAGGAATCCCATTTTGAGGTAGTTCACTGGTTTTTGTAAATACCTCTTTAATCTCAGATCCTGCATTCCTTAGCCCTCCATGGATAAATCTTTACACAGCTGGCTCTGTTTCATCACTGATTCATCCTGTCCTTTCCATGCTCACAAGAGATACATGTCAGAGATGAAAAATAATGCAGCAGATCCACACAGAAGCAAAAGTTCCTGTTAAGCCCTTTGTGCAGTTTGGTAACTCTTATCAGGCTAAAAATTGAAGAGAATTCTGGTTTAATTTTTATTCAGTTTTACTATCATTTCTATCCTACAAATCTTTCCTAAAATGTTGGCTTTTTGTTGTTGTTTGTTTGTTTGTTTGTTTTAGTTCTGGGAAACGAACTGAGGGCCTTGCGCATGCTAGGCAAGCCCTCTACCTTTGACAGATGGGAGAAAACTGAGTCCCAGAGAAGTGAGTGTTATAGCATGGACATGAGTCAGTTGATGAAGAGCTCAGAGAAGACCTGACCCTTTGAACTCCCCAAAATGCAAAGATCTGAAAGGTTCCCCAATAACATTACATAGCTTTAGAGTCACAAAGGAACTTTTTTATAGCTTAAAAAAATCCCACTGCAATGTGATGTTATTAAAACACATACTGACAGAGTTTAATCTTAGCTGAGATGATGGTATTCAAGATATTCAGGAACTCATTTGTGGCTCCTAGGTTTCGAACATTTTGTTTATTATTCCAAGGTCACTGGTTTGCTTGCTGTGACCTGCCACTTCCCTGTGTTCTTTGGCCACCTAACATCCTGACCAGATATTTCCCTGCATGCCCTATTCACCATGGGAACCAAGAGGAAGACTGCCAGTAGTAGATTAGTAAAAACCCATGCCAATTGATAAACTACTACACACTTCTATTGATAAATCAGGACCACCACTGTCATAAAAGTAGACCAAAGGGTCCTATTAAGGATCTAAAACAGAAAGTAGTTATCATGCACATAAGATAAATATAAATATATAGAAATGAACAAGAGGCAACATTAGTTTTATTAGTCCCAACATTTGCCTTAAAATGACCATGATTATTATTAATGTCAACTAAATGAAATCAAGAACCACAAGCAAAAATTTCAGTAGAAACTCTCTTAGTTCCTGCTAGTTGAAAATATAAAAAGCCCTTTCTTTGCAATAGGGTATTTTATTTTGTGGGGGTGGATCAATTTATTCCTGTGGTGATAATTTAAATACATGTATATGTACTGAGACCTACTATTTGGATGTTTCTGAGTGAACTTAGCTAAGACTTAATAAAAAGGTAGACTACAATCACTCCCCTACTTAGAACTTTCCAAAGGCTTCCTAATAAAGTCAGACTAAAACCTAAATTTCCTTGCCATGGTAGACAAGGTCCCTGCAATCTTGCTTCTGTGTGCTGCTCTGGTCTCCTGTTGAGCCACAGGTCCTCTCATCATTACTCTCTAGTCACTTAAACCTTCTTGATTACATCAAACTTGCTCCTACCTTGCAGCATTTATACTTGATACTCCTTCGACCTTGAAGCTCTTCCCCATGACCTTCCCTGAGCTAACTCAATGACATTAAGGTCTCTGTTACAATGCCATTTCTTTAAAAAAAAAAAAAAAAAAAGCCATCACTGACCACTCTATCTAGCACCTCCTCTATCTACCCTGGATTATAACTGGACTTATCCCTCCCTAAGGGTGTCTGTCTCCCCTTTTAGAATATAAGCTCCAGGAGAACAGAGATTAATCCTTATTCACTGTTCAATCCCTATGTTTATAACAGTATCTGAAATAAAGTGCTCAGTAAATATTTGGAAAAAAATGCTATTATTAGATGAAAACTAAGTGAAAAATGAGAATCTACACTGATAATGCTGGAGTTGGGGGGAAAGTTGTCAATAAGTTTGATCACAATAGAAGGGGGAAGGAAGAAATGACAATTGGAGGGCGGTACATAATTTTTGGATTTTTTTGTATGTTTTGCTGTATATGAGCAAAAAACTATATAATATCTTCCACTTATCATGTCCAAAAGAAATCATGTATGTGTAAAGAACTAAAGGAAAACATGAGGCTGACATCTTCCCAAATATAGGTTATTGATAAAGAGACAGAAATCATATGTAACCAAACAGAAATTCTGGAATTAAATAAGCCAGTTTAGATTATCCTAAGAAAATATAAAGAAAACCAAACACATTCTCAAGAGACCTGTGGGATACTATCAAGCATACCAACATATACATAATGGAGGATCTAAACACACGGAGAAAAGGCAGGAGAAAGAAAGAATATTTAAAGAGAAATGGACAAAACCTTCTCAAATTTGACAAAAAATATTAATCTATACATCCCCAAAGTTTATTAAACTCCATAAAGATAGACTCAAAAGAAATTCATACCTAAACACATCATTATGAAACTGCCCATAGCCAATGACAAAAAGAGAATCTTGAAAGCAGCAGAAGACTCAACATATTATAAGAACTCCTCTATAAGATCAACAGTTGATTATTCATAAAAAAAAACTAGAGAGATCAGAGGCAATGGAATGGTACATTCAAATATCTTTAAAAAACATGATCAAGCAACCACTCTAAAACTATCCTGTTAAATATGAAGGAGAAATTAATACATTCCCAGGTACACAAAAATTGAAAAAATAAATCACTAGCTGGCCTATCTTAAAAGAGTTAAAATGGACTCTTTTTTTTTAAATTTTTTATTGTTGGTTGTTCAAAACATTACATAGTTCTTGATATATCATATTTCACACTTTGATTCAAGTGGGTTATGAGCTCCCATTTTTACCCCATATACAGATTGCAGAATCACATCAGTTACACATCCATTGAATTACATATTGCCATACTAGTGTCTGTTGTGTTCTGCTGCCTTTCCTATCCTCTACTACTGAAGGAATATAAGATTGAAGTTATAAGATAATAACCAAATTCATATGAAGAAATAATGAATATTGATATAGGTCTAAATAGGTAAGTACAAAAGAGAAATGTATTTTTTGCTTCTATCATTTTTCCTCCTACCAGATTAAAAAGACAAAATCATAAAGCAATAATTATAAATCTGTGTGAGACACACAATGAATAAGAATGTAATTTATAAAGCAATGACAGCACAAAAGAGAGGGAAAGAAATTGAACTCTATAGGATCAAAATTTTTGTATAGAGATTGCCCCTGATTTATAATTGTTCACCTTTCAATATTTTAGCTTTATGATGGTGCAAAAATAATACACATTTAGTAAAACTGTACCTGTAATTTTGATCTTTTTCCAGATAAGGAATATGTAGTAAAATATGCTCTTGCAAAATTGGGCAAAAGCAGAGAGCTACAGCTCCTAGTAAGCCATGTGATCATGAGGGCAAACAATTGATACATTTACCATGTTTCTAAGTTACGACATTCAGTATATTAGGTTTATGAAATGCCTTTTTATGATATTTTCAATTTATGATGGGGCGTAAACTTATCATAAGATGAAGAACATCTGTACCACTGAAATGGAGTTGATAATAATCTGAACTGAGTTGTTATAAAATGTTAATTATAATCCCTAAGGCAATCAGAAATACAAAATACCAAAATTTCTAGAATGCAGTTAAAGCAGTGCTTAGAGGAAAATTTATAGCTATAAATGCTTTTGTTTGTAAGAAAGATTTAAAAGCAATATCTTAACTTTCTACTGAAAAAGAAAACAAAAAGAATAGCAAAATCCAACAAAACAGAAAAAAGGACTAGAGAATGTCAATAAAGCCAAAATGTGTTCCTTGAAAAAGAAACTGAGAATATTTTGGTAACACTGACCAAGAAGAGAGAAGACTCAAATTACTTCAACCTATTACAATCTGGAATAAAGAAGAGAACATGACTACCAATTTTCCAGAAATAAAAAGTACTATATGGGAATATTAGAAACAACTGTACACTGACAAATTAGATAACTTAATTGAAGTGTTATTCTAATATAAAAACTGAACAATGACATTATAAGAAAACTATAGATCAATATCCCTTTTGAACAAGGATGTAAATATCCTCAACAATGTATGTGGTTAACATGCACAAAACTCTGGGTTTAATCTCAACATTTCATACACACACACACACACACACACATCTGTATAATTTATCATCAATAAAATATTAACAAACTGAAATTAGAAATATATGAAAAGAATCTATATCATAACCACATAGAATATTGCCAGGATTCCAATGTTGGTTTATCATGAGCAAATCAATTAACAAAATATGCCATGTTAATAGAAGAAAGGACCAAAACCACATAATAATTTCAAAAGACAGAGAAACGTGACAATGTTTAATATCTTTTCATGATAAAAAAAAACCACTCAACAAAATAGAAATAGGAGGGAATTTTCTCAAACTGATAAAGTATAACTATTAAAACCCCACAGTAAATATCATGCTTCCCGGAGAATGACTGAAGGCTTTCCCTCCAAAATCAGGTGCAAGAAAAAGGATGTCTGCTCTCATTATTTCTATTCTAGCCAGGGTAATTAAGCAAGAAAAGTAAGTAAAATAAAAAGCCTCTAGATTGAAAAGGAAGAAAGAAGTAAAACTTCCTCTATTTTCAGATGGTATGATATGTATATAGAAAACTCTTTAAGAAAGACACAAACACACACACATACACACACACACAAAAAAAAAAAACTAATACTAAAATTGATAAACAAGTTCAGCAAAGTTACAGGATACAAGACCAATAACAATAAACAAAAACCAATTATATTTCTATACACTAGCAATGAACAATCCAAAAGTAAAATTAAGAAAATAATTCAAGTTACAGTATCATTAAAAAAAAATATTAGGAGGCTGGGGTTGTGGCTCAGTGGTACAGCTCTTGACTGGTATGTGTGAGGCACTGGGTTCGATCCTCAGCATGACATAAAAATAAATAAATAAATTAAATAAAGATGTCGTGTCCATCTACAACAAAAAAATTAAAAAATAAAATAAATGATGGTGCAAAAATAATACACATTTAGTAAAAACTGTACCTATAATTTTGATCTTTTTCCAGACAAGGAATATATAGTAAAATATACTCTTGCAAAATTGGCCAGGAGCAGAGAGCTACAGCTCTCAGTCAGCCACGTGATCATGATCATAAAAAAATATTTCAAAATAAAAATAAATAAAATATTAGGAGTAAATTTAACAACTAATTGCAAAACTTTACACTGAATATTAATATACATTACTGAAAAAATTGAGATCCAAATAAGTGGAAAGACATTCTATATTCATGGAATGGAACACTTTATATTTTTAACACAGTAATACTGCACAAATTGATCTACAAATTCAGTACAATCCCCACCAAAATCTCAGATGGCTTTTTTAGAGAAATGAATGATGGTTCTAAAATTCATATGGATTTACACTTCTCAATTTCAAAACTTATTATAAAACAATAACAATCTAGAGTAATCAAGCACTCTAGATTGAATGTGGTACTAGCATAAAGATAGACAAAAAGATCAATGGAATAGAACTGAAAGTACAGAAATACATTTTATGAGTCAATTAATTTTCAACTAGGTTGGCATGAAAATTAAAGGGGAAAATAGTCAACAAATGTTCTAATATAAATGGATATTGACAGGCAAAGGAATGAGTTTGGACTCCTATCTCACACTGTATGTAAAAGTTAACTCAAAAGTGGACCAAAACCATAAATATTAAAAGCTAAAATTATAAAATGGGTTAGAAGAAAATAGGTATAAATTTTTGTGATGTGGGATTATACAAAGGCTTCTTAAATAGGACATCTAAAGCAACAAGTTGGCAATGATATAGAGAAATTAGAATCTTCATACATTGTTGGTGTGGATATAAACTAGTATAAATGGAACAAAACAGTTTGACAGTTCCTCAAAACTTTGAAGAGGCTTATCATATAACCTAGCAATTCGACACCAGGATATAAATTCAAGAGAACTGATTCAATATACATACACAAAACAACCCATATACAAATACACAGTAGTAGTATCTATAATTAGGCAAAAGTGAAAATATTCCAAATGATTATCAATTCATAAAACAATAAACAAAATGTTGTATAGCCATGCAATAAAATATTATTCAATGAAATACTGGTACATGCTTCAATGTGCATGAACTCTGAAAACATTATATTAACTGAAAGAAGTCCAGATGCAAAGACCATATATTGTAGGACTCCATTATGTGAAAACTTCCCGAATAGGTAAAGTTGTCAAGGCAGTAAAATCAGGTTGACAGGTACTGGAGGGAAGGAGGCTAATGAGGGACTTATAAAGGGTAGGGATTTTCTTTCTGGGAATACTTAAAAAGTGTTTTGAAATTAGATAGTGATGATGGTTGCATAACCTTAGCAACATACTAAAGACCACTAAAATTATATACTTTAAACGAGTGAATGTTTTATGATATTTGAATTACATGTTAATTAAAATGTTTTAATGTAACTGAATAATTGAAGACTTCAAAGGAAGAATGATGAAAATTTAAACAGTAACCTATATTGGCATATGAATCCTCTTTTACTAGTTGATCTCCACAACTGTCATACTTCTATATTTTAGTAAGATTTTAAATTCTTGACATCTACTAGAACTAATTTAGCACACATTATACAGTTATTGTAGTATATCAAGGTATCAGTGTTGACTCATTAAAAGTCTTGCATAGGGGCATGAACTACCTGGTTTAGTAATGTATTGAGAACTCCCACAAGGAGCTAAGTACATCTTTATTTAAAATGTTGCATTTTAGTGGCTAGACATGGAAAAAACTGAACATGTGAAATTTAAAGACTGCTTGGATTTAAAGTGAATAAACAACAATAATGATGACTTCATTTCATTGTCAGGATACCCGGAAACCTTCATTTTGTCACAATTTTCAGATTAGGAAAGCTACAAAAATAGAAATGATTAAAAAAATACAGAAGGAAGGAAAGGACTAAAGTCCAAAGAAAACCAAACATATCTGACTAAACAGCTGTGTTGAAAAACAATTTCTTATCTTGCAATTAAGAACCGATTTCTTTCTGAAAGACACAGGACATTGGGTTAATAGATTTCTTTAAAAGAAAATCTGTTTTGGCTATTGAAACATTAAAAGAACAGAACATATGTTTTGCAAGTAAAGACAGATTGCATAGAAGAATCAAATATCAAACCACTGATTAGACTAGCATTTAATCTATTCTATTTAAATTTTCAATAAAAGTAAATGAAGTTACATTCTTAAAATTATAACTCAGCCATAAATATTTAACACCAGGAACCTTTAACACTAAGATGCTTTCAGAGTATAAAGAAAGGAATTATTAGTATATTTTAATCACCTTAAGTTATACTTGACATCTGTATCAAAATCAGATTGTAAAAACTTCAATGTGCATAAACTCTGAAAACATTATATTAACTGAAAAAAGTCCAGATACAAAGACCATATATTGTACGACTCCATTATGTGAAAATGCCCAGAATAGGTAAAGTTGTCAAGGCAGTAAAATTAGGTTGCCAGGCACTGGAGAGAAGGAGGCTAATGGATTTAAATAATAATGGATTTAATGATAAAACTCTACTCCTAAAGTAATTTTTAAAATATTGTACAAGGGAAAATACTTACCATCCATGAATTCAGTACATATTGAAATCCTGTTTTCTACAAAAAATGCCCCATAAAATCCTATGATATATGATGAATCACACTGCAACAAAAATAAGACAAAAAAGAAGTTGAAAAACCTACAAGCCAACACCATAAGATATGTTTTGTAAGTAAAAATGACCAGGAAAAAAATTACCTTATAAAGAATTTCTAATTCAGACATAATTTGCTTCTGAAGTTCCAGCGTAATATCTAGTAGTATTACCTAAATATAGAAAGGTATTAACATTAACACATTTATCCCCACCTTCAAATTGAATATAATTATAATCATTTTGAAACGTAACAATTTTTTTTTAAAATGGTGGTTCCTTTATTCATTCCCCTCAGCTCTCCCACTGTATACACATCTGTTTAAGCCTTTGTATTGGGAGAAGTGGTACAGAAGTGATTGATGGGACCAAGGAAAAAGCCAGGTCTCAAAGGTCAGCATTAATGGCATTAAAAGTCAGTTAAGTCATAGCACTTTTAATTTATGCACCCTATTTTGGCCACATTGGTTATTTTCACAGGAAGATACAAATGACCCCCAAACCATTAAAAAAGAATTGTCATGTAATTCAGATTCTAGGCAACAGAACGCTAAATAAAAATAACATTTAAAATGAGGGTTTTAGTTATGAATAGAAGTTTTTAAAATATGTCTTTTTAAAATTTTCTCCCAGGTATTTGATTATTTATTTAATTTTTTTTGCAAACAAATATTGTTAGAGACTATCAGAGCTTGAAGGAACTTCATTTCACCCGATTTCCTTCTTTTAGAGAGGAGGAAACCAAGGCTTCTCTTCAGGGAGCCTTGCTGTTGGGCAGTGCTGGGACCCCTGACTTCTGTTCTCCTGTGCTTCCCTGGACTTCCTGTTACTTCATGGTTTTCCTAACAATATCAACCACTGAGTTGGTCTTGTAACACAGAAATGTAGAAAAAAATCTATGAACTTACATAGGACAGATTCTAGTTTGTTTCAAATTTTTACTTTTAAAGGAAGAAAACAATCAACTGTTCAAAATTTACTCAGCACTTCAGTAAAACCAACTCAAGATAAACTGTTTTTTACTTAAAATGACAGTGATGAAATAAAACAGGTAAAGACAAGTTTTAAGAATTGTGGTGGTTTCTCACTCTAGACATTTGTAGGTAAAAACAGCAGTCCATATTATCATGATAATGTAGTTAAACACCATTCAAAACTGAATTACATTTTATATAACAAATGAATATATATAATCATACTGGGGAAAAACATAAATGAAGACTTTTAAACTGCTGACAGAGCAAGAAAGAAAAGGGCAATTCTAAAACACATTTTTAGTAGTGACATCCATTTGAGGAAGGGGAAGGTTAAAAAAAAAGGAGGCATCTCCAGTTTCTATCAAGAGTTTGCTTTAGGGTTATTTATAAAAGCTCTCACTAAACTAGATTGTAAGTGTAATACAAAACTGCCAAGACACATTTAAACACTTCTCTCGATCAATAGTCATTTGCCAACAATATTCACTTACATTTTTGTTCTAGTCTAAAATTTAGCAACAAAATAAATTCATCTAGTGTTGTTTCAATTCTATGCCATAAAATACCACTTGTCAAATACAGGGCATCTTTTATCCTGAAAAACTCAGCTAAAAGAAATATAGTTATTATTGACCCTGGCTTTACATTATAATTACCTAGGGTACTTTTAAAAATTCCCAATGCACAGACCTCATCCCAGAACAATAGGTCGTCGGGCCTCATCTTCGTATTTATAAAAAGCTCCTAGCTGATTTCTAACCCACAATAAGGTTAAGAAACACTTCTTTAAGGTTTCAAAAATGCCATTTATGTAGTGCTAAGAAATATGAGCGTAAGGATGTACTGCATCCCTGGGCCATCAACCTGGAGATGAGAGGATTCCACTTGGCTCTCCAAAACCTTGAAATTAGCTCAAAACTAAGAAGACAATATCATTCCCTTGATCAAAAGCCTTAGTTGGGTTCCTTTTTTTTAATATTTATTTTTTAGTTGTAGTTGGACACAACATCTTTATTTTATTATTTATTTTTATGTGGTGTTGAGGATTGAACCCAGGGCCTCGAAGGTGCTAGGCGAGTGCTCTACCGCTGAGCCACAACCTCAGCCCTTTTAGTTGGGTTCTTGATCCCAATTAAGAACAAGGCTGGGGTTGTGGCTCAATGGAAGAACGCTTGCCTATCATGCATGGGGCACTGGGTTTGATCCTCTGCACCACATAAATGTAAAATAAAGATATTGTGTCCACCAATTAAGAACAAAGCTAAAATCTAGCAGGACATTTCAGAAATTCTTCCATACTAACCCCTTCTTCCACTACTCCCAGCACAAACCTACTCCCTGTGGGAACCTGATGGATTTTCATCATCCACACATGCCTGGTATTTTTTTTCCCTTCCTCCTTTCCCCCTGTGCTTCCTCTTTCCACTCCACAGTCAACAATTATAAAAACCTATTTGATCTCTCAGACTCAGCTTGAACACTTCACCACCTCCATGAAGCCACTCCAAAGCCCTCCATCAGATTTCTTCTCTAACTCTGATCCTGTTTCTCCTTCTCACATTCTGCCTTAGCCCTCAATGTTCATCTTCCGAAATCAAAGCAGCCTTGAGGTTGTAGAGTGGTCATAAACCCTCCAAGGGCAAGGACTGAGGTGCACTTCTCTCCCCTCAGCTCCCAGCACAAGGACTTCTTCACAGAAGTACCCATTAAGTGATGTGGGATTTAATTAAAGTGCTCCATACAACCACGATCCTCTATATAAGCTGTTTCCAGACATGAAGAAAATAGATTGCTTGATTTCTACACCTAAATTTGAAAGCAAAGACATAAACACTAAAACAAAAGTGCTACACTGATCTAAAATGGAGAAAGGAATACTATATTTGTGGAGCTAATCCATTATGCTCTAATTGGTCTTGATCATTCTTGGTATTTGCTCTAATCCAGAAGAGTGGAGATTCCATAATGGTGGAAAAGCGAATAAAGTAATTTCTAGGAACTTGAGAGGGAAAGTAAACTACCCTAAAATAACTCTACTCAAATGCTCTCTATTTTCTGGGAGACCTGGCACTCTGGGTGGAAGGTTAATTCCCCTTCCCCTGGGCATTCTTGTGAGTGAGCTTTAAAGCTGCTTAAAAAAAAAAGAGAGAGAGAGAGAGAGAGAGAGAGACCAATTCATTCTTTGAAGGCAACAGGGGTAAAGTAAAGCAAATGCTAATTTTCTTTTTGAAATAAGTCTGGACTGCCAAGTCTTCATTGCTTATTTATTTATTTTTAATGGTTTTTTTTCCTTAAGAAGCACTAAAATGTTTTGAACTGGAGAGAATCTAGAATATGAAGCATTTCATGGAGAAAGGGTTAAGTGGGGAACTGAAATACCTGAGTGCTTTTCCACGGCTCTCCACTACACCTCCAGGACAAATAGGGATGGGTTGTCAAGTTAAATACAAGCAGTCAAGTGACTGAATTATAATTTACTCTGTGTTCAATTTAAATTAGTGTGAGGCTATTAAAATATACAGTATAAATACGGCAATTCATCACGAGCTGTCATGGATGACTTCATTTATTTGCTGGAGTGGCACACGCTCCACTAAAGGGAAGGAGAGCAAAATCACAGGTCAAATTAAGCCGCTATTCTGTTTTAATTCACTTATTTAATCTGTGGAGACATAATTGTCTTTTACAGTATGTACAACTCAGAAAGGAAATTTGGGAGGATTATAGTCAGTATACAAATGATTAATCAAATGGTCCATTTAAATGCTAGTTTAAAAGCAGCAGAAACCCAAAGCAGTCAAAGAATGATAATCAGCACATGCTATATACAATGCTAAGAAATTTCCTGTTAGATGGATTTTTTCCCAATTAGAAAACAAACAATACTGGGAAATCAATTAAATCCTCTAAGCGTTACTATTTGAAAGATTTTATAGAACACAATTAATGGTATAAAAAGGTTCTGCTTGTAAGATGGCTAACAGTATTTTTATTTGTTTTCTGCTCTACTTATTTGCTTGCAATTGTCTTGCCTACCTATACCAAACAAACAAAAAGCTAGTTAAAACCACATTTCATATGTTACATGGGTCATTATCAAATAGTTATCTTTAAAATATGATCAGCATGATTTTCAAGATGTACTCTTTGAAGCAGAAAATTATCTAAATTCTATAGTATAAAATAAAAATTTAAGGTACTTTTATTCTTCTCCAATCTCAGCTTCTTTTAAAAATATATGATCTCTTCCCACCTTTAAGTCTGAAAAGGGAAACACTACAATGAGCCTTTTTGCCTAAAAACAAGAACATTTAAAAAGACATAAACGTTGGAAACGCTGAATAGGAATAGAAAAGTAACACATTTTCAAGGACTCCCATCTGATTGTTCCCAGAGACATCCAAAGTGTGGGTCCGACTGACCACTTGACTTGGGAAATCAAATCTCCCCCATCATTCTATGCAGGCCTCCGAGCCCTGCAGGTGATTCTGTGTAGACGAGGACTGTGATTTGCTGCTCTTCACAATCCCTCTGTGACACCAGGCAGCCCTGTTTCACAGCTGGGGTCACTGAGAGGTTCAAGTGACATGCTTGAGGTCACACAAAAGTCAGGAGAGGGTCAGGAAAAGATCAAATGCGCTTCTAACTCTTAACCTTCCATTTCACCCTTTAATATATATTACAAAAAAAAAAAAAAAGGTAAGAAATATTCCAGTGGAGAGCAATGGTCCATACAAAGAATACTATAGGATATTTTGTTTGTGAATTGAACCTGCTTTCAAGATGTTACTTCAAAAGATGAACGAAAGCCAAGCACAACAGCACAGGCTTGTAATCCCAGCCACCAGGGAGGCTGAGGCAGGAGGATCACAAGTTCAAGGCCAGTCTCAGAAACACAGTGAGACCCTGTCTCAAAAAATTAAAAGGGCTAGAGATGTATCCAGAGGTACAGTATCCCTGGTTTAATCCACAGTACCACAAAGAAAGATGAATGAGTGAACTAAAGAACAAAGAAAAGAACGGAAATGTATTCATTCATTCAGTCAGTCAGTCAACAAATTATGTGTTAACCACATTTACCCATCATATGTGGTACCCTGTACTAGGCCCTATAAGTCCATGAAGGGTAATCACTGAGTAAGGAAAAAAAATAGATAAGCTCTGCTTACCACTTACAAAGAGAATTCAAAATAATAAGGGAAATATATTCATCACGAGCTGTCATGGATGACTTCATGGAGCATGAAATATGAAGCATTTCATGGAGAAAGGGTTAAGTGGTGAACTAAAATACCTGAGTGCTTCCACAGCTCTCCACTACACCTCCAGGACAAATAGGGATGGGTTGTCAAGTTGAAAATTATGCTAATTGCATTTTAAAGATAACTATTTGATAATGACCTATGTAACTATGAAATGTGGTTTTAACTAGCTTTTTGTTTGTTTGTTTGGTGTAGGTAGGCAAGACAATTGCAAGCAAATAAGTAGAGCAGAAAACAAATAAAAATACTGTTAGCCATCTTGCAAACAGAACCTTTTTATACCTTTAATTATGTTCTATAAAATCTTGAAATATGCTAGCATAATGCAAGATGGTGCATGGTATCACCAAGTCACATACAGAGAATTCTAGAAAGATAAGTGATAGATACATCCAAAGTGGCAGGGTTCATCCAAAAACGTTCAATGAGAGGTGGTTCCTGAAGTGTGTTAAGGATTTTGATAGGTGGAGATAGAGAGAAGGAGTCCTAATTAGAGATAATATGTGAATAAAAGTGTTGAAATGAGGAAGTGCCTGGGTTTACACAGGGCAATGAGTTCAAGTTAAAAGAAGCCCAAGATCCAGACATGTAAGAGGACGCTGTAAAAGTTGACAGATGACATACGGTGGAGGGTCTTGAGTTCCATTCCCTGGAGTTTTCGTTTATTTGGGGAGTACTATGGAGCCTTTGAAGACTTGAAAGGGAAAATGATATGACCAGAACTATGCTTTAGGGGGGATAAATGAGGGTGGGTGAGCAGAAAAGGCATGGGTTTAAGAGCACATGGGACAAGATTGTCTGGGTTTAATCTGGGTTCCACTAATAATGAATTGTGAGAAACTGAATAAGCTATTTAACTTCTCTGTGCCTCAGGTCCAGCATCTCTTAAATGGGGATCAATAACAGTAAAAAAGACTATTATATTAACTGAGGAAAATGTATGCAAAGTACTCAATACAGTATAAATCATCAGCAAATGGCAGCTTCCATTTACTGAGAGAACAGTTTAAAAGCTGGCCAATCTGTCTGAGGAGACGCAAAACAAGCATCTGGATTAGGGCAGGAAAGGAGGAGGTGCCAAGAGCAAGCAGACAGAATCACACAGAGACCCACAGGCTTCCAGACCCGGGACATGCGCCAGAACACAATGATCACTGAGAGGGGGATAACAAGTCAGAGGAGCCCTCTGGTCATCCAGCTTCCTGACTAAGGACAGTTTTCAGGCCTCAGTGCAGGGAGGGGAACTCAGGTAGAGATCAGTCATCTTCTTGAGTTGAGAAGACAGAGGCCGAGACGACTAGCGCTGGCTGGCAAAGGACTAAAGGGAGAAAGCTCAGAAGTCAGCAGAGGGGGTGATGGAGTCTTCAGCAGGGTAACGAGCGTCACATGGATGTCAGAGGAAGCAATACTGGGTAGAAGACCTACCCAGGGCAGAAAGAGTTTATGTTCCACCAGCCAGGGTACAACTCTTGTAATTTCCAGACACTGAGTAGACTATTCAGAAGAACACTGCCTGTGCTGGGTTAGTTCTGCACTGATCACTGGGCTGTCCTCTCTAACAAAGCTTAAAAGCAAGTCTAAAAAAAAAAATAAAATTATTTCAAAGTCACTAAATAGTATCTCAGAACAAAGTCAACAATATTTATAGGAATGCAAAACTACAGAGCAATTATGCTACATGACTGGCACCATAAAAAATTGTAAAACAAACAAACAAAAAAAAAGCAAGAAATACAACCCCAAATGAGGAGATATAGGAACCAGTCAAAACTTATCCAAAAATAACATATATGGTAGAATTAGTAGAAAAGATCATTAACTTACTTTCACAACTATATTCCATACATTTAAGAAGGTAGAAAAAATTAAGTATGTCAAGTAAAGACATTATCCCTATTTAAATTAGGAATAAAAAATAAATTAGGGATGAAAAGGACAACATCTGAAATGAAAAATAAACTGAACAGGAGTAACATTACATTAGACCAATGGAAGAAAAAAATCAGTGAACTTGAGGACACAGGACTAGAAACTATCCAAAATTAAACATTAAAAAATGACATGAATAAATAATATAGTGTCATTTTGCTGTAGGGTAAGATTAAGTGACCTTGTACATATGCAATTAAAGTTCCCAAAGGCAGTGGTTGATACTTGAAGAAAAAATGGTTAAACACATTTCCACATTTGGTGAAAGTTAAAAACCACAGATCCAAGAATAACAACAAATTCCATGTATGTGAATAACAAAAAAAAAAAAAAAAATTACATCAAAGCTCAACATAATCAAGTTGCTTAAAAGCAGTAAAAATAAACAAACAAACAAACAAACTTAGAAGTAGCCAGAGAAAAAGCCATTACTAACATACAGAACAAAGATTAAAAATAACAGTAAGCTTCCAGCTGGAAAGAATGCAAACAGTGAAACTAAATCTTTAAAATCCTAATGAAAAGAACAGTCAACCCAGAATTCTGTACCTAGTGAAAATAAAAATACCTTCCAAAAATAAAAGTGAAAAAAATACACACTTTTTCTGACATACAAAGGCTGAAAGAATTTATTGCACTACGAGACTTACACTACTACTAATGTTAAAAAAAAAAAAAAGAAGTCCTGGGCTAGGGCTGGGGCTTAGTGGCAGAATGCTTGCCTGGCACGTGTGAGGCCCTGGGTTTCACCTTCAGCACCACATAAAAATAAATTAAAAAATAAAGGTATTGTGTCCATCTACAACTAAAAAGTATTAAAAGAAAAGAAGTCCTTCAGATAGAAGAAAAAGAGTATCAGATGGAAATCTACCCCACAAAAAAGATTGAAAATCAATGAAATTGGTAAATACATGGATAAATATAAAATGTACCTTTTCTTACTTTTAAAGGTATGTCCCTAAAAGATTAATACTAAAATAAAAATAGCAACAGTGCCTTTTGAGATTTATTACATAGAACGAAGTAAAATGTACAATAGTAACACAATGGTAGAGATAGGGAAATGAATATGTACTACTGTAAGATTCTTAGTATATAAAGTGCTGCAGTGTTATAACATAGGGAGACTATGAGAAGTTAAAAATGTATACTACAAAATCTAGAGCAACTACTAAAAACAGAGAAGAGCTGGCAGGTATACAAACACACACACACAAAAAAAAAAAAAAAAGAAAGAAAAAGAAAACAAAGAACATAATGATAGCTTTGAATCTGACCATATCAACAATTACATGAAATGGCCCCAACATACTACTTAAAAAGCAGAGATTATCAGACTGGATTACAAAGACCCGACTATATTCTGCTTACAAGAAATCCTTTTCAAATATAAAGATACAGAAAGTTGAAAATAACACACTAATGCCAGTCAAAATACCACTGGAGTGGCTATATTAATATCAGACGTGAATTTCAGAGCAAAGAATATTTCCACAAAGACAGTCATTTCATAATGACAAAGGGACTAATTCATATAACAACCCTATACATACCTAATAGTATATCTTCAAAATACATAAAGTAAAAAATGATACAAGTATAAAAAAATACAGGCAAAGCTACAATTATTGTTAGATATTTTAATGCCTCTCTTTCAAAAATGATAGAAGTTTAAAAAAATCAGTAAAGATACAGAAGATCTGAAAACTATTGACAGCCAGCTTGATCTAGTTGATATTTATACAACACCTTCTACATAATTTGGACAATATATTCTTCTCCTGTGCACAAGGAACATTTACCAAAACACATCATGTTTTGAGCCTTAAAACAAGTCTCAATAAATTTAAATTAATTTCCTCTACAAAGTATGTTTTGAACATAGTAGAATGAAATTAAAAATCAATAACAGAAAGATATATGGAAAGTCTTCAAATATTTGGAAATTTAAAAATTCTTAAGAATTAATGAACAGCACTACCTGTTTTGAAAAGATGGTACATTTCTTTTTTTTCAATATGACTATTATATAAGCTACATGATTTTTGCTTCATCTATCAAGAAGCAGAGGGCTGGGGGCTGGGATTGTGGCTCAGAGGTGGAGCATCCTTTTGTATGTGTGAGGCACTGGGTTCTATCCTCAGCAACACATTAAAAAAATAAATAAATATACAAAATAAAGTTAATTTAGAAAAGCACAGGGCTAAACAAAAAGTTTAATCAAAATAATCATATCTACTCTTATATTATTCATTCGTTCAACTCAGTTTGAACACACAGTATGTGAGTGTATAGAATCCAGAAATACAAAGTGAATTTAATATAGTCCTTGGTCTAAAGCCCATTTTAAAGCTAGGGTGTAGTGAACAGTATATTTGTAAACTCCAACTATTTTCATTTAATTAAAGTCTCTACTTTGTAAAACATATCCTTTTTAAAAATTTGCCTTTAATTCTTTCCAGAAACAGCTGCTGGTCCCTTGCCATTCCCAACTAAGTAATCATGCACAAGAATTTTAACATTATCCTATGTTAAACATGATTTAAAATGTATGAAATTATTTAAAAATGGATAATGTACTTGTAAGGCAAAACAATTATAGTTTTTTGGACAATTTATAGCAGTGTTCTTCTCTCTTGGAATAAATAACCTAAATGTGACTATCTGTAAGTATACCATCAGCAACAATCTAAGATTGTTAGCATCCAAGAAACAAATAACTGAATAAGTGGGAAAACAGTGCTGAAGTTGTTGTTGGTGTTCTGTTACTGCAAAGGGAGCTCAGGAGGGAAAGAAAAGAATCCAGCACCAGGGTGGTGTAACATCTGCACTTGGTGAGCTCAGGGGAAGATGGGGATAGAGCCTGCTCCTAGAGTTTCAATCTTGGACCTCAGTTTTCTCCTATAAATAGATGAATACAATACATTTACAATAGATGACCTCCAAGGTCTCAATTCTACAATTCTGTGGACCTAGTTTGGTTGAAATACAAAAGAACATACTCTAAGAGGGAAGCTCTGTTGTACCTTCTCACCATAAGCTATTTAAGTTATTAAAATGACTAATGATGCCACATCACACATTCTAGGTGCTATACTACGTGTGATATGGAAAAAGAACTCTGGACTGTGCTAGTAATCTGAAGATATAAGCCTTAGTTTCAGTTTAATCTTTATAAAAGGTATAAGCATTTGCAAATTAATTGTTCTAATCCTTAGTTTCTTCAGGAAAAGATAAAGAAAAATAAACTATTCAAGTGTTAGGGAAGGAGACCAGTTTCTCGATGTGAAGAGTTACAAAGTCCTTTTGGAAATATCCCTTGAAAAGACAGATAGAGAACAGAGGGATGAGCAAGGGTAGTGACTTTAAGACTATCCAGTATAGTAGGGGACATGAGCTTTAGAGTTAAACAGACTTCTTTACGAAAGAAGTCCTTCCTCTTCTAACCCTGTGACCTTGGACAATTCAGGTTTCTGAGTCTCAATTTCCTCAAATTTAAAATAGGTAGGATTACTCTTCAGCTTTAAGGATTAAAGGTAATAGTTATAAAACATCTAGCATTATACCTGGCATATAATAGTCACACAAAAAATAAATGCTTTCATTATTAAAGTCAAGGAGGGCCTGAGAGGAAATAATCAACTAGTAAAGCAGAGGATATGTATGTAGAGGCACCAAGGGACAAATCTGCAGAGGGCCTGCCCAGGTTGCTATCCAAGAGCACAGTGTTAAAAGGGGTTTGTGGGGTTTGGACTTCAAGTTATAAAGGGCTCAGTCATAGTACAATTCAAGACAGTCCATCAGCAAACTTGAACTTTTAAATAAGGGAATTTGTAAGCTGTGGCAGATAAGGAGAAAAGGAAATGCATGAGCGCTAAGGTTCTGAGCTGCATTACGAGCAACACAGGGAGGCAGCTCAGCAGTGATCAGGGAAAGAATGTTCTCTTGAGAAGAGCTACAATGCAAGGAGCATTGTACTTAAGACACCTCCCCCGCCATGCCTGAATGTCACAACAGGGCCACCTGAACCTTAAACCATTCCATCTCCTCTCTGACAATACCTGTGACTCAAGCTAACAAGAGAAAGGAAAGCAGTAAACATCAAGAATTTCATAAAATAAACCCAGTGCTTACCTTTACAGCTAATATTTTCCCACTTGGAACATGATATGCTCTATAGAAAGAAAAAAAACAATAACAGTTACTTGAGATCACTAAACGACCTATAAAATGGTTAAGGACACAAATGTCAATTCAAACATTTCTGCAGCAATGGGAGACATACGTGGTACTTTCAAAGAACATTAATCATGTTAGTCATTTATATTTCTGTGGAGCTTAATGGTTTAAAACCAAAGTGCTTCATTATACATTACCTTAAAATAACCCCCCAAGGTAATACTGGTACTATTATCCTCTTTTTATAGATGAAAACTCTGAAGCAAAGAGAAGTTAGGCAGTTTGCCCAATGGCACAAAGTGAGTAGGGACAGATCTAGACCTCAAACCCCGGTCTTCTGGCTCCAGATCATTTATGACTGTTATTGTAGTGTGCATGGGTGGAGAAGAGGTTATCTACAATTCCATGCTAAGCACAGAATGGAGGCATGTAAAATGGGAAGTTTTGCTTGTGTCTCTTTCAATTACATATGCAGATAAACCAACCACACCACCACATTTCATCAAAATAATCATAAAACACATAGAATTAGTTTTGGATGACAATATAATTCCATATAAGGAATCACAGTTATAATGCTCAAGCATGTGGCTCTTCTTAAGCAGAAAGGTAGGCTCCAAGTATCAGATACAGCAAAATAATTACAACTTAAATCAAGAAATATGAACAGGGCCTCGGTGTAGCTCAGTGGTACAGAGCTTAAGTAGCAGGTGCAAGGCACTGTGTTTGATCCCCAGCCCTGCAAAAATAAATAAATAAATAAATAAAAGAAATGTGAATACATTAATTTATGAAAAAAGCGTAAGAGAATAAAAATTGTGAAATAAAATACCATTCACCAAGCCCTACTGTGTTTAAATGTAATGTGGTCTTTAACACATACATAGGATGGACCACATATTCTGACCATTATCCAGAAACAAACTGACTTGCATTAAAATTTCAAAACCATGTTACATAAACAACTTCATAACTGCAAGCCCATAAAAGCATAAAAAGACAAATTAGTTTGGAAGAACTAAAATATGCTCTGTAGAAGATGTCACACACATCCAGCTAGTGTTAAGACATGCACAGCTAGGGACCACGTGAGGGAAACAGAAGGAAATACTTCAGGAATGTCTTGTCCTCGTTTGTTTAATTGAAAAATAAATTTATCAGGCCCCTAAACTGCTCATTTCTTAAAAATAAAAATAAAACTTCTATATTCCACTATTACCAAAATGGAAGCATCATTTTTTGCTATTCTGACAAATATATTTGGTTGCTCTGTCAAGTTATAAAGTTTTATTAAGGTATAATCTATATAGGATAAAATTCACTTGTTTTAAGGGTACAATTTAATGATTTTTAGTAAATTTATAGAGTTAAGCATCACTGATGCTTTGGGAGTGAATGACTTCTAGAAATGGTTGTTATTAAATGCCTACAAAGAAAAATAGGGAAACACACACACACACACTCTCTTATATATCAATAAATTGATATATAAAGACATGCACTATACTTTTCTCAATGCCTAACAGGGAAGTTGGGACTATGTTAATTTGAAATGCAATTTAAGGAATTTAGTAACCTTATTCCATGTAAATATACCAGTTTCTTCCCAGAACTTTTTAAATACTGTGTATTGGGATCATTAACCAAGGACTGAAATAGGAAGAGAAATAGTTGAATGCATAAACAAGGATTTGAAAGTTGTAAAAAGAGCAGTGTTGTTACTTTGAGCAACAAGCAACACCTGGACTTCTGAGACCAGCTGCAGTGATAAGGAAATGATTAGCAGATAATCTAATATATATACCATACTGGGCAGTTTGGCAACTTAATTAGCTTGTCAAGAAAGCTGATCTCTTTTCCAAAAGAAAGGTCTTCTATTTCCAACTGAATTAAAAGGGGGAGGCTTGATGATTTAATTATGACGCACGCTAATTCATCCGTGGAAGTTTGGGTTCGATTTCGAGCAATAAAGATGCTGTGTGGCTTGGTTTACAGTGCAATGACAGTACCAATTTAACATTTAATCATCAAGAAGGGGATGACGGAGGCAATGCCAGGCATGAGTCGGTATGTCCCTTGACTCTGCAAATGGCATTCTACCTGGAGAAAAGGAATTTGTTTACTTCCAACAGATACTGCATCTCAATTGGATACTGCATCTCAACTGTCTTGACCTTCCTCAACACATTAACTGTAAAGTGATTAATGAAGTTTGAATGGAGGCTCTGGTTACACCAAAAGACATCTATACACCTCCGCAATGTTTTAATTAACAGCTAACACTTCAAATTAGTTTGTTGTTGCCACAGTAATTACCTGTTCCAAAGAGTGCATGGAGGAAGCATTTTTATGAGGTATTTGTAGTGCTTAGTCCTTGAGTGTTCCCTTTTGTTTGTGACCATCACATGTCTTCTGGACATAGTCCCAGCCCTTAAAATTGGGCACACAGCATATACACTTTACAATGGCAAAAGCCAGGAGTCTGGTGTAAAGTTTTGGATATATAAAAATAACAAAAAGATTAGCACAAGAGAACATTTAATGTCCATACTTCCTCACTTTCTTTTATTATTTTTTGTGATGCTGGGAATCTAACCCAGGGCTTCAGACACACAGGAAAAGTGCTATAGAAAGGAGCTACATCTCCATGCTACAGGGACACTGCTACATCGATGTTCATAGCAGCACAATTCACAATAGCAAGACTGTGGAACCAACCTAGATGCCATTCAATAGACGAATGGATAAAAAAAATGTGGCATTTATACACAATGGAGTATTACTCTGCATTAAAAAATGACAAAATCATAGAATTTGCAGGGAAATGGATGGCATTAGAGCAGATTATGCTAAGTGAAGCTAGCCAATCCCTAAAAAACAAATGCCAAATGTCTTCTTTGATATAAGGAGAGTAACTAAGAACAGAGTAGGGACGAAGAGCAGGAGGAGAAGATTAACATTAAACAGGGATGAGAGGTGGGAGGGAAAGGGAGAGAGAAGGGAAAGTGCATGGAAATGGAAGGAGACCCTCAGGGTTATACAAAAGTACATACGAGAGGAAGTGAGGGGAAAGGGAAAAATAATACAAGGGGGAGAAATGAATGACAGTAGAGGGGGTAGAGAGAGAAGAGGGGAGGGGAGGGGAGGGGAGGGGGGATAGTAGAGGATAGGAAAGGCAGCAGAACACAACAGACACTAGTATGGCAATATGTAAATCAATGGATGTGTAACTGATGTAATTCTGCAATCTGTATATGGGGTAAAAATGGGAGTTCATAACCCACTTGAATCAAAGTGTGAAATATGATATATCAAGAAATTTGTAATGTTTTGAACAACCAACAATAAAAAATTAAAAAAAAAAAAGAAAGGACTACATCTCAAGCCCTCTTACTTCCTTTTCCCCTTGGAACGGTAAATTCTAGATGACTGAACAAAGAAGCTGGTAGCAATCTTTAATCTTGATACAGAACCAGAGTTTATTGAGCTAGTAGAGAATATAGAAAATGACCAAATCAAATACCTTTCTTTCACAGTAGAAACACCCAAAAAGCCAGGTTAAATTACTTGTCCAAGCTCACCATCAGTAGCAAAGCCAAGACTGAAACCATGGCAGGATTTACCTACGCTAGCACCTGAAGGTAATGTGATGGGAAGTTTTCCTGGCTGTACTCTAGGACAGTGAAACACACAACGTACAATGTACAAAAGTACAGATTTATTTCAGTCAAGCTCAGGACCATCATCACATCCAAATCTCTCCAGGCAAGGAAGCATTCTGCAATGGCCACCAACCTATCCCGGAGGCAGAAGAGCAAAGTGTGTGAAACCAAACACAGTGCCTGGTTCTCACCCCAGCTCTGCCACCTCTTAAACACCAGAGCATGACCACTAGTAAACCTCACTCTGTATCGGTCTTATCAAGTCTGGAATAGGTAAAGTAGTTTCTACTTAACAGAGTTGTGAGAATTCAATGAGATAATACTGAGGACAGGACCTGACACTCAGGAAGCATCCACTAAATGTTATGAGCTAGGAAGCCTGCAAAGTAGCCGAGTGTTTTAAAGAGTAAAACCATAGCCTGAAAGAGCAATAAGATCTCTCAGCTTCAATCAGTTATACAGTTCACAAATGAACATCTAATAAAGCTTTAGATGAAGAACTGGCAAAACATTGAAATAAATCATTCATTATAAAGAAAAATTGTATTACTTCGTGTTGAACCAACTTTGAACACAAAGAATTAAAGCAGCCATTTGAAATGTGTATACAATTCAAAATCTAGACTTCTTACCTTGTGTAGCTCTTGCCCATGATTGTAAGTTACACCAGAGACAATTGTGACAAATGCCCCATACTGGTGTTCACAGCAGCAGAAATACCATTTGACAATCACTGTTGCTAAGTTAGAAAGTCAATGCTACATTCTCTTTGGCTTAATAAAAAGGAAAACAGAAATCACCCTAAAAATATCTGCCTACTTTCCTCTAATATACATCCTCACAGATTCCATAAAATAAAACTGCGAGGACTCTCCTGCTTCAGAGGCCTTGGCTGCTCTGTTATAGCTCCTACCACACTGCAGAAAACTGTTCATGCATCTATGTGCCATACTGGTGAGTGAGGGCTACCAAGTCTTAAATCACCTTCTATTCTTTATGTTTGCAGAAGTGTTAAGCTCGTGGTAGGTGCACAATAATTAATGAAAAAAAATCTATCTTTTGGATGGTGTTTTACAAAGAAATTCCACATGCATTTTAATTAATTGATTCTATAATCTTATGAGTAGATGTTATTATCATCATTCCCCTTTCATGGGTAGACTTCTAACTACTGAATCAAAGTCCTTATAGATTTCACAATCTGGCCCCTGGCTATCCCACTGATCCCTGCTTCTGCCAATCTTCCTTATCCCCAATAATTATTCTGCTCCACTAGACATGCTCCTGCTTCAGGGCCTTTGCACCTACCCCTGAGGCCTGGACCATTCCGATGTCGCCTGGCTTGCTCCATTATTTCCTTCAGGCCTACTGTTACTTGGTTAATGTTCCTACATAAGACAGCCCATTCTCCCTTTACCTCATTCTTCACAGAATTATGATAACCCCCATAGAGTGTATTTATTTATCATCTGTTTCCCACCAATGGAAAGGAAACTCCATTGAAACAGACTTCTGGGTTTTTTTTGTTCACTGCTGTATCTGCAGTGTCTTCCTATGCCAGAAACAACTTGATAAATATTTGTTGAATGAATAAATGTATGAATTTTCTTAATTGCTATAGGTTGATTTTTATATTTTTCTAGAATAGCTTTGTTTAATTTCTCTAGGAAATTATTCATTTTATTTTCAAATTTATGTCATAAAATTATTCATTGCATCCTCTAATTATTCTTTAAATCTCTATGTAGAATTATGTTACCCCACTTAATTCCTAATTTTGTTACTTATGTCTTTGTTATATTTGATCAGTGTTTTAAAGGAACCAACTTTTGATTTTGTTGAATTGTTACATTAACTTTTGTCCTTTAGTATTTCTTCCAAATTTCTTTGGGTTTACTCCCTGCCCCTGCCTGTGTAATTTTTTGAATTATATCATAGGTCAATTAATACCCAGTTTTTCCTTTCTAATGTCTATAAAACAATACTTTAAGTATGACTTTGATGTATTTCATGAGTTTTCACACATGGCACTTTTTTTGTTCAGTTATAAATATCTTTATTTCCATTATGATATTTTATACGACTCAAAAGTTATTCATATGTAGACATTTTAATTTCTAAATATAGGAAAGTGATTAACTTATAAATATTGATTTCTAAACTAACTGTACTTTAATCAGAAAAAGTGATTTGTATTTTACAGACTGAATTAAGACTTGCTTGGTGCCCTAGTACATAACCAATTTAAAAACAACAGTTCTTTATCTGAAAAAAAGTATATTCTCGATTTAATTAGTTCAGAGTTCTATATATGATCATTAGACCAGGCTGTTAATTGTGATGTTAATATTTTCTATGTCCTTATTAATTTTCATCTTATGGATTGATGTACTAAATGCTGATATTCTCCCACTATAAGGATTTACCAAAATTTCCATGTAATTCTATTTTTGCTCTATGTATTTTAAAGTTCTGTTATTACTTACATGTAAGTTTAGGGCTGTTGTGTAATCAGTCTCTCCCTCCCCCTCTCTCTCTCTCTCAATACTTTTTTGTTATAGATAGTATAGATAGACACAATATATTTATTTACTTATTTTTTATGTGGTGCTGAGGATGGAACCCAGTGCCTCACATGTACGAGACAGGCGCCCTACAACAGAGATATAGCTCCAACCCCAGTTTCTTTTCCTTTATCATCAGTTAGTAATCCTTTTTATCTCTAAAAATGCTTTTTACCTAAAATTTATTTTGCTTTATATTAATATATAAACTGTTATTTATTTAAATTTTTGTTTCCCCCCACCCCTTTTCTTTCAACATTACTATGTCTCTATATTTCAGGAATTTCTTTTAGTCTAAAAAGATACAGAATTGTATTTTTAAAAGTTCAATCTAAGTAATCTATTGACTGGCAGTATTAATCTATTTATATTTATTATAATGATTGGTAACTTGAATTTATTTCTACACATTATTCATTTACTTTATACTTCACTCCCTCACTCCTCTACCCTAGTAAATCTCTTCATTCTGTCCATTTGTTTTGAAATTATATATTCTACTCATTTTCTTTTAGTTGTTACCCACATAATTTTGCAATTCTACCTGACTCAATGAACTGCAAAGTTAAATGCTATCTCTCTCCTTCTCCTAAACAATATAAAAATCTTAGAATGCTTTAAATTCTAATCAGCCCTTCTCATCTTAGTATATTATTTTGTCTGTCTTTTTGCCTGATTTAATTTTGATGTCCCTAAGTTAAAAACTATTATTGGTTTTATATATCCAGTTTTACCTAAATGGTCCCCATACTTCTTTCATTCTATTCCTTTCTGGATTCAATTTGAATCTATTATCTTCTTCCTAAAGTAGTTCCCTTGGTAGTAAATTAACTCCCTTCCCCCATCTATCCTTCCTTTCTCTACACACACAGAGACACACACAGACACTTTTATAATAGTTTCTGAAGGTGTATTTATTTTGCCCTCATTCTTGAATCATATTTAACTGGGACAATTATTTTTCTCTCAGCCCTGTGAGGATACTGTCTTTCAGCTTTCATTATTGTTTCTGAAAAAAATTTGCTTGCCAATATGAAGTCACTGAAGGATTTTGAACAAGGTAGAGATATTGTAGGACCTTAACTTTAAAAATCATTATTTCAGCTGCCAATTACCACGTCACTAGTAGTAAGAAAAAAACCAGAGCTAGCAAGGAACACTTAGAAAACTGTTGCAGTTGTCTAGGCAAGAGGTGGTGCCAACTGGAACTCGGGTAGTAACAGTGGATGCGGGAAAGAAGAAACAGACATAAAAGACTTTGACAAGGGACAAAGCATGAAACACAAGAATAAGGAAGATAAATCTTCAATTTCATGCTAAGGTGATGGGAGAACTGTAGCCATACTTATTAGCACAAGTAGGCAAGCTCATCCTGCCAGCCTTAGACTATATACCCTGTACTTTTAAGCTATTTCATTCAACAACATGTACCTGGTACCTATCACAATACTAAACTCACAGTAGATACTCAAATATTTCAGAGTTAATAAATAAATGGAGTAGTAGGAAATGGGAGAAAGGAAAAGGGGTCACTAACAATTCCTAAGATTCTATAGAATTATTCCAACTTCCCTATGATCTATGTATCCTAAGTCACATTTTGCAGATGACAATAGAAACACAATCAGGGTATTGAGAAACCCACTGAGAGTTCATGAGTGGCAGACACAGAATTCAAATCTGAGTCTACCTCAATTCAACCTTTATGTTCTTCCACTACAAAAAAAAGTATATATAGACGGTAACTGTAAATGAGTTTACTTCAGGATATTGTGAATACTGAAGGTGGGATTTAAAAAGATTGCAAGGAAATTATACTAATCAGATTGCCCTCACTGCCATTTCATTTATCCATTGGCATCAATTACTTTATTGCCTTATGATACTTCACATGCTCCTATTCTAAATTATTATTTTTCTTCAATAATTTAGTATTTCAACTATTTCAGTTTAAGTATACTTTATTTAACAATGTTACAAACTCTAATTACTTAACTGTACTATCGATTATTACCATGAGGTCTGTCTGTTTTGAGGGCCAAGGTCTATTTGTTCATTCCTGATATGCCCCACCTCTACCACAGTGTATAATACACTATCCTCTTAGATTAGATGCTTGATTTATATATTCAATGCCTGTCTCTGTTGCCAGGAAGTTTTTGGGCAATGTGGATACAGCAGAGAACAAACCAGATAAGTGCCTGTTCATATGGAGCTTACTCTCTAATAGAGGAGGACTGACAATAAATAACTAAATAGCAACATGTCAGGTGGGCAAAACTGCACTGAAAAAGTATAAAGGTAAGGACACAGAGAGTGCCCAAGATTAGGGTCATATGACTTGATATCGTGGTTGGGAAGATAAGAGTGCCTCCCTCTCAGGTACAGGCAAACAGTATGGACAGCACACCATTTTGCGATCTGTGGGGAAGAGGATTCCAGGCAGAGGAATGGCAGGTTCAAATAAGCACAAAAGTGGAATAAGCAAGAGGCCTAGTTTGGGGAGATGAGTCAAAGAGACAGTGGGAAGATAGATATGCATAGTACCATTTAGGCCATGGCTTTATATTCCAAGTAATGTAAGAAGTCATGAATAGAAGAAGAAAACTAATGTTTTAGGAAGATTGCTTCTGCTGGTGGGTGGGAAAATCACACTGTAGGAAAGCAAGGAGTCAAACTGGTAGACGAGGCGGGAAGCTGTTACAACAGTCTTAGCAAGAAGTGACCGTGACTTGGAATAGTATGGCAGAAAAAGAATGGCAAGAAGCAGTCAGCTTGGCTGGGCATGGTGGTTCACACCTGAAATCCCAGCCACTCAGGAGGCTGAGGTAGGAGGATCAAGTTCAAGACTAGTCTCAGCAACTTAACTAGGCCCTGTTCCAAACTAAAAAATAAAAAGGAACGGGGATGTAGTTCAATGGTGGAACATTCCTGGGTTCAATCCCAATACCCACTCCCCCACCAACAAAAAAAAGTAATCAGCTTTTTTAAATATCTAAATTCAGAGGTCAGAAAGATAAGGGGGAAAAAACAGTAAAAGAGATGAGAAGGTGCAGACAGTGGGCGGTCAACAGACTCCAAAGACCATGAATGCTGGCATTATATCTCCCACTGCCAAGTGAAGTGCCTTGCACAAAGTAGATGTTCAGAAAACATGTGGTTGATTTCAAAAGCAGTACTTGGGGACAAATGCAAGTGATTGTTATCTGCTCTTTGAAATTTTAAAGATGGGTCTAAACAATACATATAAGGTTGGAGGAGGTATGCTCACCTTCGTCTAAATCCTAATGGGAATTTGTTAAAAAGATAACATTGCTACAAAGAATAAACTGAATTTCTATAAGAATCTTTAAATTTAAGGAGAAGAAAATTTTGAAAATAAAATGTTAAAAAAGTCCTATATCCACACAGGACATAAGGGGAAAACAACCTGTGTTCACATTCTAACATCTGGACTCCCACACAAATTTATGTCAAGCATAAGATCAATTGCATCTGTATTTTACAATGTTTACTGAAATTATTTATGCTTACAATTTCAAATTCTAGAAGAACAAAAAATATGAATCATCCCAGCTGACTCCTGTTCACAAAATAAATAACCTAGAGCTGATCATATATTTTCTGATAAAGCTTGTACAATCTCATTCAATTAAAGTAGGCATCTCATTTCTATTGTACTATTCTTCATATTAATTTCTGAACATATTCCAATCAAATTATTTTAAATTATGAGCAGGAAGGATTTATAATAGGGAACATCTGTGGTTCTCTAGTGACTGTGAGGCAGAATATAATTTAAAAATGGGAAGCTGACCTATGATCTGACTATAAATATTTCAGGTTTCAGCATAACTGATGACACAGTATATTTTAAAAGCCAATTTATTACCAAAATAGTCATCAAAATGAATATGAAAACACTCTTCCTTTTTGTAATCTCTTAGAGAAAAGGCCTCAAGAATAATTCACATATAAAGACTTTGAATCACAATGTAGAACAGGAACACTGAAATGACAGTATTGCCAGTATCCTGTGAGGGAGGAAGGTATTTCTTTCCTGAACCATGAGAACTAACTACCATTGACATAAGTTGTGCTTCTCACATAACATACTTCAAAGAAAGTGAAAAGAGAAACAACAATTACTCTATGAATTATTTATAGAATGCTATTAATTGTTGGAAAGTTCTCCAAATGGATGGGAAACCGAAGAAAACAATCCAGTCACTGAAATAGTGAAAGCAATGGTTAGAATCTGTTTTAACCAGGAATTACAAAGTCATGACCTTATTATAGTATGCAGGAAAGAAGATGATGTTTATTTTGCTCCTGGGTCCCCTAGAGGACAGATAGGTCGAAGACCAACAAAGAAAGTGAGCAAAGCCTGTATAAAAATAAATAAAAAGTTACAGACAAATGCATTTGTTGGTGTTAGCTCACTGTAGAGATGGCAATCTCTCTCTCTAATAAAAAAATAAGTTCTTTGTTTTTCAGGCCATTATTTCACAGCTTGTGGGAAATTCTGTATTCTCCACCTCTCTGTTCTCTGAATGCACTAGAGATTTCCAGGAGGTCCATCAGAGGCAGGCAGAAGCAAAGAGACAAGGCAAAAAAGAAATCTGAGATATGACTGGTGACAAAATGTTTACTAGCGAGGAGACAGAAACTGTTGTCTAAAATGAGACTTCAGATTAGCTATACATTTTAATTATCTATGCATGTCTAAATTCTCATTAGCATAGAAAGTGAGGATCATACTTAGATTCAATTCTTTTTTTTTTTTTTTTGTACCAAGGATTAAACCCAGGGGCACTTAACCACTGAGCCCTTTTTATATTTTACTTAGACAAGTTTTCACTAAGTTACTAGAGCTTCACTAAGTTGCTGAGGCTGGCTTTGAACTTGTGATCCTCCTGCCTCAGCCTCCCAAGTTGTTGGGATTACAGGCATGTGCCATTGTGCCTGGCTCAGATTTAATTCTTAAATGTACGTCCTTTTCCAAAAAAAAAAAAAAAAGGCATTCACTGAAGCCAACACAAGGTAGGATCATCAGTTTCCACACTTACAGATGCTATTCTTTTGTTCTTTATTATTTACCAAAAATCGTAGTTGTACTTTCATGCAAATTTCGAAAAACAAGATGGAAGTCTTTCACTAATTTTTAAGTTTCTCCATTTCAAAGACTATAATTTATAGTCTTGGCACAAAAGGAAACTAAAACAAAAAGAAAGGAGGTAGCAGAATTCCAGAGGGATAAATGTACCACTGTGAGGTGACACTTTGAGTCTCCTACTTAAAACAGGAAATCTGGGGCTAGGCTTGTGGCTCAGAGATAGAGCAGTCGCCTACCACTTGTGAGGCACTGGATTCGATCCTCAACACCACATAAAAAAAATAAAATAAAGGTACTGTGTCCACCTACAACTAAAACATAAATATTGAAAATAAATAAAACAGGAAACCTGAGAATTTACTGCATTTTCATTATTCCAAAATGTTATAAGGCTAATCGATCTGAAGCCATTATGAAACAAGTAGAATGCTTCTTTACCATATAAAAGTGCATATGTGTGTATATTTTATAAAATATTCATACACAAAACAAAAATATTTTCCTATCATGTGAGATTCACTTTTAAAATCTCTGGATGTCTACTTTTAAAGCAATGACATTTTCAGTAACCAAAAATAAACTAGCTGTGGTTCAACTAATGAAAATTTTGTTTTATTGCTTGGTCTTTTTAGATATTTGTTTACTTGGCAGTTTTTTTAGGGGTTAGATTTGACTAACATGTTTTGGACTAACAGGCTTTAGCATTTCAAGAAATGCTGTCATATATTAAAACAGCCACAGCTATACCCAGGAAAAAAATTCAAATAGTTTCAGGGAAATCAACACTGACAGTTTTTGCCTTCCATAATAGATAAACACATTAGCCAGGCTCTAGCTGTTAAAATAGAAAATCCAAAGTAAACAGCAGTTGTAAAAAGAAGCTCTTATGTAAACTATACCAGTTGAAACGCGGTCTATGCCAACTTTGCTTCTGCCTAAAAACCCATTACAGATGCTTGGCTACTGATTTCAAAATAATTTTTGGCTAGGCAACAGAGCCCCCAGACTGTTTATGTATCAAATCAAACATGTTATTAGGTTACAGATATTAACTTCAAGATACTGATTGTAGCAGGGCTTGTAAATCAACTTAACATATGATATGGGGACTTTGGCTGGGTGAGAAAGACTTTCAGAGAAAAGCAAATACAGCCCTACATTTTATTGTTTCTTCTTCTACTTACTTGGGCTATAATGCCCCTTTTTAATCTCATACCCACCTCAAAGTTAATGTGGTCATCACTGCCTCCAGATTTCTTCTATAAATTGATGCAGTCTGGCTCAAGCCTTTAACATTCTCCACATTAACTAGAGTAATGTCTTTCAATATATAGCCTGAATTCCTTTGAGATCAAGGAAGCTACAGTCAAAGTGATCTCTTGATCAAAGGTTCTAAAAGAATGTAATGTGCAGAACAGAGAAGCAAGAGATACAATGCCTAGTGACAGTAAAGTAGGAAGGAGGGAGGGAAGGAAGAACTATAGGTCTGCTGTAGGTTGTAATTAGATAACAAACACATGTAGGAGGGGAAAACCAGAAATACCTGGAGGATTAACTGCTAGAAACTCTCCTGAAATGGCCTGATTACAATATGGTT
Organism: Marmota monax; assembly: GCF_021218885.2. Classification (NCBI taxonomy): domain Eukaryota; kingdom Metazoa; phylum Chordata; class Mammalia; order Rodentia; family Sciuridae; genus Marmota; species Marmota monax. The sequence goes on from NW_026694865.1 coordinate 4,029,895, forward strand.
TCTTGGAAAATTAACAATAAATTACTTTCCAAATTCAGACACAAAAATGGCTACTTCAGAAAACCTTCTATTAGTAACTAATATTCTATTTGTGCTTACTTAGCTCATAAAGTATTTTCACACTAGAAGTTATTTGCTTTGCATGAAATCTGCCAGGTAGCCATTACTAGGCCAAGGCTGGGTGAGGTTAACAACTGCTTCAGGATCCCTGTCTGATGAACATTGGAGTGGGAAGTAAACTCAGGTCCTCAGCACATGTCCCAACAGCTCTGTGTGAACATACACAGGCTGCTTCCAGATGCTCCATTTCCAATTGTCTTCAAGGCTCTCTGGATATGGTCAGCGTTGGTTTTTAAAAAGCAATAGGAAAAATCGATTGAATGACTTGCTTTTCTCAGTTGCATTAACTTTTTCAAGCCACTGGGGTACAATTTACTAAATTACCTCTTCTAGAACACTAAATAGTACCCTAGTGGGTCAAAGAGTAAATGCACCTCTGAAAAGTGAACCATTTATTCCCTTCTTCCCTGTAGTACCAGATGTAATATGTCCCCTATGGCGAAAATATTAACCCATTTCCATTTAAAAACCCAAGAACTGTCCCACACTAAATAAAATGAGTATGGGGAAGCTTGGGGAAGGGATGACAAAAATCTCTCTTCTTTAATCCTGCTCACAATACTATAGACAAGTCAACATGAATTTATGTGAAAATGCATATTTTTCAATCAATAGAGATTTATTTTACTCAAAACTTAAAAACAGAATTAAAAATACCCAATTTATATAGTGTCCAGCAGGGAGATGCACTGGATCTCAAGATGGTCAGTTCCACCCTACACTGTGTTAAAAACAAAGTTCAAGTATTCGTCTTACTTATGCAATAAGGTACATATCACAAACAGCTGGTCTTTCATCTGTTTCATGATACTGCATTTATCCCTTGCCTCAAAACCAAACTTTCTTGACTGACAAGTAAGCATATTATTTCTTCTAATCTCCAAAAGCTTCTGAATGTATTTTTGAGTTCCCTTAGCAGAAGCTACTGAGTGATTTGCATTTGTGAGATGCCTTAACCGAGCCAAACTTTTACATTTTCAGCACTGTTAGTCCTTTACTCTTCTGGAAGATGGCTATGCAATGAAAATAAGACAACTTTAATTTAAGAATCATCCAGCTTCTAATTAAACTGCCATAGGCAGCTGGTTGGATAAGTTTTAATCAGTTTCAATCACCTATTGATTGGTATACTGAAGCCTAAAAAATTAAAAGTAAAAGATGATTGGGGAATTGTCCCATCTCAGAACAACAGTAGAGGCCTCTGTAAATAACTCCTCTTTTAACCATCAGCTAAATGAACACTTCAATACTGCAGTACAAAGTCTTCTGCAAAATTACTTTAACTAACAAGCAGAAATTTATCAGCTTCAGCCAAAATCAATGCTGAAATCAATTTGAACACTGGTTGTGTCTAAAGGGGCTCATTGGCAATTTAGGGAAATTACACCATGTAAATGCCTGTGCTTTAATTGAACAGTTTCATCAACTAGGCTGTGATTGCTGTCCATTCATTTATTTACTTTCACTGCAGCTACCATTCTGCAAAGGAATGGCTTTTGTCAGGCTGGAGAGAGGCACTTTATCTTCATTTCGTGTACTTTTGTGCATAACAGACTTTGTGGAATGGGCATATCATGACCAGGGTCAAAAGAAACCCAGAGAGACTTTCCTTTAGCATAAAAACTAAACAACTTGAACTATCATACCTTGCACCATCTAGGCACATGCATCTTTGAACCAGTAACAAGGAACCTGGGTGACTTCCCTCCTCACTGCACTGCACCTCTGTGTTGGAAAGAATATCTGTAAGTGTTCTTTTTGAGAATGCTGTGTTCTTTTTGAGGTGTATTTGTTGAAATCCAACAACATACAAACTTTTAGAATGTCCTCCTTCAAAAATTAGGCAACTTTTTGCTTTACAGAGTCCTCTGAGATCAGTCAGGAGAAGGTGCTATTCTGCAATCATTTAGGAAGATGCCATATGTATTTTTAAAGTTAAGTGGGAAAAGAAAACAGGGTCTATGTGAGAGGTGAACTACTGGCCTTATGAAGTCCAGCAAGGCAAGTATCAACACAATTCCAGAGACCATTTAAACACACTCATGAAATCTTGCAATGAACACCAAAGATAGCATTTCCAGAGAATTATCTGCTGACGGGACTGAGGTTCAGAGATCACCATTAACATTTTTGTCTTTGGATTAATCAATTACTTCAAATATTATAAGTTCCGGGGAAGAAGGGTAGAAGTGAGATAGCTGTTCCTTCACGTAGGTCATGTGTAAGGCATATGTGCCTGATGCAAAGATATAAACACAAGTGCACCTTAAAAGTATTTACTAGAAAATGAGGGCAGAAATTCTTTTTTATCCCCCCAGTACCAGGGGATTGCACCCAGAGCTTTTTGCACACAAGACAGACACTGTACCACCGGGCTGCAGGCCCAGGCCAAGCCCGGTAAAAAACAGCAGGAATTCTTACATTTGCACATAATTTGCTTACTTTAAGCTCTTCCTACAATGAAAATGTAATTATTTACCAAGAAGGGGACTGGGAGGGAACTAAGAAGAAAGCCTGGGTTTTAGTGGTGGTCTTATCCCTGACTTGCTTTGAATCCTCAGAGAAATCCACTTTATATGAATCTGTTTCCTCTTCAGCCAAATGAGGATGGTGATCCCTATTATGTTCCAGGACATTCCAATGCATCTAGGGGATAACACAAGGTATGTGATGGTGGCCCACTTTGCAAATGAAAATGAGGCCACTGACTCTGAGCACCTCTGGGTCTTGGGTGTACAGAGGCAGGCAGGGCCTTGAACCATTTTTACTTGGCCTCCACAGTAACAGGGAAACGGCTCATTTGCCCTTTCTATCAATTACCCCAGCTCCTGTGTTCTGCAAGGATTCACAAAAAAAAAAAAAAAAAAAATCTTAAAAAAAAAAAAGGTTAAACACGATATACACAAATTTAACTCAATACGTGCGTTCTTGGTAAAAATTCATTTTGTAATTTTACCCCTTATATCATTTTCTCTAACACTACAAAGATTCATTGGCTATACTTGTTGCTAAGACAATGTAAAAACATACTTTATTCATAGTTTTTAGATAACTCTTCTGAAAATTTAATTATAGTTTAATCAGGGCTTTATATTTATTGACTAAGTATATTGTTACATTTTGCTGCTACAGTTAGCAGTCATAATAGAATCAGTATGTTTGAGAATCTTACACAGTACATATTTTCCAAATACACTAAGCTTGTTAAAATGCTGTATTGATTGTGCCCTAAAGCAAGTTCTAATTTTGCTGAACTTTTTTTTTCATTTCTTTATTTGAATTCATAAAACAAAAACCACACACTCTGCTTTTGACAATAACACTATACATACTTTTTCTTTTTCTTAATACTGACAAGGAAAACTATGGAAATTTTAGAGTCAAAAGGATAACACAATATAAAGTCACATTTAAAAAGCAAATTACTGGTTTTTTTTTTAAAAAAAACTTTATGCTTAACATTCCAAAGTAAACCTCTATTGCTATTTCCCCCTCTAATTTAGTAACCTATTCCTTCAATTCAGTGTTAGTGTTCAAATCAGAACCTAAATATATTTCACTCCAGCAAGGCAGCAATTTAACAGAAACATGGTCTCCTACATCAAAATAACCAATGACAGAGGCGGGGGCGGGGGAGGGCTATGGCAGAAAGTTATACGCAGTAAATGCCTTTTGGACTTTGTAGTGAATTATTTTCCAAAAAAGCAATTTAAGTAAATGCCCTAGATGCTATGGTATACAGATATTTGCTTTTGCAATATGCCAACCAAGAGACTACAATTTTCTAACACATCAAATCCTGCAAAATAGCTTAAAATTTTTAGTGTGTTTTAGAAATCAAGAAATGCACCACCTCCATTAACACAACCATACAATTAATCTAGAGATTTTATTATTAAATTCTAAGTGTTCAATAAGCAAGGAGACCTAAAGGATAGACCAAATAACAAGTCATGCTACAATAACCGTCAGCCAAGGAATGATTGTGTTAACATGTACTAAAAAGTCTCGAACTAGACATGGTTCATCATTGACTTTCAGAATTATACATTAATTCATATTTTATATCCAAATCTAATGTGGCCTAAAAATTACAAAACTCAGACAGTGAATGGCAAATAGAAAAACCCTGGCTTTGAGAAGCATCCCTAAGTATTGATGTAGGTGTCAGAGGACCTGCAGCCTCTTCTTAACTTGACCTTGGGCATGCCACTTCACCCTTCTTTCTCGCTGGTAAAAAGCAGGTAATCATACCTTCTCGGCATGATCAGGCCCTGTCCCTCTTCCATGCTCCCCTGAGCTCACTATACTTCATGACACTGACCTAGACACAACATGCTCATGTCCATCTCAGGGCTTTTGATCATGTGGCTCCTTCTGCCTAGAAGGTTCTCTCAGATTTTCCCCTGACAGGCTCCTTCTTGTCTTTCAGGTTTCAGCTCTGAGATACACCTTCCCCAAGCACCTCCTCTGCATTCTTTACTGCACTTGCAAGGTCAGGCATCATCTTATTTCAGATTTATTTCCTTGATTATTATCTACTGGCCCACTAGTGTGAGTCCCAGGAGCATGAAGATCGTGAACGTCTTGCTCACTATGGTATTACATGCACTTAGAATAGTCTTTGGCACTAGTGACACCCAGTAAATATTTATTCAGTGAAGACATGAATGTACAATAAAACAAAATTTAGAAGAACAAATAAAGCATCACCTGACAAGATTTTCATGGTCCCTGAGTGCTACATTTAGTTCTAGAACTTGAGACTCAGGAGACACCAATGTGGTCATCATGTGCCCAGGTAGAAGTGAGGGATTCTTAGCAGTTCTGAACAACAGTAATGTCATTCTGCTTATGGTAGGAAAGTCTGCCACCTGCCAGAGCCACCTTGCAATGGACAATACTTTTGTGTTCATCCTTGGACTATAAAGAATCTGCCTTTGCAAATTAGTTCTGGTAACAGTAGGTAAGGCACTGTGTAGGCACAACCAAGATGACCAAGACAGGCCTCTCCTCCAGGAAGGACCATCCAGTGGGAAAACAGGAGGAAGAAAATACTACTCATGCCGGTCAAGGCTACTCTCAGAGACATTCAAGACAAGCAATTTGTGTCTAGCCTTTAGAACAAAAGCAAACGTATTTGCCTATAGGAATGCCCTTCATCTTTTAAGCTGGCTGTCATAAAACCCTTTGACTCTCTCCTTGAGGTCAAAGTTAGCCAGATCCTTTAACCACTTCTCAATTCAAATATCAGTTCCTCCATAAGGCCTTTCCTGATTCTTCCTGAGGAAGGAACTAAGTCATCACTCCCGCCCAAGCTCCCAGGGCCTGTGCCCCATACATACTGACATGCAGCCCAGTCTGTGAGGTTCCATGCTTACCTGTGTATAGAATTTCAGGCTCTCTCTGGGGGGCTCTCAGCACCACACACAAGTAGAACTTGGTGGCGCCAATGGATGAAGGAGGATGGAATGGACACAATTCCCAGGTCCCTCATTACCTGTCCATGCTCCTCTGAATGCTCTCTGTGTCTGCAGTTTTCCATCAACTCAGCACTGAGAAACACAGCTCTGGATCTAAAATTGGCATACTGCAGGTGAAGCCAAACCCAGATGTTACGACCTCCTAATGCACACTTCAAATGGAAACCAGATCTCTTTCACCCTATAACAACGTATGTGTGCTAATATAATATTTTTCCTGTTCCCAACCACATTTGCTGGGAACTTTAAAGTTCTTTTTAAAGAACTTTATTAAAATAATATATGAGAAAGAAGTCTTACCATTTTAAAATTATTTTTCCCTGAAAAGAGATGGTGTTGAAATACTTACATTCAGCAAATTCTTACTTGAAATATTACCATAATGTATTGATTTTTACCAGGCTCAATTGACTGAAAAGTTGTTTGTATAGCAATATTGGCCTAACCAATATACTAGAACAATTTTGCTACCCATAGTAATCAAGTGCATTTCTGAAGTATAATTATACTGTCATAAAAATAAAGCCAAGATACCCTTTTCCAAGCAATAAAACTATAGGGGCTATAAAACAGGAAGAAGAAAAGACTAAATAAATGAGATTTTTAAAAATGAAATTTAGTGTCTTTCAAAAACACCACCACCTCCTCTTCCTTCCCTTAAGCCACAGTTAGCAAAAAAAAAAAAAAAAAAAAAAAAAGAAAAGAAAAAGAAAAAAAGATCAATACTTCAATCTCAATAAACTATTTCAATAATAGTTAATTCGGGTGGAAAACAGAGTCTGAAAATCTCTGCTCAGCGACCTGTGACATCCTGTCATGTTGGTTAGATGCCAATAATCCATCATTGCCATAATGGATATGAACACATGTGAGGTTATAGGAACATGGAGGGGTATGGGGAAGCAAAGGTGAGAAAGGTATAGAGAATCATGAGCTCAGGTTTATTCTTTAGAGTCTAATCAATACAGTAAACATTATTGTATAAAACAAACCTATAACAGTGAATGCTGAGAGAGGGAGAGAGAGAAACATACATAATTAATTTTATTTGACAAATACTCATTGATTTTCTGAAAACATTAATATCCTTGCTTGTCACATGATCCCATAATGCAACCCAGCTATATATAAGTATTTAATTTTGCATTAGGATGATGTCTTGTTTGCTTGTTTAAAATATGGTCTTGGCTGCAAGGAAAAGGCCCTTCATTTGATTGGAAATTTAAAGTAAAAAATAAATCAAACAATCACCGTAGCTCTTAGGTCAATATCAAAATCATTTAAAAACTACTTTTCATTTACAAGATGCATGTCAGGGAAAAAAATATAAAGAAGTGGGGTCACCGACACAGTCATTATAGCTGCTGGGACCAGACCTACCACTTTCTGTTTGGTTTGAAACCTTCAGCTTGGCTGATGAAAGAGGAAGTCAAAGTTTCCTGGGTACTCTGGGTTCTCAATTTAGTCATGCCTCAGCTAACAATGGGACCATCTGAGTAATGTATTACTGGGAAATTCTGCCATTGTGTAAACAGCATATACTGCACTTAACAAAACTGAGATGGCTGTAATGTCACTAGGCTACGTAATCATATGGGACCACTGTGACGTACATGGTTGGGCACTGATCAAAATGTTGTTATTTAGAACGTGACTGTTTTTTCACCAGAGAATATTTTTAATAATATTTTTTAGAAATTCTGTACTTTGAAATATTCCGATACCTAAATAGCATTTAATGAGATAATTCATGTATTTTTACACATTATATAAATTACCTTCAGAGCTTCTAATTTCATTAATGAAATTATATTATTACAATGAGTTAATATAATTCCAGCCCCAAACACAAATTTATTTTAGGTGGTCTCTCAGCCATGTCACTAAGGCAGCAAACAACTCATTAGCATGATCTCAGTTACTATTTCCGAGGACCACTCTCAGCCCGCTCCTCAACACATATTACTTAAAATGTAAAAGCAATATCTTTGAGAATTACTCATTGTCTCTGGATAATAATTCCTGAATAATAGCATAAAACCAATCTTTAAAACATCATTTAGGTAGCTTATATGCTATAAATTATATCACAGAAAATTCTACCCAAACTAGACTCTTCGCCATACTGTGAGAAGAAGCTAGAAGTAGAAATTTACTGCTGTTTTCAAATACCTAGAGACCAGAATATGTGGCCAGAACACTGGCAATTGCAGTTAGGAAAAAAATAATGTAAAAGGTGATCCTCCAGTGATTGTTGGCTAACTGATTTAATCCTAAGTGTTAAATAATTACTTCATTTCTGGACCCAAAGCTTGAGAGACTCTGTCCAAGAAGGTGCTATGGAAGCAGAGTCATGGTGAGTGGTGCTGGAATCATAGAATGTATGCAAAGTAATGGGAGCAGTTCATTGCTTTCATCTCAATGTGGCACACTATACAAAAAGAGGACAGTGACTAGTATGTCAGGCCATCGGATGCTAATCACTCAAAACTTTTACGTGTGCATGGAAATTAATCGAATATATGTCCTTTGTTTAGAAATGCCTATCTTCTAAATGAATGTCACAGAACAATCATGTAGCCTCTAAAACTAGCTAGATATGGGGCCAATCCAAGTAAAGAGCCCGACTAAAATCTAATTGGGAGAGATTTTTATTTGCCTCATTCTCATCTCAGCTAACACATATCAAGCATCTACTCAGACCTGTGCTGGGTGCACTAGAAAATACAAGGAAACACCAAGGACTCTGCATGACCTCGAGAAACAACGCTGTCTGGGGAAAAGCGCAGAGCAAAAAGAGACACTGCTCCAAGTTCTGGCTTAACCACAGAATGGCCACAAACTGTGAGCCCTCGTGTTTTCCAGTGGTAAAGTGGGCTTTACATTATACCAGCTGTCCTATAGCAATCTGAAAATAAATTATGATAAGAGAAACTTTTAAATCATGTAAATATTTATGATACAACTGAACAATAGCAGAAAACAGAATTATGTGTCATAATATAAATAAAGAATTTCTCAAAGTTAATTCAACACAACTGTAATTCTATGAGGTATTTACAGCTGTTCCTCAAAAAGAGTCCCATGACCAAGTGAAGGTGGAAAATAGAGGGTTTAAACATTTCTTCCATTATTAGTACTACCATTACCAGTAGCTAACATTTAGTAAGTATCAGCCAGTGCTAAAACTTGTACAGATCATCTCATTTAACCTCACAACCTGATAAAATAGATGTTATCATTGTTCTCATTTTACAGCTGGGAAAATGGAGGAAGGCAACATTATACAACTTGCCCAAGGTCGCAAAGCTTGTTAGGAGCACATGCAGGCTCCAAACTTAGCCCCAAACTTAACAAAACACATACTATTTTGTCTTTCTCAAAGTTTAAAATTCATTGTGAATTTCTCAGAGGGAAAGAGAACATGTAACGTTCTTCATTTTTTTTTTTTTTGCGGGGGGGGTCGGGGGGGCAGGGAAGCAAAACTTGCAGCGCTTTGGAAAACAGGAATAATGAAAATGCACCCATTTCCTTTTCCTGAACTTTCCTCCTTCCTAGGTTTGGGCTTAACTATAGCCTAAGATATTTCTTTTACGATCCATTTAACACAAATAGTAATCCAAGAAATCCCAATTTAAAATTACCTGCTTAGGTTACTATCGTAGTACAGAGAACAGCTCAGTGAGGGACAGCATGGAGAATCTACATTACTATTTGGCTTAAATGATGGAGACAAAAATTTCATATCGCGTAACTGTGGAAAACATCTAGACTTAAAGGAAGACAATGTACCAACTATTAAATAATATACATTGCATTTACACATGACATCACGTCCCTTGAGATTTACAACATCCCATCAAGTGGAGTGAATAAGACTAAAATATTAAACTTTTGCTTTGCACTTATTAGCTTAATATACTCTATAAGAAAAAATTAAATAGGCCTGTTAGGCAGTTTTGTTACCAATGAGTGGATTTTTCAATATTTTCTTCATCTAGTTTATGTAGTACAGCCTCTAATGTAATCATTTTTGTTTGAAAAACCATAATTTTATGGTCAACACCATTAAGGTAAACTTAGTGTAGGAGACCCTATCATAACACATCAAATGGTTATAAAGACTTTAGTAAAGTGGATTCTCATTTCTTGATGATTACACCACTTCTTTGTGCTGAATTAAAAGCCAGAGATACAAGAACAATAATACAAACTAACACCCAGGCAGAAATGAAGCTCAGTGATTAAGTGAATTATGCAATTGGGTATCTTCATATTCCTCTCCTTTAGGAATCACATAGGCATTGGGTACAGTGGTGCACACCTATTCTGGGATGGCTGAGGCAGGAGGATCACTTGAGCCCAGGAGTTTAAAACCAGCCTGGGTGACACAGTGAAACCCAGTCTCAAAGGGCTGGGGATGTAGCTCAGCAGCAGAGCACTTGCCTAGCGTGTGTGTGGCACTGGGTTCGATCCTCAGTACCACATAAAAATAAAATAAAAACACTCTGTCCATCTACAACTACAAAAAAATTTTTAATAAAAGAAACCCAACCTCAAAACAACAAAACCAGAATCACATAGGCAAAAGGATAAGTAGAATTTCTTCTTTTATGAGAAATCTATTATATAAATAAAGTATTAAAGTTATCATAATACTGTTAGACACCTTCCATAAGAAACCTATGTCCAACACATTCTTCAACACTTGTATAGAGCATTGGCAATGGTAGGTAAATAAACTCTTAGAACAAGTTGCTAATGTCATCCCAGCATTCTAGTAAATTGAAGAACTTGTGCTAAGAACATGTAAAAGAATGTTCCTGGACATTGGGGACCTCATGGAAGAAGTTCTCGATATGCTTCTTAGCTAAAAAATAACAATAAGGAAACAAATGGGAATTACTGCTTAATGCACTGAGAGGTAAGAGGAAAGGAGATCTGGAGATGGATGGTACTGACAGTTGCACAACAATGTGAATGTACTTAATACCACCAAATTGTACACTTAAAAATGGTTAAGATGGTAAATTTCATATAATGTGCATTTTACTATTAATATAATTTTAAGGCATTAATATAATTCATGCTGTAATTGTTCCTTGCGGGATGGGCATGTTATTTCTACTTTCCTCTATATTTGCCCTTTTTATGCAGGTTTGTTTTAACTTGATAGAGGATTTTAACATCTATGCTGGGGGTGTAGCTCAGTGGCAAAGAGCATGCTTAGTATGCATGGGCCTGGGTTTGATATACAACACATAAAAAAGAAAATTTTTAACAACTATGATATTATGTCTAATAAAAATTATCTGCCAGGTTTTGGTGACCTTATATTTTTTTCCTTATAGAACATAACAAGACAGTAAATTCATGATAGGTCTTCAGTTAAGAAATCCAAAGCTGGGCTGGGGATGTGGCTCAAGCAGTAGCGTGCTCGCCTGGCATATGTGCGGCCCGGGTTCGATCCTCAGCACCACATACAAACAAAGATGTTGTATCCGCCGAAAACTAAAAAATAAATATTGGGATTTTCTCTCTTTCTCTCTCTCTCTCTCTCTCTCAAAAGAAAGAAATCCAAAGCTAAATATTTGGTGTAACAACACAAATAAGAAGTTAGAAGCCAAATGAATGGTTTTTGTTTCCATTTGAAGCCAATGAAGGGAATCCAAAGGGTTGGTATAAGTCTTTCTTGTTTATAATATCTAGTTATCAGAACAAAAGCATTAAAAAGAAAGGTTGAAGGGCTGGGATGTGGCTCAAGCGGTAGCGCGCTCGCCTGGCATGCGTGCGGCCCGGGTTCGATCCTCAGCACCACATACAAAGATGTTGTGTCTGCCGATAACTAAAAAATAAATATTAAAATTCTTTCTCTCTCTCTCTTCCTCTCTCACTCTCTCTTAAAAAAAATATTTAAAAAAAAAAAAAAAAAAAGAAAGGTTGAAGCAGTGAAAGTTGCTCCTTCCAGGGAATTCAACAGAAGCAAATAGGAGCAAATAATAGTTCGTCTTATTTCCTTTCTAGGAAGCTTTAGAACAGGGTAAAAATTCAGGTCAGATAAGGGTAGGGACTAAGGTGAAGAGATGTCATACATGTGGTGCTGGAGCTGCCTGGAATGAATGCCAGTATAACCCAAAAGAAGAACAGCCTCAAAACTCAGTAGGGAAGGCCTCCAACACCTTACAGGCAAAGCCCAAAGATGGTATAAGAAATATGTTATGTACGTCACAGTAGAAGGACTTAACTTTCAGACCTACTATTCATAATAGTCATCTGCGGGAGAAAAGAATCCAAATAAGTGAACAGAAATTCTTAAAGGACTATATTTGGGAGAAAAAACTCACATCCTGGTTGTACCTAAAGAGGGGGCTAAAGCCTTGGATGAGTAACCAGATCAGATGACTTCAAAGGAGCTTCTAACCTTGAGAAATCAAATTCTATGCCAAGGCCGCATTGATACCTGAGGCATATTCTGGGATTTTAGGATTCGACCCTTTGTGACCATAGGACAGCATCTGTATTCATGTGGTTCATCAGAACTTAAAATTCTAAGAACGTGAGTAACCAATTAGAAAATAAATTAATTATAACTCTGAAATTATATATTATTATTGATATTAAAATATCTCAGGTAAAAACACCATCATAATGTAATGCAGGGTTAGTGTATATATGGAAAACAGCTCTCTAGAGGAAAGCTTTATTACTCCCTCAGGGTTTTCTTACAGAGTATGGATTTTTTAATTCCTAGTGGAATATTTTTCATACACCATTGCAGACTATTAAGTACCAGATATTACATTATGTAGTTTAAACTTTGCACTACTGCATGAGAAAGACTTCCCTATTGAGAGAACTATTTTTTATGGTTAGCATTTTTTAATATGAAAATGAACACTCCTTTAGGGTAAGATCACCGCGACTGGAATTTGGGAGAGTTTTATAACTTAACATATTCATCAATGTGTGTAGAAATTCTCTCAGGGGAGTAGGGTAAGGAAAGAAGAAAATACAACAGGAAGAAGGCTTTTTAATAACTTATAGTGTCAACACAGGGCATAGCAGTGGTATTTATAAGGTTTGGCTTCCACTGGGCATAACTGTAAACAGGCAAGGAACAAGCGCAGGGTGCGAGCAAGTTAAAAATAATAATAATAATAATAATAATAATGGTGTTAAAGAGTGAAGGAAAATATGCATTAAACTTCAGGCCAGTTAAAAGTACGCTTGCTAATGGTCGACTATTAACTGCTCGCCCAGGAGAGATGCAGACCCAGAAATATTAAAAGGCAATATAAATGCACTTTTCAGGCAATTCCTGAGAAAATACAAGATGCCTTGAAGAATTTTGGAGTCAAATGTGGAAATAAATCTAAGTACTGGTGGTCATGAAAAAAATTTTTGCCACAGAGTACTTGGATTCCTAGCATTTGGTAAAAGTGGAAAGAAAGTTTAAACAAAATTGACTACTCACTTGTAGACTGTGCCTCCGTTGCCATGACCAAGGGTGTCTCGATACCGTATGTCTTGTTCATTTATCTCCACAAGAAAGAAAGAAAAACAAAAAGGGTGTCATGCTGTGGATGGAAATGTCAAGGAAAAGCAACTCTGGGCCATAAACAACAAGCGGTCTGGGTCATTTCAAGTTCAGCTGCAAGAACGAGAAGATCAATACAACATTTGCTGTCCAATTTATAAAAGACGATACCAAGGGACAAAGTGATGGAAAGTTTAATGACAATTTGTTTGCCTGGGTCATTTCATTAAAGTTTGATAAAAGGTGTCAAAATGGAATGATATAACATAGCTCAAAAGGGTCAGGTCAGAGATACTGATAAGAAAACAGTCTCTAGCCCTGCATAGAACCAGTACTGAACAGCAATGCACACAACCAAAGTCAAACTTGGGAAGACAGCATATACACACAGGCGCACAGCCAGGCCCATAATCTAATGCATGATGTGTAAATAAATCAGCCCTGAAAACTCCTCAGGTGACCCTATAATTAACATTTAGCAAACTAACTGGATAATGTTTATGATTTTCCTGAGCATAAAGAACCTTTCTTTGCAAATGATAAATTAGTATACAGCAATAACCGGTAGAAACCGTATTATGCTGATGGAGAAATGCCAAATCAATGCACTTTTAAATGTACATATACTCAAACATTATAATGCATTAAGGGAAAATACGCAGGCATGTGATTTTTACAAACTACGGTCATTTTTATAATTTGATATACAAAACAGCATGCATATTTTCCAAGACTCCATAAAACCTACTATACCCAAAATATTATCCTCATTTGTATTACAAATAGTAGATAAATTATGCTAGCACCCACAAAATGTTTCAGTTTCTGAAGAACTGTAAAAGTAACTGTAAATAAGTATTTATCAGATAACTAAGACTAGTCAGCCTTTATTTGAGGCATTCAGTAATTTTTTTTTATGCATGCTGGTCCAGCTGCCAACTTTATTCACTAAGCAGATTTAATAAAGGTGGTTTTTTTTCTCCCCCATACCTAAAGCTTGGAGAAAGCCATCGTAAGCCTTGGGAAAAAAAAATCAATTTCCAGGGAATTGCACTGCCTTGCATGGGCAGAAAATGGATGGAGTTTTTAATTCAATATCACTTGGAAAAAAATAGTTTACTCTCAGACCATTATTGTAAAGCTTTAAATATTTGCTCTACTCTAAACTTCCACCAATTGAATAAAGCAAGGCATCATTTATCAAGGGAAATTTTTTCTTCTATACATTTCTGAAGTTGAAGCTTCAGAGAGCTGTGATAATTAGGAGTGCAGTGCAAGTAACAGAAACAGCTCCTTTTCCAAGCCGTTTTGCCAATCCTAAAAGAATATCGACAGATTAATGTGTAAAGGCCAATGCAGCACCCAATTTAATTGTAGTACAATGTGATTGATGCAATTTACAATCAGTTAATTACTATATTTAGGGTCAGTGAAAAAATGACAGACAAGTCAGAAAAATTGGCAACTACTTTCCTACTTGAGAAAAACTCTGTTTACCACAACCTTTATACTATAAATACAGAAAACAATTTTTTTTTAATCTGTATAAAAGATTTGGTATAAAGGAAAGAAAAGAAAACCACATTATTATGGACTGAATGTTTTCAAACAGCATGAAGAAATGCAGTACATAAAGTGGACTGAGAAGCTAAACTAGCAGAATTACTATTTGGTTTACTTTGATCAATGAAGGCACATAAAGAGCAATATCTATTGGCGCGTACAAATAGGCTACTAGGCCAATTCTCTAAGAACATTCTCTAGGTAATCTAAACGTGCCTCCAACAATCTAATTTGTACCATTAACTTGCCTAACAAGCTATATTCTCATCATGGATTGAAAGAAATTTCTAGGAGAGAGAAATTTCACTTTCTTGAGTTTACAGATTTTGAATTAGTGGCACCAATACATAAGGGTAAGCAGGATGTAGGTACACAGTACCTAGGTTCTCAGCTCTGGAAGGACCATGGTCTGTGGGCATGTCCTCTCCACCACTGCATAGGCAAAGTGGTAGGTATAGCTGTCCCTGAGCACCTGCACTCATTATAATCCCAACATCATAGTCTTTACCACTGGTACTAAGCTGTAAGAGAAGTGGCCAGCATTCCTAGCACTCCAACCCAAACAGGAGTGACAGGCACGCAACATCATCAGGGGGCAGGCAGGGGAGAGGTGAGGAGGACAGGAGAGGGAGGCAGATGAAGTTTGCTGCATGTGTGCATGCATTAGCACTAAGCACTGGGTAAACAAGCTACGAATGGAAAAAATCCAGACAAATATGGACTCCCTCAGAAAATAGGGAAGGCTGCAAAGGTTGGGTAAAGATAAAAATGGGTTTGAAGAAAAGTTCTAGGATCATTTCACTGTAAAAGACAGTATCCATTTAAAAAATAATATTAGAGACTATGGGATGCTTTAAAGACATACAGGCCTTTGTTTAGCTTATGCATCAACTGCTACTTTTATTGATTTTTCAATATTAAGAAATATCAGACTCTTAATATTTGCTTATCTGAATTTTCTTATTTTTATATATTATATAAATATTTCTCACTTTTTCAAAAGATGGGTTTGGTTTTGTTATTTTGTTTTGAGACAGAGTCTCACTATGTTGCCAGGCTAGTCCTGAACTCCTAGGCTCAAGCCACTCCTCTGTCTCACCTCCCAAGTGCTGGCACTGTAGGCATGCACCACCCCACAAGGCTTAAAAAAAAAAAATTAAAGAAAAACTATTAGAGCAGAACTTGTGAATTGATTATAAAAGCACATTTTGAAAATTTCATATTTGATCAAAATGGGTTACCGTAATTGTTCTTAACTATTAAAAAATTACAGGGTTTAACAAACTGTTAATAAGAACATTATTTTTTTTTAGTTAGATGAACATATTAAGTCAATTTTTCAAAATAAAGCACAGGAACAGTGCTGATTATGAAACAAAGGCGGGATTTGTAAGTCTATACAGTATAGCATTTAAGTATTGTAGCTGGAATCAAAATCACAGTTTTACAGCATTTTAAGACCATCTGGCACATTCATTTCAGCTCTGTAATGCGTCAATAACGACTAGTCCAGGCTAGCTCTGTCTTTCAGCACACTTCAGTTCCGTGCTGTACATCAGCAGCTTGTCTCAGGTGAGGTATGGAAGGGGGTTCTTCTCTATCAAGGCCACTGGCCCAGAGGAAAGCAAATAATCAAGTAACAGGCACGCACAAATAAAAAGCAATTTCATTAGCTATATCTGTTTTATTTTTTAAGGTTTTAAAAATCACATAATCACATAGCTCTTCAAATTGAAAAGAAGTGAAAGAGGGTTTTTTATTATTTAATAAAGATATGCTAAATAGTTTTAAAATGTATTTCAGTTTCCTTGTTTCAACTAAAAAAAAAAGCAAGAAGCAAAGAATAGGTGTGTAGTTAGGACTTAGACACTGTCTCATTTATGTTTCAGTCTTCATGTAGGGTCTAAGATAAACCATGAGAATCTAAGAGTTTTGTATACTAGTAATGATTCCGTTTTAAACCTGATTTACGGTGGATATCTATTCCTCCCTCTTTTCTCCTAAACTCAAAAGAATTTTTTCTAAAGGTATTTGAAGTTCTCAAAATAGCAGCCAAAGATGCAGCAGGACCAAAATCAGTTCTAGACCTGTTACTTCATAAAACATTCATACTTGATTTATCAGAATCGGGAAAAAATATTCTCACCCTCTCCCACAGACGCTAAAACACAAAAAGAGGCAAAACAACACTAGAGATGCAAAGGTCCTAGACACATATCCTTGAGGAGCTGTGCACTTTTAAAATCCTTTAAATTGACCCTTTGGGCTATTTCTAATCAGTTTAAACCCAGGACCAATGTTAAACAGATGATGCCACCCTGAACCTGGTGAGAAAATACTCGGAGAACACAGCAGTGAGGCTGACTTACAGCCTCAATAAAGCATGCCAAAATTACCTTTTGATTTATTTTTTGAGTTGGAAAAACAGAATCCTCCATTACAAAGTGTGAACAGGAAAACAATGTCTTCATTCCAAAGACTAAATGTTAAACTCTTAAATCAATGCTTGATTAAATATATTAATGAAATTAATGGGAAAAATGAAATGGAGTTCAATTATGGATTAGCAAAGAAAGCGTTCTTTGTTTATTGTCTGCCTATATTAGGAAGAATCAGTACCTATCGCTTATAAATCATTAAAATAAAAATGCTCAATTAATCCTTATTTTATATGTAAAGGTCTAACAGAAACTCGTCCTATCACTAGACCTTTGCTTCACAAATCGAAGCAATAATGGTTTCAGAAAGCAGTCACACTCTATGAGCAGACAATTGGAGAGATTTAGTAAATCCCACTTTATAGAGCAGAGACTAATCGGAAAACACAAGCCAGTCAAATGTTTCTTATGAACTGTTGACACTATATCAATGCTGAATCAATTGGTGGCATTTACTCTGAGTGACAGAAAAGAAATAAATATTTATATCACATAACCTATATCAATGAACCCAGGCAGAAAGCTATTTCTAACCTGTCAATATTTGATTATCTTGAAGAATCATGTCCCTTTCTTTTAATGATTAATATGAATTCCTTATTAAATCTAAGTGGAGGCCAGTGGAAAGGCAAATCATTATTAATGCTTGAGAGCATAAACCACTAAAATAAAAAACTACGCTCAAGTGTTAAAGTATCGTTAAATGTGACTTACATCTTCCATATCAAGTGGTGTCAGTGTTCAGCCCAGAAATTTACTGATGCCCATGCTGCACATTACCTCACTGAAGTGCAATCTCACCCATGGTTTAGTTAATCTGTACCACCAACAGGAATCAGTAGGAGATATTTTGAAAACTTCCAAAGGTGGAGTGTTTTTAGTTTTTGAATGAAAGTAACTTAAGAAAAGCTTATCCTTAAAATAAATAAAATGCCAGACTATTTAATGTGGGGTTTAGCACATCCCCAAGGGAAAGAGATGAACAATCTTTAAGTGTCAAAAATCATTGCCATGACCATCTCCCACCACAGAGAATCTCATAGCTGAGACCACTAAGATGTGTATGGTACTAGGATTTGTTGTCAAAACATTGGGAACATTTCAGAATGCTTATTTTTTGCAGTGGAAATCAATTGTTTTTCATTTTTGAAAGAGGAATCTATGACAGGTTATTTTCCATTGCCTGGGTTGAACAAATGTAGTTAAAGCTTCTTAATTTATGTCAATTTTGAAATATATTTTCCAGCTGAAGAACACAAGTGACTGCTACATAAATTACAATTAGTAACTAGAATGCAAGCATGGTGAAGATACATAAATATCCTAGGCTCAATGTTTCTAGTTAGGTTTTATTTCATACAGGTTCTACACACATCCCAAGCACTGGGGCGACCTCATTCTAAACAAATTTTTTGCTCTTAAAGGCAAAATTATTAGGTAGATACTATCTAAAATTTGAGGGCTGGAGATAAAGCTTTATTTATTTATTTATTTTTCCTGCTCTGGGCTCAATCCCCAGCAGGAAAAATAAATAAATAAATAAAAACCTATCTAAAACTTTGAGACCATCAAGATTATACATACATATAATGCTACATTCTCCTCAGCTGCTTGCAAGATGTTTAAGGACAGGAGTTCACACACACTGGATGACAACCAGCTGTCAGAAGCCAATCAACTTAATTTTCTCTAACTGTATTCAAGGGATGATATGCTAAGTAAGAAAGGCTTCCAGAAGCACTACCATACAGCCACCGTTTTAAAGCACGCGCATCTATCAGACCACAATGTTACAGGTGATATTAAAGGACAAGCATGAGGACCCAGCTTTGTCTTCCTGACATGCTCCACTACAAGTACTTGATTCATGAAATGCCAATGAGGCTTGGAGAGGTCAGCGTGTGAAGGCACTGAATAAGCATCTGAGATAATTAAGATTTCAGCCTTCGAAACATGGACGGGAAGTGAACAGCAGTTAAGAAAATCAATAAGAGTCTTTTATTTGCAGTGACACAGATGTCTCAGTCAATAGAGCCTAATAGGCAGGCTTGATCGCAATGGACAGGCGCCTGCCTGCAAGGCTATCAGAGGGCTTCCACTATAACAAACATTAAAACGCATTTATGTTGCTATTGAAGAATCGAGGACCCTGTAGGTAGCGTAATTTACCAGTGTATGTTTAAAAGCACTATACTATATCAAATGTGTCCATTTACTTGAATTAAAATTAGTGAGAAATAACTGGCCTGCAGGCCCGTTTGTCCTCACTGGCTGGGTTAGGTCACTCAGTTTCACATGGCCATCATCTAAGCAAACCAAGGTTTCCAGAAGCTCAGGGATTTTCTGTACCAAAGGTCTGATGTCCTGCTGCTCTCCTAAAATCAGTGTTAGTTTCAGGACAAAAGGAGCTGAGGTAAAAAAAAAAAAAAAAGTACCAGTTTTTCATTTTCTCCCCCAAGATAATGAAAGAAACAGCTGCCTCAGAATGCAGGACCATTTCAACAACCCATGGGTTGACACACTTGTTCAGAACTGATTAACTTTTTTTAAACTGAGATGGCAGCAGGGTGTGTGCATGGTACTTCAATCTGCTGGGAGTGAAACCCATTAGCACAGTTTGAAAAATGTGCTGCAAATTGTTCTGCCAATCAAATTAAACCATGTCATTCATTTATGACAAGAAGAAAGTCACAGGTTCTTTACTGTTCAATAAGTTTACGGATAAAAACTGTACAGTAATAAGTTACTATTACTTGAAAAGCTTCATATTTACATAATACCTACCTGCCCAGTGGCTAATATTTTTTTCAGTTCAGCAGAAGACTTCTTCAAGCTGAAAAGGAAAGACATAATTAGTGGTGAGATCACCAACACCTTTGAACACTACTGAAAATTCCAGACGAAAATACACCTTTTACGTATAGACACAGACTATACTTCTCTCTGTGTAAGATTTTTTTTTTTCCAGAGTGACTGGCTGAATATCATAGGTACCAACGAGGTGAATGAAATCTCATTAATAATCTAAGCAATAAAGAAGCCTACAGTCAAGAGGAAGCTACAATATTTAATGGACAACTGCAGTGATATTTTGGATATTAGTTCCACTGCCTTTGGGTAGCCTTTCAGTAGCAATTTTATGTGGACACTGTCATCTGGTAAGCACAAAGTATCTAACAATGCACTCTAGGAATGTTCACAGTAAACACAGGTTACAGAACTTCAAAAAATAAAATAGAAAATAAGTCCTGGTCTTTTAGTACAGTTAAGAATTACAACTCAACTCCTGGGAAGTCAATGTACAGTAGAAATAAATTCTGGTTTTCAACAGTTGCATGATCTGGGATAAGCTACTCATCCTCTCTGAACTTTAATTTTCTCTTTCTATAAAATGGAAAAAATATCAACTTTATTGAGTAAACAGGAAAATTAAATATCACAAAATAGCACTGTGTCTTATACATAGTCAATATATTTTTATGAATAAAACCAATAAATTGTAGCTGCCTCCTCTGCTTTCCTATAGACACAAGACTCAGCTCCAGTGTTATTTAGGGAATGTTAAGATGTTCTCTGGACATATATGGTTATGTGCTATACCTTGGATCTTGATGTACCCTAAAGGCTTAGTGAGAAGAGGTAAGGCCTAGTGAGAAGTTTTGGGTCACTGGGGGCATGCTGGAGGGAATTGTGGGATGCTGGTGTCTCCCTCTTTTTCACACACACACTCTCTCTGTTTGCTTCTACACTACTATGAGGTAAGCAGCTTCACCCCTACACGCTCCACCGTGATGTGCTGCCTCACCACAGGTACAAAAGCAATGGGAACAATCAACCAAGGACTGAAACCTCCAAAATAAACTTGTTTTGATGGTCTCAGGTATTTGCCACAGCAACAGAAACCTAATACACTATTTAAAATGTATGTGGATGAGGTTAGCAAAAGACCATCTTAAGAAAGAGGGGTGGCCAAAGGAAGGTTCTTCCAACTCTATCATGAGTTACACCTGTACATGTCCACCCAACCAACAGAGTGGTGTTCAAAATGGCATCAATGTTCTATTTTTTTTAATAGTTATTTTTTAGTTGTAATTTGGACACAATACCTTTATTTTTTTATTTATGTTTATGTGGTGCTGAGGATTGAACTCAGGGCCCCGCACACGCTAGGCGAGCACTCTACCGCTGAGCTACAACCCCAGCCCTCAATGTTCTATTTGACATTAAAATCTTCCTAATTCTATTCTTAATTATGCACTCTAACCCTCTACCTATCTACCAGATTAACTCTCTCCCTGTGTGAGTCATTGGTGTAGTCATCTTTCTTCCTACCCCAAGATGGGTAGCTCCCTGAGAACACAGACCACGTCTCATTCTATCTATTCCATTCCCTCCTCATCCTCAAAGTGAGCTGGCACAAGCAAGATGTTCAGTAAATGGTGGTTGTTGCTCTGGTTGTTACTATATTTGGCAGTAGTTGTAGAAACACAGTAAAACATAAAGATCTTAAAAACATCAGAAAGCAAAAGGACTCAGGACCTAATACAAAATACACATGCATCATTTAGTATCTTCAATACATTACATTTGAGAAAATCTCAGACTTCAAGTTTTTCAATTGCCAAGTTATAACTATTCTTCTCTCTAAAGACTTCTTAAACTTCTGTGACCCAACACAGACCATGGAGCCTCAGTCCTCACTTTCATAGGTTTCAGAAGACATGTTCTCATTCTAGATGTTAATAATGTTCCCCCAAGTCTAAGAATCCATGTACTAAAGTGGCACTTAAGAGACTAAAGCCAAAACATATACCAAAAAGCAAACAACTGCATATAATCAGTCCAATTAACAAAATAACAACAGCAGGTCCCATTTACCAAATGATGACCAAAGCCCAGAATTGCGTTGAATGCTATTACTTATTATCCTAATTTAATCCTCACAATAACTACACCTTTGAGGATATAGATAGTATTCCTAATTTAAAGATGCAACTAAGGTAGAGGCCTAGCTCAAAGTCAACCCCTCTCTCCCACCCACACATACAAAAAAAAAAAAAAAAACCCTTTTATTCTGGGAAATATTTAAATACAAGTATTCCCATAAATGACTCCCAATTTGATAGTTTCAATTATTGTAAAAACACAAATAACCAAACAAAGCCTAGGTAATGTTTCTTCACAGATATTCAATTATGTCATAAACTTGAAATAATAACATTTTGATTCATTGCATTTACAAAATGCCTTTCATCCAAGAAACAAAATGTGATGCCTTAATACAGCTTCATCAATCTTGCTAACACCAGAGGTAGATAGATGGAAAGTTTAATCATCCTAATTTTACAAAAGAAAAAAGCCAAGTTGTTTAGGAAAAGCCTTGCCTTGGCAGTTGGGACTTGAATTCAGTAAATATGACCCAGCAACACCACATGAATTAGAAGGCTTAGTATAATAAACAGTTTAATAAACAACAATGAAAAGAACAATTCATGCTTTGAGAGCAACATAGGAAAACCCTGATTTCATTCAATATGCCAATATCTGGGTACCAACTTAGTCTGGTAAAAAAAATCACTGTGGGGCTGAGGCTGCATGTTTAGCATTATGAGGCCATGGGTTCAATTCCAACTGCCATCACCCCCCCCCAACCAAAAACATTTTGTATCCAGGAAATTACTTTGTGTATCACTTTATTTATGATTTCATTCATCTGTAAGGCCAGAGTGACTTGAGCTTTTAAAAAAATCACTTTTTAAAAAATCATTTTAAAATTTAAATGTCATACATTGTATCCTGGGCATGACACTGAAGAGAGACACTGAGATATCCAAAGAATAAAAAGGTAAAGAATCAGAAAAGCAAATGAGTTGGGAGAATTAAATCCAGAGGTGACATTTAAAGGCAATGTAAGCACATAGTCATTCATCCACTCACTCCACCATGATTAATTATCTCCTATGTGCCACACATCATGCCAAGAATTGGGACTTCAATAATGGATATGCTATAGTCATAGTCCTTGGTACAGAAGCTGTTGGGGGGACAAAGGTGATTATACTGCCATGGGCTCACTGATGCAGTAAAGGGAAGCATGGGGGATTATAGGAATCTATAGAAGGGGTATTTGGTGTAGACTGGGAGGTAGGTGGTAATCACAAACAGCTTTCAAAAGAAGAAAATTTGGTCCACTGACTAAGGTCAGCCAGATTGAAGGGGACGGAGGTTACAGAAACAAACAAAAAAAAATGGGGGGAACAAGAGAGGCAGAAACAGATGTGCAGGTCCACTGGTCAGAGGAAACTGATCCATTCAGGTACCTGGTGTTCATCAGCAAAGCTGGAGTGAACAGAACATCTGGACCTATCGGGCCACTGCTCACCACCAGTGGCAGTCATGCTTCATTCTGAAAGCATGAAGAACAGTAAAGGACTTAAAAGTAGAGAATGATGGTTCACAGCTGGCCCTCAGTGCTATGGTTTGGACTTGGTTCATCCCACAAGAGTCCATGAGTTAGAGGCTTGGTCCTTAGTGAGACAGTGTTGGGGAGGTAGACCATTAAAAGGTGGGGCCTAGTGAGAGTTCTCAGGTCAACTGAGTGTGTGCCCTCAAAAGGGACTGTGGGACCAGGGTCTCTCTCTGGCTTCCTGTATCAAGATGTGATTATTCAGGCTGGGGCTGTAGCTCAGTGGCAGAGCGCTTGCCTAGAATGTGTGAGGCACTGGGTTTGAGTCTTAGCACCACATAAAAATACATAAAGAAAGGTATTGTGTCCATCTACAACTAAAAAAAGAAAATTAAAAAAAAAAAGATGTGATTACTCACTCCTACATACCTCTAGCTCCTGCAATCAACTATGAGGTGACACAGCCAAGAAGAAATCCTTACGAGAGCTGTGCCATGTCATTGGGACTTGCAGCCTTCAAAATTGAACTAAATAAACTTTATAAAATTAGACTGCCTCAGCTATTTCATTATAGTGATGAAAAGCTAACTAATATAATTAGCAAAACCACTCCAGCTATGGGGTGGAGGACAGCCTGAGATGGGGTGGAGGACAGCCTGAGATGGGGTGGAGGACAGCCTGAGATGGGGCAAAGCTGGAAGTAAGGAGCCTCGGGAGGCTGTGTGGTGTTCTAGCCTGAAGCACCTGAGCCACAGCGGGGACACAGGCTAGCAGACAAATGCAGAGCTGCTCAGAAGGGAGGCCAGGGAGCAGTGAAGGATGACTGGCAGGTTATCCAGAGTCAGCAATGGGGCGAGAGAATTTACTGAGATTGAAAGTCTAGGACAAGAAGTGTATTTGTAGGAAAGACAACCGGAAAAACTATCACCTCCAAGAGGGAACGGCTACGTTTTGAAGTCTCAACTAGATTTTTACAAGTTTGTGCTGATGGGAGACATGTTCCAGCTCACAAAAACGAACCTTCTAAGAAGTAGCTAAATGAAAGCAGAAGGGGCTTCTTGGGCCAATGAAGTGGATTCCTGTCACAGGGATGTTCAGAACAGGTTGGATGGCTACCTGGTTAGGAGAGGGGCATGCATCAAAGCACGGCAGGAGTAGGTGGTGCTTCTCCTATTCCTCTGCACCACAGGCTGAGGATCTGACAGGGCCAGCCATGTCACACGGCTGCCAAAAACCCTCTACAGGCTCACAGAGCATGAGAGCAAAGGCTGAACACCACTGGCCTTCCAGGCCTTGCATGCCTGTCACCTGTCCACAGCCTTATCTCCTATCACTCCTGCTGCTCTCCCCCTCTGCTCGCCCTGGCCCAACCAATGCCCCTCCCTGTGCTCCAGCTGAACTGGTCTACTCACATATGTGCTGGGCTTCCTCCCCACTTTGGGGCCTTGCTTATGCTCTTCACTCTATCTGAAAAGCCCTTCTCTGCATGTTGACATACCTAGGTCCTTCTCACCCTTCAGTCTAGATGGAAACATCACTCTCCCCAGAAAGCCTTCCCTTGGTACCCAGTCTACATCTCAACACATCTCCGTCTAGTCTTCTCGCTCTTTGCATCTGCTTGTTCCTGCACAACACTAACTACAAGGCGTAAATGTATGTATACTTTTGTTTTACCTATATACCCGTGAGATGGTGGACTCAGTGGATAAGGACCACACTGTGTTCCCAATGCATAGGACAGCACCTACTGAATAAAGAATTCAATACATACCCATTGGCTAGTTATCAACCTGAAGCATAGAATGTGGCCAACCTAGGGTGGCATATTAAAGTCACCTGTAGGACTTTTTCAAATAGCATTCTTTCCCTAACAAGAATCACTACTGAAGCAAATTATTATTACTATTTGTGAGGCTATCATCTCTCTCCTAAGTTAAAATGCCACAGATAAAAAGGCTGAGGAACACTAAGCTATCAGGTGGTCTCCGAACTTCTGTCCAACCCTATATTCTGTGAATACACATGATAATTTTTGAACAACCAAGCTAATTCTCACATTTGTTAAAATAAATGTGAGAAAACAGTAAAGTTATCCTGCTTCTCTGTCTTGCCATCTTTTCAATTCCATTTTGCTTGATGAAACCTGACTTAAAACAGTATGAACACTCTGTTCTAACTCAGGGCTCACAGTCAGTCTGTGGATAGCACCTTTCCTGAAAGCAGTGGTAACAATAAAATGCCTTGTCTTCTCAGAGCTGCATGAAGCCGGTGGCCCTCTGCCTCCATGCCTCAACTCTGCAGGGCCATGGCTCACAGGGCCAGCGTGCAGAAAGAAGCTGCAAAGCACCATTGGCAGGGCCTATCCCTCTGGGGAGAACTAAAACACCTGCCAGTGTCACCACAAGGCAGATGGTCCTCTGGGGAATCTCAAGCTAACTGTACTATAAGACGGAATAAACTGTTTAAGCTACATGTCACAGCAGGGAAGCTGGTGGTAGATACACTGACACCATAATGAAGTGATTTTGGAGGAAAGGACAGGTAAGTAAAGCAGCAGTCAGAAGAAGAAACTTAAATCACAGCAGTACACCCCCTGGGCCAGAGAATCCAGACTGGGTGAAGGGGTAGCAAGAGGCAGAGAAGGGAAAGCAGAAGCCTGATCACGCCTCAGCCTGGAAAGGGCTGTGTGCACTGGCTGAGGCCCCAGAACCAGGGTTTCCAGCTCAACGCTGGCTTTCCAGTCACCAAGGTGAAGCCACACATGTGCAGTAATCACCTTCAGGGTATCACCCTCCATTACAGCAATGTGATGTCTACTGGCTGAACAACTAAATGCACAACCAAAATTAAGCATATCACTCCTTCTGAGGCCCATGACGGTCTGGCAGTGAGTTCTCAGGCTTGTGAGAAGGATACTTTGAAAAGGCTTGCGTCTTACATCTGACCCAGTATGGGGCAATGTTAGTATGAATTCCCAAAAATGATCTTCCTGCTATACAGTTGTGATCTCCCGTAGGACCAAAGACATGACCAGTGAGCAACACAACTGGTCACATCAAATCTCACCACCTCTCCCTGCTTCTTTCTGATGAAGATGCCATTGATAACCATACTGCCAGAAGATGGGTAGGCAAGAAAAGATTAATAAGCATTATGCCATCTACAAATTAGACCTTCAAGACATGAAACAGGCACTGAATTTTCTGTATAATTTGGAGACTGACAGAAAATCATCCCACAAACCAAAAAAATTAATCATCTAACATGTCTAATTTCATCATCTTTCTATTTGAAGTCCTTTCTCTTTAGCCAATATGGAGCTAGGATTATCTGGCCAGACAAATTTCTTTCTGGCCACAGACACATTTTTGTTTTACAGGAAAGAGGTACCATCCCACAAGCCTCTTCCCCAGACTACCCCCAACTTCACAGATTATCATAGGTGGACATGCTTCAATTGCCCACTCTCACCTATTGCTTGGAAGTGAATCTGAGATTGCAGGGCTGGTGTGTTGAGAGGGTCCGGCCCGGGTGTTAACCTATAAGTAAAGAAAGAATCTTGATCAGTTTTGTGTTCTGGGGACACAGTTCTAATTAACCTATAATTTGCCACAAATTTCTCATTTCACTATGAAGGTTAATTAGCTTGTTGCTAGACAGACCCACGGTTGGAATCTATTCCATATATAGGTTACAGAACTGTACAGTCCATATATTACATAATCCTCTATTCCTACCATTATTCAAATACTTACACAGGGCTGCAAAAGGAGAGACAAAAAGAGGGAAAAATCAGTTCACCATCTAGAACACATTTAAAAATATATGCTCAAAGAAGTACAATGAAGACACATCCAGGGGTTAGTAGTGAACCAGCTGGTATCACCTCCCAGCTCTATAAGCATACACTGGAAACTGTTTCTTATTCACCAAAAAAAAAAAAAAAAAAAAAAATGAGGCCCAAGCAATTAATTATGAAACACTTGAGCCTAATAAAATAGCCAGCTTTTAGATGAGAAGCCTTCAGCAGAATTCCAAAATTCAAAATACACAGAACAATGAAAAGACATTAACTAGATATGTGTTTCTAGCATAAATATGTCAAGAGAAGGGGGTGTTCTGTGTGCAATATGCTTGAATGCTTAATCAATCACTGAAATGAAGCTTGTATTCTCACTCCAGTAAACCTTTGTAGAGACCAGTGTCCAGGATCATCTTCAAGAAACTGGCCAAGAAAACAATTCCAAATAATTAAAAACACAACACCAAAACCCCAATATCCAAATATATATACATGCTGAGCAAATACTACAGATGAATCCCCCTCCAACTCCCATTAAAAAAAAAAAAAAAAAGAATCGCTTGTCAGAGCTTGAGAAAGTGCAGTTTTATTTGACATTTCAATAAGTGGAACACAGCATTACAAATCCATCTAACTTTACTGAAACAATTATTGAAATTCGTACCTTCAGGCCATGTATGTTCCGTTCCCCAGGAGGCTTGCAGGCTGAAACAGTAATTGACTAAATTGTAGAACACATCAGGGCCATTTACAAATTTGCTCAAAATGAATCGTTTAAAAAGAAATGAGGGTGACACCAAAATTAGCAGAGAGAAATGATTGAAAAGTGGCTTCCAAGACCCAAAGTGGGAATTATGAACCAGGGTTTTAACTTGCAGGAGTGAGCATTTATAAATGCAAAGAGCTTTCTGACACCACCTCATATAAATTCCAATTTCTGCTTAAAACATAAAAATCAAGTTAACTGAGCTAAAATGATTATATTCCTTTCATAATTCAAATTTCTGTAATCTTTCACTCTATTGTAGAGTAAATCTGCTATCACTTAGACTACTTTGAAAATAGCTAAGTTTTTTAAATTTTTGTTTTGTTTTTGGAAGGGGAGTAGGAGAGAATCTTTTAATGCCAAAAGATAGCTGGAGACTCTAAGATGGAATATTTAAGTTTGAACACTATTTTATACAGCCATAAACAGTTGGAAAATATAGATATATAATTAATTTTATTACATTTCTTGCAAGTCTTGACACCTGCTAATATTTAGGACTAAAAATTTAAAAATTAAAAAAATTTAAAAATTAAAATATTAATTTTCTGACACCATCTTGAGATAGAAGTTACCACTTTTCCAATGCTTCTTTATCAAATGTTAAAAACACATAAGCTTCCTGTCCATGCTATGAACTGCTTCCATTTGAAAACTAAGGAGCCCTATAAAGGGGCTGTCAATTTTGATTGATTGTTTGGGGAAGGATGAATTTGATTTTTTTTTTTTTGCTCCTTTCAATGTATATGTATTTTTCCTCTGTTTCTGACAACAAATAGAGCTTCTTAATAAGAAGATGTGGGTAATAATTACAAAGCTTGAGTTGCTTTCATTTTGTGTACTTCAAGTAAATTCAAATTTACTATCTTATTTTCCTAGAAAACAAGCTAAACCATAATAAAGGGTTTTTCTTATCTTTCTAAAATACATTCAAATTAAGACTCCAAATCTTCTTTCCTTAAAATGGAAATTAACTTTTTGAACAAAACAATAGTCATATACATTTGATGCCTAGTCTTTGAAGGACCATCAGTACTTCCTAAGATAATACTTCAAAATATTTCCGCTGAAGTAACCAGAACATTTCATAAACTTCATTTAGTACAAGAAAGTGGCTGATGAAGGATGAGAGCCAGGCTTCAACTCTTAACTCTAACCTTAACGTTTGCTTTGCTTCTTCTCAATTGCTTTCCCCAATCTTTATGATTGAAAATCTAAGCAGCATTCAAAAAATCCAGGGAGGCAGAAGTTACTGTAATGCTAGTGAATACTCATACTTATTAATATATCTAACACATCTTTTAACTGTAGGAAAGAGTTGGTCATGAGCTGAAAATTACAATCCAAGGTAACTGGAACGAAGAGAGCATATTTCTAGAACAGAATCATTTTCTCCTGTCCTTCGAATTTGTTCAGTCTAAAGATTCTTTTTTTAAATTTTTCTCCTGGTTTTGGGGATTGAACCCAAGGGCACTCTAACACTGAGCTATATCTTCAGCCCTCTATTTTGCACTTTGAGAAAGGGTCTTGCTAAGTTGCTGAAGTTCTCAATAAGTTTAAGTCTGATCTTGAACTTGCAATCCCCTTGCCTTAGCCTCCTGAGTCACTGGGATTCCATGTGTGAGCCACCTCACCTTGTTAATTTCTTTTTAACTTGGGGCCTAATCACAAAATCTAAGATCTGAGGATCTCCAATGAACTAGTTAGACCCAGGTAATATGCCTAATATTTCTATGTTCTTGTTGTATACATTTCATAATCTCTCTCATCTACCTACATGTGACATGGCATAGACAGGTAGAAAAAAAGCAAAAAAAAATACAAGAAAATAGTGTTATAATACAGCATACAAAAAATAAAGATGGGAAACTGGGTTTCAAGTTCTTAAACTTAATCTCTCCCTCTATGCTCTCATGTTTTGAAATCTCTCCATTTGACCTGAAGAGGCTATATTTAATTGTTTCTTACAGTCTAGTATGTTTTGTGCTGGAACTCCATGTGACACTAACATCTCACATTTTCTTCCTTTCAGTATCCTCTCCTTACATTATACTTTTCTCTCCACCTTTACACCAAACCCTCCGAACTACCCTCATGCATGCATAATAGTATTTTAATAGATGTGTCTTTCCACTTTAAGCAAATCATAGTTATAAAATTCTTACTCCAAGGGTGTGTTAACCACTTACAAGCTGTATAATTCTGAAGTTACTTAACATCTCTGAACCTCAACAATTCATCCATACACTAGAAACAATAATACCTAGGAGGTATGTATTATTCTCTGTGGGAGAAACAGAATTGACACATAGGGCAACATTAGTGCCTGAATAGAATAGATATCTAAAAATGGTTGTTACTACCACAGGAGGGGCACAATGGTATGAACAGTGAAACTGACAAGACTTCTCATAAGATGAAAGAAAACAAATTGAGCTTGAGAAGATTTCAGATGAAGAAAAGCAAATATTACAATGAAAAGAAAAACAGCTGAGTGTGGTGGCACATGCTGATAATCCCAGCACCTTAGAGGCTGAGGCAGGAAGATCACAAGGTCAAAGCCAACCTCAACAATCTAACAAAGCCCTAAGCAACTTAGCAAAACCCTGTCTCAAAATAAAAAATAAAGCTGGGCACAGTGGTGCACGCCTGTAATCCCAGTGGCTTGGGAGGCTGAGGCAGGAGGATCGCAAGTTCAAAGTCAGCCTCAGCAACTGTGAAGCGCTAAGCAACTTGGGGAGACCCTGTCTCTAAATAAAATACAAAAAAAGCTGGGAATGTGGCTCAGTCCCTGAGTTCAATCCCATACCCCTAAATAAATAAATAAATAAATGGGGCTGGGGATGTGGCTCGGTGGTTAAGTACTCCTGGGTTCAGTCTCTAGTACCAAAAGAAAATGAAAGAAAAACAGAGCCTACAGCATTGGAACTATAATTCTCCAGGTTACCGTACTTAGTTTACTATAACAGAGCTCTGAAGCAATTAATGGAAATTCCCAGTTTGTTGAAAAAAGCAAAACCCAGTCCTTGTTGAGAAACAATTTTGAAGGGTACCCAAATTCTCCACTAAGAATATTAAGAAATAATCCCCATCTTGTTAGTAGCCTAATACACAAAAATGGCAACATTTCTCTCTCTTTTCCTTGTTTTGGTATTAGTCTTCAAGTACAACAGAATTGAATTAATCATAATCATTGTTTCGGACATCATTGGTCTTAAATGGCCCAATTTTATTTACTTCCTTAGCACTTTAGTAAGTGACTAAAGTAAGACTTTAGTCTTACTTTAGTAAGACTACTAATAGTAAGTGACTACTAATAACAAAACAAGCACTCCTGATCCTGCTGCCCACACAAACACTGGCAGCACAGCGTTACCCTTGAACCCAGATCTTCTCAGGGACTGGCCATGCTAGCTGCCTTCAGAGACTTTATCACTGCAAATAGGAGCCTACTGGTTAATTGAGCCATTCAAACTTCAGAGAGTTACAGGTAATGAAAGTCTAGAATGTTTAATTGGAAAACTCATACCATGATTATTTGTACAGTATTAGTTAACGAAGGTAAGTTTAACTTTTAATTATTTCAATTAAGTTATTTCTAGAAGAGTTACTTAGAGAATTTCCTTATCTGTTCCATTAGTTAGAAAACATGGATTCCAAGTGGGGCAATGTATGACAGGTAAAAGACTTAATGGTTTATATAATTAAACTGCTCTTCTTCACAATTATTCAAATTTTGAGGGAACTTCATACACAGTTGAATGATCGTATCTGATACAAGGCTAGTGCTGACAAACCTAAAAGGGAATTATTTCTTCCAGGAGATTCACTGAGACTCACTCTCATCAGCTCTTATTTCTAGCAACTTGATAATACAATTTCCATTTGAGAAAATTTTCTGTTATTTAGAAAATACCTCCTCCCAAAACCAAGCACCAAACATTCCACCCACATTTTTCTCCTAATAAATAAACACAAATCACATCTGCACATCTTAGCTACCACACTAGCCGAAGGCTTCTTCCTCAATAGCAGTTGTGGCCACCATTGTGAGCCACGATTTATAAATATCCAGAGTGAAAGTCATTCATTTGCCTTGGTTTAGAAACCATGCAGACCCCCAAAGAGTTCTTTAAGCAAATGTAAGTACGTACTTCAAAAACAAAAAACAATCTAGTTAGTTTAATTTACTCTAGTAAATTAGATATTTTATCTGCTATAACTATAATATAGCCTGCAATCCCCACGATAATGAATACTTCTTTTGTTTTTTCAAATTAAGAGCTAAACATCATGCTATGTGCATTTAAACCTTTGGAAAACATAACTCTTGATGAAACAGTTTACTGAAATAATCATTGTTGATTAGAATTTGTTCAACATTACCTCTTGGAAATATCTGCAGAGGCTCTATTAACTGTCCATTTACTTGCTGTTCCATTACTGTGGAATAATACTGCAAAGAGATTACAGAAAAAGATTACTCAGTAATGTATGAATACTGGAACAGACACTTAGGGGTTATTTAACTCATATTACTGTTGCAGTCTGTTGATATACACATATCAGCCTTGAGAATACTTTCCCCCTTTCTGTGTACTGAAATGACTACAGTGAATCTATTCAGGACCGAAAGTCCAGTACAGTGCTATCCACTAAACTGCCATTTTACCTTTACAAGTCTTAAGACTACATATTAGTTTTTGGTTTAAGAAATATTTTAATGAAATATATTTAAAATGACACAAAAAGCATTTTAATGGAAATTTCTCAAATTGCCTGTTGTCCTTTTCCCTTGGATTCTGGAAGGCAAAATGACAAAGTTTCACCTCTGGCTTTGATGTACTAGCTAGTTAATCAAACATTACGCATATTTGAGTGTAAAACCTACAGATAGTGAAAAATCTAAGTCACAGGGACTGTGGAACCATCAAGGAAGATATGACTCATCCAAAGAATAATAGGATTAATATGATAAAAGCGAGTCTAATTTCATAATGTGTTAGCTTTATAAACACTTTAGAATAAACCAAATTTCACTGTAATATTATGGTGCTAAGTAAAATCCAAATCCTTCATAAACACAAATCATTAAGTAGTTTGTACTGGGCCTGATTCCCATTTCCTTGATATGCTAGTTGGTGCACACATGCCCACCTAACTCAGGGGTGGCTTCTGTGTTCTCACTTATCTTAATGCTGGACAAACAGCAAAATTATGTTCTCAGTGGAAAAATAGCAACGATGAAAACCACTGATTTTGTGCTTTGAGAGGCTGTAAAAAGAACTCCTCTTTCATCCTTGCTATTTCTATACTTAAAACATATTATTTGCACAACTTCAAGAAACATATTCCTTGATTGTCATCCTTTGCTGACATTCTAAAAAAGTTTCCATTTAGAAGACATACATAGGGCTGAGGATATAGCTCAGATGGTAAAGTGCTTGTCTCGCACACATGAGGCCCTGGGTTCGATCCCCAGCATCACACACACAAAAAAGAAGAAGATATATATATATATATCCTTATTTCTTTTATGAACATTAAAATTATTACAAGACCAAGGTTTTTTTCCTTAGGAATAAAGGAGAGTCATAAAATTCTACATCATCTTGGGAATTATAAGTTAATAAGCCTATGCCTTTTGCCACAGCAACAAATAAGGTAAGGGTGGGTTTTTTTATATCTGTGGACTGATATGAGTGTCCCCTGCTCTGCAAGGCTTTCAAACCGTAAAGGAATGTGATCCTTTCCTTCTATGGGACTAAAAATTTACACACCTACAGCGTAAAGACATGCAACACGTTCTACGAATAGAACTAAGGCAATGTCTTTCAGGAGACTCTGTTCATCAAAACCACAGAAATACAGCACTCGCCATTACTCAAATAGTGATGACAAGTAAGTGAAATATCAATCATGTTGGCTGTCAACCTTTTGGGACAGCAATAACTGTTAACAAGTAGTCTGGAAAAATTGTCCGAAAATGACTTGTCCTCGGCACATAAGTATTTGAGGTTTCCATGGAAAATTAAGATGCCAGTGGCTATTTGGAACATTGCTCAGGTATTCTTTTTAATGGGAAATTTGCCGGTTATTGATCCACAGCATGTACCCCCTTGCTTCTGGAAGGCTGCAAGCAACTTTCCAATCAGTGGCTGTCAAAAAAATTACTGCCTTTTTATACTGATACAAGACAACAGCAGTGGTGGTGTTCTCCTATTGTTAATGCTCTTCTTTAATTAACTGCTATGTACAATAGGTTAGTAATTCCAGTTACTATTTCATCACCATCCTAGAAATAAAAAAAAAAAATCAAATATCCTTATGCTTTATCTAACAAATTAATTATAGACTTGTCTGAAACTGGTGCTTGGGGTCAAGTTTGAAAACAAATAACCTCAAAAGTAAAGGGTCAGAATAGGTGCAATGCATTTTTTTCCTACTATAAAACCTTGCATGCATGAAATTGACCTGTTTTCCAGCTTTATTTATTTATCTCACAAAACAAATAAATAAAAATGGTTTCCTTTCATTTTAGGTATGTGCAGACCCAACTAGCAAATAACATATACTTTTATAGCCATTGTGAGAAGTATTAAGCAATCTATGATTAACATAATCTTTGTAATATGATTTGTAGTATGATTAACCTTATCATAGTTATGATATATGCTACTTACCAATTTACCTAGAGCAGTTAGTTCCCCCCCCCCTTCTTTTTTACAACCTTTCCAAATCCAAGTCTATTTCCTTCCTCCTGCTGACATATTGGGTTAGTCTGTGTTTGAATGAATGAGGAATCTTGCATTCCACAGAGCAAATTCACCATAAAGGACACACCATGAAGTATGGCAACCAAACCCACAGTGTGGACTCACTGCACACAGCTGACCTCTGACAGGCAGGTCTGATGAGGGACAGGTGAACACCAAGAAGGTACCAGGCGTCAGAGCTCAGGCCACTGCAGATGCAGCGTTCCCTATGGAACAAGGATAATATGTGGCACATGCATGGTACATTTCAGCATACAGCAGTCCCACCAGACTACAAGGCCTTGCTGCCCAGTAAGATGAGCAAGGCACTTGGCGGAGTGAGAGGGCTCACTCCCAGTGGTCAGCACTAGCTGAATCCTAGCACATGATCCCAGAGAAGCAACAGCTGTAAGTGAAGATGAGGTCTACCCAGAGGACTGCTGTAAGACTCACATGAGAACAAAAGACATCAACTAATAAACTGCAAAGCAAGCCATTTTCAGATCTTGATTCTCTCTCCATGTCTTTTTAGTATACTCTTTAAGGGGATTCTCTCCAATTTGATTTTAAATAGTGATAAGAATAATCAGTGATGACAAAGGCAAGGCTTCTACTAACCAGAAACAAAAGAGAAAACAAACATAACAAAAAAACAAAACCCTTAAAACTTATACACCAAGATACATGACTTGAACAGAAAAGTGACAAAACAACCAGCAACAGTAACAAGGCCACAACTTACAAACAACTTCTTTATCTTAACCTCTATAATCCTGCCTTGGTTTTTATTACCCCAAGACAAAGCTCTGCACACAGTAGGTGCTCAATAAATATTTACTGATTGAAATAGGGTTAAATCCTGATTTTGTCACTCATTAACTTGTGTAACCTTCTGCAGTCATTTAACCTTACTGAACAAACTTAGTTTTCTTCAAACGAGCATAAAAATATCTACCCTGTCACAAAGAATTATTATGTGACTCAAAAATTAAACTGAAAGTAATAGAATTAAAAGGCACGTTAAACCATAATGAAATATTAGTTAGAAATGAAAAAGTGAACCTCTAACAGTGAAGCAATATTAAGCACAGTACTTTCCATCTTAGACCTGTTGTAGCATTCAAAAATGCAAACATATGTGTAGAAAGTACAGAATGTTGTGCTCAAACTGAATATATGAGCAGCAGTTCTAAAATGTGTCTTCTGCTACTATGCCTTGCATAATCTGTCACATGCAGTAATTGCAGCAATAATCAATAAGCTAACTGGGTAAAAGATTAATCAGTTTTGCAGTTGCTAATGGAATCTCCAGTACCAGGCTCATATTAGTTTCAGAGTCCCTCTGAGATGTTCTTCAAAATCCTTAAGCAATTTTAATAAGGATGTGACAAAGTTTAGCATAGTTATCCAAAAATCTAATTAATTTCAAACAGAAGGCCAGATTCAACAAGGGGATAACAAGAACAATTTTTGGCTTTGTTTTTGTTTGAGAGTTTATCAGACAGTGTTCCTATTTGTTATGAACCTAATTCTAATTATAACAGTACAATTCAATCAATAATTAAATTTTTTTTTCTTCATGGAAATCTGCTGCATAAAAAACTTGAGTTCCAAAACAACACAGTTTAATTTTACGAGGCATAAGTTCTTTATTAAGAAAGAAGAGGGCTGGGGACATGGCTCAGTGGTAGAGTGCTAGCCTCGCATGCTGAGGCCTGGATTCCAAACCCGACACTGCAAAGAGATGAAGGCAGAGATAAAACAACTCTCACCCACTGAACAGCTGTGTGTTAGGCTCAGCACTTCATACTTATGTTCATCCATTCAATCTGTCACACCCCTGTGCATTCTAGGAGTACCATCTCCTCCACTTAACAGATAAAACAAAAGGTTTACCAATAAATAAAGAAAAATGCTCTCAGCAAACAAAATACATGTTTACTATTTGAGAGTTAAAAAATAGGTAATTTCCTATTTCTCATTCCTCAAACATTGAACTAAATAAATGGGACTGCTAGGTAGGCTGCTGACTTTGTCACTTGTGCCCTGTGTGGGTTCAGCCCTGTGCCCTGGCTGGGGACACAGCACAAAGCCATCTGCACAGATGGTGACATCCCACTGTTGTTGGTGCCCCCAGCCTTCCACACACCTCTCCAACCACTGCTCTCAGCTTCCTGTGAGTGGCCCTCTGCCCAGCTCTCCTTTAAGTGCAAAGCTCCCCATGGTCCTTCACCAAACTTTTCTTCTCATTACATACTCTCCTTGAGTTACTTCCGCCACTTCAAAGGTTTCAATTACCAAAGGAGTCATTGAGACTAATTAGGAGTTGATGAATCACAAATCTTTATTTCCAGCCCAGATTTCTCTCCTAAGATTTGGAACATACCCGCTTGGTTGTCTTGAGCCCCTCCTCCAAAGCAACAGATCCCAAATTAAATTCCCTGCCTTTCCCTCCCCTCCCTCGACCCTAAGGGGTCTTCTGCTGACTGGGTTTGCTATATAAGCCCAGTTTTCCAAACCATAAATCAAAGTAATTCAGATCATCTCTTTCCTTGTCTCCACATTCCATCACCAGGCTTATTAACATCACATCCTCCCCACTTCCCAAATCTATTACCTTCTCAACAGTCCTGTGGCCACCACTGTCTTTCACATAAAACAGCCCCCTAAATAGCTTCTGTGCTTCAAATTTACTCCCCCAAGCCACCTTCTAGAGAAAAGGAATGTGGCCCTGTCATTTCCCGTACCCTCAAGCTAAGGCCCTCCAAGATCTGACCCACCTCCCTCCCCACCA
Organism: Marmota monax; assembly: GCF_021218885.2. Classification (NCBI taxonomy): domain Eukaryota; kingdom Metazoa; phylum Chordata; class Mammalia; order Rodentia; family Sciuridae; genus Marmota; species Marmota monax. The sequence continues at coordinate 4,067,559 of NW_026694865.1, forward strand.
TCCAAACAGACTGAATCTTGTAGGCAGCTCCAGACATCCAATACTGCTAAGCCTTCAAGCATACTGTTCCCTGTGACAGGAGCACTATTCCTAGTTGAGAAGCCTCCTCTGTCCCCAAAGCTAGATTAGGTGGGCCTTTGTGCTCACGGAGCACCTACTGCCTAAGCATACCGCATCATTTATCACTCTGCCTGATAATGATGAGTTTTCTAGTCCCCTCATACTGGTCTCCGTTTTCTCTCTGCGACTCTCCCAACAACCCTGAGGAGGACACGAACTATGTGCTCCCAGTGCCCCACCACCCAGCAGAGCGCTTGGCGGAGTGCCGCCATCTAGTGAACACTGCTCTTAGGAAACCGGCTATACACAGGTGAGTGAGCAAATCAGCAAGCAAGTGAGCTCAAGCCCAGGCCTCAGTTTACTAGTCATGTGGACCTAGAGAAAGGCACAGAGTTGTGCCTCAGTATCCTCAGTTATAAAAATGGGAAGAACACCCACCTTGTTCACCTTATAAAGGTACAAAGAAGGTCAAAATTAAAAGAGCTTATAAATGGGATGCCTTCTTACAAAAGTCCTTGAAACAGGGCACAGTGCCCTGAATCTCCCATCTCCAAGCAGGAGCACCTAGAAGCAAAGTGTTCATGATGACAGGGGGATGTGGAAACCACTAAATGAGATCACTGGAAATGTTTGGACCAAGTATAGAGGTAACTTTAACTAACTGGCTTATTGAGGTTGAGTCTGTATCCCCTACCTTGTCCATAATCACTACAGTATTATGAATAATAAAATACAGTAGTCGGGTATCAAGAGGAAGACTGCCTGTTTCTCTTTTGGAAACTCGTCAAGAGCAGGGACCTTGTCTTGTATATTTTATTATCTCACAAGGCAGAGGTATTAACCTGGGATCTATATGGGCTTTAGGAGATCCTAAAAGCTCAGACTGTATGTGTGATGTTGCCTTATGTGGATTTTCTTGGAAAAGATTAAAGAAGTTCCCTCAGATTTTCAAAAAGGACGTGTCTCCAAAACCTTTGGAGACCACTGCTGTCGAGTGCCCAGCATGCAGCAGGTGCTGCACAGGCCTTCCCAGGGAGGAAGTGTGCAGACAGCAACTGCTCTCACTGGCCAACCTTTGAACTCACTCACGAAGGACTCATCAGGCCCCGTTAGTGTTCTTCCCTACATTCATAAGGGGACAAGTTCCTAAATTTCTCCTTAACACATCTTCTAACAGACAACATAATTGGTGGAGTTTTTTCATTGATGAGGAATACACACTCTGGATTTTTCCCACTAATGATAAAATTTTCAAATTCCTCTTTTGTCAATACTGCAAGCATACCCCATTATAGGTAGCTCAGTCAGTAATTACAGCAATAATCAATAAACTAACCAACTATTTGCAGTCCATAGTTAATTTATTAGTTTCCCAGTGAAGAATCCAACAATGTTAACTCTGTCAAACGGGCCACAAATTCGATTACAACACTCCTTAGACATGTCATCAGCTATGCCTTCTCTCAATCACTTCTTATGCTTTACAGTAAGAGGCTTTTCCTCTGTGATGCTGACCTCTCACAAAACACATAATTGCCCCAGTGGTCAAAAATACATGAAGCCAATCTAGTTTGCACACCGAATCAGAGGTTACATTTCCTCACCTGGCTTCAGGTCTCCCAGTTCCCTAATAATTACTGTCCTGCCTCCGGGAGACGACAGTGTGCACAGCTCTTCTTTAACTGACTCCAGACCAAGGGCCCACATGTGGCCATGGACTGAATACATGATGAGAAGGAATATCACAAAGAATGTCTTCCAGTGAAAAGGTCAACAAGGAATAACTCTGGGGCCTGTTGTATAATCTACTGTTACTGGATAAATATATTTATTAATGATTTAAAGTGAAAATGACAGCAAGTTGGCCAAGTTTAATGACAACACTATTTGTTTCAGATAGTAAAACCATAAAGGACTTTTGGGAGCTCCAGATGGTCTTAATAGAAGTTGGGCAGCCAACAGCAGATGAAATTCAACTTGGCTAAGTTTAATGTAATATGCATTGGCAGTAGGAGTTTAAATTTGTATACAGCAATGGATCCAGAACTTCTGGGATCCTCTCCCGATGAGGCTTGCTGAAGCTTTCCAGGGTCCTCATCATGGTTAACCTGTGGCAATGTCTACACTGACCTTTCACCTAATTTCTAGGCTGCTGGGATTCTACAATTCTTCTAATGTTGATGTTTAAACAGTAGCTTCAGGGAACCTGCCACTTAAATAAAGCAGGACCATGAGGCCAGAGAGACAGCAGACAGAGCAGGACTTTCCTTTATAAACAGGCTGCACTGAGCCCTTCACAGAGATGGAGCTAAACTGAGAGCAGAGCCAAAGATGACAAAATACTGGTGGTTCAAAGCTCCTGTTCCAGTAGTCCGGAGTGTCCTGATGCATGAAGGCTGGGACGTGACTATGCTTTTCCTTTGCTTCCAAAAGCTGCCTAATAAATCACTTGTTAAGGCAAATCTGAGTATGCTTCTGCACCACACCACCAAACATGCTCCAACATATTTCACAATGGGAGCTAAAGATGGGGATGCTGCCTTTTTATCACTATTCCAAAGGTATCCAAGGCTCCAGAAAGACACAGAGAAGAAGATTAAAATATCTGCCTCTGAAAACAAGGATAAGAAAACAAAACAAAACTTAACTTATGGCTTGGTACATGCTGTTATTTGAGTAAATAAACTGAATAATTTTCAAACAGATTCTTTGCTTCAGTTTCCCTTTCTTGCTCTTTTGATCATTTGTCTGCCCTGCCTGAGGAATACACTGTATCACCAGCTGTTCAGGTGTATTCATGAAATTAGGGACTCACCACTCACTGAAGGCCGAGCTGATTTTGTTACCTCACAGTAAGTTCAAATATGGCCCTATTTAATATGGGGTAGACATAAAAGCACCATGTAAAAAATGAGAGTCCAACCTTTTAGCTCTTTGAAGAAGACCCTAGGGTTGTTAAACATTCAGCTCCTAAATGGGCAACAAATTTTGTGGTAAAACTCAGCCCTGTCAGTAAGAACAAGATTTGTAAAACTTCAGAAGCCCGTAGACTATTTTTGGCATTCTTGTTTAAATTCGGGTGCACTGGCATTCTAGTAAAAAGCATATTTCTTACCACAAGGAAAAAAAGGGAGCATTTGCAAAGCTTCTTCAGTGAAACTTTAGTAGATACCAAAACAAAAACCTGACTTAAAATAGGCAGCTTGAAGACGCTGGGAACATGTGCCCAGGTCTCCTGTTAACTAGCCAAGTGGCCTCCAACCCACCTCTGAATCTGATTTCAGTTGCACTCAATGTACCTTAAAATCAAAGAGGTAGACAGGACCTTTAAGGTTCCCTTCCAACTCTACCTGAGTAACTGCTTGATTTTAGAGGCAATCTCCAAGTTATGCATACTAGGAAAAAGCTAATCACAGCCCTATTTACAAGATGCTCCACAGGTCACAACTACTTTCCCCTTGTGGTACCCAGGGTCTAACAAGGTACTCTATGGTCAAGTATACCAAAGGGAATACTTACACTTCATTAAAACACAAGGTCTCTGCCATAATGGGAAACATTACAGTAAAACTCATCCCATACTCTCTGGCAATGTGGGAAAATAGTATAAACAGAGAATGGGCAAAATGAAGAAAATTATTCTTATTAATACTATGCTCCATTCATACAGGCCTCTCAGCATCCATAGAATCAGTGCAAAAACAAGCCCTTACTAGACACAGGATTTAGCAGAAACAAATGTGAATATATCTATCAAAGCAAGATGCTGAATTCTTCAATGAATGATCACCCACAAAAGGAGGTCAGCATTAAAATAACCCCCTCCTAGAAGTGGGCCTCAACAGCACTACCAGACAACAAAAGTGAACTGCTAGGAGAAAAGCAGCATACCATTTTCAATGTTTCTAGAAAATGAGAGGGGGAATAAGCACAACAACAACAAAATTTAAACTACATTAAAGGAATATTTAACAGGGTCCTTTAAATAATTAGCAATGATCAGGTATTTAGTTTTCAGAATATGTAGATTGTGTGTATTTTTTTCTAATAAAGCATTTCAAATTCTAATTAAAAAAATACTTTATGGAGGAATTAAAAAGATACAATGGTGTCAGAGGAAAAGCCAGGATCCCAGAAGTGGAATATTCTAACAACATAACTTACAAGAAACTACGCTATAAAAACAGATTGTTGATTAACACAAACTCATAACAAAATGCAGAGAGCTCTCACAATGGCGCTGCAATAACACTTGGCTGCTGAATTCTTTCAATACATTAAATATCTCCTTGGAGACCAAATTACTTTACATTTTCTTAAAAGACAATTTATTATAGCTTTGTTTTCTTCTCATTATCTCTTAAAAATATATCGAATGAAGTAAAGAATACAACTTGTAAATAACTTACATAAAATGGTACTAATGTGTGACAACTGACTTCAGTTTAATATGTAGGTTATTATTTAACAGTGCACAACAACCTATTGTCATGACAAATCCTTACTACTACAATATTCCACATGTCACATGTATCAAAAACCACTGTATGCCATTATTATAGCACTCATAAAATTAACAGCCTCAGGCAGCTAGCGATTTAAATAATTGATAAGTTTTCAATTAAAAAGGCAACATTTTCAAGTCTAATACAAAAATCTATTTAAATTACTGATAAAAACTTACACTTGTGTTGGCCCAAAGACAGAAAATGCTTACATCTGAGGGGGACGTAATTTAGCAAGTTTTAACTCAGATGTTGCAATTTTTTTCCCCAATTCTTATACAGAGATCTAGGCTGTGTATTCACTTAACCTTTGTAATCAAAGGAAAAGAATGATTAGAGGACTAATGGTAAAAATGTCCCTACTTTTGCTTTTCCTCATATGGCTTTTAAATAAATACTAAGGTGACCACAATTGAATACCATATGAAAATCTAAGCTGCTTCATTTTTTCACAATAAAAAGATGGTCCTCCATCAGTATCTTCCCTATGCCACTATACCAAATCCTGCAATCAAACTTGCTCAGAGCCAAACTGAAGTGAAAAAACAAAGACCAATGCAAAATTTTAATAACAGGTTAATAATCATGAGGCCCTCTCATCAAAATCTACTGTAAAATTAGATACAAATGGTTTTTTTATGGCAAAACTGAATCCCAAAGGAATTTCCAACCAGAGGAACCAAAACAGACCAAAATGATAGCCAGCCCATGTAGTTTGTGCTTTCTAAACACTCCTTACCTTTTGAATGCTTGTTGAGAGCCCGACTCTACATAAACAAAGGGTATGTGATGGCAGGGGCAACAAGTAGAGGAGGAAAAAAAAATCCACTTAAGTTTTAAATGACTTAAAACATGTTCTCTCTCAGCAATATTTTCAATTCACTTCAAAATATTTTGCTGAGTGGTGGAGTACTGCCTAATGTGTACAAGGCCTTGGGTTCAATTTTAAGAACCACAAAAAGTAAAAACTTATTTTTTCCCCCACTGAAATAGCATCAAAAAAAAAATCAGAGCTTTACCTTAATACATTAAAATTTGAGAATGGGGCTCAGGTTCCTACCTATGAATTTTTGTTAGGTGAATTAATGAGAAAACTCTGATCCAATCAGTCAGACCACAACCTACCAACCAGTGACAATTCATGATAAAGTTTTCAATCATCCACAGAAAAATAAGAAAAAACAAGAATCAAGTAGTGAGTGGTACATAAAACTAACACTCACTTTAATGAAATTATCACTGTTATTTGTGAGATTATGCCCTGCCCACTGTTTTACTCTTTAAATCATTACCACTATTTTTCTTTGCTAATAAAATAATGATAATAGAGAATTTTTATTAGTTTACTTATTTCATTAGTGTTTCTATTTGGCAAAATTAAAAGTTACTGTGCCTCTCTGTCCCCTAACCTGAAAATGAAAAATTGATTGATTCATGAAAGCCAAACATTTGGGGATGAGTGAACTGGATGATCTCTTTTTGGACTAAAAAGTACCTATTAAGAAATCTTGGAAACTTCTAAATTTAAGGACCTGTAATGTAAGGTTGGTGATCATGACTAATATTTTTCTACAACACAAAATAATTAAACATTCCATTTGAAAAAAATAACCAGAAGTTCTAAGGACTATTTTGTTCAGATACTATAGCTAAGGTATTATATAAACACAAATTACTTGGAATTTAATAATGGTGATAAATTTTTTAAAAAACCTAGTATGAATTTGCAAGATGGTGGACAGGAGAGAGGCAGTGGAAAACCATGAGTGAGTGCAGGCTTTGGCGTTAGGAGAGGCTGGACTTAAATTCAGTATTTCTAAACTAGTCCTGAGACTTTGGGCATGTCTCTCAATCACAGTTTCCTCATTTACAAAACATGGAATGTAGTATCTATCTCAGAGTGATTATTAAATTAAAAAAAGGAAGAAGAAGAAACAACAACTCGGGCATTTAATTTACATAGCATGCACTCAGAGAGGGAAATGATTATTATTATCCCTATGATCACACTTACCAACATTTTTCAAAAAGCACAATTAGTTATGATCTTCTAAAAAGGACGTTATCTCTTATGGGTGGGTATGCTGAATACTTAATGAAAACATATTGATGTCTGTTCTCTGTCAAGGATGTGAGAAAAATAGAACCCATCTGTGTGTGTGTTTTCTAAAAATAAGAATGTCCCATTCCCAGGAGAGTTAGCCAATCTATCAATACTAGTGCTAGACCTTTCTGAAGACAATCCTACTCTGCCTTTCAAGTACTGATGAGTTCAGCTCTAAATTCTCAGTACACAAAGACTCCCACATAAGTTAATGGGAAGTCAATGGGAAATTGACTTTTCCTACTCTGTGCTGGTTGGAATGCAACGCTCTGTTAATCATGCCATCCTTCTTGTTCTCTTTCCTCCTACCCTAAATTAAAACTATTGGCGGAAACCCATACAGATAGTTTACAGTTTTCATTACAATGAAACAATGTCCTGGTTGAAGCTGAAGTCTATCAGAAACCTACAACCTAACTGTTGGCTATGATTAGATTCTCAATTCTACCAAGACACCACTTTGCATTTCTACAGAACTTTTAACTTTTCAAAAGGCTTTCACATCTATTATCCCATTTGATCACTACAATGACCCTGTGCAGTAGAAAGGACAAGTATTATTATCTGCAATTGATAGATGAGGCAACTACAGCACTGAAAGGTTCAGTGATCTGCCTGAGGCCAGGAAGCCAGCACAGAGCCTGATCTCCCACTTCTACTCAACACTCTCCAGACCACTGGAAAAGATTTTTGTAAACAGATTCCAAACTTAGATAAAATAAAATAAAACTTGAGATGAAAGCTCAAATCGGGGCTCTGGAAAGCTATGTCTCTTCATCATCATTGAATTTTTCAAGCTCTAGAAATGTGCCCTTTTCTCTTTCCTATTTATTTCAGTCCCAGACAAGTATTAATACAAATGTTCACAGAGATTTGAAATACAAAAAAAAAAATCATTTCAGGATATATTCACATCTCTTTGATTTAGTAAGTAACCCTGTGGTTTGTTTTGGGGTGTGGGTAGGAGGATGGGTTGTGCATAAAATAACGGAGAATACATCTTTAAATCCTGTATCCATATTAAGCCTGCAGCTACATTATAACTATAGTCTGGAAGGGTGAAAGAGATCTCCAGTTGAAAGTAGATTTTGAAAAATTTTTAGAGCCCAGGGGTTCGTTTTTAATGAGCCGTTACTTTAAGTACTGCATAAAAAATACAGGAAATTGATAGTCCATTTAGTCTGCACCATACCTAATGCAAAAGTCATTAAGATGCATTATTCTTAATGTTCATGATATGATCAGTAAGTGTCTTTTGAAAAGAAATGCCCTCAACTTTCACGTAAGGAAATCTGAAAACCTTATTTATTATGTGGAAAAATATTATGGCAATTGTGATTTACTTACATGTCTTCATATGACCAAGAAACAGCAAGCTCGATCACATTAACAGTTTTAACAACAGTCCTCATTTGTAATGCACTTACATATGACAGCATTGCCTTCATTTCTTCATCACTTCTCACTGTAATTCTATCACCATCTTCATCTTCATCTGTTTAAAAAGAAACATAATGCTAGTGGTAAGATGTTCATTCTTTTAATGTATAAAAACCATGCTGCATGGGAAAATAATACAATTGGTTTTTGACAACGTGATACCCAAACCCTTAACAACATAATTTTTTAAGATGTTAGGATTATTAGCTTTCAGTTTGGTTTGGTTTGGTTTGGTTTAGAACATAATTAGAATCTCAAAAAAGAACTAAAATTTAGGGACACTTGAAAATCAAAATACTGTTCATATCATTCATGACCTAGGTCCAGGTTAAAGTAAATATAACTAGAGTATGACGAAACAGGTTTGTTTGGGAGAATTTTTAAAACCAAAGAAAGGCCAGTCTTGTTCTAAAATCAGTACTTTATTTCCCAAATGGCATCCTATTCTTTTCTATTTCTTCCTGTTGCTCAAATCATCTACCACATCCCAACAGCATGATTAAAATAGCTAACATTTACTGAACACTATTACACGGGAGGCACCATAATTTGTACTTCATACACAATACTGCCTTAAAACCTCGGTACAACCCTCTGATGTGGACATCACCATTATGTTCATTCCCTTTTTACAAAAGAGGAGCCTGGGGCCTGGTGTAAGGTTAACTCGCAAAGCAACTCCAACCCAGGTCTTCCCACCTCCCATCCTGCCTATCAATGATCTCTTTCCAGTTGCATTTGTGTTGGGTACTCTCTATCAAAGGCAGCAGTAAATGGGAGTTACATTATTTTGAAATAGGCTTAACAGTCCTAAGACTAGAGGATAATAAGACTCAACAAAATTCATAACCAGAATGTGTACATTTGAATAAGATCTTCAAGGACACCTCATCAGAAATGTTATTACTTCAATAACTGTCTTAAAGTAGTTTTGACAAATTTCTTCAAAAACTGCTTTAAGAACCTAAAGATAAACCATGTGAGAATATCAAACCTCATTTTTAACCCCAAATCAAATTGGTGGTCTGATTACCTACCCACACCATCTGCCAGCTGTACCCAGAATGGTTTGTGGCTATTTCTAAATATTTAGCTAGATACTTCTTGTGTCTGAAAATAAAAATTTGTCAATAGTGAGGATACCTGACAGTCTATGTGACAGACTCTAAATGTATAGTTGAAAGAAAAACACCAAACATACTTAAGCAATACACTTAGCCTCCCAAGGTGACAAGTGGGAAGGGACAGGCTCTGGGCAAGACACCTCAGCTCTGGGGCGGACACCTCAGCTCTGGGGCACTACTTAAACAATAAGCATTGTTATTGTGTTACTGCTGTTCACTCCTGAGCATGCAATTACTGATTTGATCAGATGCAGAGATGGACCAATCCCAAGCCAGGCAAACCAGATACCTCTCCCCAGGAACTGAGGACACTTTTAAGAAGAACAGGCTGATTCAGTTCAACTCATGCATCCTCCCCCCTCACACATCTGCAGTCCACCCTCCTGTCCAGCCACAGTTCAGACGATGTCCCCTTGCCTGGTGACCAGGCCATGGGGACCTTGGGAAGGAGTCTGTGCTTTCTTTCAATTAACCTACTGCCAAGCAAAATGCTCCCTGTCCCCTCAGCAGCCAACATGTGACAACGTGATGGAAAGCAGCACTCAGCCAGCCCCACTCACTGACCAAGCCAACAGCTCCCACACAGGTCTTCTTTCCAAAGCATTTGCTTCTGGATCCTGGATCTTGGTTCATTCTGTACATTTCCCCCAACTAAATGAGAATCAGTATTATCAGTCACTCTGTCTAAATAGGTGTTATCAAGAGCCACTACTGGTATTCCACCAGCAGGGACCACCTGTTCTCAGGGTAAAAGGCACACACTGGTCTCTTCCAGTAAGGAAGAAGGCAAATTCCCACCGACTTTCCTGGGGGACGTTACGCACATAAAGTGCAACACAGGAACCCAGCACATTTTCTTTCTTTCATTTTCGGTGCAGACTCTCTAGGGGCAAACTGAGAGAGGGTCATTCTAGCTATAGAAACAGAAGAAAAGAGCTTTTATACAGGTTCTAGAGACTAACATTATCAAGGCTAAGTTGAAAGTTTTCTTTCAAATAGAGAAGACAAAAGGAAAAAACAGTTACAATGTAAAAGAGTATAATGTTATATATCATCATTATCACACATGACAGCACTTTACACTTTTGCTTTAAAACCAGGTCAGACACTGTTTGTTCCAGCCTGAAGGAAGCAGTTTTTTTATACATCTCATTTCTGCACAAGAACTAGCTATAGCAATCATGGTCACAAAGGGACTGCTTATATTCAAACTTCAATACACACAAGACCTCAGTAAGGTACTGTTTGCATGGGGAGTTGCATAGAGTTTAGTAAACAGGCAAAAAAACTTTTTACAGCTTTTAAAGAGGGGGCACAAATTCCAAAAATATCATTTAAATCACAATCTCTCTAAATCAAGATGAGAGGGAGAGAGGTCTTTTAAGTTCCAAAGTCAGCCTCAAGTAACTAAGGCTACTTAAGATAAAATATTCTGGAATTCTAGACTTCTATGAAATCCCCTGAGGGATTATTACAGTGGGGAAAAATTAAAAACACCTGAGGGAAGTGGGCTAGGAGAATAATGTCTTGCAGAGCAGTTCCACAGAAAGGAGCTATGAGACAATGCTTTGCTGCCAACCTAGCGGCAGAGAGTTGGTGCTGCCCGGGAGGGTCTGTCTCCAAGGGGAAGACTGTATGCAGGCTGAAGGGAGCATTCCAATAAGGCCTGGAGATAAAATAGGGCTTCTGTGACCCAGTGCTTGACAGCTCTTAGGAGTTAACAGGTGACACAAATTTATGTGGGTCTTGGTTTTTTTGGGGGGCTGCCTGTTTCACTTTTGAAAACCTGTGCTTAGTTGCCTAATTAAGACTGAGACTCCTGGTTCTTGTCAAATAAGAGACTAAGGTAGAAAAATAACCACTCCCTTGAGAAGACTGGTGTTTTGGGCCAAAAGGCAAAATCGAAACTGTCTCTGACCCCTGGCAGCCCAAGTGCAAAGCATTCACCTTACAAAGTGAGAATGCACTTTTCTCTGAAGACACCTGAGTGCAGGGCAAGAAAGCAGAAATACATTCTGAGCAACGCAGTGCGACAGTAACCAAAAATACTTTTCTAAATAAAAAAGTTAGATATATGTAACACATCCAGCAAATGTTCTGGCTATTGGCCTATCAAACTGGGTTAGCTATAAAAATTACACTACCTGAAACTATAAATCATAAAAACTTAGTAAAATGGCACAAAGAGTGTCGACATAAATGTGTTGGTGAAGAACACCAGAAAAGTAGTGGTACTAAGTGGAAAGAAGCAGAAAAATAATTTGAACTCTTTCTGTCTTATACATGAAGGTTCTTTGCCATCTGACCAAAAAAGCATTACTGGATATAACCAAGAAATGGGGGGGTGGGAATGGGGGGAGGACAGATCTGACACACTGGTTCACAATGAGAATTCCAGGCTTCTCTAGTTGCCTGGAGCATAGTAATATGATTTTCCAGCACATTAGGGAAGCAAAAGTAGAACCAGAAAGTCTATGTACTGGCTGGATTTTGTTAATGTCACTTAAAATGGAGGAAAAAATCCTAGCAAGATACCAAATAGAGTGCAGCAGATGGTAAACAAATATTATGAAGCAATCTTCACAAAATCTGTAGTGTGTCACAAATATACAAAATGGCAGAGTTTGGGAAAAGAGAATCATAACAGGCCATATGTTGTTAGCGATTTTATTTGAAGCAACATACAATCCAAAAGGGAAACCTAGAAGAGGAACATAAAGGCCCAATAGAGGAGCGGCAGCCTCAGGTAGCGGGTGGTCAGAATGGCCTACCAAGTAAACAGCAGACGCCGGGGAGCTCTAAGCCACACAGCACCCACTGCAGTGAAGGGGGCTCGAGAGGGCTTTGTCGGGAGAAGCAATCGAGCTTCTACAAAGAGTAATAGAAAGTTAAGGCAATATATTATATGTCGTTTGTCACACTCCTTCTGTGCCAGGTGGAAGTCAATTAGAACTATAGCAAAGGCATTTTTCCCAGGCAAGATGAAAGAAATGAAAACATAACTGTAGAAGTGAGAAAGACATCTATAGAAATTATCAGAAAGGATGTCTATTTTGATCCCTTCTCAGGGCAAGAGTCTAAAGATCTGGGCAGGACTTCAAGGCTACAGTTAATCTACGGACACACCTTCATGGCCAAGAGATTTCACTTAGCTCCAGGTCTCCCTCCTTCTGGTTACTTCCCTGTTTTTTGACTTCCTTTCTCCTTCCAGAAAACAAAAAGTGCCCACTATGTGGCAGACATTGTACTGGGCACTGAGATAAAAGTGAAAAAAGAAAAAACACTGCCCCATGGAACTCACACCTAGTGACAGAAATAAGGGAACAGACCATGCAGATAACTGGGAAAGTGTCTTCCAGGCAGAGGGAGCAGCTGATGCAGAGGCCCTGCCTGGCATGTTCTAGGGGCAGAGAGGATGTCAGGGTGGCTGAACCAGAAGGAGAGATGAAGAGAGAAAGGGCATTTCAGAGAAGTAATGGTGGGACAAGGCTGAGGCAGATGCAAAAATGTAGGGACTTGTGGGGCATTTTGAGGACTTGGCTTTAACTCTCAATGGAAATGGAAGTCACTGAAGGATTTTGAGTGTCACGATCCTGCTGAGGAGGATCTCTCTGAGCTCTCAGCAATTTGGGAGCCTGAATGAGGCAGAGGGATCACAAGTTGGAGGCAAGATTGGGTCACCTAAAAGAACCTCAGCAATTTAGTGAGACCATATACAAAATAAAAAATTTAAAGAAAGGACTGGAGATAGAGCTCAGTGTGTTCAATCCCCATGATCAAAAAGAAAAAAAGCACTCTGGCTGCTGTGTGAAAAAGAGGCTGTGTGGAGGCAAATCACTGCCTTCTGTTTCCTGTTTAGGTGAGAGACGGTGGTGGCATAAACAAACTGGAAGTTTGTTTTTAGTTTTTTGTTTTAAAGAGACTAGGTCTCCCTGTGTTGCCCAGTCTGGCCCCAAACTCCTAGACTCAAGCAGTCCCCCTATCTTAGCCTCCCAAGTAGTTGGGACTATAGGCAGGTGCCACTGCGCCCGGTCAAGCTCAGGTTTCACAAAGTCATTACATGCTGCAGCCACTTTGAAGAGAGAGTAACGAGGATTGCTGATGGGTGGGCCACACCAGGTTTGTCCTTACTGATTCAGTTCTTCAACCATCCTGGCATTCCAGAACCACACATTGAGTCACCTTTGTGCCACGTACTATGTAGAGTTTCTAGAGATTAAAAAACGAGAAGCACTGTCCCCTGACATCAAGAAATGACCAGTCAGTGCTTGGGTAAAGAAATTTAAACTTTTTAATTCACATACAAATTAGTAAGATTACTAATAAGCAACAATGATTACCATGAGACTAACAGGGATTTGGACTTTTTACATCAAGGATATTTCAAGCCAAAATTTCAATAAATTAAAGCTCTCCTCAAATTGCTTCAAATTGTACTATGCATAATTAACTCTTACATGTGAAATACCTTTGAAACTCAATGTAGGTTTATTATGAATTGAAAATTTTCCCCAAACTATCTAGTTTGCTTATAAGCAACAGCTTATCTTCTGCATATACATACTGTTGTAACAGTTTAAGAAATGGAAGTCTATATTTCCACATATCTTATGACTCAGACTGTTCTCTGAAGCAGAAAGCAGAACTTACCCAATTATTCTTAGTGAGACTGTCTTTGCTATTAAGACATGAGGTATCTCCTACAGGTGTCACTCTAGTAACCAATTAGAGTTGTTCTCTAAGAGGATTTACAACTTATATAACTGCAATTTTCTTTTAAAAGGTCATGCTCTGTTTAATTTAAAATAATATATGATGTGTTGGTTTAAGGATTCCCAGTCAAGATTGTAAATTAGTACAACCACTATGGAAATCAGTAAAGATATTCTTCAAATGACTAGAAATGGAATCACCATATGACCCAGCTATACCACTCCTCAGTACTCATCCTAAAGTACTAAAGTCATCATACTATAACAATACACGCCTACCCATGTTAACAGCAGCAGAATTCACAATAGCAAAACTATGGAATCAGCCTAGGTGTCCATCAGTGGAAGAATGGATAAGGAAAATGTAGTATATATACATAATGGAGTTTTATTCATCCATAAAGAATAAAATTATGTCATTTGCAGGAAAATGGATGGAACTTGAGAACATTATGCTAAGTGAAATAAGCCAGACTCAGAAAGTCAAGAATATGTTTTTTATATGTTTTGTCTCATATGTGGAAGCTACAGAAGAGAAAGTAAAAGAAAGGTAGCGGGTGGAATCCCATGAAAATGGGAGGAAGATCAGTAGAATAGAGAAAAGGAACCAGGGGAAAGGAAGAGGGAAGGGAAAGAGGAAATCCTGGGGAATGATATTGGCCAAATTATATTGCTATATTGTGTGCACGTATAAATATGTAACAACAAATCCCACTATTATGGACAACTACAATACACGAGTATACATGGAAAAAAAATAAAGATTCCCACCCAAAATACAAAATAATCGTCCAAAAATTCATAAAGCAAATGAAAGAATTAAATCCAGTGAGAAATGAGTATAGGGGCTGGGGTTGTGGCTCAGCAGTAGAGTGCCTGCCTAGAATGTGTGAGGCACTGGGTTCAATTCTCAGCACCACATATAAATAAATAAAATAAGGGTCCATTGGCAACTAAAAGATATTTTTTAAAAAAAAGAGAAATGAGTATAAAACAGTCAGGTTAAAGATAGACACAAAAATATCTAAATCAAATTCAGATGCAGTTTGTCAAGTGCAAAAATACTTATAATGGATCTAGTCCTGAATCTGTGAAGTCAGAGTGCCATGGAAAAGTGAAACCACATGGCATCTATGTGTGAGCCAGCATTTGTCTATATAAATTCAAAATGCATCCTTTAAGTCACCACTGAGATCTTACTGTCCAGCAACACCAGTCCAACAGTCATTTCAAAGTAATTTTACTTGTCTAGAGAAAAATCCAGGGAGAGGAACACGTGTAACAGACACTCACAGGAAACGCATTAGTGGGCACGGTAGATTTTTATCACCTTATGTGTTGATGCACTCATTAATCTGCTAATGAAACTGTGAAAACCAGCAGGGGTCTCTGGGCACATATGAATGTCAGGCTCCTACGCATATGTAGGGCCCACACATGCAAACATACAGGATTTTTTATGGTTATAGAACCTGGCCTCATCTCAGAAATATTTTCACATCTGGGAAAAGACAAATTATTCAATAATTGCCATAAGATCAACTGTCTATCAGAAAAATAAAGCTGGATCCCTACCTGATTTCTTTCACAGAAATAAACTGAAGATGGTATGATTTTAAAATAAAAAGCAAAAAAACCCTCATCTTTGCAATAAAAAAAATGCATGTTTTAAAAACTGATACATACAAACGTACATATTGATATACATAACTAATATGTATCTCTGTGTTAACTTCATTAAGAAAAACTAACACAGATGAATGTTTTTTCAATATCCTAGAACATGGAAGACTTTCTAAGCATGAAGTCAGAAGTCACAAAGGAAAATGTGATAAATTTGACCATGTAAGAACTTTAACTTCTTTATGGAAAAACAAAAATGGAAATAAACTCAATAATAATATCTGTAACATGTTAACACAAAGAGCTGATTTGCTTTACAAGAAAACTCTTAAATCAATTTTAAAAAACAAATAACAATAGAAAAATGGGCAAAGGTGACCAAAAAAAGTTTACAAACATTAAATACAAATAAAAACATGATAAAGCTCATTCATAATTAAATATAAACAGTATTATAATATTTTTCACCTATCAAATTGACATTAACTAAAATTTTTGCTAATATCCAGAGTTGGTAATAGTAAAGAGAAATGGGTTTTCTTACGCATTATTGGTGGAAATGTAATTGGTCCTACTTTTGAAAAACAAACATGGTACTAGGTATTGAATTTAAAATACGTGTACTCTCTGTCTCCATAGTTCCAAAGTCTAGAAATTTATCCTACAAAACATATTTCCATAGCGAGGAAAGATATAAGACATCTATGTTGAGTTCAGCATTTTTTTTCTAAAACTGAGAACTGGTGACAATTAAATGTCAATAAATAGATTAATTACATTAAGCCATAGCCATAAAATTAAGTTTAATATAGTTATCCAAGAGAATGAAGTAGATATTGGAAAGAGGTGTAATATATACTATTTAGTAGGGTCAGGGGAAAGTAGAACATAGTACAGAGAAAATTTCTGTAAAGATACAGAAGAAATTGCTAACTATGAAAAACAATAAAATCAGAAGACTTGAGGAAATGGAGACTTCTTTTCTCTTTTTTCTGTGTTGCTTAGACTTTTTAAAAAAGACCATCTATACCTTCTTCACTTTAAAACAAATCAAACTGTAACTATTCAAAAGTACTTTTGGGGCTGGGGTTGTGGCTCAGTGGTAAGGTGTTTGCCTAGCATGCTGAGGGACTGAGTTTGAGACTCAGCACCACATAAAAATAAATAAATAAAATTTTTCTTTAAATCTCATCAACAAATATCATAACAGATATCCAAAAGAAAAAAAAAAAAGTACTTTCTTTGTAGTGTAGTTGTGAGAGAGAAAGGACATGAAAAGCGTAAGAAAAAATAGAGGTTTAGGACCACTAGTCCAAAAGGCAAGTTTAGCTCAGACTGGCCTCCCTCCTCTCAACCAGCCCTAACTCCCCTTGGACAAGAAATCAGAAAGGTTGTCACCCCCACAAACCTTCTGCCCCTCTGTACCCCTGGGTTTTGAATTTGGGGCCTGAATTATTCACCAACAAAAAATTATATGTCATGCCCAGACAATAGCATAAACAATACGAAAAAGGAAATTACTTGTTTAGCTTTAGATCATGTGTATTTTATAATTCCCATTTGAATACAGACACATGCACCTTTCCATTTTGTTCAACAAGTACAATCTTCTAAGGCTCTAATGCTCAGTACTAAGAAGAGAGCAACAGCAAAATAAAGTGTAGTATCTATCACAAAGTATCTCAACAATTTAGTGAAGGAGGAAAACACTCACACAGCTGACCAGCGGGTGGCTTGTCCTAGTAAAGATGTAGTGGGGGGAGGAGGGGTGCCCCATCTGGAATCATCATAGGTTTTACTGACAAGATGGAGAATCTGTGAGAGAATTCTGTAGCATCACCTAATCTTTACCCTGTTTTCTATATTCTTTTTTTTTCTACATTTATATAAAACAGGTAGATCTGACATCTGCCCTTTCTCTTACTGCTTAATTCATATCACTGAATAAAATGCTACCTCTCCTGTATAAGAAATCAATTAATGTTGGGTATATGCTTATAGTATTAAATACTTACTAAATGCCTTAAGCATTTCTTTGAATAAAGTTGTATTCATTTGAGGGCTGTTCATTATACCCATAAGCCACAGATATATCCCCCAAATTCCAGTAAATTAATTTATAAACTATCTCTTAGCTATTTCTTATATATAAGTTCCATTTACGGGTTCAGATTTTTGGTTCAGAAAAAAATAAGCCACCCTAGAACAATCATAAGAAAAGCCAGTTAGGACTTCAAGTCTGTAATGGAAAGTACACAGTAATCCAAGCACAAAAAAAAATAAGCCCTATTGTTATTTTGTCTATGTGTGTGCTTCTGTTTGCATTGTTTTCCATATAAAACTGGTCCAGTCGTAGATGGGTATAGAGCTGCTGCCCTTGCTGAGAGAAGAGGAAAAGCACATGTCACAGAACTTAAACATAGAAGTTTAAATGTTTTTTTCCTACACTTACACTCCATAGGTTTTCAACATGCTTAGTTATAAAGAGTGCAAGTTTTACAAAGAGCAGTGTTTGAATCTGGGCTACACCACTCAGAGAACAGAGATACTCACCTGTCTCTGAGTTTCACTTTCCCCATAGGTTTAACTTTCTTACCTCACAAAGCCATCATACAGATTATTAAAGTCACAGGCACAATCCAGTAGGTAAAGCACCTACGAGTTGGCTAGCACAGAGAAAGCCATCAATAAATGACAGGAAAAACAATCATTATTATTATTATTAATATGAACTCCTAACTCTGGGAACCAGTGGAGTAGGCACACATCTGGGGACCCAGAAAGCAAGAAGTAGAAAGTACAAAGTAAGCTGCTTTTTGCAGGGCTTAGAAAAAACAGACTACATGATTTTAATTATGATAACTCTCAGAACAAGTCCAACACAATGACTGGGAATATATGCTCTGGAATCTACTCTAGAAATTCCATTTTACCACTTATTTGAGAAAATTCCTCAGAAGGTGTCCTTTTCTCAAAGGAGAAGTCCTTAAAGGAGATTTCCTTTCCTCAATTGAAATG
Organism: Marmota monax; assembly: GCF_021218885.2. NCBI lineage: Eukaryota > Metazoa > Chordata > Mammalia > Rodentia > Sciuridae > Marmota > Marmota monax. Next base: position 4,086,145 of record NW_026694865.1, read on the forward strand.
GAGCTGATAATGGTCCTTCAAAGTAGGGACTTTGTGAAGGTTAAAATAAACTCTGACCATGGAATGCTCTTAGCACAGCTTCTGGTAACAGTACATACTGCAAATGCAGACTCTCAGGCTGCCCACTCAAAGCCCTGAAGAGCCTGCAACACTGTATGTATTTCAGATACTGTGTCAACAATACAGCCTATTGCAGTTAATTAATATTTTATTTTATTAATTGGTATAATATTTTTCAATAATTATTACTGTATTTTTAATTCTTTTTTGTAGTTGTAGATGGACAGAATGCCTTTATCTGTTTGTTATTTATTTATTTTAGTGGTGCTAAGGATCGAAACCTGTACCCCACACATGGTAGGCAAGTGCTCTGCCACTGAGCTGCAGCCTCAGCCCTACTGTGAGTAGGACCGTGAAGCACTAGACTATGCTATTGACACTGCATCTGAAATACATACAGTGCTGCAGCCTCTATTTAGATTTCTTTCAGTAGCTTCACAATCCTATTCATAGTAGCTTTTGAAAACAAATAATAATTATTGAAAACTATTCAAAAAATAGGGAAATATAAAAAGTGTGCTCTTCCATTCACTGCGCCAGGTCCCACTTCTGCCTTCCAGGGGAGACAACAGGAAAGAATTGCAGCAGGCACTCTTCTGTTCCTGTCTCTCAAAATACACATGGGGGGTGAATTTTTCATAAATTGGAATCTTATTATCATACTATGAATCAACTATTTGTTGATTCAACCCTTGACTTCCTCTCCATGTCCATGCATAAAGTCCTAACTCATTCTTTTAGTTGTTGCTTAGCTTTAGAATATGGGTAAACTATAATGTATTAATCCATTATACTAGATATTTAGTTTACCTCTAATTTTGTGCTAATAGAAATAAGCTCACAATGAACACCTTGTTTGAGGTGCATTTGGCATATTTATAGTTATTTCTGTTGGGTAGTTTCCAAAAGTGGATCTGCTGAGTTAAAGGTCTTAAACACTTCACATATTGATAAATATTGTCAGATTGTCATCCAAAGAGGAGGTACCCATATACTATCTGTCAGTAACCATCTTTTTTTAAAAACAGAAACCAAAAGGACACTATCATGTAGAAAAAAAAACAAAGATTTTGATGCTGAACATTGGTCTGCTTCTTCAAATACCGATAGGAATCACGGTTCAAACTCTTACCTTATCCTTCCAAGGACTTGGGCCCCTGTGCTATTGACTAATCTCACACTGTGGCCTCCAATGCAATGACATGGTTCATTTCAAAACCAATTGTTTAGCACATCCCAACCCTGTCTGGAAGCCAATTCATTGGAGAGGGAAAGGACTCAAAACCCAAAGTAGGCTGGGGTTGTGGCTCAGTGGTAGAGCACTTATCAGCATGTGTGAGGCACTGGGTTTGATCCTCAGCACCACATTAAAATAAATAAATAAAATAATAAAAAATAATCTACCTACAACTAAAAAATATATATTAAAAAAAAGACCCAAAGAGTTCCTGTCATCACCTAGCAGTCCTGCCAAGCCCCACTAAAACAGAATTATTCCATTGCAATGCTCACATAAAAGCTCTACTCCATTGCTATGTTTTAAAGCAGTAAAGGATTAAAATCTCTTAATCAATAATCATTGGTCTACAGGTAGTTTACACCTTTCATTTTGCCCCACAATATTATTATAGTAAGGAGCAAGAGCAGATAAAGGTCATGTTGGTAATTAAAGCTATATTGTAGAAATATGCACATCCAAGATATGATTAAATAAGAAAATATTACTCAGTTCAGTATCATCATTAAACTTGTATTAATTTATAAATATTTAAATGTACCATATGATGATCATAAATAATCTGATTTTGTCAGTTTCTAAAGTAATACAACCCATAAACCCTTTGAAATATTACTGCAGAAAGAAATAGTCAAGAAAGTATTCAAGCCACACTTACATTCAAATGCTGTAGTTGTTGCTTCAGGCAAAACCTGGCCTATCACATCCTAAACAAAGAAAGAATAAAGAAACACAATTAGCCATCTTCTTTATTGCTAACATGTGGCAAATCCTAGAGGAAATATGAGAACCTGGGAAAGCTTTTTGAAATGTTGACATAAACTATAAAAACATTAGCTCATAATCACATTTAGCCCATCAAGGTATTCTCAGACTTTAAATCTCTGTTCCAAGGAGAAAAATCTTCAGGAAATTTCTAGATTTGTATTAATAACAATCTTTTACTCTCAATTCAACAGAGCATGCAACTACACTATTGTGTACCTACACACACACACACACACACACACACAAATGGTTTCCTCTGTGGGAGGCTATGGAATGTACTGCAGGGGAAAGAGAAAGGAGTCTGGGAGTCAGGCCACCTTAGTTTTGGATCTCAACTCTTTGTTAGATGCATGACTTAGAAAAAAAAATCACTTAAACTCTCAGAGCTTCAATCTGATTATCTTCCAAAATGGACCTAGTAATATTCTTGGACGTACTGTAAAAACTAAATAACATAGTGAATATAAGCTTGGGACCTGTCACATTGTAGACATTCAACAAATGTGGTTTATGTTATGAAACAGGCAACCTGCAGCCTTGCACTCACAGTGGCAGGAGTGAAGCACATGGGTTTCCATGATGATGATCTAAACCTATAAAACAATATTTCACACAAAGAGTTCTCATCAGCCCTTACACTTGAGCAATGGAAAACATATTTAATGACACCAAAATAAAATTTAATCTAGCCTATGAAAAAGTCAAAACAGTATAGAGAATCTCATGTCAATGTGAATCCAAAAAGCTGAAACACTCAAAGATTACTCTAGAGACAGTTTAAATGAAGAGGCACAGAACACCCGAGTTCTGGAGAAAGTGACCCTGCATTATGTTCAGTCCCATCCGAATGTCCTGCAAACCTCCTTTCTCTCTGAGAGCGCTCCCACAATGTCCCTGCCAGGCTGTGCCAGAATTGGCACCAGGCAGCCAGCTGACAAAGCCTCAGCCGCTTGCAGTATTTCTCAGCAGGGAGCCCACAGCCCTTCCAAGCAGGGCACTTAGCAGAGTAGCGGCTGCAACTTCCTTCTAAAGGCAATTCTTTAGAAGCTTTTGCTGCAGTGGCAATTTGCATAATAGTCTTGCCTCTACAGTGTTTTTTTTTAAATAAATCTATGCATATAAAATTGATCAAAGAGAACTGTCTTAGGCAGCCCTTGCTCATTAGAGTCAAAAGAGATTATGTTTTCTCTGACTCTAGTCTTAGCAAATGAAACATCAACTTTCTAAGAAAGTATCTGTAAAAGATTTTAGGGTTAGAAAATTCTTTCTACATACTTAAAGGGAAAAAGTAGTTTTTTGACAGGAAAACGTACAGTTAAGTACAGAATAAAGGACACAGGTATCTCAATGAAAAACTCAAAAGCACCAACTACAACCAGGCTGGATGGTGCTCCTCCTCTCCCCAGCTGGGTGAATGAACCTCTCCATGCCTCAGTTTCCCTATATGAACAAAGAGATCATAACTGTACCCGCCTTGTAGAACTAGTAAGTTAATAATTGTAAAGGGCTTAAAAGAGTGTCTAACACATGGCAAGTGTCATATTAGTGTCTGTTAAATGAGTAAATCACTGATCACTAGAACATTACAAAGCTTACCTCATATTAAACCTTTAAATTCAGCACCCAACAATCAGTGGAGGAGAAGGATAATGTGCTCACTGGCTCCACCTCTTCTCAGTATTTAATAAAGACCCTTTCTTAACCAGTATGGAAAAAATGGGGGAGGTTATCACTGGTTACTTCCAAAAAGCCCCAAACATTCTGACAACCAAATTTGAGATGTGAACTAAGTCTCTGCAGAATTAACAATCTAACTTAGACTCCTTCATCTTAAGAATAGCAGACCCCATCAAACAGAAAATTTCTAATAACCAGCTGAAACCCCTGCTGGGCAGCAATGGCATGCTTTGCCCATCAATATAAATATGGCGCCCCACATGCTTTACATCTGACAGGAGAAAAATAGCAAATCTGATTGAGAGAATCATGCAAACACAGCTAACCATCTTGGGTTTTTTTAAATAAATAAATAATGACAAAGGGGTAAAACGTCTGAATATTATTAAATATCTCCTGCTCATTTTTAAGCAGGGTACATTTAATGATTTCATGTATATTTTCCAGTTATATTTAAAGGACTTATTTCCAAGTGACTTTCTTCTATCTTTAAACAATATGACTTTTTATCTCACCTTTTTTCAAAATGAAATGAAATCTACATATCTTGACAGTGTTCATTTCTTGATCCTTCTCCTTCCTTTCGATAAATTGGATAAATATCTGAGAGACCAAAAATATAACTGAGCACCTACATACTAGGAGCTTTGTAAGTAGGCTCTAGAATAATGACTTGTTCCTTGACTTCAGGAAGACTAGAATCTGATCAGAGATAAAGACTAACAATGTAAGGCACTTCTAGTGTAAGAGCCAAACTAAAGATATAAATAGCAAATAGTGTTTGCTAACTCGGGAGGAAGGAAAGAATCACAGGCTTCATTTAGGCAAATTTTACAGATGATGAAAAATCAGGATCTGGGACTTACAGACAGGGTACAAAGAACAGAAAGGAGAAGACTGGACATTCTCTTCTACCATGTGCTAAACCAATGTAAATCCTGCACAGGATTCCTAGAACTTAAGGACTCAGTCCCAGGGAGAAGAAGAAACCCAGAAAGCCGGAAAATCAGACACAATAGATACTCAAATGCCTCTGCCCTTAGGGACCAAGTAGACCTCCTTCACACTGTAGCTAGTGCTAGATGATCAGACAAAAGACAAGGTCCAGAGAGGCCCACTGACTTACCCAGGGTCTCCCAGGCATTTGGTGAAGAGCCCTCAACAACTCACATGTGGTCTGCGGTGTTCAATTATGCTAACTCAGTGATGCAGCATGGCTTCTGTTAAGTTCTGCCAAACACTAACTATATATGGTTTCAGCAAGGCATTTTCCCCTCTGGGGTTCATGCCTCCACATTCGAAAACTGGGAAGGTGGGAGTAGGAAGCAAGTAGATTAGAAGAGATGCTTCTAGCTTTCATGTAACTTTGAAGTTTAAGATTCCAAGCCAGAAATAATGACATTCTGTTGGGGGTTTTTTGCCTTTTCTTGATAAAAGATGAAGTGAAATGGGAGAGCAGACCACAGGGATCTCGGCTTGCATGCTGGCAGAACTCCCTAGGAAACCACACAGCACCTACATGGGGCCTTCTTGACAAATGTACTCCACCTAGACTTACAAGAGCAAGGCGGACATATGGCACTCTGAGCACTAGCAATGGGACCATTTGAGCAGTGTCTCCTTTAGGCCACAAATCCTGGGTCAGGAACAATTTGGAAGTGCTCAAGAAGCAGAAGACCAAGGGCCTATCCCTTATGTTGTAGTGACAACACTTCGAGAGCACTTACTATACGCTAGATTGTTCTAAGTGCTTTGTACGCATCAACCCAAGCAGTCCTTGCAACTCTATGAGGTAGGCACTGTTTTTACCTTCTTCCTTAAAAAAAAAAAAAAAAAGAAGAAGAGGAGGAAACTGAAATAAAAGGCCACATGCTCATCACGTGGTAGGACTTCCAATTTATTCCCAGACGTCCTGGATTCAGAGTTTGAGGTCTTCAACAGTGTACTATTCTACACAAAATAATATTTTGTTGTTCCAAATGAATAAAAGTAAGAGAAAACTCATCTTCCTCATCATAAACACAAATTTCGCTTAACCTTCCTAAATCTTTTCTTTTTAATCTTTTTAATTGTAGATGGACACAACTACAACTATATTTTGGTTATTTTTCATGTGGTGCTGAGGCTCGAATTCAGTGCCTCACACATGCTAGGCAAGTGCTCTACCACTAAGCCACAACCCAGCCCCACCCTTCACAAATCTAATACAAATAGGGAGACTGATGTTCAGAGAGGTAAATAACTTGCCATGTTAGTGGGACAGATGGCAATTAAGCCCAAATTTCTTGAATCAAAATCCAGTACTGTGTCCACAGAATTATAATTGCAGCCATCCTCTTTTAAACTCCACCATTAAACAAATATTTCATGGCCCTGTGAAGCAGCAGAGACAGGGGGAAACAAAGATCTCCATCTCCTCTAGCAGTGAATCTTCTAAAGAAACAGGCAAATAATTGTGACCAAATGTGTGCTTTGCTGGAGTAGCACATGAAACTGCAGAAACACAGATACAGCCATATAACCAACCCAACATGGAGGAAAAGCAAAACTTGACTTTGAAGGACAGGTGGGAGTTGGCTAACTGAAGAAAAGGACAGTGCAGCCTGAGCACCTGGGAGAAATGACAGTGATTATACAGACCTGGGGCACAGGATGCTCATGGAGGTATGGTGAAAGAGGAAGCTAGTTCCAGCCAGACCAGAACCAATCAAGATGGACCCAGAGGACCATGATGAGGAATGTGGGCTTTTCACAAGAGGAAATCCATGTGCATGTGAGTGTGTAGAGAACTGCAGATGCAAGAGTGAAGGATGGTATATGGTGTACAAGATTGGAGGCTCCTGGCTTAGGTACCTGAAAATCTAAATAGCCTACTTGGTCAGTTACATCCAAAATTCAAAATGAAGTCAATGGAATCAAAATTTTATTCAGTTGCCCAAGACAATCAAAAAAAAACACATCACAATTCTTTCTCCTTCCAAGGCCCTGCCACTCAATCCTCCACACACCCTTTTCCCCCAAGTGCTGGGAATCAAACCCAGGGACTTCTACATGCTAAGCAAGCACTCTACGCTTAACTACACCCATGACCCTCAGCCCTCTCTTATGTTGCAGGTAAGTTCCACTAGGCATCTACCTTTTACAGCCTACTTCTCAACATGTCAGTTTTTGCCTCTGATGTCTCAGTTATTCATTACATAAAATGGGCCCAGTGTATCCTGTCTATGTCAATTGAAGATAAGAAAGATACAAAGATGGGGGAAAAATAGGTAAAAGTAAGGAAATTTGAGTTCTGATTTCCACTCAGAAGCTACACAGCTTTGGAAAAGTCATTTCATCTCAGTATTCTTTAGTAACTCCTTGCCAAAAAAAAAGACTTGGGGGCTGAATAGGCCAACAAGTTTACACACAATACAATACATTCCACAATTTTATTTGAAAATACCTTCTGAGTTTCCTGAAGGTAATACACTATCAATTATAAGATGCATGTTTTCCTTGTACATTTTTTCATCTCTGAAATTAGGCTGTGTTTGTACAGGGATGGCATGTCATAGTTTAACAGGCAGCGTTTTTTTTCTTTCTTCGTGGTAAGACTGTCTTGCAATCAATGGCACCTTAGGTTTGCTCAAACATGGTTAAGTTAAAGTTGCTCTTATTTCCCTTTCCAGGCAGGTCACCAAATTCAGAGAAGTCAGTAGAAAGACATGGCTGGAATCTGGCCAGGGACATTCCCCAAACACTTGGGGAGAAACCTCTTCTAAATTCAACTTTTTATATTCTAGTCTGTTCCCTCAGTGTGTAAGTTCCAGTCCAGTCTGTGAGCTTTCTGAGGACAGGTTTAGCCAGATTCATCTTTCTTCTGGGCTCTGCACATTTGCCAGGTTTCAGTGAATGCAATTAATCAATGTTGTGGTTGAAACAAAAACAAAACAAAACTACCCCCACTGGAGGCCAACAGTGGCCACCACCACTAGCTTATGCCACCATCAGTCAGTGTGCTGAATCCCCATGACCCTGAGGCCCCCCTTACCGGGATTTGGACACTAAGACTGTCACTCACCAGCACATCTCTGAAGAGTAACTGCGGCCCAGAGTGCACTGTCCAGTCCACCGCGCCACTATTTGGAATCTTGATGCGAATCACCAACACCTGGTTCTCCATGGCACGGAAGGGGCCAAGGGCCAGCCACAGCATTACAGGTTAAAGGGGCTCACATCCTGGGGCAAGGGATACCCACTGGCCCCTGATTAGAATGGGCTCTAAGAGGTGACAAGGGAAGTGAAGGGCAGAAGACAGAGGGTGGGAGGTAGTGAAAGAGGAAATCAGGAAGGAGCCCGCAGGCACAGAGCCAGGCCCAGGTTGTGTGGGGGATTGAGCGTGTCTCCCGGGAAGGGTGCCCTGGGGAGCAGGCAGTGACCGAGGTCGCTCGGTTCTGGAGTTGTAACGAGGGCAAAACAGAATCGTGAAGCTCTCAGCAGTCCGTGAGGGTGTGAGGGGACTGCAGAGCCAGGACCAGGGTTGGGGGAGATGTAGCGGCCGGTGTCCACCCCTCCTTGGTGGCTTAAGGGACGAGGGGAGGATCCCCGACCGGAGGGGACTCAGTCCAGGGCTATTAGGAGGAGCCCCAGGGCCACGGGACCACGAGAAGGCCGAGGTGGGCCCTAGGCGGGAGGGTCAGGGGACAAGTCCTCTGCCCCACCTGGAGCCAGAGGGCGCGGCGCGTGAGAGCTCAGTCCCCGCCACCCGAGGCCGCGAGTCCAGCGGCAGCGGTGGCAGCGGCGACGAAAGGCGGAGTAAGGCGGCGGAGAGAGCACTGTTACTCCGGAACCAAAACGCGCTGCGCCGGAACCCTGGGAGCCGAAGAGCGGGACCCGCCTCCCGCGGCGCCATGTTGGAAGAGGGCAGCTCTCGGGCGCGCCGCCCCCCGCGTCCAGGCGGGCGGGACCGAGGAGCCAGCGGCTACGCGGGACCCAAGGCTCCGGTCCTGCTCGTTGATCAGACCGAATCGCCCTGTGACCGCGTGTGGCGGCCGAGCGACGGCCCTTTCTCCGCCCTGGTTAAAGGCAGCGGGGTGAAAATATCTAACAAACGAAGGATGAGTCTGAACCAGGTCGGGAGTCTGCCAAAAGCCAAGTTAAGGCTTAAAATTGCGTAGTTTGCCTTCATGGAGGCTTGCGAAGGACAGGAAGGCAGCTCCCGTTTATCCACACTTTGTCAAGCCCTGCATCTAAGTATTCTTGAGGTTTGTGCATTGAATCAGCAAGAGCAAGACAAAAAAAAAAAAAATAGGGTGGGGGGGGGGGTTGTTTATTCCTTCTTCCAAGGCTCAGGTCCAGAGGATCATCATCTTTCTCCCACATTAATAAAATGCACATGAATTTTTTCAGGAAGGCCCCTTACCCCTAAAATACCAGACAGCCCTCTATTCAAAAGTAATACTAAAGAAAGTGAACCGAGTTTAACTGCCTGGAGACAGCTGCAGCAACATAATCTCTTATTCAACTATTGCAAAAATATCCAGTCTAGTCCATATATTTTTAAGTAAATTGCATTGCTTTGCTTATGCAATCGGTGATACCATGGCAGTAGCCATAAACCTTGGTTATTTTTAAATGCCTTGTTGCCTCAGCTCTTAAAATGCATGATCCTGTTGATCTAGGATGCCTATACAGCAGTGTGTTTACAAATGGCATCATGTAGGTTCGTGTCCTTCATCGCTTTCTAACAGAAGGTGCACATATCAGCTTTATTTTTTAGGGATGAATCTTGCCTAAACTGGGGGATGGAGTGTCTGTTTCCTCTCAAATGGATGATTAATGTAAGATAAATGTTGGTCATTTGCAGTATAATACAAAAATTATTTTTGCATAATTTTCTCTGAGTTTCTTTTATGTCTGATTTGGAAGGCCATTTTAAGAGATAAATTATCACCTTTTAGTTATTGTAACTTAATAACTTAGGTATAAATTCATTTAGTCAGATCCTCCAGGTATTATAGGAATTGCCCCGTTCTACTCGCACTTCAGTACTTTGAAAAATAAACCCGTTCACTGAAGGTCCCCATGTACTTGTTATTAAAAGTTCATTTCCTATTATTTGAGAAAATAGACCACAAAACTAGAGATTTTTCTATGAAGCTGTGATTTGTTAAAATGTCTTTTTTTATTCAAAGTACCATGGGGAAAACCAACTCCATTTGCCAAATTTGCATATATATTCTGAAACTTTTCTTACACAAATGCAGGCTCAGTTCTTTCCCAATATTTGCAGAACCAATATAATCACATTTCAGTTCTTCATAGCCTTTATTTGGTAAAAAATAAAAATAAAAATCTTAGCCTTGATTATTTGAAGAAGGATTTTGCAGAAAACTCAAAATTTTAACTCTCATTGCAAGAAATATCATAGTTACAGATAATACAAGACCATTCCACAATGATCATAAATGACAAAGTATCACTTTTTGAGCTCTTTACCCATTAGAATAAGCTCTGTTATCTAAGATATATTTAACATGCAGCATTGAAGTTGTAAGTAATCTTAAGACTTTTGCACATAGTACATTTTTCCTTCTTTTTTAATAGTGAATGTAAGTCAGGTGTCACTCAGGCACTGAAGTAGCCATAAAGCAGACTGACTGTGGTCAAACAAAAACCCTGTTTTGTTTTGTTTTGTTTTCCTACTTGAGGGACTATTACAGCTTAAAGAATCTGAAATGTCCCTCAAAGGCCACGTACTAAAGACTTCATCAACAACTTGTGGTGCTATTAGGAAGTGGACTCTTGTAGAAGGAAGTTAGTTGTTTGAGTCCTGCCTTAAAGGGCATATTGAGATCTCCACCCCTTCCTTTTTCCCCTTGCTTCTCAGCCGTCATGAAGCAAGCAAATTTCCTCTTCCATGCACTTGCCACCATGATGTTCTGCCTAGCACAGGCCGAAAAGCAATACCACCATGAACTACAATCTGAAACCATGAACCAAAGCAAACTTTTTCTCCTAATAAATTGTCTGTCTATTAGTTTGTCACAGAGACAGAAAGTGAACCAAAGAGACTTCTCAATAAATGTAATAGAAAATTCCTCTTCTCATGAAATTATATTCTGATGAGGAAAACAGACAAATTAGTAAAATGTGTTAACTGGTGGTAAGTAGTAGGGAAAATGAGCCCAGAGGAGAACATGAAAACAATGCGGTTCACCTGTGTGGTAGCACTATTGAGTACAAAAACTGCCCCTCGTGACCTCAGTTTACCGATAAACTTAACTAAAAAGAGGCATTTCTATAAAGCTAGGTTCTAGTAATTTGCTGAATTTTTTAAGATTTTAATTGTGATAAAACACATATTATCAAATTTACCATCTTAGCCATTTTTAAGTATACAGTTCAACAATTTTAAATACATTCACATTGTTACATAACCAATACCCAGAACTTTTATCTTGCAAAACTGAAATCTCTGCCCTTTAAATAACAACTTCCCATTTCTCCATTCCCTCCAGTCCCTGGCAACCACCATTCAACTTTCTGTTTCTATGAGTTTGAATACCCTAAATACCTCATATAAGTGGAATCATATATTTGTCTTTTTTGTGTGTCTGGCTTATTTCATTTAGAATAATGTCCTCAAGTTTCATCCATATGAAATCATTTGTCAGAAGTTCCTTCCTTTTCAAGGCTAAAAATAAGTCCATTGAATATGTATACCACATTGTGTCTATCCATTCATTCATCAAGGAATATTTGGATGCCTTCCACCTTTTCAGTATTATGAAAAATGCTTCTAGTATAAAAACATCTCTTCTAAGGCTGCAGGTATAGTTCAGTGATGTGCTAAACATGCTTGAGACCTGGATTCAATCCCCAGCACCAAAACTAAATAATGAATATATACATGAATTTGCATAAAATATAACTGTTTTAATATATATTTTTTCCAGACCCTGCTTTTAATTCTTCCGGATATTGCATTAATCTATGTAACTGTAATTAAATACCTGAGGCAAGCTAACTTTGTAAAGAAGAAATTTATTTAACTCAGTTTTTGAGGCTCAAGGACATGGTACTGGTATCAGCCTGGCTCTGGTGAGGACCATATGGCTAATGGGGCCACAATGGAGAAATTGTCAGGAAGGAAAAAAATTACAACTCAAAATAGAAAGCCAGAGAGACTGGGGAATGGAGTCCCATCATTTCTTTCAGGAGCATGCTTCCAATGACCAATAGACCTTCAAGGGCCAACCACTCCCAAGGGTGGTGCTATCCTGGGATCATATCTTCAACACATGAACTTTTGGGGGAACACAGTTAAACCATATTCAAACCACAGCAGATACATATCCAGAAGTGGAATTGTTGTATCATATTTTCTGTTTAAATTTTGAGGAACTGCCAAAACATTTTTCACAATGGCCATACCATTTTACATTCCCTTCAAAGTGGGAATTTCTCCATATCTTCACCAGTATTTGTTACTGTCTGCATTTTTCCATAATAGTTGTCCTATTGGGTGTATAGCAATATCTCATTCTTGTTTTGGTTTTTGTTTTTCTAATGATTACCTATGTTGAGCATGTTTTTTTAATTGCTTTTATTTTTTAATACATTGACAGTGGAATGCATTACAATTCTTATTACACATATAGAACACAATTTTTCATATCTCTGTATATATTATATGTTCACACCAATTCATATCTTCATACATATATTTTGGATAATGATGTCCATCACATTTCACCATCATTGCTAACCCCCTGCCCCCGCCCTTCCCCTCCCACCCCTCTGCCCTATCTAGAGTTTGTCTATTCCTCTCATGCTCCCTCTCCCTACCCCAGTATGAGTCAGTCACCTTATATCAGAGAAAACATTCGCCCTTTGTTTTTTGGGGATTGGCTAACTTCACTTAGCATTATCTTCTCTAACTGCATTCATTTACTTGCAAATTCCATGATTTTATTCTCTTTTATTACTGAGTAATATTCCATTGTGTATATATGCCACATTTTTTAATCCATTCATCTACCGAAGAGCAGCTAGGTTAGTTCCACAGTATTGTGAATTGATATGGCTGTGTCTCTGTAGTATGCTGTTTTTAAGTCCATTGGGTATAGACTGAGGAGAGGGATAGCTGGGTCAAATGGTGGTTCCATTCCAAGTTTTCCAAGGAATCTCCATACTGCTTTCCATATTGGCTGTACCAATTTGCAGTCCCACCAGAATGTATGAGTGTACCTTTTCCCCCACATCCTCACCAACACTTATTGTTGTTTGTCTTCATAATAGCTGCCATTCTGACTAGAGTGAGATGAAATCTTAATTTTTATTTGCATTTCTCTACTTGCTAGAGATAATGAACATGTTTTCATATATTTGTTGATTGATTGAATATCCTCTTCTGAGAAGTGTCTGTTCATGACCTTGGCCCATTTACTGATTGGGTTATTTGGTTTTGTTGGTGTTTAGCTTTTTGAGTTCTTTATATACCCTAGAGATTAGTGCTCTATATGATGTGTGAGGGGTAAAAATCTGTTGAGTGTGTTTTCATATGTTTGTTGACTATTTGTATATCTTCTTTGGAGAAATAACCACTCAAGTCTTTTGCTGGCTTTTTAATCCCTTTTATTATTGTTTTAAAGTGATTTTATTTAATGAGAAATGTTATATTTTATAATTTCAGAGAGCTTTTTGTTCATCTCTTATTACCTTGCTCTTAAGCTCTTGCCATCAACATGGCTATTAGTCCAGTCCAATCATTTCCTCATCTTCTGTTTTCACCCTTGCATCTCCTACAAATACTCCATTCCCAGCCAGTTAGATCAGGTCACTCATTTGGTTAACACTCCAGATGGCTTCCTATCTTGTGCAGGGTAAAAGCCAAAGACTTCTCCTTGGCCTACAAAACTCTACACATTCTGGCCCTACCTCATCTGAAATTTTTTGGTTTTGTTTTTGTTTTTTAGTTCTAGGGATTGACCCAGGGCCTCAGGCATGTGTGCTTCTACCGCTGAACCACAACCACAGCCTCTTTGTTGTTTTTGCAATACTGGGGATTGAACCCAGGGCCTTGCCCATAATAGGCAAGCACTCTACCACTGAGCTACATCCTCAGTGGGAGGTGAACAGGGCATACCTGATGCAGGTGGCCAAGGGAATATAAGCACCATCAGTTGCCTGAGTACCTTGGACTCCCAGGACAAGGATGAAAATGACAATTTCCACTTCAGCCACGAGGTTGAATTCTTGAACCTCATTTCCTGCTGTCACTCTCATACCAACCTCCTTCTCACTGTTCCTTGAACATATCCAGCATCCTACCTCAGGGCCTTTGCATTTGCCATTTCTTCAGCTTAGATTGCTCTGACCTCAGATATCTACGGGGTTCATTCCCTTACATTCTTCAATTCTTGACTCAGATATAGCCATCTACCTGAAGTCTTCCCTACTGAAATTGCAAACCATCCCAAAACTTACTTACCCACTCCAGGTACAAGCATAAAGGTATCCATGATTCCTAATCCCCTTCTGTCATTTATTTTTCCAGGCACTTATCAGAATTTAACACAACACCTTTTAGTCATTTGTATAACTTCATGAGAGAAGGAAATTGTTTGTTTATTCACTTTTTAAAAAAATATATATGTTTTTTTTAATTGTCAATGGACCTTTATTTTATTTATTTATATGTGGTGCTGAGAATCGAACCAGTGCCTCACACATGGTAGGCAAGCGCTCTACCACTGAGCCACAACCCCAGCCCTGCTTTATTCACTTCTATATTCCTACCATCTAAGAGAGTACTTGGTACATAGTGGGTCCTTTAACAATATTTGGTGAATGAATGAATGAGGTTTGTTTGAGTGAATGAGTTTCAAAGGCTAAGTGGATTCAGTAATAAAAATGCAACATCCATGTGCATCTCCCGCCTGCCTTGAGTGTCCCTTGCTCCTTTTCCTTTCCACCACCACCAAGATTCAGACAGTAACAGTTAGTCACCCATTAACTAGTACATTTTATAGCAAATATTGTCTTCTGTGTCCAACAAATCCACTTGTTTCTTTTAGTGACTAGAGTGGGCCCTTGCATAAAACATGTTAATTTTTTGATCACAAATTTTTATTTAAAAGAACATAAGGAGAATGGAAAGAGAAAGGAGTAACTGCTGTGGAAAAGCCTGGCAGGCACCATCCTAACTGAGCAATCCAGTTTGACATCACCAGTGGTAGATCATGTTGACATCAGGAGCCCTTTAATGTGAGGTAATAAGAAGGCACTTGACCTCTGTGGTCTTCTTCCCCAAACCCCCAATCTAATCATGAGAAAAACACAGCCAAACACAAATACAGCAACTCTCTACAAAATCCTGAAAAGTAGTCTTCAAACCTATCAAGGTCATAAAAACAACAACAACAAAAGTCTGAGAAGCTGTCACAGACCAGAGGAGCCTAAGGAGACGTGATGACTAAATGAAATGTGGGGATCCTGAGTGGAGTCATGGGAAAGAAAAAAGGATATTAATGAAAAACGGTGAAATCTGAATAAAATTTGAAGTTCGATTAGTGATGAAGCACCAATGTTGATTTGTTAGAGTTGACATATGTTCAATGTTTATATAAGATGCTAACATGAGAGGAATTCAGGTGATATATGCCAAAATGCAACATTTCTGTAAATCGCAATGATTCTACATTTTTTAAAAATTTAAGTTGCATTTCTACACATCAGCAATAATATCCTAGCAATTTGAATTTAAGAAATAAAATTTATGGTAGCAATATCACAACAATAAACACAATTGTTTTCTTCATGTTGCTTATTATATATTTCTTCTGGAAAAAGAAGAATATGAAAAGACATGGACGAAAGGAACAAACTGCCAAAAGTCAGTAGGTAAGTCTGTTGTCTTCAGCTTGGTCGGGAATGGAAAAGGACAGTAGAAATAATCCCAGCACTGGGCAGGGACAGAGATGAGTTCAACAGATATTCATGGAGCGTCACTATGTGCCAAGCACTGTGAGTTATAAATCCTCTAAAGTGAATTAGTTCATTACATTTCAACTTTATTATTTCTCTTTTCTCAATGCTTAAACAAATCTATATTATTCTTTTCATGTGTCTTAATAGTAGTAATAATAATAACAAAACATGACTTGCATTTAACTGCATTTAGCTTGCAAAGTGCTTCCATGTCCATCAATTGTCCCAGGCATTGTAGGACAAGGGTGGAGTCGAAACTGGGAGTGTGGCCTCTGCAGACTGCAGGGATCAGAAGAACACTCTCCTTGTGTGACCTGGGGCAGGACTTCTTGGTTTCTGCAGGTGAAAACTAAGCTTAAAAATAGTGGTTAAATCATAGGGTTGTTATGAGGGGACTAAGTGAGTTCTTGTGTGCAAGGACCTTGGCACAGGTAAATTCCTTGAAGGGTTAAATAAACTACTTACTATACCAAGTACTTACTATGTACATGCAGGTACCAAAATTTAGAAGGCTCAGATTTTTCTGTAACTTAACCAGTAATGGTGGAGCAAGAACTTAAACCATTTATTTTTCTTTTCAAAACAGGATTCCTGGTATTATATACCTAGTGGAAATGTGGTAAATGGCAAACTAATTAGCATGATCAGGGATTAGACATAGGCATGCAAGAATGACAAAATTTCAAGATTAAATGGAACTTATAGTGTCACCAATCTAATCCATTGCCCCACTCAAGAATTTTCCAAAGGAATTGTCATGCAGCCTCTCAATGTCACAACAGAGGACTTGCTGACTCAAGAGATAACCCTGCCATTTTTTTGACAACTCAAAATATTTTTCTTGCCTCCTGGTTACATACTAACACATTGTTTCTAGTTCTATTTTAAAAGAGTAAGTCTAATTGATCCTTGTACTTTGGTTTAAAGCTTCATTTCATTTACTTCTGCACACCATCTAAATTTGACTTTATAATAGCAGTTTCTGTAGTATGAGAAGATAAATGGCACCTTTTGAAATGTCTCAAAAGAATACTGCACCAAGATTCTGATTTTTTCAGAGTACATAGTTAATTCATTATATCTGAGATCATATGTTAAAACTTGTTGCTATTCTTATAATAAAATATCTGTATGATCTCCAATTACAGCATCCTGTTCTTAAAGCTATTAAAGGCAAAGGCAAATTTCTTCTTAATTTCAAATTTTATGTTCATTCAACATAGAGCATTCATTATATGACAAGGGCTGGAAACAAGCATTGGTAACGTGTGGTTTCCGTCCAATTGTGTTTAGAACCTGTCTTTTTGTGCCTAGAAAGAATGGCTTGAAAAGTTCTACATGTAGATTCAGAACTGCTGAGTTTTGTTGGTATGTAAAGTTACAAAATTTTGTCTTCTACATAATCAATGTAAAAGTATTTGTTGGATGCATGAACGACTGTTGACTTCCCCCCGCCCCCATACTGGGGATTGAAGCCAGGGGAGCTTTACCACTGAGTTATATCCCGGGACAGTCAGGGTTTTTTTTTTTTTTTTTTTCTAATTTTGAAACAGGGTCTCAATAAGTAGCCCAAGCTGGCCTCCTGCCTGATCCTCCTGCCTCAGCCTCCCAAGTCCCTGGGATTACAAGTGTACACCACCATACCCAATCCTAGTCTATATTTTTATTCAAAGTTTCAAATTTTTTGGTTACTTCACTTTATAAATTCAGAGATTTTGAAACATAAGTATGTAAAATTTTGTTCTTCATTTCACAGTATGGGCTGTAATACAAGGTATAAAAAAAGGTTTCGAAATAATCTGCTACTCTCATGAATTATTTTCATCCAGTTCTTAAACATCTATTTTTTAAATATATTTTTTAGTTGTAGATATCTTTATTTATTTTTATGTGGTGCTGAAAATTGAACCCAGTGCCTCACACATGCAATGCAAGTGCTCTATCACTAAGCCCCAGCCCCAAACATCTATATTTTTAAGTAAAAATATCCACTTTCATTATATGAAGTTGTACATTTATGTCTACTTGCTAGAGTATTAATTTTTATTTATATAATTTTATTCTTCTTTTAGGGTTTGTGGAGACAACTTTTTGGGTCTGGCTTTAACTTATGTACTAATATGGAAAGGAAGTGAAATGAATCACTTTGTGGTTGATAAATTCAACATTCTATTTACAGACAGACTGTTGCTGATGTATTCTAGCAAAGCAGAAAAGGTTATGTCAAACAACTATTAAAAAAAACATACTACGTGGTGTTAATGATGTTACCTTAACATATCAGCTTCAGGGGCTGCATAATTGTTTCTGCCAACCCATAAATTTTTGAGTAACAACAAAATTATTGTGATTTTTCTTACTAAATAATTCATACATTACAAAGCATGTATGTAACAAGGTCCATGAATCACTAACACATATAATGATCATATATCTAATGACATATCTCTTTTCATAAGATGAATTCAAATAGATTTATGTATTTAGGTTAACTAAAAAATACTGGGATTATAGGGTTCATAATTCTGTCAACAATAACAACAAAAACTTCAAACCTTTAAGAAGTACAATTTCTATGATTTGCTTTTAAAAACAGAAAGCTTTTGTTTATCAAAATCCTGTGTTTAAGCTACTTTTCATGAAGTTTTACAGCTTTTAAATTGATACAATAAATATCACTGAAGATAAATTAATAATATAATGGAATAATACAATGTTCATAAACTGTATTTAAAATGATATAAGTGCAACTAAAATAGCTATAAGCAATACTATATAAAACCTAGCACTAATAGTAACTGGTATTCTTTATCCAGCAACTAGGATCCAAGAAAGGCTATTTTCATTTACTAACACTTTACAGGCTTTACTTTGGTCTCATTTTAATAATCTCAAACCAAAAATATCCTTTTCTTAATGCTCCTAAAAATGATCCCAAATGAGATTTCATCTACTTAATTAAAACTAGGCTTCATAAGTAAAATTTTTAAAATTCTAAGGCTATAATATATAAAATAATGTTAACATATTTTAACTTTTAATTTGTACAATTTTTCTAAATTTAGTTTTTTATTTGTTTTCTCGCACGCGCTGGCAATCCAATCCAGGGCCTTGTACGTTCTGGTAGTCAAACGCTGTACCACTGAGTTACATGCCCAGTCCCTAAACTCAGTTATTTCTTACAGGATTCATGCAATTATATTTTATCATAGTTGACTCCTTTACTCCATTTTTTAAAATTTATTTTATTTTTTTTATGGTGAACCCAGGACATGTGAGGCAAGCACTCTACCAACTAAGCTATATTCCCAGCCGTAAAATTTATTTTAATTATGGTAAAATGCACATAATATTTACCATTTTAATCATGTTTAAGTGTACAGTTCAGTGGTATTAAGTACATTCATAGTATTATGCAACTATCAACATATCCATCTACAGAACATTTTTCATCTTGCAAAACTGAAACTCTGTACCCATTGAACACCAATTGTGCTTTAATAATTTTAACAGCTTAATGGAGATACAGTTCACCGGCCATACAGTTCTTTCAAAGTGTACAATAGTTTGAATATAGTCACAGAATTTTACAATCATCACCACAATCAATTTTACAAGTTTCATCATCCCTTAAAGAAATGCTATCTATACCCCATTTGCAGTCACTCCCCAATTCCTTCTAACCTCCCCAACCTTTAGCAATCACTTACTTTTTGTCTGTATAGATTTGCCTATTCTGGACATTTCATATAAATGTAGTTATACAATATGAGGTCTTTTATGACTTACTTCTTTCACTTAACAATGTTTACAAGTTCATTAATGTTGTTTCATCATCTGTCCACACTTCATTCCTGTTATTGCCTGAATAATACTAATATGAATATTCTTATACAAGTTTTTGCATGGACATGTTTTCCGTTCTCTAGGGTACATACCTAGGAGCAGAATTGCTGAGTCATATAACTCCTTATTTAAGATTTTGAGGAACTGTGAAACTTCCAAAGCAGCTTCATTCACTTTACATTGCCACTAACAATTTATGAGGGTTCAAATTTCTCCACATTCTGCCCACACTTCTTTTCGGTTATAGTCATCCTAGTAAGTAAGTAGATATGCAGTGGTGTCTCATTGTGGGTTTGATTTGCATGTGTTTTGTTTATTAGCTCTTTGTATATCTTTTTGAAGACATGTATTTTTTAGTACATTTTTCAGTTGGGTTGGTGCATTTTAAAAGTTCTTTTTATATGCTGGATATAAATTCATTATAGATATATGATTTGTGAATATTTTCTCCTATTCTGTGGGTTGTATTTTTATTTCCTTGATCACATCCTCTGAAGCACAGAAATTTTAAATTCTGATGTTCAATTTATATATATTCTCGTCTGTCATTTGAGTTTACTTTTATCCTTTTCCAGAACAAAAGAATTTTGTAGGCTCTATGTGAAATCAAATTTCATGACTAAAAACCTAATGAAACATTTGGAAATAAACTTAATAAAAACCACCTAGATTTTAGTCCAGTTGTATTAGTATTCTCAATTAGCAGAACAAAGCTCTGTGTTGGGGTTGGATGGCCAAATATATATTGTTGGAAACTATTTTAGCCACATTTTTATTAAAGGAAAATTTTAACATCTAATTTGATCTCTAATTTATATTAGAAAAGTAATCTTTAGACTATGGTCACTACTAATAACCCTTTTTGGTGTTGGGAGAGCTCTTGTGAAACATTTGTCAAGCACATAAAATAGTAGAAGACTGAAATATAGCAATGAAGATTTGTATGCTATTGATTGTGTAGCTAAAGTAATTTTTCATTGCTAACATAAGATTTAATAAGTATAAGTAGTTAAAGATTCTGACTTGGCACTAGTCATTAGCATGTAATTGAACTAGTAAAAAAGATCAGTTAAAGCTGTGTTGATTACCACCTTATCTTTGAAAGGCAATTAAAGACCTCAATCATTGCAACAAGATTTGATTGTGCAGCCTTTATTGGACATTGATCTTTCAGCAAAGTGCAGTTACATTTTCCATTAATTTACAGTAACACAGTTTAACTCTGATACCCTAGACTGTTGACCCAGGTGAGATGTAATGCTAAGTACTTGTTTAGGTTAAGATGCTCCCAAATGTCATTACTGTCTCAATGTTAAGTGCTGAAAAAAAGTAGATACCTGATCCACTAGCTTTAGGATAAGGTTTCTGTTATCTGCATTAGCTTTTAAGTGAAGTGAAACCAAGATCCTTGACTTTTATGTCATCCCACTCATCTACACGTCATTCTTTAGTAGATTGAAAAGGTATTTTGTGCAGAATTATAGATGTTCCATGCTTACAGTTTAGGGTGAACATAAATATAAATGACATGAAATAAAATGGACTTAAAAATACATATGGCTTTTATGAAAAAATATTTCAATTTTTACGGACATCAATAATTAGCAAAAACAGTAAATTAATAGCCAAATATGCAAAGAAAGAAATTATAACTATTTATACAATTTTGGTATTTTAGGAAATGTACACTGGAAAAAACAGCAATTTTATATCAGCAATCTCTTTCATTCTCCCAATTGTTACTGCATTTTAATAGTGGTTCAGAACTTACACAGGAACTAAAAATTTTATCTAGAAATTTATTCCAATACTTGATAACTGATTTATATCAGGATAATGAGAGATGCAAGGTTTTGTATAAAAGCACATCTTCATTTAATAAGTTTTGCATGGATTATTTTAAAGACAAAATAAATATAGGCAGAAAAGCTGAATTAATGGTTTCATTAACTAAGTGAAATCCTGACATCCAGAAGAGCAGGGCCCACTCAGGAGCCTCCTTGCCCTTGTAGGTGAGTGGGCACGGGTATAGACACCCACAAATTGGCTTAAGTTTTTCTCCATCTCCCCACCTCGCCTTATTTCTGAAATACTTTATTCTGTGAAGTCCTTTATAAATATAAGGATCAGAAAAAGGTGGATTACAAAAATAGAGCTTTTAATGAAATAAAAATGTGCTTACAAGTATAATCATGACACATTTGGGTTACAAAGGGCTCTTGTGTTGTTCCTCTCACATTACAGAAGGAAAAACTAAGTCACAAGGTAAGGAGTTATTATCCTTAGGTCAAAAAGACAGCACTGATACTAAAATTAGACAGAGCATCCTGGCTTCCAGGATTTATATTTTATCCTTTTCAGGCCACAATGCTTCTATGTAATATACAACTTTAAAGAAAAAAACTTAAAGCATTTACTGTTTAATGAGAAGCAATTTTCATACTAAAGTCTTACTATTAAGTCTTAAATCCGATGAATGATATTTTAATTTTTGAACTATGCCCTTAGCCACCACTGAGTTCATCCTTTACCATGATCAACTCCATAAGAGCAAGAGGTCTATTGATTTTCATGTAATACAAGAAAATATTACATTTGCTTAATTGTTACACAGTGAGCACATCAGACAAGAAATCAGGGCTCTATTTAATGCTGCAAGCAGCAGAGAATTACAGAGATCAATAGGGTAGTTTGTCAAAGATGTTCTCCAAGGAGACTTACCTATCACCATATGGACAAGAAGTCACACTGACTATAGCTATTGAAAAACAGGTAAGCAGAGTCAGCAGTACAAATTATCAGAAATCAAACAGGCCTGTGTGAAAAGAGGTACGACTTTACTGAAAAGCTGTATTTATAGTCTGGTAATTAAAAACCATTTTATCAGCTTTGTGTTGGGACCAAACCTTTACAGCAAGTATTGACAAGATCAGCAGCAATGAATGAGAAGTATTTGACTTAAAACTTATGAGCTATAGTTACTTAACTTTGCCCATTACAGAGGAAATCAGTTCTAGCCTTCCTTGCAAAATGCTAATAGTCAGTTTTATTATTAATGAAACTTAATGTAACACTATCTCCTTTGTGTAAGCCATTCATTTAACTAGTGCCTAGTATGTTTGTCTGGACCAAATATATTGGTGTAAGTACTTCCTTGATTAAAGTGATATTTAGACTTGTTTTTAGACAAGTGAACACTACATATATTTGAAGAACAGTTTGTCCTCAGTAGTGCATTTAACACGAAAACCTTTGAGGAAGCCAGTTTGCATTAGTTCATTACTATGGCGCTTCTGCTCACTTTCTCTATTCACTTGCCAGGAGTAAGCATCCAAATGTTGGTTAGATGAAATTTTGTAAAAAGTTTTCCTACAAAAATGTGTAAATGTTGTAGAATATCAGCAACACATTATCATAAAATGATATATAATGTATGTTTGTAATTATGAGAGAGATCATAAATCTTAAACACCCATTGGTTTAGAAATTAAATAGTTCTACTTAGTTCTCCCTAAATTACTCCAAATTTCTGAAATTTACCATTCGTCTGGGTACTTTGTGACTATCCCCAAGGATAAATTTTTTTTAATGACTTTGCTTTCAAAAATGCAATTAACTTAATAAAATTCTAATGCAAAAGTGCCATCAGGTCTTTTAAATTTTCAGCCCACTCCCCATTGCCAACAAGTCTTTGGATATGTACCATTTAAGTTAATTGCTTTTATAAACAGTTACCAAATTTATTTTTCTGGATATTTCTAGATCTTAACTGTTCTCATAGCTTTATTGGCATGCTATTTTAATTTTTAGTAAGTCCTAATTTCTTTCACCTTGTTGCACTTACATTAACCCAAGTTGTTATTATATTAAAAAAATACTGTGGGATTGTTTAAGCAACAAGAAGTTTCAGCAATCCCTCTTCCAGATAAATTCACAAGAGCTTTAAAATATTTCCATGCAAAATTCTGGCAGCTGAATACTTTAGATATTAAATTACAAACAGATTCTCATCAATTTTGGATTTGCCAATGATATGATATAAATTTCCATCTAATACCCAGATATCTTCTACTTTTTCCCAATGTCATATAAAAGATTTTTCTCCCTCCTCTTTTGTGTGAGCATCTATATTTCTCTTCAATTTAAATTATTAACACCTATTCATAGAATCTATGTAATAGAATCATTTTTTTAATCTGTCATTTAACCTAGTTCTAGGGAACATTAGTGTGAAGCTTCATGTGTTTGTAGTTCCCATCTGCAATATATAGCAACTTATATAAAGCTTTACCTCTTGAGGATAATGATTCATCTTAAAGAGCCAGACACCATAGAAAGAAAAAGGTGTTTGCAAAAGTTTTATTCTAAAGGATCAAAAATAAATATTGCACATACACACAAGAGAAAATCCACAGATATTTATATTCTCCAATGCATACTTTCAATACATGGCACCTTCATCTTCTTTATTTAGAAAATATATTGTTATTGGTCCATAACTGGTATGCACAGTCTCTGTGACTCTGGCAAATAACCAGGAGCCAAGTCCATATAATAAAGTTGGAATACCTAGAAAACAAACGAATATGTTACTTGTGAACATCAATATTTACTATTCATGTGTCCATGTATTTGTCACATTACTAATCATATAACACTTGTCAGTAATGTTAACAAACACTCACGTTATAAAAATTAAAAATAAAACAACTATGTATCTGAGAGCTCAATTTCATCTATGTTTGTCAAACATCATGGCAACTATGTGAGCCTAAAGATTCTCAAAACTGTAGCTAAGGCTGAAGTAAATTTTAATTTTCCCTAATGTATTACCTTCAAGTAATTATGAAGTAATTCTATATTCCCTTCACAAAAAAAGCAAATGGAGAAGAATAGTCATTAATTTAGTTATAAATGCTCCTGATTATTAGCTTTGAGCTAATAATTACTAGGTCAACTCTACTGTCCTTTAAGTACATAGTAATATTGATGGCTAAAGTAATTTTTGTACAACTTAGAAACTGGGTCAAATAGCTATCTTCAAAATCTAAGGCAAAACCTAACTCAAAAGATCTCAGTGTTAACAAGCATGAGAAAAAATATTCTCATTAGAATTTCTACAATTGATTTGAAAACAGTCTTGTTTCCACCTATTTGGAATAAGTACATAGGACACTCTAACACATTGTTTCTTTGGAACATTGCCATTGATAAGATTTTGCTGCTTTTGAGATTAGCTGCCATTTGTCATACGTGAAAGTAAACACATACCACCCAAGAATGTGGATTAAGCCCTCATAAGCATACAATACTGTATTACATATAAAACGAACTTTCACAATTCCTGTATTTTTAAGGCACTTATTTAAAATCAATGACTACTAATATATTAGAAGTATATGTATAAAACCACAGCCACATGAATCAATGACAAATGTAGTATGCTAGGCACAAGTATTAATTTTATTGCTCCCGTGTGCAAAATGGGCAGAAAAAGACAATCTAAAAGCTTAGCTGCACATTTGGAAAATCACTTCTTTCTAGTTAATAGGGAAATCAGCACATGTTCAGGACAGATAATTTTGCTAAATTTTCTCTTATTTTTCTGCAGAAGTATACTCATGTGTCATACTCTTTTTGCATGTGTAAGTGTGTGGGACTACTCTGTGCTTATTCCCCGCTGGAGCTGCATTCCAGCCTCTGTGATGCCACAGATTAATCAGGAGAAGCATCAGTAGCTGGGATTCAGAAAAGAGAAAAATATGCCCTGTTTCAGGCTGGGTTTTATCTATTTTTAGGGATATACTGGATCATAGTTTGCTATTATCACAAGGTACCCTAAAACCCCAATTAAGCCTTTTATAGTATGTTGCCTTCTTTGCCCTGAGAATGCCCCAAACAATCTCTAAACACTTCAAGAGACTGACACAAAAATTTCCCAAAAACTAGGTAGTGAAGCTATTTGTAAATTCTTTATCAAGGAAGGAAGGAAGGAAGGAAGGAAGGAAGGAAGGAAGGAAGGAAGGAAAAGGTAAGTGGCACTAGAGTTAGGTAGGAAGTAGACAAATGAAATAGGGGAACAACATAGGCAGAAATGAGGAAAGAGGACAGGGAGCAGTTGTTATAAAAAATAAATTCAAAATGCAGTATACAACTCCAAAAACTGAAAAACAATGCAGTGAGGGAGGAGGAACAAACTCTAGAAGCAACTGTTAATTTTCTAAAAAGGGTAAAATATGCCTTTTAAGATACTGCTGAGGCTATAAATTTAAGGAATGGTGATGATGCTAAGAATTTTGTTTTATACGATTTACTTCAGTTTTCAATTAAAATATTGATACTTTGAAAAATTCATACTTTTGAAAAAAAATCACACAAATAAATGGCCAATGTTCTTTCAACTAAACAGAGGACTGATTAAAGATTGCTAGTTTAATGATAGCTACATTATCTCTTATTAAAAAACAACTAGGAACTAATAATGAGTAATACTGTTTGACAGAGGATGAAGTTGTGATATGGGGAGTCAGAAATTCTGTATTTCTTTTTCTCTGCCATCTATTTATGTAATGCAGAAAGACTGATACACTAAATGAGAAGAGTTGCCACTTCTATAATTTATACATAAATTTTTTTCTTTGCACATATCTCATGTGGTTTAAAGTCTATAAGAGTCCATGAAAGATTATATTTTTTCCAGATTATCTGAAACATAGAACATCAAAATTAACTTGAAAATAATAATAATTCAGTTTGAGTCAGTTGAACAGTAGGTAAACCACTGTCAAATTAAGCACTTAAAAAAAAATTAGAACTTTGTAGTAAGTCTCTGATTACCCATTCATTTCAATGGTAAGTTGCTTTTCTTAAATCTCAATCTATTTCCCAGCAGGATACTCAGACTGATAAACCATCAGTAAAATGTCAGCTTTCATTGAAGGGAAGGTGGAGGAGAAAGAGAACAAATGGGTAAACAGAAATCTTTATTATTTACAAAATGGAAAAATGAATTACTCTGATAATTACTAGTTTGGAAAGGAAGAAAAAGAATAAAATCCTTATTGATAATATATATTCTTATTAACGTACTTGATGATCCAGAGGGGCAAGTGTATATCACAGAACAGGAAAGGATTCTAATTCATACTCCCTTCCTTCAGACAAAAATAAAAACTAAATGTTACCAAATTGGGGATTACAGTACCCTTTAAAAAGTCCTGAAAAAAAATTCTCTTTATTGTTGTAAACCATTTTGTTTTAAAGCATACGTGAGCGAGAAGTTTTCCTTTTTGCTGCATTTAAAACTCTTATTCCCATTTAAGCAGGATTTTTAGAATTTCCAAAAAGAACATACAGACCTCTTCCACATGATAAAACAACTGTTGTTTGTTCTCAAAGGTTTTCATTTTCTTTTTTTAAAATGTCTTAATATCTACATCTAAAAGAGAAGCCCTTAATCATTAAGATGATCTTAAACAAAATGTTGAGTTTTTAATTGTTACACTTTTTTTAAAGGCATTCAGTTTATATGGTTTGTCTATAGCTTCACCATGATACTTTTCATAATCTATTACTTACATTTGGGAAAGAATGATTTTTTTCTGATTCTGAAAATGTTAAACTCATTCTTCTTGAATCTAGTTATCATTCCAGTTTTTCCAAATACTTTTGCATTTAATTTTCTAAATAACCTCTCTCATCAACTTTTGCCAGCCTCAAAATTGGTTTGGTATAGACCATCAGTCAAACAATAAGACATACTTTTAAAGGATTAGACAATTGCTAAATAATCTTTTTCTTACTGAATTGAGCCTAGGACAGTCCCAATGAAGCAATAGCTCAAAAATCCCATCAGTGACACATGTGAATTATTATAAGTAAAAATACAGTGCCATATTTAAATTTAATGACCTTTCAGGCTTTACAATATTAGTGCAGCTACCAAGCGTTTAATTCTGGCTTTATAAATCTAGTTGGTAACATGGTTCAGCTTCCATGTCTAGATTTTGAATCACTGAAATCTAGATCAATTTTCTATCAGCTACCAACAGATCCAAAATATCTTGAGGCCTTATATTTTTCCTTGACCTATAAAATGTCCATGTTCATGCCTTTCTTTCATTGAATCAAAAGAAAATAAACATCCAGTGAAAGAAAATACTGTCACGAATGTTTCCAGGAAAACATACAAATATTAAAGAGGCAGATTCTTTTAAATGCCCTCCAGATCTAGGACTGGAGGCAGCTAAATGCCAAGGGAAAACCTTTAGGCCATTTAATAAAACAAACGTGGTGAGATTTCATATAAAGAAAACAAACTTTAAAAAGTAGTTTCAGTTTTTGTCATATAAACGCACCCACACAGTGACGTTCAGGGGAACTAATCCTGCAATGCACTGAGACCTTCTTAACCAGGAGTGCCACTGTGCAGTGGGGACATTTCCTATAGCCGCCTCACTACCCAGTGCAGGGCCTTCCCAGGAGCAGGACGTGCGCTGGCCTACTCCCTGCCTCGGTGATGCTGGATGGTCCCGCAGTACCGGCCAGTGGGCAAGCCCACTCTGGGGACAGGCAGTCCAGCAGCCAACAGCTCGGCGCCTAAGCACTTCCTGGGGGAATACAAAGGACAGGTGCAGAAGGCGGGTCCCAGAAGGCCGCCCTGGGGGTGGGGCCGGACGGCGCGGGGCCCGCGAGCCTGTGCGGGGTCGGGCGGCTCTGGCCTACGAGCGCGGACGTCGGTGGCGTGCTTTGAGGACAGTGCGACCGCCTTAGGCGGACGTGCTTCGCTAGGTAGGCGCGGCCGTCACCACTCACCGAGGTTGACGACCTTGAGCGCTGTGAAGAAGCGATTCTGCGGAGCTAGGTCCTGCCAGGGGGCCTTGGAGCAGTGGTACTTGATGAAGGGGAAGCAGCCGGTGCGCAGGACGTGGTAGTTGGCGCCCTGCACAGGCCAGTTGAAGTGCGAGAGGCCGAACTGGTCGTTGCGGACGGCGCTGTAGGGCACGCAGAAGGAGGTCCAGTGCGGCAGGCGCCGCTGCAGCAGGTGCCGCGTCAGCACCTCCGAGGCGCGGGGCTTCGGGCGGGAGGCGGCGCCCGAGGCCCAGGGCCCGAACAGCAGCAGTCTCAGCGCAGCCTCGTGGGCCCTCCGCAGGGCCTCCATAACCCGCCGCGCGGAGAAAGTAGGACCGCGCCTGCCGCCGGGGCGGGGCCTCCGGAGCGCGCGTGCGCGTGCCCGCTCCCCCGCAGCGAGCGGCGGGAACGCCAAGCGGGCGCCCCGCGGGTGCCGGGGGGTCCCCTCTGGGTGCGGCGGCGCGTGCGCACAGCGTGCCCGCGTCCTCCCACGACCCCCGGTCCCGGGAGCGGAGCCCCGCAGGGACCGGAGGGGCTGCCCGCGCGGAAGAGTCAGGGGCCCCTGCGTAAAGGAGGTAGTTAAATTGTTGCTTGTGACCCCCTGGAGCCCGGGAGGCTTTACCACTTTGAAAATGGGGTGTAGAGTGTAAAACAATTACATTACCGCCCTAGTGAGTGGCAGAACTCAAACCCAGGTCCTTTCAAGCCCCTTCCAGTCTTTGAGCTCGGATGAAATCCTGAGTTGACCTTGTGGAACTTGAGAAGATGTCCTCAAGGAAGTGAGCCTTGGCTGGTAATGTCGGAGAACACTCACGTTCTATTTTCCCTGTTCACTGTCAAACAAGTCCTAGATATTTCAAGATAAAAAGATTATTTTAAAAGAATGCCCCATATGTCTGGGTGAGCATACAGGCGTGCAGAGTACTCTCTCCCAAGAACCTGGTGAACACCAGAGCAGGATGGCGCAGTTATCACCCTTTATAATTCTCAGTTACCGGTTTTCAATCTGTTGCTTCAGGAAAACCTTTCTCGCACTTGACAGCCTGTTAAGGTGATAATTTCTATAACACCCACTTTCTGAAGAAGAGTTCCTCTCATTTGTCCTAACTTGTGTTTGGAGAGGCCATACATAAATAACATGAGATGTCCAGAAACATCTTATGTGAATTATGTGTAAGCACCATAAAACAATTACTATTGTTGCTGAAAAGTCAAAGAGCGTGTAGGATTATGTAGCTGGTTTTATATTCTCTGGTTTGATTCATTCAACAAACACTGATTGAGCACCCACTATCATATCCTAAATCTTGAGGGTCCTTGTAGTCATGTAAATAGATTGAACTTTATAGGATTCCCTATAAACTTTATAGGATTCCATATTAGATAAAAGTTTCTTTTTTTTTTTTTTTTTAAGCTTTTACGTACAGGCAAGATATATTCACCCATGTACAGGGATAGCAGAAAGGATGGCTGAAGGGAGGCAGGTAGATGCAGCAGTACTGTAACCTACAAACTGAATTTTGAATCTACACACAAATCCTTTTTCAAACAAAATCCGTCATAGAACCTAAACATATAGATTAAAACTTGTATTTTGTTGCTAAACCTAAGTTCAATTTTTTAAAAATATTTGATTTTTTTTAGTTGTAGTTGAACACAATACCTTCATTTTATTTATTTATTTTTATATGGTGCTGAGGATGGAACCCAGCACCCCTCAAGTGCTAGGCAAGCCCTCCACTGCTGAGCTACAACCCCAGCCCCCTAAGTTCAATTTTTTAACATTAGCTTTAAGCAAACAATGAAGCTGTTTGTTATTATCTTTGTTTGGTTTGGTTTTGAGCAGTATTGGGACATATGAAAAGAAAACTGGGTAGGTAAAATAATTCAAAGTCTTCAGAATCAAGCTCAGAAAAATGGGAAGGAACCAAGGGAGTCTGGACCATAAAGACACAGGTACAAGACCAAGAGGATCTAGTTTTATTTATTTATTTGGTGCTGGGCATGAAACCCAGGAACCTGTGCATGCTAGGCAAGCACTCTACCACTGAGCCACAACCCCAGCCCAGAATCTAGTCTTAAGGAGGATGCAGGCTATCCCCATGCCCCTGGACTCAGAACTCTGTTTGATGTTTACACTATGTGGAGTTTGTGGGCTGTGGGCAACAGTTGCAGCAACAGAAGCCTTAGCTTATTTCGACATCTTCCATTTCAGTTATAGACTATCAAGAAAATCCCCAACCCTCCAGAGGGGTAGATACAAAGAAGAGCAAGTTTTGAATGATTCTCCTTAAAATCTGGGTATGTTCTTCAGTTACAAAAATAGCAGGAAATTAATTATGAGATCTACACTAAACTCAAACTCATGGGCAGTTTGTGATCTGTTAAATTTTGGCATGATATCCCTTTGGGTAATATAAAATGTGTTTTTGTTTTGAGAGGGGTTTCACTATGTTGCCCAGCTGGTCTCAAACTCCTGGGCTCAAGTGATCCTCCTGCCTCACCCCTCCTAAATAGCTGGGACTTAAAGTCATGGATCATGCCTGGCTAAAATCTGTTTATAAACAAGTGAAATTTGGCATATATGTTTATATGAACCGTGTCACTCTATATCATGTACAACCAGACAAATGAGAAGTTATACTCTCCATTTATGTATGATAGGTCAAAATGCATTCTACTGTCATGTATAACTAATTGGAACAAATAAAAATATATTAAAAATAAGTGAAATTGGAATCAAACATGCAGAAACCCTGACTACAGTATGTCTGGCATATAATTAATAACCACTGATACAGGGATTGGGGGTACTTTTCTTGTGCATGGATAATGCCCTGTGTTCAGTCCCAACACTGCAACAAACAACAAACATGGCATAGAGAACAGGTATTAGGTAGGTTCACTGTATTTTCTCATCATGATGGCTTGGGAACAGGACTTTTGAACAGAAGAACTGTTGGGAGCTACTCTCTTAGATAAACCTTATCACAGGTGAGGCTTTTCCAAGGCTCTTTGACTTTCTCCCTTTTTTCTAAAGTTAGAAATTTCTTCCAAGGAGACTCTTACTCAAGAATGTTTCACAGACTGGAAGAAATATTTGCAATACATATATCTGATAGAGCATTTGGTATATAAAACACTGTCCTACAAATCACTAAGGAACAGACAGTCCAATGGAAAAATAGACAAAATATCCAAGTGGACACATGATAAGGGAGAACATTCTGGTGTCCGATAAATTTGCAAATTGTTTTGTTTTTGTTTTGAGATGGAGTCTGGCAATGTTATCTAGACCCCAAACTTGCAATCCTTCTCCCTCAGCCTCCTGAGTGGCTTGGATTACAGGTGTGTACCACTGCACTCAGTTCTGACAGTATACATTACAACTATACATATCCATGCCTTATGAACAAGCATACCACTCCTAGGTCTATACCTATATTGATCTGCCTGGGCTGCCATAACAAAACAGCACAGACTGGGTGGCTTAAACAACAGAAATTTATTTCCCACAGTCCTGGAGGCTGGGGATTCTTACGATCAAGATACTAGCCAATTAGGTACCTGATGGAGGTTTTCTTCCTTGCAGATAGTTGCCTTGTGGCTGTGTCCTCACATGGTGGATACTCCTCTTACATTCCTGTTGGATTTGGGCTCTACCCTTATGATATTCTTTAACCTTTGCTGCCTTCTCACAGGCCCTGTTTCCAAATACAGTGACACTGAAGGTTTGGGTTTCAACATATGAACTTGTAAATGAAGGGAAACACAAACTTTCAGTCTATAATAATACTAAACCGCCAGACAGAGTGGCTCACACCTGTAATCCTAGCAGATTGGAAGGCTGAGCAGGAGGATCACAAGTTCAAAGCCAGCCTCAGCAACTTAGTGAGACCCTGTCTCAAAAAATAAGAAGGGCTGGGAATGTGGCTCAGAAGCTAAGGGCCCCTGGGTT
Source organism: Marmota monax (assembly GCF_021218885.2). Taxonomy (NCBI): domain Eukaryota; kingdom Metazoa; phylum Chordata; class Mammalia; order Rodentia; family Sciuridae; genus Marmota; species Marmota monax. Next base: position 4,118,517 of record NW_026694865.1, read on the forward strand.
CAATCCCTGGTACCAAAACCAAAACAGACAAACATAATAATACCCAACAGAAACTATGTGCATATTGCCGCAGTCTGGCTGGGCACAAAATCACAAGCCACTCACAGCCTTGTAGATTCAAACAGCAATTCTTTATTCCCGAACTCACACCGGCACTCTACAAGCACGTTCTGGGGGCAATCCACCGGCACTCTACATCCCAAATACTCTCAATCCCGCGAGAACTCAACGGGAACTCAAGGAGCGGATGGGCGCCTGAGGCAGCAGGATACGCCCTATTCCCAGCAGGAATCACCTTAAACCTGGAACCACCCTAATCCAGCAGGATCCTCTCTAAACCCGGATCCACCCTGGTCCTTGAGCAGGGTCACCTTTCTCAAACATACATGCAATGTCACTGCAAATGACCTGGGTCCAAGGCAAGCCCATTTCCACAATGGAGAGTCCTTCCTCTAAGCAACATGGAGTAGGCTGACAAAGAAATTGCCATGCGTCATTCCTACTTGGCAATGGCTCTCAGCATCTCCCCCCTTCTGATTAATTAAACAACATGCAATGTGGCTTAAGGACCGTGCCTGGTAGGTTGTCCAATTCAACATATGGTTCTTACCTGTCATTGGATGAACTGACCTCTAGGCGTTAACCTCTTGTCATAGGTTGATACCACTGCAATTGGATCATACCCGTCACTGACTACCGGTCCAGCATACAGCTGTACTTGTGGATAGGCCTATGCACCAGTGGGGGGGTGAGGTTCTTTGCCTCACCTCTGTTGGCCCCCAAATTTGGCCTTGGTGCCAGTGGGGGGGTGAGGTTCTTTGCCTCACCTCTGTTGGCCCCCAAATTTTAGACCATCACTAGCAGAAGGGAGGAGGATACAGAACTGCCACGACACCAAGCCAATTGACGGCTCCTTTGGAAAAATTGCATCACTGGTAACACCATCAGCAAAGATATGCCAGCACTACCACAATTCGCTGCACCAAACGATAGTTCACAATGCATACAAGTGATACATAGTCCAGGCAAGTTCTGCAAGCAGTTCAAAGCGGAGGAATCTATCAATATGTCCATTTCCTCCCAAAGTAAGTCGACTCCTTGATTGAGCATTACTTGTTGAGTTATATTCATTGATGCATCAGTTTATACAGTTTACTGTGATAGCTGTCATAGAAGCGGTAGTTTGGTTTTATCTTTGTCTTCACCGGCACTGGGATGAAGATAGGAATTCTGGCAATGATGCTAAAGAGACATTATCCTGAACAGAATTATTAAATATAATGAAAAGGAAAGGTGAAAGTAAACAAACAGATCTGTTAACCTCCTTTAAAAACAATCCTTAACAGCTGTTTACCTAATTTAAATTAAACCATTTAAATCACGTGAATAAAAAAAATTTGGATCCATTTTTTCATGAGCACTCCTCATATATGAAATATGGACATACGCACATACAGACATACAACACAAAACAGAAGTGTGCACACGTAACATACAACACATAAGACAATAGTAAAGGCCTTGTAGCTTTACACAGGTGAAATTTCCATTGCAATGTTTAAAAACTCCACAGTCAAAAAATAAAACTGATCAGAAAAACATTAACCTAGGTTTGTATGAGCTCAAAAAATAAAATAGAACTTTATGATGTGGGAAAAGGCAATAATAAAATAGATATTGAAAAAAGCATCCTGGTTAATCACTGTCACAGATGTAGGAATAGCCAAGCTGGAGCTCTGGATATCAGCTGTTATGGATTTGCGTCAAATCATCTTCTTTTTGGTCTGTAGAAATTGCTTTGGTTAGTCTCTCTGGAATCCAAATCAGCTGCTGTTCTCCCTGTGGAAACACACAAACAGAACCCCGACTCCAGACAATCACTGGGTCAGGACCTTTCCATTGTCCTGTTAGAATATCTTTCCAAAGTACCTTAGGTTTATGTACATTTTTTGGATACATATGCCTTTCCTCAGCACTAAGCCCTGATGAATCCAAATTTTAAAAGTTTAGAGTAAAAAGGGTTATTTTAAGTTTATCTTTGGGGGATATATATACCCCTTTCCAATTCCCTCTTTTTGATTTAATAAGTACGTTTTAATAGTTTGATGAGCTCTTTCAACTATGCCTTGTCCCTGTGGATTGTATGGAATTCCTGTTATGTGAGTAATGCCAAATGATGAGCAAAATTGTTTAAAAGAGGTAGAAGTATAACCAGGACCATTATCTGTTTTTAACTGTTTTGGAACGCCCACAGTGGCAAAATTTTGTAAGCAATGAGCTATAACATCTTTAGTTTTTTCTCCGGCATGGAGGGAGCCCATCAAAAATCCGGAAGAAGTATCAACTGTAACATGCAAATATTTTAATTTTCCAAATTCTGGCAAGTGTGTGACGTCCATCTGCCAAATATGGTTAGGTATCAGTCCTCTAGGATTGACTCCAAGATTAACTTGTGGTAAAAAGGTCACACAATTTTGACATTGTTTTATTATATGTCTGGCTTGTTCCTTAGTTATTTTAAAATGCTTTTGTAAAGTATTAGCATTGACATGGAATCTTTTATGAAAATGTGTAGCTTCTTCTAGTGTAGAGAAAATATGTGTGTCATGTGTAGTTTTATCTGCTAAATCATTGCCCAAACTAAGGGCTCAAGGCAATCCTGTATGTGCCCTGATATGTCCTATAAAGAATGGATCTTTTCTGTCCCAGATTAGACTTTGTATAGTGGAAAACAAAGAGAAAACAGTAGAGGAAGGAGAAATCCTACCAGCATCTTCAAGGGATACTATAGCATTAACTATATACTGACTATCAGAAAATAAATTAAATACAGAATCTTTAAACATCACAAAAGCTTGTAATACTGCATTAAGCTCTACCTTTTGAGCTGATTGTTTGGGTACTAAAAATGTAAAAGTTTGATCAGGGGTAACTACTGTTGCTGTACCATTATTTGACCCATCAGTGAATATATTTGGAGCATTTATGATAGGGGTTTTTCTTGTCATTTTTGGAAGAACTACAGGATGCTTAGACCAAAAAGACAACAAAGGATTAGATGGCAAGTGATTATCAAATGAAACATTAGATTTACACATGATTATTTCCCAAGTATTTAACTTATTAGGTAACTCATCAATTTGATCCATAGTATATGGAGTAATAATTTTATTGGGAGAAATCCCAAACACTCCCTTTGCTGCTCTTATTCCTTTGAGTATTGTCCTACAGCCTCAGGATACCTAGTAAGAATAGTGTTAGGAGAATAAGATAAATGTATCCACAATAATGGACCTTCTTGCCAAAATACTCCTGTAGGAATATTTTTTGTTGGTAGTACAATAAATAATAAAGGCAAACTTATATCAATTCTATCCAAATGCATATTTTCCTTATATGTTTCAATAATTTTTAATGCCTTTCTTGCTTCAGGCATTAACATTCGAGGTGAATTTGGATCTGATGGACCTTTTAGAATATCAAATAAAGGTCCCAACTCTCCTGTTGGTATGCCTAGATAAGGCCTTATCCAATTTATGTCTCCCAATAACTTTTGAAAGTCGTTAAGTGATTTGAGTTGATCTACTCGTATTTGAATTTTTGGTGGACGGACCATGGTTGAGGATAATAGAACTCCTAAATAATTAATTGGAAAATTTAATTGTATTTTATCTATTGCTATCTCTAGATTATAATTTTTTAATAAGTTTGTAAGTGTGGCATAACATTCCAGCAATGTGTTTTTATCTTTCTGTGCTAATAATACATCATCCATATAGTGAAATATTTGTAGTTCAGGATTTCGATTTCTAAGTGGCTGGATTGCTTTGTTAACATAGATTTGACACATAGTTGGACTGTTAGCCATCCCTTGAAGGAGTACTTTCCATTCATATCTCTGATCAGGATCTTCATGATTTAGTGCAGGGATAGTAAATGCAAAACGTGGACTATCCTCGGGATGAACTGGAATTGAAAAAAAAACAAACTTCAATATCTATAGCTAAAACATGCCAGGTTTTTGGCAAAGCAGACAATTGAGGAATCCCTGATTGGGCAGGTCCCATAATAACCATCTCATTATTAATGGCTCTTAAATCTTGCAATAATCTCCATTTACCAGATTTCTTTTTGATGACATAAATCGGAGTATTATGGGGAGATACGGAAGGTTGTATATGTCCTTCCGCTAATTGTTGTTTGACCAGTTAATGGGCTACTTGTATCTTTTCTTTAGTCAGGGGCCACTGAGGATCCCATACTGGTCTTTCTGATTTCCAAGTAATTTTGATTGTCTCAGTGGCCCCTTCTGAAAACCCAATCCATGTCTATTTATTCCTTGATCTATTTGAATTGGTGCTGCTATACCTTGTTCTTGTTCTCCTAATCTTTTTTCTTTCCTAAAACCTTGTCTAGCCCTAGTAGTGGGCGCATTAGGATTGATGTTATTTGTTAACGTCAAACCTAATTGATCTAGGACAACTCGTCCCCATAAATTTATAGGAAGATGATCCAATACATATGGCTGTATAGTTCCTTCACATCCTTCAGGATCCTTCCAATCTAATATCATTGCACTTCTATGGGGATTAGTCGCCACTCCTAGGCCTTGAAGCGTTTGAGTGGCTTATTGTAATGGCCAATGTTTTGGCCATTCTTGACGAGTTATAATGCTAAGGTCAGCACCTGTGTCCAGTAGTCCATTAAACTCATGTCCTTGAATATTTTTTTTAATTTTTTTATTGTTGGTTGTTCAAAACATTACATAGTTCTTGATATATCATATTTCACACTTTGATTCAAGTGAGTTATGAACTCCCATTTTTACCCCGTATACAAATTGCAGAATCACATCAGTTACATATCCATTGATTTACATGTTGCCATACTAGTGTCTGTTGTATTCTGCTGCCTTTCCTATCCTCTTCTATCCCCCCTCCCCTCACCTCCCCTCCCCTCTTCTCTCTCTACCCCCTCTACTGTCATTCATGTCCTTGAATATTTAGTTTTAGCCTTGGGTGAGAATCTAAATTTAAAGACAGCATAGCCCAATCTACACCTGTGGAGCCTAATCCCCTGGAACCTCTTTCTACACTGTGACAGGAAAATTTATCATGTAGGCTGGGTATTATTAACAACTGTGCTATTCTATCTCCGGGTGAAATTACTGATACACCTCTTGGAGAACTAGCTATAATTTTTATTTCACCTACATAATCGGGATCAATTACCCCAGGACTTATCATAAGTCCTTTTAGTGTAGAAGAACTGCGTTCCAATAATAAGCCAACTGTTCCTTGGGGAAGAGGTCCTTTTACTCCTGTGGGAATGATTTGAACTCCCATCTCTGGAGTTAGTACTGCTCTGGCAGAGGCGCAGATGTCCAACCCTGCGCTCCCTCTGGTTTGTCTGATGAGGGATTTAATGGACAATGTGTCCTGGGCACTACTCTGATGGTGTTGCTGGGTTCCTCCACTGCCCCGTATATTTGTGGTTGTGGGCCCCGGAGCATTGGGCCCCCCAGCCGTTTTTTGGCAATGGAGCCTGATGCCTTTCTCCACGATATCGTGGGTAAATACCTGGTCCTTGTCCATTTTTTGATAAGGGAGTACCCTCTGTGGTGGTTTGAGAATGGTATTCATTAGCCCAATGTCTCCCTCTACGGCATCGTGGGCAAATACCCAGTATTCTATTCCTTTGATACCTAGTTTTGTTAAACCCTCCTCCTATGGGGCAACTCCTTTTAAAATGTCCTGTTTGTTCACAATTGTAGCATGTTTTTGGCCTGGCATCTGAAGCCTGTTGTACTGCAGCTGCCAAGACTTGCCCTTGTTCATTAATGTCTCTACATAATTTAATATATGTGTTTAAATCTTCATGTCTCCATGGTCTAATGACCTCTCTGTAGCAACGATTTGCTTGGTCATAAGCCAGTTGTTTTATTAATGGCATTGCCTGTTCTGTATCCCCCAAAATTCTGGAAGCTGTTTGAATAAGCCTATCTACAAATTCAGCATAAGGTCATTAGTTCTCTGTATTACCTTAGATAGCTGACCTTGTAAATCTCCATGTCCTTGTAAAGTCTTCCATGCCCTAACTGCAGATGCAGCAATTTGTGCATATATAGCAGGATCATATTCAATTTGTTGCCGTTGACCCTTATAAGGTCCTTTTCCTAACAACATATCTAGATTTCTTTGAGGGTAACCGGCTGCTGCATTTCGCCTAGCTGTCTCCGTGCAAAATTCCTCATTGGCAACCTTCCATAACAAATATTGTCCTCCATTTAGCACAGATTTACACATGCTAGCCCAATCTGCTGGCGTCATGTCCAAGTTGGTAATGGATTCGACCATGCTTACCATGAAGGGTGCTTGGGGGCCATAGGTTGTTACAGCCTCCTTTAACTGCTTCACTGTTTTGAAATCTAAAGCACGGTGAGTTTGCTGCCCTCCTGTCTGCTCAAGTACAGGGCATGCTAATCTTTGAGGTCCTGTCTCAGGATCCCATTTATCAACTACGGGGGTTGAGGGCCACTCAGCTATCTCCATAGGTGGAGCTGTTGGTTGAATTACGCCCTCTGGTGATAGAACAGAGTTAGTAGCAGCCTCCTGTTGTAGCCTTTTTCCTAATAGCCCCTTTTCCTTTAAATTTTCTTCCTCTGTCTGACTAGCTTGAGAGACCTTCTCTTTTGCTTGATCTAAAATGTCTTTCTCCATGGTCTGAACCTCTAACAATTTACTTAACACTCTTTTGGTTTGTTTTTTACTAATTTCTAATCTATTATAAAGATAACACAACCCAATAAGATAACACAAAACAAAACCGAAACTGAATGAAACAAAAACGGAATAAAAAATCATTGTATCAATTTTCTCTTCCTCAGGGCCGACAAACTTCAAACCTTGAGCCAACTATTTTTCCCAGTTTTCCTGAGAGATTTCTAGGGATAGGCAGCTTGAAACAAAAACAAAATAAATCAAAACAAGAACAGATTGTTTTTTGAAATGGTCACCCATTCTCTCGCCTTCCCTCAGGGGCGAGCAATTTCACTTACCTCCAAGCTTTAGACGTTCCCCGCACGGACCACCAAATGCCGCAGTCTGGCTGGGCACAAAATCATGAGCCACTCACAGCCTTGTAGATTCAAACAGCAATTCTTTATTCCGGAACTCACACCGGCACTACAAGCATGTTCTGGTGGCAATCCACCAGCACTCTACATCCCAAATACTCTCTCAATCCCACGAGAACTCAACTGGGAACTCAAGGAGTGGCTGGGCGCCTGAGGCAGCAGGATATGCCCTATTCCCAGCAGGAATCACCTTAAACCTGGAACCACCCTAATCCAGCAGGATCCTCCCTAAACCCGGATCCACCCTGGTCCTTGAGCAGGGTCACCTTTCTCAAACATACATGCAATGTCACTGCAAATGACCTGGGTCCAAGGCAAGCCCGTTTCCACAATGGAGAGTCCTTCCTCTAAGCAACATGGAGTAGGCTGACAAAGAAATTGCCATGCGTCATTCCTACTTGGCAATGGCTCTCAGCAGCATATGTTTTCCAAAACACGTGTACTAGTACCACAATATTCACAATAGCACTACTCATATTTGTAATATTTGATCTGGAAATTATATGCCTATCAATAGTAGAGTGGGAAAATAGTGGAATATTCGTAAAGTGGAATATTATACAGCAATGAGAAGGAATGATCTATAATCATGTATACATAATCCCACAAACAAGATAAAGTGAAGCTAGAAACAAAAATGCTATCTGACTTCATTTATATGAAGCAAAATCTCATCTCTACCATTAGAAGACAAGACAGTAATTATCATCTTCAGTAGAATGAAGCAGTGGGAAGAGCCAGTGACTGAAGGACTGTGAGGACTTTGGGGGACTGGCATTGTCCTCTATATGAGTTTTTGTTTAAATGAATGTATTCAGTTGGTGAACGTTCTTTTAACTGAACACATGATGTGTGTGCTTTTCTTTTTATATATTATTCTTCAACAAAATTTGAAAAAGAAAAAAGTTAATTCTAAAGGTAGTGTTACATATTAACACATCCACATATACGATTATTAGTGTTCATTAAGGAAATATAGAGAATATATCTCTGTGGCCCTGATCTTTTACATATATATATAGGTAAAAGGGTCTCACTACATTGCCCAGGCTGGTCTTAAACTGGTGAACTCAAATGATCCTCCCACTTCAGCCTTCCAAGTAGTTGGGACTACAGGTGTGCACCACCATATTGTGTTGACAATCACACCGTGAGATCCTGATATATTCATATGTGGTAATTCCCCCTTATCTGAGGTTTCAATTTCTGTGCATTGTTACCTACAATCACCAAGAAAAAAGGTGAGTGTAGTACCATAAATTATTTTGAGATAGATCACATTCACATGAATTTTCTTCCAATATGTTCTTAAAATTGTTCTATTTTATTCTTAATTTCTTACCATGCCTGATTTGTAAATTAAGCTTTATCATAAATGTGTACATATAGGAGAAAACAGTGTAGATAGGGCTGGTACTCTCTGGGGTTTCAGGCATCCCCTGGGATTTTAGAATTTATCTCCTGCAAATAACAGGGCACTGCTGTATTTCTGATCATGTGGCTTGAAACCGAGTAGGGAATTTACCAGTACTTACTCAGAGGAAGAATTATAGGAGTGATGATGGTGTGTTTGTCAGCATGTTGGTGAAAGATATAGAAGATAATTAGAAACTATTTTGAAAATTTATATTCTAATAAAATAGAAAATATTGAATACATTGACAAGTTTCTAGAGACATATGACCTAACCAGACTAAATGAGGAGGTCATACATGATTTAAATAGACCATTTTCAAATAATGAAATAGAAAACACCATCAAAAGCCTACCAACCAAGAAAAGCCCAGGACCAGATTTTCAGCCGAGTTTACAAGACTTTCAAAGAAGAATTAACACCAAACTCCTCAAAGTATTACATGAAATAGAAAAGGAGGGACCCCTTCCAAACTCATTCTATGAGGCTAAGATCACTGTATTCTATGAGGCTAATATATACCAAAACCAGATAAAGACCCATCAAGGAAAGAAAACTTCTGATCAATATCCCTGATGAACAAAGATGCAAAAATTCTCAATAAAATTCTGGAAAATTGCATACAAAACATATTAAATAGATAGTGCACCACAATCAAGTGAGATTCATCCCAGGGATGCAGAGTTGGTTCAATATACAGAAATTAATAAACATGATACATCATATTAATAGACTTAAACACAAGAATTATATGATTATCTCAATAGATGCAGAAAAAAGCTTTTGACAAAATACAGCACACCTTCATGTTCAAAACACTAGAAAAACTAGGGATAGTAGGAACATACCTCAACATTGTAAAAGCTATATATGCTAAACCCAAGGCCAGCTTCATTCTAAATGGAGAAAAATTAAAAGCATTCCCACTAAAAACTGGAATAAGACAAGGATGTCCTCATCCACCACTTCTATTCAACATCATCCTTGAAACTCTAGCCAGAGCAATTAGAACAAAGAAATTAAAGGGATACAAATAGGTAAAGAAGAACTCAAACTATCACTATTTGCTGATGACATGATTCTATATCTAGAAGATCCAAAAATTTCCATCAGAAAACTTCTAGAACTAATAAATGAATTCAGCAAAGTAGCAGGATATAAAATCAACACCCATAAATCAAACACATTCCTGTACATCAGCGAAGAATCCACTGAAAGAGAAATTAGGAAAACTACTCCATTCACAATAGCCTAAAAAAATAAAATAAAATACCTGGGAATCAATTTAACAAAAGAAGTGAAATACTTCTAAAATGAAAACTACAGAACACTAAAGAAAGAAATTAAAGAAAACCTCAGAAGATGGAAAGATCTCCCATGCTCCTGAATAGGCAGAATTAATATTGTCAAAAATACTGCCAAAAGCATTATACAGATTTAATACAATTCCTATTAAAATCCAAATGACGTTCTTCATAGAATTAGAAAAAGCAATCATGAAACTTATTTGGAAAAATAAGAGACCCAGAATAGCTAATGCAATCCTTAGCAAGAAAAGTGAAGCAGGAGGCATCATAATACCAAAACTTAAACTACACTACAGAGCTATAGTAATAAAAATGGCATTGTGTTGGCACCAAAATAGACATGTAGACCAATGGTACAGAATAGAGGACACAGAGACAAACCCACATAAATATGGTCATGTCATATTAGTCAAAGATGCCAAAAACATTCACTGGAGAAAAGATAATCTATTCAAAAATGGTACTGGCAAAACTGGAAATCCATATGTAGCAAAATGAAATTAAACCTCTATCTCTCACCCTGCACAAAAATCAACTCAAAATGGATCAAAGACTTAGGCACTAGAACAGAGACCGTGCGCCTAAGAGAAGAAAAAATAGGTCCAAATCTTCACCACGTCAGCTTAGGATCTGACTTCCTTAACAAGACTCTTAAAGTTAAAATCAAGAATTAATAAATGGGATAGATTCAAATTAAAAAGCTTTTTCTCAGCAAAGGAAACAATTAATGAAGTGAGGAGAGAGCCTATGGATTGGGAGAAAATCTTTACCACATCCACCTCTGATAAAGCATTAATCTCTAGGATATATGAAGAACTTGAAAAACTCAACACCAAAAAACAAACAAACAAACAAACAAACAAACAAATAACCCAATCAATAAATGGGCTAAGGAACTGAACAGACATTTCACAGAAGAAGAAATACAATTGATGAACAAATATATGAAAAAGTGTTCAACATCTCTAGCAATTAGAGAAATGCAAGTCAAAACTACACTAAGATTTCATCTCACACCTGTCAGAATGGCAATAATCAAGAACACAGGCAATGATAAGTGTTGGTGAGGATGTGGTGAAAAAGGTACACTCATACATTGCTAGTGGGACTGCACATTGGTGCAACCACTATGGAAAGCAGTATGGAGATTCCTCAAAAAATTGGGAATGGAACCACCTTTTGACCCAGCTATCACACTCGTTGGTTTATGTCCAGAGGAAATAAAATCAGCATACTATTGTGATGCCGCCACATTAATATTTATAGCAGCTCAATTCACAATAGCTAGATTATGGAACCAACCTAGGCATCCCTCAATAGATGAATGAATAAAGAAAATATGTATATATATTCAATGGAATATTACTCAGCTTAAAGAAGAGTAAAATTATGGAATTTACCAGCAAAGGGTAGGAGTTGGAGAATATCATGCTAAGTGAAATAAGCCAATCCCACAAAACCAAAGGCTGAATGTTTTCTCTAATATTCGGTTGCTAATTAATGATAAGGCATGGGGGTGGGGCACTAGGGAAGAATAGCATTACTTTAGGTAGAGGGAAGTGATAGGAGTGGAGGGGAGGGGATGTGGGGATAGGAAAGATAGTAGAATGAAACAGACATGATTACTGCATGACCAATATGATTCTGCAACATGTACACTCAGAAAAATGAGAAATTTTATCCCATCTGAGTATGATATATCAAAGTGCATAAATGCCTTCTACTGTCATGTATCACTAATTAAAACAAATATAAAAATTTTTCAAAATTTTCCAAATTGGGGCTTATGGACTTTTTGGTTTGAGGAGGAAGGCTATGGAGATGATGCTTCCAATTTGTATCCCAGCATGCTTTGGAACTTAAAAACAGGTACTCAAAGGTGTCACAGACCCAGGTTTCCTAGGAGCTCAGATTGCTTAATGGCTCAGTGCCCTGTAAGACAAGCTCAGCACTATAAGTGGCTTGAGATATCCATACAGCTGGGTGAATGTTCATTATTTTCCCCACTCTTATCAGTGACAAATGTGCTCACTGCTCCCTTCCAGTATCTTTGTGTACCTCTCTCAAGGATAATATACCTTGGCTTCATTCAGAATTACCCTTATGGAAGCACTGAGTTATGGCAGGAGTCATTAGGAAATGAAGGAGCTGTTGTATTCTTGTCTGGATCTTCTGGAATCCTGTGGAACTGACGGATGCTCTGGGAGTCCCAAGGAGTTGACTGGCAGCTGGGCCTGCTGTTACAGACTGGCAGGAAGAAGTAGTCTGGCAAGAACATTTTACTGCTAACATTGGGTACAGAGACCTCATCCCAAAGCATCTTGTTTTCCACTCCTCACAGTGTCTCCCTTCACTGGGACATAGGCTCCCCAAGGCCTGGGAGTTATGTGCACTCATGAATATTTGTGACCCCACCACCTAGCATAGCAGTTGGCATGTTCTAGGCACTCTACTTGATAAGTAAATGAGGGGAAAATACTGGGTGATAGTGAACGCAACCACGGTATTTGAAGGATATCAGAGAGAGGAATTTATTGTATGTAGTTTTAATCTAATTTAATTAAAATTTTAATTTTGGTAGTTGGGGAACTGGAACTAGAGAATAGATAAGAATTTACCTAAGGTCATGTATCAGAATCAAGGATAGGAATCCAGACCTCCTGGCTTTCAGTGAGTTCTTCAGTAGGAAACAGTTCTAATCCCATCTCCTGTTGTGGATGTGGACACTCTGGAATCCAGTGGCAAGGGGAGGTCTTTGTGACTTTTTGAAGTCAGATAACCATTTATGCTGATAGATAACACAACCCATGTGGTAGACACGTTCCTAGTATTACAAATCTCTACAATATGTAGTAAAGACACATTCATGTAAACTCACCCTGCTCTTGGATCATACTTCTGGTTCCAACTTTATAAAATGAGCATTATTTTACCAACAGAGAAGTAATGTTAGCAGTAAAATGTTCATGTTTTGTAACATGAATCATCTTTTCTTTCCTTTTGTGGTGCTGGGGATTGAATCCAGGGCCCTGTGCATGCGAGGCAAGCACTCTACCAACTGAGCTATACCCCCAGCCCAACATGAATCATATTTTCAAACCAAATCCCAAAGGTGTTTTGGCTTCATTGTTGATCCTAAGTTGATAGTGGCTCTTAGCCCTTTAGTTTTTTTATTTTATTTTATTTTATTTTTGTAGTTGTAGATGTACAGCATGTGTTTGTTTATTTTTATGTGGTGCTGAGGATTGAACCCAGTGCCTCCCCTGTGCAAGACAAGTGCTCTACACAGAGCTACAGCCCCAGCCCACCCTTTAGATTTTTTATGGGGGCATGCGGGAATTGAACTCAGGAGCACTTAACCACTTAGCCACTTCCTCAGCACTTTAAAAAATGTTCTTTATTTAGAGGCAGGATCTCACTAAGTTGCTTAGGGTCTGCCTCCCTAAATTGCTGAGGCTGGCTTTGAACTTGGGATCCTCCTACCTCACCCTCCCAAGTAGCTGGGATTATGGGTCGGCACTACTGTACCCTGCTTAGTCCTTTAGCTTTAAGTGTCTCTGCAATCCCCAGTCTCATGGTCAAGTAGTTAATGATCTGTAAACAAATACTGAGATGTCCTTAGGGGACTCTCTATTTAAAGGAGACTTGAATCATTTTATAATGGAAATACAGTAATGCACCCACTGGTTTATGATTTGTTAAGATTTTTGAAGTGAGATTCCACTGGTATTTTCAGATGGGACAGGTTTTTAAATTACAATAACACTAAATTTTACCTGCAGAAAAAAATTTTCAAAACTGATAATCTGCATTTGCAATTTCCATTATATGAAATATCATTTTATTTGTGTGTTCATAGGTGTACACATTTCAGTTTCTTAAGCTAAAAGTGACCACAGCTGGTAATAATATCAAGGTAACATGTCCAGTTAACTGTGTTTTTATTACATCCTATGTGGTTTACACCTATTGTCTGATTTAAATAACACTCCCAGGCAAGATTTCATTTTCTTCATTTTCCAACTGAGGAAACAATGTCAGAGCTTAATGTTGTCAGCAGCCACTGAGCAGGCAGCTGGCATACGTGGGATTTGAACCTGCATCAAGAGGACTAAAAATCCCATGCTTTGACCACAGTTTTAAAGGGCCACATGATGCTAGACTCAGAAGTAAATGTAGCTGACAAGGTTTGGCTTCCCTTACATGTTACCCAATCAGTAAGCACTCGTGAAACAGCCCTTTAGACCCAAATACAGTTCATCAAGAAGTCTGTCTGGCTTAAAGAAAATTTGGGGTAGGGAGCAATGCATGATGACTCTCAAGCCAAGAGAATGATTTTTCAAAAGTAAATCACTTGCAGATTTTGAGGTAAAATAATGATTGCTACATATATTAAAAAGTAATTCTAAAATATTTTTTAAATGCTAGTCATATATTAAGGAGTTTGGATACCACCAGCAAAAATTCCAAATCTAAGTGAATTATCAGGCCCTAAATTTTGGTTTTTACTTGGGGAACTCAAATAAAGAGTATTCGGCAGTTCTTTGAACTCTTCTTAAAACTTTTTTTGCAAGCATGGAATCTTATTCAAACTAAAAAGTTTAGTTTTTGAAAGTCTGGTTTTAATGGAAAGAGCATCTGGCCATAGTTTGGGTGGGTATGAGTAATACCCGTGGATAATAGGCACATTAGTCCAAGCCAGTGTTCCAGTGAACCACAACTTGTGGTTCAACTCTTTCTTTTTATTCCTTATTGCTATTTCTAATAAAGCAAGATGTGAAAGCTAACTACATGCTCTATTAATTATATGAAGGTGAACTTGAGTCATATTTGTTACTGAAGATGATTAATAATTACCAGTTCTTCACACGTTTCTGGTGCATTTCAGTAAATAAACAGGGTACATTGTTGGGTAGTAATTGATTAATTAGTACATTCATCCTACACAGCTCAGTGGTCTAAGGATGCTGAGTTTGAGATATTGCTCATAATTATTACAAGAAACAAATCTGTTCCATTTCCCAGTTTATTCTTCTGTACACAAAGTTTTTTTTTTCCCTAAATCGAATGCTTAATGGTTCAAAACCTTATAGGTTTTATTCAGATAAATCAACTCATGAAAAATTGCTAGTCATAATATCAGAATCTTGTTTTTGTGTGAACTAGGGTGAAAACTTTACAAGGCTAATTTTAACATTCGATCTTGCTGTTAAACTGGATCAAATACTGTAAATATAGGGCACTTCCCCGCCATGCAGTAAGTGCTCATTGAGCACCTATGCGCAACAGGGGCACTGGAATCTCATTTGCTTCCCAACCACATCAAATAAGCTCAGGATTGCAAGTGTCATCAGGTTGGCACTTTGCAGCACCAAGTAAATATACTGTGTAATCTTCAGAGAAGTATAACAGCATGTACTGGTCGCCATTTTACCTCTGCAGTAATTTAGGAATTTTTTTTCCTCTAATTTATTGAGCCAGCATGTAGTTGAGAGGTAGTGGAGTTGAGAGCTTTGGACAAGGAATCAGGAATGCTAGGTTCTTATCTGTATTCTTTCTTGAAGAAGCTGGGGGCATATTACATCCCTCTTCTCCAAGCATGGATCACTCATCTATAAAATGAAGGCTTTGATCAGGGACAGTGAGGTACAGGCTTCAGAGACAGATAAACCTAGCTTTTAGTCTGGACTTCCTATTCCAAGTTTTACTGTTTACAGGAAATTATATAATCTCTCTGAGCTTCTGCTTTGTTTCCTTGAATTTACTGCAAAGATAAAATGAGATGTGGAAATGTTTTGAAACTACCAAGTATCATATGGATATAAGGCGTTACTAATATTTTTGATAACTTCCTTAACTGATTGACATTAACATATGTATTTGATGGATGTGTCAAAATGCCCACATACTGGTCTGATAAAACAGGGTTGTTTTTGAACATTCTTTGTGCTCTCATTAGAATTTCTCTAGGGAAGAATTTCTGATGTGACTTCATAATTTATTACTAAGTGAAAAACACAGTCTGCAAAATACAATGTCTGGTGTGATCCTATTTAAAATAATTTATACATTAAAAAATAGTCTAGCCTGTGATCCTAGCAAATTGGGAGGCTGAGGCAGGAGGACAGCCTGGGCAACTTAGCATGATCCTGAAAAAAAAAAGTGGAGGATGGAGATGCAGCCCAGTGATGGAGTGCCTCTGGGTCCAGTCCCCTGTATTGCAAAACAAAAGTAAGAGTATATATGATGGTGGGAGCTGTGGCTGTGGCTCAGTGGAGAGCGCTTGCCTAGTATATGTGAGGCACTGGGTTCAATCCTCAGCACCACATAAAAACAAATAAAAAGCAGTCCATCAGTAACTAATAAAATATTTTTTAAAAAGTGTATATGATAGGAACTCAACATATATTTGATAAAAGAACACATGCCATATAAGTGGAATAACTTTTACTACTGGTAGATAATGTTCTGGAAGATGTATATATATGTGTCTACTTGTTTATGTTTGTGTGTGTGTGTGTCTTTAAATTTGCAATATAATGGGTAAGATAGACAATAAAAATCAAATCTATTGTGTAACATTATGTGCTATCACCTACTGTCAAGTGCTTTGAAGAGGATGAGAGAATAGAGAATAATAGTTGTGCTACTCTAAAGAGGTGGTCAGGAAGGGACCATTAGTCTGGTGACAGCTGAACAGGGACCTGAATGCAGTAAGGGAGTGACCCAAGCCAGCTACTGAAGAAAGAGTATGTCAGGTGTGGGAGGGCCCAGGCAGGAGTACTATCAGATAACACTCCAGAAACTGTGACCATGGCTATCCCTAGTAGAATAAAAGTTGATATCTTAAATTTTTTTTCCGGACTCTTTCCTGTTTTTTAGGTTTTGTTTTTATATTTTGCAGAAGTTATGTGACCCTCTTTGTGATTTGTAATGTACATATGTTTCTGTAATTAGGAAATTTTAATGTTTACAAAGTAATTTCAAGAAAAGTGTTTGTACGTAGTTTTAAAAGCTTATATCATGTGTATATTTTTAATTTTCCTGCTTTTAGAGCTGGAACCTCTGAGCTGGTAGTGAGAACAAAGGGAGAAGAGAGATTTCTTCCTTGGAGGTAAAGTTCAAAGAACTATTTCAGGCGTAGCTTGCTCTGGTAGTGATCAGTGGGGGTATCTGGAATCATTCTCCTTCAGGCTCCTGGCTTAATCCTTGCTCCAGGGATGTCAGAACAATTCCTTACTGTAGATATGGTCTGGGAAACACAGTAGCATGTTAGGATGTCATCAGAAGGTGGGATCAAAGATGCCAGACAGAGCTAGTTTCACCATCAGTATTCTTATGGCTCATGCTTGTAGCTCAGCAGGGGTCACATCTGCTGTATAGCAAAGTGGGGTGTTACACATACATATATCCTTCATCTCTTTTCAGGCATCTTTATAGGCATAAAGTAAGAAAAGCTCAGATTCAGAAACCCCTGCTATTTATCTTATCCCTGCAAAGCAGGTATTAAAAAGAGATGTGCTCTAGTTTATACAGGGACAAAATAGTCCAGCTAAAGCTTATTTATTTATTTATTTATACTGGGAATTGAACCAGGGTCTGGTGCATGCTATTGAAGTACATCATATACCTTTTATTTAATTTTATTTTGAGACAGGGCCTTGCTAAATTGCCCAGGCTGACATTGAACTTGCAATCCTCCTGCCTCAGCCTTCCAAATAGCTGGGTGTATAGTGTGTGCTACCCTGCCCTGCTACCATCGGAAGCTTTTTTTTTAATTGGTGCTTTATTATTGTACATAATTGTATAAGCACACACTATAACAGCATAATTTGATCAGTTTCGTTCCCTAGTACCTCCCCTTCTCCTTCCCTCTTCTATCCCCTTCGTTCCCTTCCTCTATTAGTCTAGCTGAAGCTTTTTATTCTCATTTCTAGTCCTTATAATTATACCAAAACCCACTAGTAAAGAAGGTATATATTATATCAGCTCAGATAAAAATACCTTTAAAAGAACATTTCCATTTTAACAAATTAGAATAAATAACAAATAACATTTCCATTGCTTTAGTTGATGAACAGTGACTAAGAACTCAGTGCATGAGAGTGAAAACCAAAACAATGAAAGACATGATCCCTTCATAAAGGATGCATTTGGCTTTAGTCAAAAGGTTTCCTATCAAGAAAAAAATGTTTGCATGAGCAAGGGATTATTTAAAACTGGAAACATTTTTTAAATTTTTATTTTAAATTTATTTTTTATTGATGTATCATAAGTATACACAATAGTGGGATCCACCATGCCATATTTGTACATGCAAATAAGAAAATTTGATGGGTCTCATTCCCCAGTATCTTCCCTTTCCCTCCCCTCCTCCTTCTCCCTGATCCACTTGCTCTACTCTACTGATGGCCATTCTGTTATTATTGTTTTAATTAGTATATTGTAATCACATATATAAGCAGGCTGATAAACTATTTTGAACTATTTAAAAATCACAGTCTCTTTGGGTAGTAGATAGGGAGGCTTAAGAAGCTATATATAGGGCTGGGGCTAGGGCTCAGTGGTAGAGCACTTGCCTAGAACGTGTGAGGCACTGGGTTCTACCCTCAGCACCACATTAAAAAATAAATAAATGAATAAAGTTATGTCCATCTACAACTAAAAAAATATTTTAAAAAAGAATAAGAAGAAGTTATATATGGTTGAGCTGGGCACAGTGACATATGCCTGTAATCCCAGTGGCCTGGAAGGCTGAGGCAGGAGGATCACGAGTTCAAAGCCAGCCTCAGCAACTTAGTGAGGCCCTAAGCAATTCAACGAGATCCTGTCTCTAAATAAAACATAAAAGAAAAGAAAAAAAAATAAGAGAAGCTATATAAGTTGCAAAATAGCTTCAAAATATTTCCACCCATTGTTTCCAATAAGTGGAAGAAGAATCAGAAGAAAAAAACCACCTCCTCTGTGACATGTAAAAATTTTCCCTTTTGATACTTTGATGATGGTGGCATAGAATACAGAACCCAGGGCTGGAAGGAAGCTGAAATATCATTTCCACTTCCTCACTTTATGTGCCCGAGAGAAGAAATTATTTGTCCTGATAGCCATAAAGTAGAAATTATTTGTCCATTAACTAAAGAACAAGAACTAAAACCCATTAAGACTTTTAAGTCTAAAGCAAATATCACGCATATTCCATAGCCATTTAGAGGATCTACAAATGCCACATAACCATTACCCTGTCCTTCCAAATATGCACAGGTGAATGGGGTCATTTAGCTACTTATGCGTTCTGTTTGCTTGACTAAAGCTGTGGTCTGGTGTGAGTTCTAGAATAGACTAAGGATAACAGGTGTAGAATGAAATCAGTCCCTATCATGGGGGCACCATGCTGTTGCTCTCTGGTGTCATCTTTGGGAGCTTGGACCAGGCAGGTGCTGATGATGTTCTCAGACTGGGAAAAATTTCATTGACATTTCGGATAGCAGAACTTATAATAAAGACATTCATATATTTTTTCCCAACTCCTCCCATCCTATTATATTTTCGTTTCATTTACTCTCTTAATTAAAAACAGATGCATTATGAAATAGAAAATTAAAAAAGGAAAAACAAAATCTCCTCATTAAGAAGTGGCCAGTGTTAAAATTTTGGCGGCCATCCTTACAGTCTTTTGTGTCATAGTTTTCATGCTGTTTTGCAATATGTTTATTTAATAGGAACTAAATATTTTCTTCTAGCATATTCTAATATGCTAATGCATTTGTTAAAAAATAGCCTTTTGAGGTAATATTGACCTTCAAAAACTGCACACATTCACAGATATTTTCTCCTTGACTAAACTTGGGTTGGCCTCCTCGGAGTCCTCTTCTCAATTAGGCCTTGGTCTTGGCCTATAAGGACTTAAACACTGACATGGTATATGAAGTTCAAAACCTCATCCCTAAGACGACCCTAACTCCTCTTAAATATGCCTGCCTGAGAACACTCAAGGCTGCTGAGGAATTTACTGTTTATTTTAGCAGATACCTGAAGGTAGGGCCCCTGGTCCTGGGTCTGAGGGAAGGTGGGAGCGTGAATTCCTTAAGTGCCAGTTAGTCAGTTAGCACACCCAGGTGGGTTTGCCTGAACAAGTCCATTCTTGACTCCGCTGAGCTGTGCTCTCCCTGTCGATTCCCTTTTTCTCCCTTTAAAATGCCCAGTTACCTCTGTTTAATTCAGCTCACACTGATCTCATATCGCTGTTGCAATAGTGTATTACTAAATCCGCTCTTACCACTTTAACTAATGTGTGGCTTTGTTTGTCTTCGTACAACTGGCTAAGTTTCAGCATGTGTATAACACCCAAGGAATCAATGGACATCAACAAGTGGACTTTCCTTCTGCCCCTTTGCCATCCTCCTGTCCCTCCTCGCCCTACTCCAACCTCATTTGCTACCCCCAGCAACCACTAGCTATATTTTATATTCCTAGAATGTTAGATAAATGGGAATACACTCTTTTTGTCTAGGATTTTTCCTTCTATGTGATGGCTTTGAGTTTATCGATGTTCATTCTTTCCTGTTGCTGAGTAGTATTCCACTATATGTGTATCCCAGATTTTTTTCATTCATTTATCCGTTGAAGGACACATGGGTTGTTTCCAGGTTTTGGCTGGAAGTTGCTAGATGTTCCAGTACAAGTCCTTCTGTGGACATATGCTTCTTTTTCTTTTGGGCAAGTGCCTCCAAGTGGAAAGGCTGTATCCTGTGGTAGGTAGCATATGACTCTGCTAGCTGCATAGAGATCTTTAATAGGCAACATGCTATTATTGAACATTTAGATATTTCTAATTTTTCACAATTTTTGAAAATGATTTTTTAGGAATGTTATTATATTCAACTTAAAAAAACATGAGAATGAATGGAAAAATGTTATAAAGGGAATTTGGAAATAGTATGTGCCTAGTTATTCAATAAATGAAAAATAAGTATTTTGTGTCTTCTGCTGAGAAGTAAAGTGACATGAATTTTTAAATGAATCTTTTAAAATTTTAATTTGGAATTTATTTTGCAACCAATAGAAGGTCTGCTATTTTGTTGTCAAGTTTATGGGACCATGATTTCATCATAACTTTCCTTATGAGGCAAACATAATAAACCTGGGTGTGGCCTTGTTTCCAGGAGCTATAACCAGCCATCTGGTAGACTTTATAACAGTGTATTAAATTAAAAAATTTTTAAATGTACCATTTTACTCACCATCCCCTGCCCCGTGTGTGTGTGTGTGTGTGTGTGTGTGTGTGTGTGTGTACACATATATACAATTGTAGAAACAAAAGAAAACAAAAATGCTTAGGGGAAAGCCACTATCCAAAACAAACAAAACCCCTCAGAAAACAAAAACTAAAGCAAAAAACAAACAAAACCCTTCTAAACTATTTTAGGCATAGATGTTCAAGCTATATTTTTCTGTGCTATGTTTAGGACTTTCTTATAATAAAACAAAAGTTGTTTTTACCAACAGATTTTTAAACAGCAGGGATATGCTTATTATTTACTGTTTTGGTATCTTTCCCTCATTTACATAAATACCCCAGAAACCAGCAGTTTAAAACTAATAAAAGCCAAGGCCCTCCATCAAGTGCAATAAAGTTTCACAACCATGAGTTAGACTGTTACAGTGAAAAATAAACCTATATATGTGGTTATGAAGGGTTTATTCTGGAAAGTGTATAATCACATTTCAAAGTTAGAACTTCCATTTGAAGTAGCAATGTAATAATAATACTTAAACATTTATGTGTGATGCTTCATCTTTGAAACACTCTCCCAACATTGGCCAATTAATCTCTACTGCTTCCCTAAGGAGCAGGTATTTCTATCTGCCATTTTTCTAGATAAAAAATTGAGGAAGATATGACCAGACAGAGAGAGGGAGGCTTGCAGAGACCATTTCCTGGCTCTTACTATTCTGTGACTCGTTGGGATCTAACTCCTAATAGAATGCATCAGAGTTTTGTTCCATGATGATGACATCATTAAAAAAAAATGCTTGGGCTGAGGCAATAGCTCAGTGGCAGAGCACTTGCCTAGCACATGTGAGGCAACTAGGTTCGATCCTCAGCAGCACCACATAAAAATAAATAAATAAAATAAAGGTATAAAAAGAAGATAATGAAAAAACTTTTTTTAAATACTATAAATATTAGCTCCATTTGCCTCAGGCTTTTAGATGCAGTCATGACTTTCTGTGGCACACATTTTGGAAGGAATATTTTCTTAGTTCATTTTGTGTTGCTATAACAAAATACCTGAGGCTGGGTTCTTTTTTCTTTCTTTCTTTTCTTTTCTTTTGTTTCTTCAGGTCTGGGAGTTGAATCCAGAGCCTTATGTATGCTGGACAAGTGCTCTACCACTGAGCTGTATCCTCAGCCTGAGGCTGGGTTCTCAATAAAGAAGAGAGTTTTATTTGGCTTGTGGTTCTGGTGGCTGAAAAGTCCAAACAACATCATGCCAGAATCTGGTTAGGACCTCCTTGGCTGTGTCACAACTTTTCAGAGAACTGGGAAGGGAAATAGCTATAGCAGAGAAGCTCAAGCATGTGGATTTTCTTTTATGTGGTTCTCTTTTATCACAAAAACCACCCCAAGGGTGGGTTGACCAAATCACCTTCCTCACGGCCCTGTTTCTTAAAGACCCACCACCTCTGAACACCTGTTACATAGGGCACCCTGCTCCCCACTTTAACCTTGGGGGACACACCCAAACCAGATCTAAACCTTAACAAACTGGATAAGGAAAATACAGAGGAGCCACATCCAGCACGTTTCATTTGTGTTTGCAGTGGGTTGGACCAAGCTTTTTCCAGAGAGAAAAGCAAAAGCAAACGCATCCCTCACCCAATGTCCACCCTCACATTATCTTGGCAACTGAATTTATGGTTTTCCAAATGCAATTTACTCTGATTTGTACATTTAAGGAGTTGAACAAGTGCGTTATGCACATGAAAGCCAGAGGAACAGTAAAATAAAACTAATGAACATTTACATTTTTGGAAATATAATTAATTTGTGCTTGAGAAAATTTGAAAGATAAACATTTAAATGTTAAAATACTTATTACCTTCCCCACAGGGACAGTGTTGGAAATTAATGAGATAATAAATGTAAAGCGCTTTGAGCTCTTTAGAAGAAAGGTGCCAGAAGAATACAAATGATTATTAATTGTTAAAGCTATCAGATAGGTTACAAACATATTACTTAGGATAAAAGACATATTTTTATGATTGGAAAATGGGATGTTTACAATTGTTGGAGGACATAGCTAAGACAGTACCTGCCTGGTTATTTTCTATCTCATTGGAAGCCCTTTCTGGCCTTACTTTCAGGCTTTCTTGCCCCCATATCCATCTCTCCAAACTGCAGGGAATGACTTTCAGCTTCCAAACTATTGAATCTTCCTGGTGTCTTTTCCCCACCAAAGTCTTATAGATCCCTCGCCACCAGAGAATTCCACTGAGACCACTTTTTCTTCTGATTTATATGCTTACATGATTGTGTTGTCTTATGATGCTGCCAATCGCACAGGTTGATTTTATTAGCAGGAGGTATGTGTAAATGAACCTGTTCTACATGTTAAGCACACTAGAATTTGTGATAGAAGAGAGAAACCATGTGTGGCCTGGAGCAAATGAAACCGAACCTTCTACTTTACATGATATGCTAGGATTTATGATAAAAGACAGCAAATCCCAAATTTATTTTCATTTAGCCTAAAGCATGGGATGAGATCAATAAATCTGAATTTCATGGTATGTAAAATGAAGATAGTAGCAGTACCTACCTGTATAGATTTGTGGGAAAGATGCAATAAAACAAAATATAGCACAGTACACCGAGCCCCCTAGCAAGTATTCAGTAAGTTGTAAATGTAAGTGAATAATGGAAATGTAGTCAGACAGCACAGGTTGTCTGTATTTAATGTTAGCATCTAGTTTGTTTCTTTAAAGGTGATATAAAATGGGTAATATTTATTCAATAATGCTTTCCTAAATGGTTAATATGATTTGCTTCTCTAACACTTGCAAACATTCACATTAAACAATGAGTTGTTTCTCATATAAGTTGATTTCCCCCAAACTTCCTGAAAAATGATACAGCATTTTCCAAGCATCCTCTTACCAACAGAGATTTCAGTATCCTATTTATAATAGTAAAATCTCAGTCATTGATCTTGACTAAATTATGTTTGGGGTACTTCAGACACTGTGTACATAGGAATAATTTTTTTCCGAACTTAATTTAGTTTACCCATAGCACAGTATTGTTGTAGCATGTATGTGCTAAAAGATAATGGACTATGCTTCTTTTTAAATGTTCTGTAATTAAAACATTTCACTAATTTAATCTGGTCCTCTGGCTTCTTCCACTTAATTAGTTGAAGTGACTGTTTTATTATACCAATTTTTCGCCTTTTCATTTTGAAGTGGTAGGTGTTTAGGCAGAGGACCTTGCTCCTGGTCCTGTTGTAGTGAGATCTGACTCTGGAGAGAAGGCCTGAATTTGGAAGCATTCTGCAGTATATGGTAATGATATATGCAAAGGAGGCGAGTGGCATTGTTTGAGAAACCAATCATGTGAATTCAAAAATCGTACAGGAGAGTGGACTCCTTTTCCTATTGCCAGCAGCTTGAGGCTTGGGAGTGCTAATCAAAATCCACAAACAAAACTTCCCTGATGGATTTAACAGTTCTGTACTGTTTAGCGAGGGTTTTCGCCATGTGAATGATCCACTGCTGGGCTGAACAAAACGGAGACAGTTTTCTTTTAAAGTCCAGAGCAGATGAGAGCCATAAGGAGACAGAGGGTTTCATTTACTCTCAGGACACGATTGTGCCAGTGAACTAATGAGTCTCTTGGACCTTATGTTGCTCTGGCTTCAATAGAGGCGCGACTCTAATGGGCATGTAGGACTTCCTATCAGTCAAGTGTCTGGACAATAGGCCCCTCGTATGGATTAGAGATCTGGCAAGAAAAAGAGGTCATGGTTGTACCTAGCGCAGGCAGGAAACCTAGCTAATGAATGCATTTCCAACTATGGCAAAACAAAAGCGGACACACTGAGAAATGTTAATTTTCTCCAGAAACTCATAGCCTGTGGCAAGAGCAGTTTAAAAATGATCGAAATTCCATAGGTAAAAATATTTATCTCCCCCACACACTCAAGTACTTTTATAGATTCAAAGGCCATTCTTTCAACTGATACGTGATTCTGGTATTGTACCTTGCTATTTCACCCTTCAGTAAAGCTGACTGATGTAGAAATATTTGGGTACAATTAAGAAGCCAATCCCGAGAGTTAGCGTCAGCCCTGCAAGACTTTAACTGTTTGCCTTGGCAGGTGCTGTTGAAGTCAGCTAGGGAGAGTCACAGGACTGTGTGAAACAGAGAACTAGAGAACACCAATGTTTATTCAGGCTCCAGTCACACTGCATCTTAAACCAAGAGCAGATGCTGCCACCTAGATCCCTTCTCCCGCTCTGGCAAACCAGACATGGCCTTGGCTAACTCTTTGGCGAAAGGCAGTAACAACAAACAATGGGGCTTGGTGTAAAGAAAGAATGATAAAACACTGCTTAAAAAATTCATATTATTTACTTGGGGAAAAAAAAAGACTGTTTTTTTAAAAAAATTTTTCCAGAAGAGCAATGACTATGCCTTTATTCAATGTTTGAAATGTAGAAGATATATGAATCATAGAAATTGGAGAAAACTTTATAAAACATAACAAAGGAAAAGTGCATAATCATAGAGCTTGCTGAGAAATAGATGAAGTATCAGTTAGACTTGTCCCTTTCTTCTTTTATAAGATTATTTTTTTCCCTAGTTTGGGAAGAGGAAGGGATTGTTTGACACTCTCAAGTGAGAACACCAACGAGTTTGGGTTTCATGGAGGGAAGTAATATCACTTAATAAACACAGTTTTAAAAAGAGCATTACATTATAATTTGTTCTGATTTGTCTCTTAGAAAACAAAACAAACTCATTTCCCCTGACTTTTATTCCTATAACAAAAGAAATACTGCCCTTTCCAGCTCCAGACTGGTATCCAAAATCTTAATGTGCCTTGGCATCAGGCCTGGAGGGGTCATCACTGTCTTTGGACTGCTTCTCTTCGGATCTGATTTTATTTTCTTCTGTTACTTTCAGAATACTTTCAATATCATCAATGGCGGTCTGTAAATAATAAAAACAACATTCATCACTTAAAGACCTCTTACAATACTAATCCCTCAAGCCTTGTTTCTTTGTGGAGTTAAGTACGGTTTAGACTAGTTCTGTTCAAAGTGTGTTGCTCTGACCTGTACCCATCTATGGATTATTTGCTATCAGTCTTGCTGAAAGGAGTAAAAAATTTGAGAGTAAAACCACACATGGTGGCACATGCCTCCCAGCAGATCAGGAGGCTGAGCCAGGAGGATCGTGAGTTCAAAGCCAGCCTTAGCAAAAGGGAGATGCTAAGCAACTCAGTGAGACCCTGTCTGTAAATAAAATACAAAATAGGGCTGGGGATGTGGCTCAGTGGTCGAATGCCCCTGAGTTCAATCCTCAATACCAAAAAAAAAAAAAAAAAAAAATTAAAAGAAGTCAGAAAACTTCCTAGAAATTTGTTTGTCTATTAAATTTAATAATGAAAACATTATAATCTGCTCTGATTAGTCTCTTAACCAATGCAAACTCAGTATTCTCAAGTAGGTACTCAGGAGTGGAATTTCTGGATCATAAAGTAAATTTACATTTTTATAGCTTTAATTTTTTTACTTCATTCTTCTGATAATTCAATTTTGTTGTATTTTACATAAGTATATTAATGCATGGTATGTCAGAAACAAAACAAAACAAAACAAATAAGCTTTTTTATAACTGTATTATTATTTTTTTGTGGTGCTGAGGTTTGAACCCAGTGCCTCACATGTGGTAGGCAAGTGCTGTACCACTGAGCCACAACCCAGCCCACAAATAAGTTCTTTACTACAGATAATTTGAGAAGTTTGGTCTGGTCATCCTATAAAGATGGCCAGCAAGCTGAAGGGAAAACTTATTATTTTTTCTTTTTTTAAAATATATTTTTAGTTGTAGTTGGACACAATATCTTGATTTTATTTATTTATTTTCATGTGGTGTTGAGGATCGAACCCAGTGTCTTACACGTGCTAAGTGGGTGCTCTACCGCTGAGCCCCAGCCTCAGCCCCGGGAAAGCTTATTTCTATTGGTCTTTGGGGAGTAAAATAACACCTTCCCATATTAATTAATTAATTAATTAACTTTTGGGTTCTGTGGTGGCAGAGTAGGGCGTTGGTGATGCCAGGGATTGAGCAAGCCCAGGGAATCACACATACTAGGCAAGTACTCTACCACTGAGCCCACTCCCAGTCCTTTAATTATTTTTTATTGAGTTACCATAAAGTTTACCTTTATAAAGTATATAGTTCAGTGGTATTTGGTAAATACCAGCCTTCACCACTGTGTAATTTCAGAACATTCTCACTGCTCCAAATAGAAACCCTGTACCTGTTAGCAGTCATTTCCCATTTTCTACCTTTCCCCCACTTTCTGGTAAACACTAACCTACTTTCTGTGCCCATAGATTTGCTTACCTCTCATGCTTTATATATTTGCAATCGTACAGTATTTGTCCTCTTATGACCAGCTTTTTTCACTTCCCATGTTTTCAGGTCGATCCATATTGCAGCACAGATTATTGTACTTCATTCCTTTTTTATGACTTTTTTAATATTATCTGTTGTATGAATATTCTGTTGTATGAATATTGTCCATATACTATAAAGGAATTCATCTATTTCCCAATGTTTTGGATGGTTTATACTTTTTGGCTTTTATGAATCATGGTTTGATAAACATAATATACATATTTTTGTATTTTCTATATTCCCAGGTGTATACGTAGAAGTGGAATTGCTAGATCATATAGTAATTTTACATTTTACTTTTTTTTTGGTACCAGGGATTGAACCCAGAGGCACTTAACCACTAAGCCACATCCATAGTCTTTTAATTTTTTAAATTTTGAGGCAGCTTCTCGCTAAATTGCTTAGAGTCTTGTTAAATTGCTGAGGCTGGCTTTGAACTAACAATTCTCCTGCCTCAGCCTCTGAGCCACTGGGATTATAGGTGTGCACCACCACACCCAGTTGCATTTAACTTTTTGGGGAACTACCAAACTTTACATAACTGTGATACCATTTTGCATTCTTACTAGCAATGTATGAGTTTTTCAGTTTCCATTTTCTCCATGTGCTTGCCAATTTGTTATTGTCTTTTTAAATTAAAGCTATCATAGTGGGTATAAATGGTATCTCGTTGTGGTTTTGATTTGCTTTTCCCTAATGACTTATGATGTTGAGCATTTATTCATCTACTTATTGGCCATTTGTATATGTTCTTTGAAGAAAGGTCTATTGTTTGTTCACTTTTTAACTGGATATTCTGTGTTTTCTTAAGGTATAAGAGTACATTACATACTGTGGATGCTAGATCCTTATGATTTACAAATATTTTATCTCATTGTTTAGGTGGTCTTTCCACTTTCTTAACAGTGTTGTTTGATGTACAGAAGATTTTTTTTTTGTACTGGGAATTGAACTCAGGGGCATTCAACCACTGAGTCACATCCCCAGCCCTATTTTTGTACTTTATTTAGAGTCAGGGTCTCACTGAGTTGCTTAGCACTTCGCTGTTGCTGAGGCTGGCTTTGAACTCACGATCCTCCTGTCTCAGCCTCTTGAGCCGCTGGGATTACAGGCATGTGCCACTGTGCCTGGCAAATAGAAGCTTTTGATTTTGATGAAATCCAATTTATCTATGTATACTTTGGTTGCTTATGCTTTAGGCATCTTACCTAAAACCATTACTAATCCAAGATCATGATGATTTACAACATTGTTTTCTTCTAAGAGTTTGATAGTTTTAGCTCTTTCAGTCAGGTCTTTGATCCATTTTGACTTATTTTTTGTATGTGGTGTCAGGCAAAGGTCCAGCTTTATTATTTGGATATGACTATCCATTTGTTCCACTATCCTCTATTAAAAAGGCATTCTACCCCTGTTGAATTGTCTGGGCACCCTTTTGAAAATCGATTAATCATCATGTATGGGTTTATTTTTAGTCTTCTTTCAATCCTATTCTATTGATCTGTATTGCCTATTCTTGTGCCAGTACCACACCATCTTGATTGTTTGAGCTTCGTAGTAAGCTTTGAAATTGAGAATTTTTTTGTTCCCCTTATTTTGACTATTCGGAGTCCCTTGCCTCTTCACACAAGTTTTAGGATCATCTTGTCAATTTCTACTAAAAAGTCAGAGGAAATTTTGATAGAAATTGCATTAAATCTATTGATCAATTTGGGGAATATTGCAATCTTAGAAATATAATAGACTTCTACATGCATAGAATATCCTCCCACTTTTTTGGGTATTCTTTAATTTCACCAATGTTTAGAAGTTTTTAATGCATCAATATTGTACTTTTTCTGTTCAATTTACCCTAAATTTTTCATCTTTTTTATACTATTGTAATTTGAAGTGGTTTGTGTGTTATTCAGCTTTTTGTCACTGGGACAAAATCCCTGAGAACAACAAGGTAGAGAATGAAATATTTATTTTAGCTCATGGTTTCAGAGGCTTCAGCCATGGTCCCGTTGCTTTCGGCCTGAGGTGGGGCTGGACACCATGAGCAGGGTGTGGTGGAGAAAAGCTGCTACCTCATGGCCACCGGGCAGCAAAGCTGGGGGATGGTCAAAGACAAGATATACCCTACCTACGTCCTCCAGCTAGGCACCACCAGTTGTAGTTTCCACCACCTGCTAATAATGCCATCAAATTATGAAGTCATCAGTAGATTCATCCACTGAGGAGCTCAGAGGCCTTGAGATCCAATCACTTCCCAAAGGCCCTCTCTGAACCCTACTGCCCTGGGGACCAAGCCTCCAACACCTGAGCCTTTGGGAGATGTTCCTGATCCAACCATAATGGTTTGTATTTTATTTTTTAAATTCATCATGGCTAGTATATAGAAGGTCAGCTGGTTTTTGTATATTGATCTTATGTCCTGCAACCTTGCTGAACTTATTAGCTATAAAATAGAAGAACCCGTTGGCCCCTCCCCACTCTGGCTTCCCGACTCACTATTAGATTTCTCCCTCTTGAATCCTCTCTATCATGTTGTAGGAAAAGCAATGGTCATCATCCCAGATTTTAATATCACTTTGAAGAGTAAAATGTAGTTATCTTCATCATTGTTATTAAAGAGGGCAGGCTCCAGCTTGAATTTAAAAAAATGTAATAAAAATTACATTTTTATCAAGCTTTAGTTGGGCCATAAGAGAAAAATTTATGTGATTTCTAATTGAGTCCTTTGAATCACTTGACTCATTCAAACACAATGAAGGTCCAGCCTGGGAATCAGATTCAGACCTTACTGGTTGATACTGAGCCATCATCTCTGTTCAGCTGGGATTTTAAAAACTCCCTCACAGGTCTTGCTCCTGGACTGTAGAATGTGGAAACTTCTAGTCAGTCACCCACAACTGGACTTCAAGGAACATCCTTAGAGGCCACATGGAGGCTTCAATAAGGTGAGTGGGGAAACACCCACCCCACTTTGGGGGAATTGTGGGGACTGGACAGCCCACATATAGCTGGGACTTTTTTCTTGCCTCTGCCTAAAACAATTTGTCCTTTTAGGCATTAGAACTTCTTTGGCTCTACAAACTGGGGCTCTCTAGGAATTGCTCCCTAGACAACAGATTGTCTGAAACAGAGAGGTCACATTCACAAATTTTGGCTGGGACAGTCTCTCTTCTGGTTCTACTGTGATGTTTCAACTTCACCTCCAGCATCAGAAAGCTGTTGTCGCAAGAGCTGGGGTTTGAACATGGCACCAAGTTAAAGCAAGCCTACTATATTTCAAAGAAAAAGTTTCAAACTATAAAATTTAACTAACGGGTTCAGTGGGAACCTTACAATATTGACCCAGCACATTGTAAAATATGTACTGCTTACAATAAAAAAAAGAGATGGTTTAGCACTTGTTTACAATACAGCATGAGGTATTTTCAGCCCTTGTATAGAAATTAACCAGGATCGTTAGTTAATTAACACCTCACCTTAAAATTGGTCTCGCCTTGCATATTAGGTGTTGATATTTCTTGATGGATGATGAAGAGATTGCGAGCAAAGGTCATGAGGACCCCCTGGAGATCCACACCGATTGTTCTGTTAATGATATCCAAACAAATGAGTTTACCAACGGTTCCCCTCACATGCTTGAAAACAATCGCCCTCTCATTTGTGCGTCTGGTGATGGAATTTAATGAGTATTTTCAATCTCACAAGGTGGCAATCTTCAGGGAGATATGAAAGACGAGGCTCCATTTTAACTTGTCAACAAAAAAGGGTTTGCGTAATAAATATTTTTTTATTAATCAACTTAGCAGATGATAGCAATAGGTTTAGTCATTTCTAGCAAAAGGCTACTACTGAGCTAGGACAGTAGTATTAACTCATTTAAAAAACTGTTTAAAGAGAATTGCTGCTAAGTATCATTCATGCCTCACACTTTCCTTGTCCAAAGAGAAATTTGTTTCTCTGGATTCTGGAGACTTCTGTCTGGGGTTTATTGTTTATGTCATGCGTACAAGTGATTCCTGCTGCTTATGAAATTGCTGCACTTGCGCTGAGGGAGAATGGGGGCCCAATCATGAATGGCTGTCTTTACAAAGCAGAATGGCCACTTTAAGAAGGTTTCAGAGAAAAAACATCCTGTAGTATTATAGTATAGTGGGAAAACACTCTAGACAACTAGATTGCTTATGTTTTAACTTGGAAACAAAACTCCAGGTTATTTTTCTGGTGATTTTTTAAAAACTTCATTAAATGAAAAAAATAAATTAAGTGAATGGATTGATTTTTCTTTTTAATTGTACTGACTTGAGAAGGGACAATTTTTTAAAAAGCTGCCTCTTAAGGCAACTGCCCAAATACCTGGGACTGCTTCTCTCCTGGTTGTTGCCATAAGTTAAGTCCCCTAAGAGTCTAGGGCTTTGGTCCCTTTTGAAGTGGCTGCCTTCCAGCCTCTTCAGGATTTCCCTTGGGTCAGGGTAACATCAAAACTCCCAGGTGCTAGGACAGAAGCCCAGGGCTCTTTGTCCTGCCACTGACTGTGTGACTTTGGGGGAAGGTACTTAAGTGTTCTGGGTCTTCATTTCCTTTCTCTGAAATGAGGGAACCAGACTAAGTCAGTGCTTCTGGACTTCTTGAGTGACATTACCAAAATCCAAGATGGCTTACTCCTTGCAGCTGCTAAACACTAATGCTGCTTCCTTTCAGAAAATAAGTAATAGCCAAAGGCAACTTCAGGCAGCAATTTTGAAGAGCAACTTGTGTTTTATTACCACAGGGTCAGTACGAATTAAGACCCCAGGTGGTGGTGGTGGTGCTTCTCTTCTCCTTCTCCTTCTCCTTCTTTAAACAGATTCTTGGGCTTCACCCAGGATTAACAAAACCAACATCTTTGGTTTGGGGGTGCAGGACTATGTCATTTCACCAAGCTCCCCACATCCTTCTCATACATAGAATAAAAATAGAGACCTATTCTCAAAAGAAATTACAGGGGTGTGTGTGGGGGGGGCACGAACGTGCGTGTGTGTGTGTGTGTGTGTGTGTAGAGGGGCCCTGTTAATTCCTTCATTTCTGGAGATTCTTTCATTTCCCTTTCCTTAAAATTTCTCTTCCAATTTCACTATTTCTCAGAAATATCCCAGAATGCCTGCAGATAGTAGAAAGTTATCCCAGAAAAGCTGAATTACAACTGGTCTATAAAGTCGTCCCCTCCTGGAGCCCCTCACCTTTCCTAAGGCAGCAGCAGGTGCATGCTGTCCCCCTGGCACCACCTGACTGCAATAAAGCCAAAAAAGCCCAGCAATCTCTAGAGAAGCCTCCTGTAAAATTAAGAAGCTCCAGAAAAATTAAGGTGCTCAGAGGAAAGTTTCTATTGACTCATGATTTCTTTTCAACATGGGTTCTATAAACTTGGGTGGTCCCCTGGCCACTATCTGTTAAATCACCTGTTCTCAAACGCCTGTGTTCACATCTCACCACCAGGTCTAACAAAGGTGCAGTGATTCTGCCCTTTCATCTCACACTCGAGAAGGCATGGCTAGATGCAAGTGAGAATTCCAGAACAGTCTGGGATCTTTTCTAATATTCACAAAAGAACACTAGCAAATTCTGTACAAACTTGCACAAGTAGGGGCAACAGGCCCATCATCTCTGCGTGATGTACCAGTTCCCTATATGAGGCTCGGTGTGGACTTTGTTGTGTGGTGAAGAGAAGGTCCTTCGCTGCCCTAGCACTCTCTGGCTGCATGATTGCATTAAGGGATGAGATAAACGGGCAGAAGACAGTAGAAAAGGCGGCTTGGTGAGGGGGGTTCCTTTGCTCATATCTCTTCTTCTCTGTCTCCTAAATTCTGTTACAGTTTTCCTCTTACCTGGCCCCTCTATGCCCAAGGACCCACCAGCATCAGTTTTCTTGAGGCCTCCTCAGGAACTCTGTCTCTGCCCTGTTAACACTTTTCCCAGGGTCATCCCATCAATTCTGGGATGCCAGTCCTGCCCCGGTCTGCTGGGCTCTGTCACCTTTCAATAGACTTTCTTCATGCCATCTCCCTGCTGGCTTGGGTCTCCAAAAGTGGCACCCACTTTGTGCTCCTATGGTCAGGCTCTCCCTTCCTGACTCTCAGCTGTGAACTGGGTGCCTCTTGGAATGACCCCACACATTCATCCTGGGACTGGATTAGGCCCACCTATCACTTGAAGGGAGCTCGCCCCTCCCTTCCTTATCTCATGTGCGTGAAGGTTTGTGTGGTTTCAGTCCTAGCCCACCCTTTCCTCTGCACTTGACCTTCTATGTTATCTGATGCCCAGTAAGACAAAGGTCATATCTCTGCGTTCTCATTTCTAATTCTTGTACTTAACAAACCCATTCGTCAGAATTCTTGAGCTTAGACATAAGCTTGGATCTTGAATCTTTCCTGCCTAATTAGACTGTGTCTCTAGAAACTTCTTATCAGTTTGCCAATTCAAATCCAGTTGACAGCTTGGTTCTCCTAGTCACAGTAACTGCTTGTGACTCATGTCCAGCCACAGCCCTAGCATCATAGGGACTACTTTGGAGAGAACATGGCAGGGGAAGGGTCAGGAAAGGGAGAGAGCTATGGGACTGAACATGGCCAGGAAGCCAAGGGTAGCTCCTCCCTTAGGCATGTCCAGAGGTGTCTGTGGTTCCATTATCACCCTAGAAGTGAACACCTGGGCAATGCATGCTAGCTGGGACATTATAGATGGCGGTCTCATTTCTGGGTGGGCCTGAGTGGAGACTGGAGTGGAGAACACCCCAGTTCTCCTCTTCCTGGATGATGAGAAACATCGAAGACTTCAAACGTTAGATGAAATTGTAGCCACGTTTTAGATGCAAAGGGAAAAAAACCAGAACATTTGCACAAGTTCAAGAGGATTGATGAGAGCAAAGATCACTTCCAGCAGGGTACTGCCCAGCACACATACTTTGAGAAGACTATGTCAGGGGAGAAACTGGATCTGACCCTCCCTCTGGAGGAACACTTGCCAAATCACCTGAGCACTCTTCAAAGCATGCAAGAAGGGCAATCCTTGGGACATCTGAGCTGATCCCATGTGAATAGATTTTGTTGCACCTTGCTTGAGTGGAATGTGTTAAATGTAGGCTCTTAACCTTTGATTATAGATATTATATTTATAAATCTTGACCAACACATTTATGAAATACCTGAAGATCTAAATAAAACAAGATAGACTTCCAATAAATGGACATGGTAACTCAAGTGCTTGAGAAGCACCACTCTTGATGGATGTGATAGTCACTTTCTTTGCTTATCCATCCCATAGACACATGCCATACTCACAGCATGCCCAGCTTGTCTCTCTTCAGGTGTTCATATAATATAAAAATAGTTCCTTGTCTGTCCTGTGAGATTTGAGTGGGAAGAAAAGAAATAGCATATTATCTTGGAAGCAAAGAAAATATACCCCACCAAGAGCACTAAGACTGATTCAAATAAAAATCTAGCCAGGGCACACCTGTAATCCCAGTAACTTGGGAGGCTGAGGCAGGAGGAGGGCAAGTTCGAGGCCAGACTTAGAAATTTAGCAAGACCTTATCTCAAAAAAAAAAAAAAAAAAGGGCTGAGGATGTAGCTCAATGGTGGAGAATCCCCTGGTTCAAGCTCCAGTATCTTACACACACCCAAAACCGAAACCAGAACAAAACCGAAACCAAAACCAAACCAAAACTAGAGCTATCTTCAAATATTATGAGAAGCACATTTGAAAAGGCCATCTCAAGAAAACAGAGTAGGTAGGTATGTTCTACAACAGTGTTTTTTGAGAATGATCCTCAGAACACCTGCAGCAGAATCATCTAATGTGTCTGCTAAAAAGGCATTTTCATGAGCACTATCCAAGCTCAGGATCCTTGAAAGATTTAGCACACTTCCTAGGTGAATCTCATGCATATCAGAATTCGAAAAGCATGGAGGAGCAATTGCAGGGGAAAAAGGAAGAAATTCGTTGTGTGAAAAATAATTTTTACTTCAGTGGAAAATGATGTATTGTATGCAGCATACCCTGCTGCTTCATCTGACAGATTCTATGGGAGATATTTCACAGCTGATGAACAAACAAATTCTGTCAGGTTTGATGGAGTTCAGTTGACTTCCTCCCCTGGTCCTCTGGTAGAAAATCCTTTTTTGCCTTAATTTGCATGTTTATTTCAATATTCCTGATCTATAAAGAGGCTTGACTTTTGGATTTTCTTTTGAACTGGTTATACCATCTGTTTAATTCCCTGTTAAATAAAATATCATGCATTTATTTTCATATATGTGGCTTTGCCCTTTTTTGAAAATTTTAAGTTTTCTCCAGATAAGTAAGATGTGGCCCTGGAGTTGTCCAATAGTGGAAATGGCTGCCCTGTGAAGTTGTGAGATCTCCATCACTGAAGTTCAAAAAGGAAAACTTTACTTTGGAAGTTTGGTAAAAGAAATCACATAACAGAATTATATGCTAACAGTTATCAGTTCCTCACTTTTTAGGAAATCCAAGCATTAGGACAGTCCTTGAAGTAGAACAATGGCCCTCAGTGATTAGAATCATCTGGGTGCTTAAAAAATACAATGCCAAGGTGGGTGTAGTGGCACATGCCTGTAATCCCAGGGACTGGGAAGTTCGCAAGTTAAGTCAGCCTCAGTAATTTAGCAAAGCCCTAAGCAACTTAGTGATACCCTTTCTCAAAAAAAAAAAAAAAAAAAAAAAAAATTGAAAAGAGGGGCTGGGGTTGTGGCTCAGTGATAGAGTGCTTGCCTAGCATGGGAAAGGCACTGGGTTTGATTCTCAGCATTGCATATAAATTAGTAAAAAATAAAGGTTTATCAACAACTAAAAAAATATAAAGGGGCTGGGGTATGGCTCAGTGGTAGAGCACTTGCCTAACATGTGTGAGGCACTAGGTTCCATTCTCAGCACCACATATAATAAATAAAAAATAAAAGTCCATTGAAGACTAAAAAATATTTAAAAAAATATATATATATCCATATATCTATCTATATCTTTATCTATATTTATATCCATATATGTTTTTAAAAAAAGATCTGGGGATGTGGCTCAGTGGTTAAGCACCCTTGGGTTCAATCCACGGCACCAAAAACATAATGCATGGGCTCAACCTCTGGAAATACTGATTTATTTGGTCTGGAGTGGGCCCTAGGTAGTGTTATGCTGATCCATCTTAGAACCTGAAGTAGAAAAAGAGTATCAGGAATCAGATTCTATTTTTGTTGAAAAAATTGATATTATATTCATCACAATATCTTGCATTAATTTTTTTTTTTTTTTTTTAGGTACTGGGGATTGAACCCAGGGACACTTAACCTCTGAGCCACATCCCCAGCCCTTTTATATATTTTATTTAGAGACAGAGTCTCTCTGAGTTGCTTAGAGCCTCACTAAGTTGCTGAGGCTGGCTTTGAACTCACAATCCTCCAGCCTCAGCCTCCCAAACCATAGGAGTGCACCACCATGCACAGCTTTAGTTTTGATTTTTAAAATAAAATGTACTAAAACATTATTTATTTTTAAGAGTCTTTCACTGCCCCCCCCCCTTAAATTTGGTGTTGAATATGAGTGCTCTAAGTGCCTCACCCTTTGGCAGCCCTGCACGGGCATCTGTACTTCCAGAGCTCCTCACTCAAGGCATCCTAAGGCAGCCAGGGTGGAATCCCACTGCCCTTTACCCTTTGCACACTTCTTACTGTGCTATGTAGTAGCCACTAGCTACAGGAGGCTACTGAGAGCTTGAAATATTAGTCCAAATTGAAACACAGCTTTCAAGGACTGTAACTTTCAAAGACTTAATAGAGTTGTGGAGTGTTTAAATAATTTTTATACTGATTATGTTGAAATGAAAAATTGAGTTAACCAAAAGTATCATTAAAATTAGCTTTATCTATTCTTTTTTACTTTTAAAATATTGCTCTGAGAAAAATTTAAATTATCTGTGTGGTCAGATGTGTGGCTTACATTATACTTCTGTGGGCCGATGCTGTTCTGGGTCCCTATTATTAACACAAATAGAGCAAGTCACCTCCAATAAGTGGTTCTCATTTAGAATTGCGTTTCTCCCTTTGTTCAAATGTTTCTGTATTGAGGGAGGACACCATCTGGCCTCTAATCCCTGTATGCAGAGTAAGTTCACAGACGTGCCATTCCCAGGGACCTGTGGACATTTATTGGATTGTTTTTTCCCCTTCTGGGAATAGAATTCTTGGTTGACAGGTTTTTTTTTTTTTTTTCTTTCCGTAACTTAAAATTATGATCCAATTGTCTTCTACCCTTTACAGTTTCTGTTGAAAACTCAGATATCAGTCTTATTATTGCTCCTTTGAGGATAACATCCCTTCATTATTTTATGGGCTTTTAAGATTTCCTCTTTCTTTTTGACTTTCAGCCATCTAATTATGATGTGTCCAAGTGTGATTTTCCTTATCTTCTCAGAGATTTGAAGTATGGTTTGAATATACAGTTTGATATCATTTCACCAATTTTGAAAAATTCTCAGTATTTATTTAAAATCTCTTTCTTGTCTCCTTCTGAGACGCCCAACTGCATGGAGGTTAGACTTCTCTTCCTTTTCCCACATATAATTTAAGGCCCTGTTCTATATTTTCATCATTTTCTCCCTTTGTAATATTTTCACTAACCTGTCTTGTAGTTATAATTTTTTTATGATCCCCTATTCAAATAATGAATTAAATTATTAACTTTTGTCATAATAATTTTTAGTTCTGGGATTTCTGCTTGACTTTAAAAAAATAGATTTAGAACAATGATGAAATTATCCTATCACTCTAAAGAATATTCTATAATTCTTTTCCTCCTTTTACCTGAGCATTAATCATAGTTATTTTAAAGTCCCTGTCTCATAACTTCAAAATCTGAATCACCTGAGGGTCATATATATATTTCTGTTTTAAATTACTTGGCTCTATCTTTTAGTATGTCTTATGATTTTTTATTGTGTGCTGGTCATTTAAGGTGGAAGACTATTGAGGCTCTAGATGATGATGTTGTCCTGCGAAGAGGGTGTTAGGTTTTGCTTTTGGCAGGCAGATAGAGAAATGTCAGATCATCTTGACATATCAAAGGTTGATTTTAGATGTTGTTGGTTCTGGTCTGTTTAAATTTTTCTCCTTCCTCTTTGTCTTTGGTCTTTTGTCCTAGAGAAGTGTCCTTACTCCTAGAACTTAGTCCTTTTGAAGTTGCCACTCAAAGTTTGGAGTGTTTGAGGTTGGGGTTGTGACTCAGTGGTAGAGTGGTCCCTAGCACATGTGAGGCCCTGGGTTCGATCCTTAGCACCACATAAAAATAAATAAATAAAATAGAGGTATTGTGTTCAACTACAACTAAAAAAAAAATTAATAAATATTTTTTAAAAAGTTTGGAGTGTTTGTTAGGGCCCTTTTGAAATCTTTGTCAGATCTTTAACCTTCTAGCTACTGTTATTTGTTGTTGTTGTGTTTCTTGGAATCTTGAGATATTCAAACACAGAGAGAAGTCTATCAGTGATTTAAACGGCAAAATTTGGGGGGGCTTTTCCTTTGATGACCTTTGCTCTAGGATTTTGACTCTCAAGTCTCCAATAGTTTAACTATTATTATTATTATTATTAGTGGTAGTAGTAGTAGTACCAGGAATTGACCCAGGGGTGCTTATCCACTGAGCCACATCCTCAGCCCTTTTTATTTTGAGACATGGTCTCACTAAGTTACTTAGGGGCTTACTAAATTGATGAGACTGACTTTGAACTTGCCATCCTCCTGCCTCAGCCTCCTGATTTCTCTGGGATTATAGGCGTGCGCCAGTGTACCTGGCAACAGTTTGACAATTCTGGATTCCAATCTCTTTCTCCTCAGCTAAACAAGACTGTGATTTCTGTTTGAATCTATTCCCTAGTATGATTTGAGAATGTCTTCAAAGAAAAATTTGAGGGTAAATGTGACACTTATATGCTTAAGGACTCTAGTTCCTCATATGCAAAACTTATTTGGGTTGCCCTCCTCTGCCTTCAAGCAGTGATTTTATATATGGATATATATTCTACAAACTTGTCCAGCTTTCACAATCATTTTTGGCAAAAGAATTAGTTGGGTACAATCTACCTTGTCATAGCCAGAATGAAACATCTAAGTTTGGCAGGACATTATAACTCTCCAAGAAATGTGACCAGGGATCTTCTCAGCCTTCATCCGGAGGGAATAACAGAATTAAAGGGCTTATTCAAAGTTGATTTTTTTAACACTCCATAAAACAATTAAATATTTGACTTTCTATGTGAGAGATGTGACGATCTACATTTTAGCAGCTCACCAAACTAAACCTCACAGTAGGCAAAAATTTTTACCGGCAATGCCATCTACGCAAGTATCCCAATCACACTCCCTTGACAATACACTCCCTGTATTCATTCCTGGATGTCAAATTCCTCATTGTAATATCTTATTCAAGCCTGTTTTCCCAGGTAGTATCTTAGGCTAATAGAGAATTTTGTTTGCTTTTATAAACTTTTTTCCTCCTTCAACCATATTTAAAATTTTACTTTTGTGTAATATTCTTCTCAGGCTAGTTATTAGCACCATAGTAACATATTTTGCTATGAAAACATATAAAATGGTCTAGTCTTTTAATCCTCAACTTTTTCGTCTACAAAGTTAGAATATTTACCTTTCAAATAATGACAAAAAGGAAACAAAATATGAGAAAATTTTACAATGTGTAAAACACTTTCAAATATTATTATTAGTAATTATGGATGTTTCACAAATCTGGAGATTTCTAGATTAAGTCTGACTGCCCTAATCTGAGAAGACACAAGTTAAAAAATTCTGCTCAGCCAGGTGTGGTGGTGCATGCCTGTAATCCCAGTGGCTTGGGAGGCTGAGGCAGGAGGATCGCGAGTTCAAAGCCAGCCTTAGCAATGGTGAGACGCTAAGCAACTCAGTGAGACCCTGTCTCTAAATAAAATACAAAATAGGGCTGGGGATGTGGCTCAGTGGTCGAGTGCCCCTGAGTTCAATCCCCAGAACAACAACAACAAAAAAATTCTGCTCAGCCCTTGCCACTCAAACATTGGGAGAATAGGAACAGGGTTACTGGGATAAATGTTCTTGTCTGGAAGGAAAAAATAAAAATAAAAACAAAAATGAGAGACAAATAGAAGATGGAGAACTGTAGCCATTCTGAAGGCCCATTGGGCCGATGTATCAAGGGCTCCTGTCCTTTGGCTGAGAAATGTTCCCCGAACAGGCCTGATGCCACTTGCTTGATGAGACATTGTTCTTTGTGGTCCTTTGCTCTGCCTCCTGGAAATTTATTCCTTCTTCATAATCATCTGGCCACATATAAAGTGAAATTACATCTTCCTGGGGCAAAGGGGAGGGAGTGGTGGGGCAGGGAAATGGGGGTTGGAAAGATGGTGGAATGAGATGGACATCATTACCCTAGGTACATGTATGACTGCACATATGGTGCGACGCTACATCATGTACAACCATAGAAATGTAAAGTTGTGCTGCAGTTGTTCACAATGCATTCTGCTGTAATATATACCTAATTAAAATAAATTTGAAAGAAAATAAATTACATCTTCCATAGAAATTTTTAGACTTTCTCACCTGCTTCCTGCCTATAGATGATTCACAGTCCAAAGGTTGTGTTTAGTATTATACAGGACAGTCTCTTAATTCAGAGTGATACTTTTCTTTTGAGTTTCCTCGAAAACTTTGATTTCAGGCCAGGCATGATGGTTGCCATAATCCCAGCATCTTGGGAAGCTGAGGCAGGAGGATTGAGAGTTCAAAGCCAGCCTCAGCAATTTAGTGAGACCCTGTCACTAAATCAAATATAAAAAGGGCTGTTTTCTTGTTTCTATGCCTTTCTTTCTCTTAATTTCAAGAATCGGGTTTCAGCATTATCAGATGTCAGTAAGAGAGCTATTTCCTTTGTCTCTTTCCTGGGCTATTTCTTTTACATGACAACATTGCTGAACACCATAATCTTTATTGTATCCTTACTCTGAGATACCTCAATGCAGCCAGAGGTTTTAATGGTAGGTTTTAGAAATCTTTAATTTGACCCTTATTGAGAGGCTGAGTTTTACTTGGCTTTTTAAAATATTTCCTTTATGAGATTTAGGATCAGTTGAGCTTTTCCAGCTCATTAAATATCAAATTTCTGGAATGTCTCTGTTCCCTCTCATTTCTATTTGCAAACTTCTACATTCATTTAGAAGCTTGTAATTTTTGTATACATGGCCAAGTGCAGCCAACAGTGCTCAGCATACACAGTGATCATAGTTTCCAAGCGCTTCTCTAGAGATTTAGGTACATCAAGAATATTATTTGCCTTCCAAGTTATCAAAGGTGTTGGTTTTGCCAAATATTTCACCACTTCACAACAAGGATTGTGCTCCTTCTTGTTTCCATTAACAGCTTCTTTATTCATTGCCCAACCACTAAGTCAGTATCAAAATTTTAGGTTTCTGTTGTGGGAGCATCCCTCCTTTGATATTAATTTCTATAACAAATTAGTTTATGCTGCAGGAATTTTTTTAAAACCCAGTTCTTGGTTGTTTTTTTAATAACAAAAGCTGTAGTTCCTGCTCATGCTCCTCCTCAGGTAGATCACTAGTGGTCCCCTTAGGAACCAGACTGAAGAAGGCTCTGTCTCCATGTGC
The DNA here is from genome assembly GCF_021218885.2 of Marmota monax. Lineage (NCBI taxonomy): Eukaryota > Metazoa > Chordata > Mammalia > Rodentia > Sciuridae > Marmota > Marmota monax. The sequence goes on from NW_026694865.1 coordinate 4,160,760, forward strand.
TTCCATGATTTTCCCCAGGCAGGAAAAAGTAAATGGCAACTCTTAAAGGTTCCACATAAAAAGGAAATATCTAATTTCTGCTCATATTTCATGAGTCAAAACAAGTTATATGGCCAAACCCAACTCTAGGGGGAGGGCTGAGGGAGCATAATTCTGTTACATGCCTGGAAGGAGAGGAAAGATCATTGAGCAACTCTAATGGTTGCCCCCATGGCAACACCCTGGCCTAAGGAAATGATTGCTGGCAGTTGTGTAACTATTTAGGATCATGGCACACTGCCTGCCTGCCTGCCTGTGTGTGTGTGTGTGTGTGTGTGTATGTGTATGAGTATCAAACTTTTAGGTTTATGAGAGAGAGAGAGAGAACAGCTCTGCCCCACATTGTTGCAGGCAGTAAACATGACGCCTTTCTCCATATGGCTTTCATTACAACTTCCTTTCATTAGGAAACCAGTGGGGGTGTTCTGGAACATCACAGAAATACCAGGAATGAGACCCACCAAGTTGCTTACAAACTCAGCAATGCTTCCTTCCAATATTCAAGAAAAAATAAACCCCTAGGGTAATCTGACTTCTCTCTCTCTTTTTCCCACTGAGACCTTGGACAAGAAACATCACCTGAAATTCTGTGATAATATGGGAAATAACATGGGGTGTACCTCAGTGGCAGAGCACTTGCCTAGCATGCTCAAGACCCTGGGTTGGATCCCCAGCACTGTGAGGGGGAAAAAAAATGGAAAGAAAAACAATTTTCAGGAATAAGAACACTAGAGGATTCTTCTTTTGGTAGCATTGACAATGATGTATTGTTAATTTTACTTTCTTTTTCAGGAACAAGCACCCACTTTAAATTCAACCACGAGTGAGAAGAGGTTGTAGAGTTCACATTGGTATTTCGGTCAATGATTTTCTTTTCAGACTCAGTATAACCCAAAGAGGCAATGAAATTTTATGGAAGTTAATTGATTGAACCCAGGGGCACTTAAACACTGAGCCCCATCCCCAGTCCTTTTTATTTTTTATTTTGAGACAGGGTCTTGCTAAGTTGCTCAATCTGGCTTTGGACTTGCAATCTTTCTGCCTCAGTCTCCCTACTCACTGGAATTGCCAGTGTGCACCACCATGCCTGGCTACTTCTCCCCAGGGGCTTCATAGGGGCTATGAAGAGAAGTCGGCTTCTGCAGCTGAAGAGCATATAAGAGGTATCTAAGTGGAAGGTTTCATTTGAAATGGATCCCAGCATTTGAGGACTAGTAGGTAATCCTATTTTAGTGGCAAATAGTTGTTAAAAGGAAAACGCACATAGCAGATGCCTTAGTGTAAGAAAAAGAATGACGTTTGACTTTGTGGACAATTATGGGTTCAAATTTCTGTGCCAGCTGGGCAGAGTGGTGCTCATCTGTAATTCCAACAGCTCAGGAGGCTGAGGCAGGAGGATCACAAGTTCAAAGCCAGCCGCAGCAGCAACTTAGTGAGATCCTAAGCAACTCAGTAAGATCCTGTCTCTAAATAAAATACAAAACAGGGCTGGGGATGTGGCTTATTGGTTTAGTTCCCCAAGGATTCAATCTCTGGTTACTCCCTACCCCCTCCAAAAAAAAAAAAAAGGAAAAAAAAAAGAAAAAAGAAAAAGAAAGAAAGAAAAAGTCAGTTCCATGAAATGTCTGACACTGACTCTGTAATCTTGGGAAAATCCTCACTGTCATATGACAGAAGTATACCTTCTTATAGCACAGCATGAAGAGTAAGTGAGTCAGTGAAGTGAGGTGCTCAGTTCCATGGCTGAACCACGTAGGTGCTCTGTAAATGCTGGTTCATCACTTGTCTCCCCAAGAAAAGGCCCTCTAGAGAGAAAGTAGAGAATTCTGACCAGGAATGGACCCCGGGGTCTAAAAATATGAGAACCCACCTCAGAAAAAAAACAAAAAAACAAGATACTACTAAAGAATTTTCAAAAATTGTGGTCGAATGACCCCTTTCACCTCAGAGTTTTATAATCCCACTCCCTATCATCTCTCCTTTTCTGTTTATTATTCTCTCTCTCTCTCTCTCTCTCTCTCTCTCTCTCTCTCTCTCTCTCTCTCATTATATCTTTTCCTTTTAAAAACGACTTCTTCCAGCTCCTGGATTTTATTCTTTCTCTTTGTTTCTGTCGTCCTCTTCTTCATGCTGTTCCATTTTTCTGTCACTCCCAATCCATAGTTCTCTCTCTTCTCTCCTGTTTTGTATTTCATCCTGTAAGTTGTTCAGCATGGGCCACCTGGAGGTGAATCTTGGAGACTGTGCTGGCTGTCTTTGGTGCCTCTCTGTGCACCCTTTCTGTAGCTGTCTCCGGTGACCCTCAGTGAAACCCCTTCCCCTGTGCCCCTTCCGGGCATTCCCTGGGCCATGTCAATCTGTTTCCCTACTAAAAATCTGTTCTTAGAATTGGATCTGATCAACTCTAGAGACAAAAGTATAAACAACTTACTGAGTTTGAAGCTTTACTTTTCTCAAGAGTACTAGAATCCCAATTAAGTGCAAAGCCTTTAGACTAAGAATAAATCTCTAGAAATAATTCCAGGTAATAGGAAATGACGGAGCACTTTTTCTTTTAGGCAGGAGTCTTTTCCTGCCCAATACACCTATTCACAGAATTTGATCTATTTTGATATTTTAGAAGAAAATAAATAGATTCAGATTGAGGTACAGTTAGATTTGGCCACCTTGTGGTACGTGGCAGTGTTTCAGTCTCATCGGTTTAGAGCTAGAAACTAATTACAAAGGGATCCTGTGCAACAGATGCAACAATTAATTTAAGGTAAATCAGTTCAATCTGGCTTTTTCATCCTTTCTGTATTTTATCAAATTTAATGTATTGCAAGGCAATATGAGCCCCATTATACATGTTTGCAACCAGCATGAATCAATCAAACCAAAAGGCCTTTGCACCCTGACAGTGTCCTGGCAGCTTGTTGGGGGTTGCCAAGTATGAGCTCCATGGTCATGGTCAGCCCCATGCTAAAGATTTGCATGCTTTTCAAGGGCTTATAAAAATATCTGACTCCTGAAAATGGTATTGGTCCTCAAGTATGACAACTAAAAATTAATAGATATTGAACTGAATCTCTGCAAATCAAAGCATTCAATCAACTGGCTACTGCTCAATTATTATGTCATTATATATACATTATATTTAATGTGGGAGGTGAATTTATTTGAATGTTTTGTTGTGGGATTGGATCTTCCACAAGTAAGCACGCACACCGGCCCTCGGGGGTCTTAGAACAGCCCTGGGTATCAGAGATTTGAAAATCTGCATCAAAGTGAAAAAATAAGGAACCATTTCTCCAGAGTCACATGAGTCTCTAGGCACAAGTTCAGTGAGGAGTTTGCGCAGGACGAGGCGGCTGCACAGGGATCAAAAATGGGAGACACCCTTTTTGATCAGAACTCCTTCATGGAGTAAATTGTTATATGAGATAGGGGAATGTGATGGACTGAGTTATATTGTCCCCAAATTAACATTTTCACGCCTTCAATCCATAGATGACTATATGGCAGGCAAGGCCTTCAAGGAGATGATTAAGGCTCCAGGAGGTCCTAAGTGTAGGGCCCTGATCCTTTAGAACTGGCATCCTTGTTAAAAAAAAAAAGGCATTAGATTTCCCTCTCTTTTGGATGGAGAAGGTGGCTATCTACAAGCCAGGAAGCAGGTCCTCAGCAGGAACCAAATCTGCCAGTGTCTTAAATTTGGACTTCCAGCTCTGTGGCCCAGAGCAGGGCTTTTGCATTATTCTGGTTGAGCAAATCTGGACAGGAACTGAACTTCCCAGGTCTGTGTGACTCCTGGTGGAGTGCCTTTCTGCCCTCTAAGCCTCCACCTTCCTCTAAATACATACCAAATGAATTCTTAAAGAATATCTGTTTTGAAGGGGCAGCAAGCTATCAATCACCTCGAGCACCTGCAGGCCCGTATTGGATCCCACCCTGGCGAACCTGTAACCCCTCATACCTCGAGGTCATAGCCGATGCCGTGGGCCTTGCACATCTGGAGAAAGACATAGTGGAAAACCAGAGAGAGATTGTTGTGCCTCAGCTGGGTGCTCATCACGGCATAGCGGCTGGTTGCCAGCAACTGGAAAAGGCCACAGCTGAAAGTTAGGCTCTTTCTAAACACATTTAGACACACTTTGGGAGTTAGAATAGCTGCAGACAAGCAGAAAAGCTAGAGTGGCCTTGTCATTGACATCTTACAGAACTGTGGGGTATTGGTGAGACAGGGGCACTGTGTCTTTGAGAGGAAGATCACACAAATAAACTGCCAGTTTTATCACTTTGTATCAAGGGTCCATGCTGCTATAGATTGTTGAATTTCCCCTTAGTTCCATGTGTGAAGGTCTTAGTCCCCAGGGCTGTGCTATTGGGAGGTGGTGGAACATTGGGAGGCGGGTCCTTATGAGCTGTCCTTAGGTTAGTGGGGACATGCCCTCAAAGAGGATTGCGGGAGCCCCATGCCTTTCTCTTTCTCTCTTGCTTTGAGTCCTGGCTCATGATGAAAGTGGTTTTGCTCTACTACCTTCCCCCCCAGTTTTACAATCTGTCATCCCCACCAGAGGCCTAAAGCAATGGAGCCGCTCCATCATGGACAGGACCATAAAAACTGTGGGCAAAATACACCTTTTCTCTTTAAGTTAAAATTACCTCAGATATTTTGTTTTAGTAACAGAAAGGTGGCCAACACATATGCTATCAACATGACTTATTGCTGATGATGCTCACCTGGATTATCTGGCTACAATTTCTTCTGCCACCTTAGCAAAACTTTACAGGTTTCTCTCCTAAAGATGCTTTTTCTCCTTTCCCATACCATACATTTTGGAAGCAAGCCACTGAACATAACCCACTTGCTTGAGGTTGCTAATATTATAATTTTTTTTTTGTACCAGGGATTGAACTCAGGGGCTCTCAACCACTGAGCCACATGCCCAGCCCTATTTTATATTTTATTTAGAGACAGGGTCTCAATGAGTAGCTTAGTGCCTTGCTTTTTGCTGAGGCTGGCTTTGAACTCACCATCCTCCTGCCTCAGCTTCCTGAGCCGCTGGGATTACAGGCATGCGTCATTGTGCCCAGCTCAATATTAGAATTTTGATATGAAGTGCTTTCTTTGGAAGATGACTATTCTTTATCTTGCTTATCCATCAGGGGGAGCTACCCCAAAGAGACTAGTTACAATAAACCCAAAGAATTTTACATACATATTTCCCCAAAATATTTAAAACTGAATACACAAAAAGTAACACATTGAATCCTGATAATTTTGTAGCATTCCATTTTTGAGATGTGACATTTACATCTGACAATCAGCTGTTTTTCCTGGGATAACTAGAAATTTGAAGAACTGCATATAGGGCAAACTTAGGTCATAGAAGATAAGATTCCTGGCCCAGATCTTAAACTTAAGGGATCCTCAGGTGCTGGGCAACCAGGTGCAGTGACTTGGAAAAGAAGGCAAAGGAGGTGCAAATGGTGGGAAGCTGGCTGTGGGCGATCCTAGCAAGCTGACACTCATCCATAGTCAGTCTTCAGGCTGTCTGTCTGTCTGTCTGTCTCTGAGATAATGCAGAGATCTGGGGATGACTGAGTGCCATCACAGGGCGGTCATATCCTTTCCTCTCCTGTGTATCTCTCACACAACACAGGTTTCATGGTCACCCCATGTGGAGTATCTTTTCCTTCAGCATTTATATCAAGTGCTGTTATCTGAGGGTCATAGTCAGTACCGCTGTTAAGGCTGCTCTTCCCATATGTAGGCAGAATCCATGCCTATGAAAATGTTAGGGGGCTGGGGTTGTGGCTCAGTGGTAGAGCACTTGCCTAGGATGTGCGGGGCACGGGGTTCTATCCTCAGCACCATGTAAAAATAAATAAATAAAGGCATCGTGTTCATTCACAACTAAAAATTTAAAAAAATAAAAATAAAAAGATGTTAGGCCCCTGAAGACTAATGCATCTTGGATTGCACACCTTCATATGTGTTATCCCATCTGTAGCCACTGGAATTTTTTAAAAACTTTAACTAATATACAAAAACATAAAAATACATATTAATGGGATATCATGTGATGTTTGATACATATATATACTCTATAATGTTTAAGTCAGGTTAAACATATTTATCTCCTCAAACATTCATCATGTTTGATCAAAAGCCTTTCTTCTGGCTTTTTGAAAGGTACAGTGTCTAATTGTTATCCATAGTCACCATACTGGCAATAGTAATCCAGAGCTTCTTGTCCCCATCTAACTGTGACTTATACCCATTGGTCAACCTTTCTCCATCATCTCCCAGGATTTTTGTTTTCTTTTGGACAAAATAAAATCTACTTGACCCTCCCATGCCTGTACATTGTTATCACCCTTGACCTATCATGAGTTGCTCTCCTATCTATCTCTTGGTTTCTGAATCTCTAAATTGGGCATTATGCTAGAATGCAGAGCAGGCCTTCAGTGTTTACTGAATGAGAGAAAGATTGAATAAATGGAATAGATTAGGTGGAGAGCACTTCCCTCTGACTTGAGACTCTTCAAAACACGTGACTCAAGGCGTAGCCAGTCAATGAGTGCTTAGGGTGGAAGCCTGTGATTTACAAAGCCTAGAGGATGGTCACACCATCTCCCCAAGAATGACAACTCAGGGCCATCTCTCAGGCTTTGCCTCCCGGAGGACAATGTGGTCCAGATGGACTAAGATTGGTGAGGTGACCAAAACCAGCTAAGAGAAGCTCTGGCTCAGCTGGTTAGTCAGTCTGGATGGCCACGGCCACCAGCTCTGTCCACCCTGCCATGCCAGGCTGTGCCTTGCTCCTGCCTTCAATGAAGGCCCAGAAGCCTGAACTTTTGCACATGGCAGTGAACTGTAAATACTCTGGAATTCTATTGTGGTTACTGAGCATGTAATTGCGTGGTAATTGCCATGAATTCAAAAGATAATTCCAAGGTTATTTTTGTCTTCTAAACTTGTCTTATGCTGCCATACTATATAAACAAGCAAAATCAAGATCAAGCCCCAGTCAGCCAGAAGGACAGGCAGGCACCTGCTTGTACGATCAGCTCAATGCTGTGTATCTTGTCTCCAGAGTACAGCAGAAGAGCTCACTGTCCTGTGGTACGTGGTTATTAGACAGGTGGCACTGAGGTTTCTTCCTTTCTGTGGATGCAGACTGCAATCCCACCTCCTGCCGAACCTGAGCTTGAAATTCATGAAAGATCCAAAGGAAGAGTCAGACATTTAGTATGTCTCTCAGTTGCTGCATCTTTTCTGTTACCATCACCAACCTAGTCCAGACCTTTATTTCCAGGGAGTGCTGGAGATGGAGATGCATGCAGAATTCTGCTGTGGAAAGGTTGTATGGAATCAGCAAGGCTGATCGTCAAAACCTGTCTGGGCCACTTACTATCTGTGTGATCTTGAGCATATCATTTAACGTCTCTGAACTTTTGATCACCTAGCACTGGGCCTGGAACCTGGTAAATGGTAGCTGCCATTTTTGTTGCAGTTCCTTTAAAAGGGCTTTGGACCTACAATACATGTAATTCCGAAGGTTGTTCCTTTGCTGATCCTCTGTCTCCTGGGATTTCGAGTTTACCCCCAGTTGGATGATTTTCCCCAAGCCCAGGTTCTCCCCAGGTTGGTCATTCTCCTGCTCAGAAGTCTTCATGTCTCTTCTTAAGGGCCTTCAAGTTGAAATCCAGGAGCTTGGCTGAGTGGGCAGCCCCAGGCTTGCTCACTGCTCTGTCCTCGCCACTCCTTACCTCTCCCTCCCCTGATTCTCTGCTCTTGGTTCACTACTGCCTCTTTACAGACCAGTCTCTCTTCAGACTCATTCCCATCTGCTGGGGGAGGTCTCTTACTGATTGCTCTCATCCTTAAGGCCATACCAAGTTCTGTGTACTTTACAGTATCCCCTGGACCTACTAGTCCAATGCATGTCTCCTAAGAACTCCAGCAGTAGGCCGGGATTCTGTCACTCAAATTGCATTTACAGGAGGCCTTGTGGGTTTTCCTTGTGTATGTGCTGTTTTAATGCCAATGTCTCTTCTGTATCTCCTCTCAACTTCTCAAGGATGGGAATTTTGTCAAGTGTCTTTGTATCTTGATGCTTGGTGAAATTCCTGGCGTATATTAAGTGCTCAATAAATGTGTTACAATAATCCTAAGAAAGATGAACATAAAGAATATACCTCCTTTTAAAAAAGACTTAACCAATCCTATGGTTTCTACAGAAAAAAAAATCTGTTGAAATGTATTTTCTAAGCTATACTTAAAACACGTACAAAAAGATGCATGTACAAAGTTATTATCTATAGTATTGTTTGTAATATGAAAAATGGAAGCAACCCCAAAATCTACCTGCAGAGAAAAGGGTAACTAAATTATGGCACAGCATGCAAACAGAATAACATGCGGATGTTGAATGAGAACATTCTTAATGAACTGGTATAGAAAGTTCTTCAGAGAAGAAAGTGAAATTCAGAAGTGTGAATCATAGGGAACATTTTGGATATAAAGGGGGAGAGAGATCTTCTATGTGTGTATTTACTTGTCTGTACAAAGGATATGCTGAAAGCACACACAAGCCCTGAGAGTGGAGGTGATCGTTGTGGGGTGAGGTGGGAGCTGGGCAATAGGCTTCATAGCCATCAGAAGGACTGGCCTTTTGAATCATGCAAATTATATGTACTTCAAAAACTTAAATAAGAATGCCATTAAACTTGATCTTGAAGAGCTGAAATGTTACTTCCTGAGTATTTTTGTGTGGAAAATGTTTTAGAAAAATATATAAAAGCTTGTCTCTAGGGCTCATGGTATAGGTGACACGATCTTTTCCATACTTTCTGCTGTTTATATTGAAATCTTGTTTCTTTTCCAAAATCCAAGACTCATCCACACCCATCCAACCCATAGAGTACTACTGAATTTTGGCTGAGCTCAGAGCAGACAAGTAGCCAGCTTCTGAAGGCACCATGCCTACCAACAGCCTCAGTCCACAGGGGGAGGGATGCTCCTCTGGAGAAAGACTTTTCTTGATGGCCTCACCCAGAGACTTCCTCTGGATGAGTGTCACCTCCTCTGTGGCAGGATCCCTGACTCTCAGCCAGGGTGAGTCAGGGTAAACATACAAGCCTTGAAATTTGACAACCCTGAGGTTAAATCTTGGCTTTATCAGTTGCTTGCTGAGCAACATTTACTGAGTTGCTTAATATTTCTTAACATTCTTTGATCTTCTTATCTAAAAATAAACATGATAATAGTAATTGCTTAATATATTGAGTTGTAAAAAGATTCCTGTAAAGCCTGTATCAAATACCTGATGTGGAAAAAGGCTCACAGCATTCTGGATGTTATTATCATACTAACATATGCGGCATAGTTATCTGCTGCCTAATTGTATCCTTCCATAAATCTGGAACTCTTTGCTGCTTGTCCTTATGTCCTGTGGATGGTTATTTTGTTGTTGTTGTTGTTTTCTTATGTGTGTGTGTGTGTGTACTAGAGATTGAACCCAGGGACACTCTATCACTGCATCCCCAGAACTTTTTATGTTTTACATTGAGACAGGGTCTCACTAAGTTGCTCAGGCTGGCCTTGAACATGCGATCCTCCTGCCTCAGCCTCCCGAGTCACTGGATCACAGGTGTGTGCCACCACACACAGCCTCTGAATGCCAGGCATGAATACATGTTGAGTAAATATCTGCTGGATTTACTTCCTCTTGATTCTTCCTGAAAGCATTAACTCATACAGCTAAGGTGATGGCTGATGAAGACTTACTGTCATAACAATATTATGCCTTTCTAAAAGTTTCTGGGGGAGGGCAGCTCCATGCAGGAAAGGCTGCAGTATAGAAGACAGGCCTTTTCCATGTTCCCTCGCAGCTGAAGTTGCCCAGGTGGGCTGGAAACAGAGCTCCTTCCTACAGGCCAGCAAAATCAGCTTGCTCAAGAGAACTTGGCATCATTTAGCCCTCCCTTATTCTCAAAATAAGGAAACTGAGGCCAAGGACAAGATCAGAACTCATGATGCCTGACTCCCAGACCAGTGCCCTTCACTCCAGATTCCCTGGCCGCATGGAGAACATGTGGGAATTTAAGAAGCAAGCCTTTTCTACAAAAACAGGGAAAAAATAAAAGACAAAGCATTATTGGTAGAAGTCTAGTCTTATTAAACTACCTTTCTAAATCACAATCTAACAAGAGTGCTTCAAGCTAAATAAAGGAAGCTCGAAATACTCCTTTTCACTGGAGAATATAATTTTGTTTCAGCCACAATTTAAATTGATTTAGTTCTGAGCACCAGCATTTGAAGTGTGGAGCATATTCTATTTTCGCCATGATACTTGTTTTGACAGTGATGCATTTCAGTTGACATAGTTGAAATCCTTATGTAATAAATCTCTGCCTGAAAATTAATCATGTTTATAATATTCTGAGAATTAATAACACCCATTGCTCAAATCATTAACTTAAAAAAGGAGCTTCCAAAATCTGTTCTCGGCAGTAAGGGACCACAAATAAATGAATGTTTGATAAAATAATCCAAGTAGCAGTTTAACAAGCGTAAACTGGAATGTGGCTGCAATAACACAGAACTATTGTTTAAGGGTTGGCAGAGGCTGATGAGGTTCTTATTTCAGTTACGAAGCAGGCATCCACATGCATAATGAACTGCTCTCTGAATTATTAATGTGTTGCTTATTTAGCCTCATCTGTCTAGAAGATAATGTATCCTAACTCTAATGAGTGATTGGTTTTGTACATAATTACAGTAGCAGCGGTAGTGGGGAAATGTGTGCCTTCAAAGAACAAGTTCTAAAAATAAAGTCATCGCATAAACTCCGTTGTTGTTGCATTCTATCAAAATCAAACCCGAAGCATTTGAGAATTCATAATAAATTACAGGAGACAGAATCATTATTAACATCATAATTTAACACAAAAGGTTTTACTTAATCATTCATTACAGATCATGTGCTGTTAAGATGTGTATAAATGACTTGGGTTGTTTTAAGACATTGAGAAAGATGTTCCCTTTCGGCCACTCGCCAGCAGTGGCTTGGAGGGTCCAGAAAGAGGGGGCCCAGTGAAAACGGATAGAAAGGGGTGATGATTTTTTTGTGTGTGCCGATTATGACAGAACGTTATTTAAAAGTTCAAAAGTGATTTTTTGCTTATTTCTAAAACAGGCACACCTTGGATTTCTCACCTTCAGGTTTATTTGTTTACACCTTTAAGTGCTTATTTGCGGAGGAGACAGGTTCAGGAGTTTGCTCACCTGGTCTAATCAGGTCTAAACAGTCCAGCCACCTGTTTGTGACTTGGGACAACTCTGAGTCCTTTCTGGTAGTCCAGAACATTTTTTTTTTCTTTTCCTATCTCTGTATAACACATTATTAAAGAAATAAGCTCAGATGGGAATATTTGATAGGCATTGGTTGTGATTGCGCTCATTCTCATAGTGGTTTCCTCTGTGTGTTTCCTCCCTCTTGGTCTTCAAAAGGGGCTGTCAACTGCAAGCCTGACGCATCGCGGTCTGTTCACACTTGTTCAGGAGGCTTCAATTGGTTGCAAATTGTGCTGTGTATGCATCTGTACATGCTTCTTAAAAAAAAAAAAACACAGCCTATCACATGTGCACACACAAGCACAGTGGCACCAGGGTGAGTGCATCCATCTTTCTCTCTAACACCAAAAGCACTTTGAATGTCTCCCTGCATCAGAGACCCTGCACCGCTTTCCTACTGTAGAGACATTTGAATTATTGAAGATCGTAATGCTTCCTTCCGTCTTGTGTACAGGCAGTTCCCAAAAGTGTTTAACACTCTTGATCACAGGAGAATTCCCATCTGTGGCACGTAGCTAGGAACGAAACCTAGCGGCAATTGGGAAAATGGCAGAGTGCTTCTAATTCAAAGTACAACTTCTGCTCACAGTTTGTAAAGCTACTTAAGTGTGGTGAGTTGTCTTTGGAAGGCTTGTATTGAATACCAACTCAGCTTCCAGCTAGCTTCCTTTTGGAAGTGTCCTGCAGTTAGGTTCACTAGCCAAAAGGACTCACATGTTACTGCTCTCTCCCTCTGGCACTGAACCTGGGGTTCACAGCTCCCTTTAGTGAAGATAAAGGCCACAGGTGGGGCTGTGAGACACTGGTTCTCAGCAAGGTCCTGGGGCCTAATTAATCTCTCTAGTCCCACTCCGCCTCCCTTCTTTCTTTCTTTCCTTCCTTCCTTCCTTCCTTCCTTCCTTCCTTCCTTCCTTCCTTTCTTTCTTTTTGGTACCAGGGATTGAACTCAGAGGCCCTCAACCACTAAGCCTCACTCCCAACCCTATTTAGTATTTTATTTAGAGACAGGGTCTCACTGAGTTGCTTAGCACCTCGCTTTTGCTGAGGCTGGCTTTGAACTTGAGATCTTCCTGCCTCAGCCTCCCAAGCCACTGGGATTACAGGCGTGCACCACTGTGCCCAGCTCTGCCTCTCTTCTTAATCAGCAGACATCCAGGGGATTCCTGTGAATGAGGTCCTGGCTGGTAACTCACAGGACAACTGGACTGAGGGAGGAGGAGAAGCGGGAAGCTATTCGAGCCCTACGATACCAGGCACACTCTCTAGGGAGACTGTGGAGCCTGGCCAGAGTCAAAAAGGGTCCTTTAAATCCAGAGGCATCTCCTAGACCCAAAGGGATTCAGCAGAGGCAGGAGATGCTGCTCTGAAAAGGTATCTCTGGGACACTAGGATAGAGTCCTCTTTGATCTGTTTTCTATATTTGGATTTCAAGTGGTGCTTCATTTGCCAAAAGGGCTTGAAGCCTACTGCTGTAGAAGCAGAAGAAACCCTTGGCAGTTGTCACAGCAGATGTGGCTGGAGAGCCCCAAGACACTCCTACACTAAGGGCCATTAGGTACTTTTGACCTTTGATCCTTCTCTGCACGATCAATTTTGATTGTTGGACCAAGTATCTTGTGTCTCTGTGGAGACCTACCCTTGGCTATCCAGGTGCTGAGGTTGGTGACACTCAACCAGCTGCAGGACGTGGTCTCAACCATCCTTGAGTGGGGCTAGTGATGAGAAGGGAGACTGTGATTGTTGGAAGAGACAGGTCAACGAAGGGCCTCATTAACCAAGCTGGGAAGTTGGAGTGGAGATTTTCCTGAAGGTCACAGGTGTTATTTAAATATCCCAAGTAGCAGAGTAACACTCATAGATTTGCTTTTTACCTTGCTGCTTTGTTTGTAATGTATGATTAGGACGAGGAGAGACCTAGGGGACAGGGAAACTTAGCCAGTATCTAGTGTGAGATAATGAAAGCAGAAACCCAGGCAATACCTTCCTGAAGGCAGAGGAAGGGCAGGGGCGAGGCGTTTAGCGGCCAGAACAAATATGACCTGGTTATTGAGTGGATGTGGCGCTAGGGGGTCTCTTATCAGCCTCCGAATGGAGGCACCTTGAAGGAGAGGTGACAGAGGGCAGTTTTGAATAGCTTGACCCTGGGGACTCGAAGCAGAGCAGTTCTGTGGAATATTGGATCAAGAGGCTGAAAACTTTAAAATAAAAACAGTAGGGGCTGGAAAATGTGGGGTGTGTCAGAACTAGCTTTTCCTTTCTCTAGTCAAGGAGCTCTGCACGCAGCGGCTGAGCCTTGCTGGACGTGGGGACAGTCAGGAAGCATCTGCTGCTTACCGGCTCTGTCAGGGAGCCACAGGGCCTCAATCTCCTTTCTTTCCTTGGTACGTAGGGGGGCACTTTAAGGATGCTCAAACTGCAATCCAGATGGCCATTCGTCAGATACAGGGTGAGCTGAGTCAGGGCCAGCTGGTCACTGTACGAGATGCTGAGGTCCGTTGCCCATACCTGATCAAAACAGGAGCCGGGAAAGTGAGGGTGAGATGGGGAGAGAAAGGAAAGTCCCCGCCACCCCTAACCAGACAGAACCCCAGTAGAAGGGACCACACCCATGACCAGGGGACTTGATGGAGATGTTGTTGCTTATTTCTGCATCGTTCAGCTGGGGGATGGAGTCTGACTCCAATCAGGATTCCAGGTTACATGGGAAGTTACAGAGATGAAAATAACAGATAAATCTAACAGAAGGGCCTTCCCGAAAGGCTTGGGTTGACTTGGATTTTTTTCGCCTGTGACTTGGCATTTCAGAGGTGTTCAGTGCAATGTTTTCTACTGAGAAAATGAGACTGGATGGATGTGTCAGGAGATGGGAAGCTCAAGTGGAGAAGAAAGAGGGCAAAGAGTGAGAGAGAATGAGCTGGGAAGAGTGAGTGAATAAGAGGAGAGGTAGTTTGCCTTGAATTGGGGGGAAAAAAAAGCAGTGTTGACCTCTGGGAAACCCAACATGATTTTAATGGGAAACTGATGGTTGGCCTGTAAGGCTTAGCTCCACCGCCATTTTACTGTGAGAGTGCAGGAATGTCTCATGGCCACCCCACTTCATTTTTAATGCTGAATTAAAAGTGAAAATTCTTCAAAAAGTAGGGAAGAACACTAGGATGCATTAAAAACAAAAACAGACATTAATTGAATCAAACATTACTGTCACCTACAAGATAACCTAGCAAAATCCATTAATTCCTTGAACAAATATTCAGTGAGCATCTACTATGTGTTAGACAATGACAGAGAAGGCTCCTGTGCAGCCTCTCCTGATTCTCCTCAGACAGATCCACTTTATTGACCTGTTATTTCCCACCTACCCTGCATCGAGAAGCACCCCAGGATCCTCCTCAGTTCAATGCTCCAGGGACATCACTGTGCCAGTCAAAGGCAAACCATGGGCACAGGTCCTGTCATCAGGAAGGTGGAGTCGGGTACACACATATTCAATCAGTTACCATACAACGAAGTCCGTAATACAGTAACGTGGGGGAATAAAGCAGAAGGAAAGCGCAGACAGATTTTACCTAGGGATGTCAGGGATGCATCCCAAAAGCGACATTTAACCAAGCAACAAAACCACAACTGGCACCCATGTGTCAAGTACGGACAGGTCTTTATAGTAACCTTTCTTCAGATCTTTATAGTAACCCCCAATCCATAGCCTGATGTTATGGATGAAGAAACAAGTTCAGGGTGGTCCCCAAGTCCACAGGGATAGGAAGCAGGGGTGCTGGGACTCAAATCCAGCTTTGCCAGGCTCCCAGCCCACCCTCTGCCCATTCCCTGGTGGAGGAGATGGCATGGATCCTGCACTGACTCTCCGGTCAAATTAAAAACTGAAGTTGCAGAGGATCAGAGCATGTTCTTGCTTAATACAATCCATGCCATGGAAGTGTCTTGTGGAGAAAACATGAAGTATTGTATTTCTGCAGCGTGCTGTAATTAGCAGTAATGCATTTTCACTGTAGGAAGTTGGAAACTAACACATTTTCATGAAGACTTGATTAAATATTTCTTTCCTCTTCGAAAGCCTACAAGTGCCCCACTCACCAACTCTGTATGTTAAAATACATAATACATCTGCCCTAGAGTGGACTCCTCTCAAACAAATCTAGCAGTGAGTGACTTGAGTAAGCATTGAATGTAAATGGCATCATTATAAGGATATTAAGGGGTCAAGCTGTCAAGGCCCCTTGCTAAACTGAAGCTAATTTCAGGAGTCATATTCGCACAGTAATGCCCTTTTATAATAGCAAATAAATCACATTTGCAACAATTGTTAAAAACTCACTGCCAAGTATCTATTGCAGTTGTAAATATCCTATTTGTCAACTTAAATATTTCCTGCTGTATGGCATAAAATGTAAATCAGATGGGGACAGTTACTGTTCCTTCACAGGAGAAAGTGAACTTGCTGCTCTCCCATGCCGGGCGTTTTTTTTTTTTTTTCCCTAGAGCTTCTGTGATGTCTTAGTGCTCTTGATCAAAGGGAAATGTATATAACAAACAGGGTTCATATTTATGCTAATGGTATTATTGTTTGGTGATGAGGATTTTAGTAGGGTGGCAGCACAGTATTGGGCAAAGATGGAGAACTACAGAGTCAGAAAACCCATGTGTAGGGGGCCTTGAGCGAGTTTGAGGCTTTCTCTACTTCTGTATCCTTAGGTGTCAAAGGAGCAAATGATAATATGTATTACATGGTGTTTGGGGGAAAAATGCATAAAATTGTCTTATAGATTATAAAGTTCAATACAAAACATTCCCTTTAACAGTAGATTTTTAGGAGAGACATTCTGGGCTGTCTCTGGAGCTACTCAAGCTCCCCATTTCATAACCGGTCAACTTCAGAGCAAACCAGTCCATAGGCCACTGGGTTTGGGCAAGGTTGGTATCATCCCAGCTCCATTTTACCCATGAGGATGCTAAGATGGAAAAGTGGCATCCGGGGTAGCCTGAGACAGCAAGGACGGGAGCTCTGGACTTTCCAGAAGCAAAGTACTTTTGCTTTTCCAGGCCACCCTCATTCCTTGGTTCACAAAGTAATATAGAAATAGTAGAACAAATTTCCTGAAGCCTTTTCCTCAACAGCAGGCTTGCCTGATTTGCTCAGATAATTGTTCTGCTCTCCATCTGGTTTCTCCACTGAAGACACTGCCTGAGGCGTGCTTGTTTTGTGTACCAGGGTTCCTATCTCCCCCTCTAGACCGTCAGCCCTTCAGGGGAAGCTGCCGAGTCTTTGTCTTCCCAAAGCGCCCAGCGTGCAGGGCAGGGACTGGCGCGGCAGGGCGCATCCGCAATTCCAAGCTGCACCGTGAACTCCCCCCAGCTTTTCCAAGGGGAGCTGAAGGGGAGCCGGTGCCTCTCCAGGCTGGGCTCTGATTCAAATGGAGCCAATATTCCTGCAGCACCTCCTCTGTGTCCCCCAGGCTCTCCCGCACCTCTCATTTCATCTGATTTTTAAAATTTTGGACTTGGATATTAACTTTAGAACCGAAATCTCTTTCTGCACTGAATACACAACTTCGACAAGCGATGACGGTGGCCTGTACAAAGACACTGTGAGCAGGGATGGCACGAGTGGATGGATTTTACAGTGTGTTGGTGGTGGCTTTGACATGACTTGCTTATAATGACTTGTAATGACTAGCTTGACGGGTTAATTGATTAGATGTGAGGGAGAGGGGAAACGTTACTGAAGGTTAGAGCTGGAATCACCTCATGCAATCAGTTTACTTTATAAATGGAGCAACTCTGGCATGGAAAGTGAAGTGGTTTGCTCTAGGTCACAGAGCCAGGTATCAAAGGTGCAGGACAAGAACCAAAGGGGTCCCAGGTCTCCGTCAGACATCACTTGTAGTTTACTGTTTGGTTGATAAGGTTCAAAAAATCATTTTGTTAAAGATGGCTTAGGGGCTTGGGATGTGGCTCAAGTGGTAGTGCGCTCGCCTGGCACGCGTGAGGCACTGGGTTTGATCCTCAGCACCACATAATAATAAAAAAGATATTATGTCCATCTAAAACTAAAAATATATATATATATTTTAAAAAAGATGGCTTAAATGTTAGAGAGACTTACATCAAGGCCTAAGAACACAGCAGCACAAAGGCTTTTGAGTCAGCCTTTCTTAATTTTGAAAAATGGTAGCTGTCCTTGGGTAAGAAGTTGAGGACACACCCAAGGGTGGGGCAGTCTGTGGTATTATCCTGAGAGATGATGGTTGTGGATAACTTGATGATTTAGAAAGAAGCAGGAAACAACAAGAAGATAGAAATTTACACAAGGAAGATCGGCTTTGCAAAAATAATATGTATACAAAAAACTACATGAGAATATACAGAATGTTAACCATCAATCTGATATTAGCAGAATGATAACTACCATTACGTATAGACTTCATGCATATTCTAGATCTGTCTAGCTGGCGCTAATAGGGTAGCCATGGAGGGGAGCTGAAAAGGAGCCCGGTGTCTCTCCAGGATGGGCTCAGATTCAACGGGAGCCAATATTCCTTGAGCACCTCCTCTGCATCCCCTAGGCTAATCTCTTTCTGCTCTTGAGCTGTTGAGCGCTTGTGGCTACTGAGCACTTGAAATGTGGTTGGTCCAAATGGAGACGTGCTGTCAGTGTAGAGGACAGATTTCCAACATGAGGATGCGAACAAGAATGTAGAATCTTTTATCCATAACATTTCATATGGATTACAGGTTGAAATGATAATACTTTGGGTTAAAAACATAAAAATTGTTTTCAACTTCTTTTGGGTTACCTTCTTAAAAGGGGCTACCAGGAAATTTGGCAAAGAAGTCCATTGCAACTTCAGCAAAGAAGGAGGGCCAGCAGGAGGGGGGGCGGGAAGAGAAGTACTGCTGGGGCCCCAGCCCTCCACAGCCCTGACTGCCACCGGGCTGGGGGCTGCACTCACTGCAGCTTCACCCAGAGGCCCCGGCATGTGAGAGCCAGTAGACGGGTCCCAGGTTCTTTGGGATAACAAGGTGACAACATGCTCTTGTGTGGGGAGGCGTGGGGGAGAGACCCTTTTTGCCTTAGGTGTTCCAGGCAGATGGAGGCCGCCTGCTCATCCCTGCTGCTTCTCCTCTTTCCAGTGACAGGCGGGATGGATGGGTGGCAGAGCATGCAGATGTGGGCAGATGTGCTCAGGCCCTACATTCTGGGACTGTCTCCAAATGCAAATAAAGATCTGTAACATAGGGCTTGGTCTTGACTCTGGCCAACTTGACAGGCATTGGGTTAGGTATGGCAGGGAGGGAGTAATTCATAGATCGAATATCATTCATCGAAGAATTAAGAGTTTCAGAGCTTTAAGAATCCGTAGGTATTTTACAGACTCATTTCAAGGTTTTTTCTTCCTCCTCCCCTCCCCATTTCTCCACCTCCTCTCCCTTCCTTTCCACCTCCTCCTTCTCTTCCTCTCCTTCCCCACCCCTCCTCTCTTTCTCTTTCTTCTTTTTATCATTTTCTTTTTGTAAGGAGAAGAACTGGAGGCTCCAGACAGGATAAGTGGCTTGCTAAAGTCCCAAGGTTTCGGTATCAAGGTCTGAGACAGATATTTGAGATTCACAGCAGGCTGTCTCTCTGGGTCACACTTTCCTCCTAGTCACTGGAGTATAATAGTCCTGGTGGACCTTCCCTCCACATGAGATGCACCTATGAGGCTAACTGGGAGTTGTGACCATTTACCCACCTCGTTAACAAATTTTTTTTTTAAGAGGGGGGTGGGAGAGAATTTTTAATATTTATTTTTTAGTTTTCGGCGGACACAACGTCTTTGTATGTGGTGCTGAGGATCGAACTCGGGCCGCACGCATGCCAGGCAAGCGCGCTACCGCTTGAGCCACATCCCCAGCCCTCGTTAACAAAATTTAAAAGACTTATTCTTCAACTAAGTCAACTTTGAGAGAAGCAGTACTGACAGCTCACCCACCACAGAAATGGTATCTGACCTTCAGAACAAACTGTGATGCGAGACCCATCCTCCTTGGTGAAGAAATTTGTGAGTCATCTCCCTGCCCTTGCTTTTTTTCAGATTCACAGAAAATCCACCATTGGACCACTTGATTCCTTTTTGAGCAAGATCAAGCCCTTCATCAAACTCATGTGTCCCCACAGCGGTGGCTAAGCTGCAAAAGCCAGCCAGTGTGCCCAGCTCCTCTGGTTGGTTGTTGGATAATCAAGGCCAAGGTCCCTCTGTCCCTCTGGTTTGGCTAAGTACAGAGCCAAAGACTTACTTCCCATGTACAACTGTGGAGGTGGGAACTTCATTGGAGGGCTTTGCGCAGACGGGTGATATGATCTAACTTCTGCTTTTAAAGGGTGACTCTGGTTGCAGGGAGAAGAAAACAGGAGGGGCAAGGAGGGAGAAAGGGAGTCCAGTTAAGAAGCTATTGCTGTAACATGAGTGAGAGAGGACAGTGACTCCCCCAGTGTGACAATGGGGGGGTTTGGGGGGAATGGCCATATTACAGATACATTAAGGTAGAGCCCAGAGGACTTGCCAGTGGGTCAGATATGGGGTGAGAGACTAAGAGAAGGAATCAAAGATGTCGCCAAGACCTTTGCCCTGCAGAAGATGAGAGGAGGAAGTTAGCATTTCCAGAGAGCGCAGACAGCCACCCAAATGGCTGAGAGGGGAAAGTGGAGACTGCAGGTGCGAGTGTGGGATTTCTGAGGTCCCTTTGTTGGTCAGTGTTCCGGAGCGGGCACTGAGACTCCAGGCACTCTTGCTCCTTTCTCAGCTGTGCAGTCTGGAGCCAGGGCTGGGCTGCACTGTCATTTTCAAGCAGACTCAGTCCCTGGCCTGGGGCAGCTTTTTCTCTGTTGTCACTGTCAGGCCTGCAGCTCAGGGTCTCCCTGGTTGGGCACAGGTGAGGTCTATCGGACCTGAGGCCTTCCACAGGGGACACTGGCAGAGGCAGGCTGCTGCTTCTCACCATGTTAGGCCAAGGCAAAATAAAGTTGAGAAGGATGGGGCAGCTGGGTGGGGGAAGAAATGGCAGCAGCTGAAGGTAAGGGGGACTAGAGAGGACCCGGGCTGTGTGGGGGGCGAATGAATGGCTCCCCTGGATTGGAAAGATCTCCGGGCCAGAATTCTAGGGCCTGGCTGGGAGTGCCAACCTGCCATTGCTGCCCTCATGGTCTTGAGCAACTTCCTTCCCCTTTCCGGGCCTGCTTCCTTATCTGTGGATGCCAGCCCAATGGCATTTGTCCCCGAGGGCTGTCTTGAGGATTCTGGGACTATGTGAGATAGGGTGTGAGCGAGTCACTGTAGGGCCAAGGAGAACTAATTTCTTGACCTTTGACTTGAGAATTCTTGAAAGCTTCTCAGAGATGGGGAGAAAAAAAAAACAGGCTTCAGAATTCTAGCTCTAAAAAGAGAACATGTTCTCCCAGGCAGTTAATAAATGACATCTCTTCTATTCCCTATTTGGATCACTGAAATGCCTTACAGCACTGAGATCTCCACTGTGGTAAACACAGCTGGTACTTAATTTTAAAGAAGGGACACATTGCATTGTGAGGATTTTCAATGAGTAAAATATTAATATGATTATGATATTTAATGAGATATTTGCATTCCATAAAAAAATCAATAGGCAGGCAGAGGGGACAGCAGCCTCTTGGCCTGTTGCCACCTAGTGGCGACTTCTGGGATAGCCCAGGCTCTTGGAGCCCGGATGGGGACCTGTTGTGGTCATGTGAGAAGGTCACTTGGTGGAGAGCAACCCAGACTGGTGTTCATCTTGGAGACCTTCCCTTCTGGCTCTATTGGTGCTGTTTATCCTTTTGGGCATTACTTTAGTCACAGTCCCATGAGGCTGTCTTATCCATTCTCTCTACCACCCGCCGTGGACATTGTCTTGTATTGGTTCTTTGGAGTCTGTGGGGTCAGAAGCAGCAAAAATTCTGGGCTTTGACACTGAACTCTCAGGGCCAGGGGGTCCACCATGCTTAGGGCCTCATGGTTTTTCAAAGGCCTCCAAAATGTTTGGATTCCAAAAACAAAACAAAAATCACATCACTGGCTCCCAAATGTGAAAACTGCAAAATAACCATAAGTGTTTAAAAAATATCCACAAAGTGGATCATGTCAGTCAAATGTAGCACAACTCTTAGGAAGTCATGTCTAAATTATACTACGTGAGGAGGCATTTTAACACACCTGCTGTGCTGTGGGGTAGCTGAGATCTCTCAAACGGAAAGCCTTCAGGGCCTCCTGGCTGACAAGGGATGGGTGACCTTCATCGCCCACTTTCTCATCTTATGGATGACAACTATGAGAGATGAACTAACTTGACCAGTCCCATAATTAAGGGGAAAACAGGGATCCAAAGGCCAAGTTCCTGATCCTTGGTCTAGCTCTATGACACCTAATTACCAGCTAATTATTAATATAAAGCTGTGTGTGTGTGTGTGTGTGTGCGCGCACGCGCGCACGCACGCACCAGAAGCTTCTCTGTCACTTTGGAAATTCTTGCAGGATGTACCACAACTATATTTAAAATTAATATGGGTATCCAAAATAAATAGCTCAGTTGGTGGGGTGTTTGCCTTGCATGCATAAGGCCCTGGGTTCCAATCCCCAGCACCACAATAAACAAACAAACATCTCGAAATGTAAACTTTCATCAGCAGCAGCTATACTTATATTTTTCACCTTTATAAAAAAAAAGTCACAAATCTTTTAACACACTCTTGCCTTCTGTGCTTCCTCTCCCAAGTTTCTTCCATTATCTCTATGAATTTATGATCTTCCCTCTGTTGGTTTCAAACTGATGGCCTTGGAATCCAGACACCTGATATTATTTATATTCCCAGGGTACAGAATCACATACACGTTTCTTTCTTTTTTCCCGTTTAAGTATTTCCTACTTTTTTTTTTACTATGAATTCTTTGGAAGATAACTTTCTTATTTTGACATGAAGCACTCAACTCTAATAAAACACAAAAACCCAATTTTTATAACCCAGTACAGGTTTGTAGGCCTAATAACCGCGTCCGTTTCTTCCCATAACAATGGAACACTCTAATCCCCTACTGAATGAGATCCTTCTTTAGTTTTCGCGGTACAAATGTCTGAGCTGTTGGGAAGTGCTCCTTTAATGCTTTCACAAATGATCTCTGAAAGGTTTTGGTGTGGACTTTCGAAGCAGAATAACTCATGTCACACAGCTCCCAGCAGAAAGGTTCCCTGTGCTCGGCCCTTGTCGACCTGGAGACTGCCATGCCCAGCAAGGCCCTGTCTTGGTGAGGATGAGCAGGCAGCACTGGCTCTGATCAGTGTGATGAACGGGCAGCGGAGTTCATCTTGCCCTCCCAGTTTCCTGACAGCCCTAGAATCCAGAATCTTTTATAAAGCATAATCTTTGTTGCAGAAGATGTCTGCAGGAAACGAGTAGTGCCAAAGCTCAGGCCGTGGAGTTGTCTAGTCCAGCCCTAGATCCATGCAGTACAAAGGCTCCAAGAAGGAAGGGAAGAGCCCTGTTTGGGAGAGGAGCTCAGATGAGAGCTCAGAGCTCTCTATTCCAAGTCCAAGGTAAGTCTGTACATTAGGGAGTTTCCACAGAGGAGAATGAAACCGAGATCATGGGCCTCTGTTTTCCATCCCCCACAAGGACTAGCACAGCACTCCTGATAGAAGCAGTGCCAATAAGTCTTTGTTAAATGATTCAATTAAATGACACAAAGGGGGGAAATCATCCTCAAAAGCACAGACACAAGAGATAGCACTTCATTCACTCCCACAAGAATGCCAGAAATAAAAAAGATGATAACAAGAGTTAGCAATGACAAAGAGAATCAGACCCCTCAAATACAGCTAGCAAAACTGTAAAATAATGCCACATTGAAAAAAAGTTTGGCAATTCCTCAAAAAACTAAGCTTTGAGTTGCCCTATGACCCACCAATTGTAATCCAAAGTAGAAAAGTAAGGAAAATGAAAACAATGTTCATGAAAAACCCATGTATGAATGTTCATAGCAACATCATACATGATGGCTCCAAAGTGGAAGCAATGCAAATATCTAGTCATCTACTGGTGAATAGATAAAAAGTTGGTATATCTATACAATGGAATATTATGAAGCCATAAAAAAGGAATGATTGATGCATGCTACAATGTGACTGAACAGCGAAAACATTTTAATTGAAATAAAACTGTCACAAAAGATCTCTTTTATATGAAATGTCCAGAGTAAGGAAATCCATAGAGACAGAAAGTGGTTTCTATCACCTGAGGGGCAGGAGGTGTGGGGAGTGACTAGTGGATATAGAATTTCTTTTGAGGGTGAGGGAAGGTTGTTAAATTAGATAATATTGATGGTTGCACAAGTCTGTGGATATACTAAGAGCTACTGAAGTGTATGCTTTAAACAGGTGAAATTCAGTGTGGTAGTTATTATACACACACACACACACACACACTCAGAATTTAATCTCCAGAAAATTCACTGTAGGGTAGACACTTATACAGTTGGTGTGGTCCTTTGTTTAAACATAGTTGAGTGTATATATAATACCTGAACGTGGGACCCCCGCCATCAACCACCTCCCCAACTCTCCTCTGGTCTTCTTCAAGTAAAAAATTTAAAAAGCTTTACCATGTATGGCTAACAAATATCTTTCATGGTCACCAAAGCAAACTAGAACCCAGTGAGGGTTAAAACCCGGGGCTTAGTTGGAAATGGCAGATTGGAATATTCGTATCATCAAAAAGACTCAAGGAGGGGCAGGACTGGGGCTCAGTGGTAGCGCGCTCGCCTAGCATGCGTGAGGCACTGGGTTCGATTCTCAGAACCACATAAAAATAAATAAAAATAAAGGTCCATCAACAACTTTAAAAAAGTATTTTAAAAAAAGAATATGCCTTTAAAAAAGGCTCAAGGAGGTCGGAGGACGCAGGGTCACCTTTCTAGACGGCTTTTCATCTGGACTTAGCTGTTTCACTGGTGGGGCTGGGCCTGGCCACCCCCGGATACAGGGCTGGTCAGGCGGGGGGCATGTGATACAGAAAGCTGTGTCCCAGACACGTGCACCTCCTCCCTCCGCAGCCCCTCAGCCTGCCCTCTGTGGCGTGGGCCGCCTCCAGGCTGCGTGCCCTTCACGGGGACATCCTCATCCTCATCAGGTGAATCCAATAATCCAACAGTCTTGGGTGATTTGGTGATGGGCTGGGTCCCAGGTGACATGCTTCCAACAGGGATCCAGGTACCTGGAGGTGAAGGTGGGTTCTGTGACTTTGCCTTTGCTGCCAACAGACTCGGGGTTGACAGATCCAGCACCATCAAGCCAATAGTTGTCGCTTTTTTATGGCAGTGATATTGAGAAAGCCGACATCTGACCATGGGTGGGACGACTGCAGGAGGGAGATGTGGGGAAGGAGAGGAAGGGGAGCGGCACACACTAAGTGTCTACTAAGTGTTAAGGCGCTCTGGCATTTTCTCATGTCATCCTCAATTGCGGCCTGTGAGGTAGGGGTGGAGACCCTCATTTTAATGCAGTGAGGATGGAGACCCGGGCCCAGCTCCCAGCTAAGTGGCAGTGCTTAGGATTAAAACCCTTGCCTCTCTGCAAGCTGCTCCCCCCCCACCGCCCCGCCCCCAGGCTCCATTCTGGCGAGGACTGCCTGCCAGGCCAGCATCGTGCTGGGTAGAAGGTGGGAGCGCTGGGAGGCAGCCAGTCAGGCTGGGAAGCTCTAGCAGGTACTGGAGAGTTCTGAAGCGGAGGGCCTCTGATTTACTGGGGGACTTTGGGGAAGTCCCCAAGCCCCTTCTGCCTCACCTTCCCATTATCTGTTTATACAGCACTCTGAGAGAACATCCTCTAGGAGGTCTACGAGGACCAGGATAGGCAGAAAGCAAGGTTCCACCTGTGGCCAAGAAGAGTCCTGCGGCTCTTTCCAGAAACACGTGGGTGGGGTCCTAGGGCCCTGGGAAGGGTTTCCTTTGAGGAGGTGCTGAGTGAGGGTCACCTGGAGTCTCACCCGAGTAAGTGCCCTCCCTGCCTCCCGACCTCTGCTTACAGGGCCCTGCTGCTGAGCTGGGCCTCTGGCTGATTTTACCTGACAGCCCTGCTGATATTCAGGGTCCCTAGGTGTCCCTAGGCTCCATTTCTTTTTTAATATATATTTATTTTTTAGTTGTAGTTGTACACAATACCTTTATTTCACTTATTTATTTTTATGTGGTGCTGAGGATCGAACCCAGTGCCTCACACGTGCACAAGGCAAGTGCTTTACCACTGAGCCCCAGCCCAGCCCTAGGTTCCATTTCTAGCAAATGAAAGAAACAGCAGTAAGAGATGTGGGAGGTGTTTTTTCTCTTCCTTCCTCTTCTCCTAAAATCCAATGTGCCCTTCTTTCCTCCCTCCCTCCCGTCCTTCCTGTACCAGGGATTCAACCCAGGGCTACTTAACCACTGAGCCACATCCTCAGTCCTTTTTATATTTTATTTAGAGACAGTCTCCCTAAGTTGCTGGGGCTGGCTTTGAACTTGAGATCTTCCTGCCTCAGCCTCTCACGCTGCTGGGATTACAGGCCCATGCCACCAAGACTGGCAGCTGTTTCTTAATATATAACACTGAAGGCCAGATAAGCGTAATTCCTAGTTTCAGGTCTGCTTCTGCGTGCTTAGCCTTTTACAGAGTCTTTGAGGCAGTGTGTAAAAAAATAATCGAAAAATTATTTCCTTCATCAACAAGTGGATAAAAAATGCAAAGTACAAGAACTGAATTTCCCTCCAAAGATCTGGGATGGCACATTCTTTGGGACCAAATGTCTTAAGCATGAGTAGAAGTTTTATGGTGCTTTTTCTTTGAAAGTTGTCTTTATACTGAGCCCCTTAGGGATGACCTCTTATCCTGTGCTTCTGTTTACAGAGGTGGGGAATTTCACCACAGCCACAGGGATTCCAAACACACTCCCTGCACTCAGAGAGAAGCTGGGGGGACACAGGTGTCTTCCCTGGTGGTAGCTGCCAATGTTAAGAGAACTCCTTGTTCTTCCTCATATTTCCTGAGATGCTCTCCCTAAGGACAGTGAATTCTGTTGGTTTATTTGGACTTGATTGGTTTCTAACTTGCCCGATCAAATTCCAATGGTTGGACTTAATATACAGACATATACAGACATTTGAATAAAAATCTAGAAAGCTTAAAAAACAGACCTACTGCCTGGCAGGGTGGCACACACCTGTGATCCCAGAGGTTCAGGAGGCTGAGGTAGGAGGGTGGCAAGTTTAAAGCCAGCCTCAGTGACAGTGAGGCACTCAGCAACTCAGTGAGATCCTGTCTCTAAATCATACAAAATAGGGCTGGGGACGTGGCTCAGTGGTCGAGTGCCCCTGAGTTCAATCCCCAGTACCCATCCCCCCAAAACACAAAAAAACAGACGTACTTCCCTCCTTATGGTAGGTACTCTGGGATAGGAATGTGGTGTGGAGGGGGAGGCAGCTCCTTCCTGAAGGGACGCCTTTTCATTCGTTTACACATAAGAGCTTGAAACAAGAGGGAACACCATGAATCTTATGTTTTAAGAAAGTGGAATACATGTTTAAAGGAATATACATATTGCCAAAACAGTTCTATTTATGCAAAAGATTCATGTAACTTTATAAAGGTTTCAGGGATTTTAAGGGATTTTAAGTGCTGTGTTAGACTGTACTAGTAACAGATGTTCAACGACATGTTTAAGTTTTTGTTTTACGGAAAAAGCAATGGATTACCTGGTATTTTCTTTTTTTAAAAAAATCATACCAACGCCATCACAGCTTAAGTAGAGCGTAAATTCATCATTTCTAAAAAAACCAAAAATAATTTAAAATAACAGAAGGGCTCCTAAAGATAAATATTACTACCGTGGAACTGGAGGATTTTGTTTGTTAAAGGATCTCCTTCTGGATTCCAGTCTTTTGTGTCCCTTCTTGTTCTTTTTCTCTGAAGACAGATGGTGTCAGTAATTGCCTATATATTTAATTAAGTTAAAAAGCTACATAGTAAGGTTTTGGCAAAAAGTGGGAAAATTTTGTGCTACGAGAAAAAAAAAAAAAAGGAAAGTAGAAATTGGTAGCACAAGACACCATTCCTCACCAAATACATTTTGATATCCATATGTGTTCAAATGTGAGATTGCACTTCATCAATCGAATTCTAAGAACAAAGGCACCTTCCTGAAGGATGAAGCCCATAATGCATGCCTGGATGGCAGCTCACTTGCTAGATGGGAAGGACACTGCCCTTCGCCCACATCCCCTCCAACCTTGACCGGATAATTCTGTGGTCATTCTAAATTCCTAGGACCCTTAGTGTCTGCCCGGGATTTCTCCCTAGCCAGCTAGTCATAGTGAAATGATTAACGGGGGAAGCAGCAGCTACTTGTAGGAAGCAGTTTGGAAACTGACTGAACCATTCTTTTGTCTGTTTTCAGTGTTCCCGTCCCATGAATCCACCTTCTGGCTGGATGGCAATATGGGGCTCCCAGCTGTGGTGGTGTGTATGGGCTGCACATTTCAACTCTTAAAGCTTAAAAATGGCTACCACAACACTGACTTTATTCCATCTCACTTAGTCATTAACATTTAATGATTACCTTATGTGCTGAGCACAAGGCTAGAATATATTAAAAAAAAAAATAGGAGACATGTTTTCTGGCTTTAAGCGGCTCCATTCAATCCAACAAGCATATTGAGGAAATAGAGAGCATACATTTTCTCTGGTGATGGTGGTGGGAGAGGGAGAAGAAATTTACAAAAGAAGTTGCCCCCGATCCACTGCAGTGCCATGGTGTTTGCTCGGAGAGAGAGATCACAACCTGGGCCCCAGAGGAGCCGTGCTGGGAACTCTGGATTGGCCACATCATGGCTGGATGACCTTGAACATATCACAGCAGGCTCCGGTTTCCTCATTTGTAAATAAGACAAAATAAAACCCACTTTCCAGGGAACAGGACTAGTGTCATCGCATGTAAAATACTAACAATGCCAGGCCCATGACAAAATTTCAATTAGTAGTTAATACTATCATTAGGAATTATCTTGACCATCAATCCAAACTTCAGCTCTGAAAGGCTGGAGGAGGAAGGGGAAATAATTAAGGAAGAGTCCTGAGGGGCTGGATTTGGGAACATAGGTCGAAGGAAGAGAAGTTGTATATTAACAGGCAAAAAGGGGAAGGTAGGTTACAGAGATGGACGTGGTGTGGGCAGGGTGGGCAAGGATGTGTTTATTGACCGTGGAGCCAGGCGGCTAACGTGTTCCAGGTGTGACCAGTGAGAGAAACAGCGCCCCCTGGTGGAAGGGATTGCTTAGTCCTGTTTGAAGAAACAGGGAAGGCTTAGAGCAAGTTACCCCGGACGTGGTCACATCCACATTATAGTACAGGAAAACTGAGGTAAGCCAGGTGTGGTGGTGCACACCATTAAGCCCAGTGGCTCAGGAGGCTGAGGCAGGAGGATCACGAGTTCAAAGCCTCCCTCAGCAAAGCGAGGTGCTAAGCAACTCAATGAGACCCTGTCTCTAAATAAAATACAAAATAGGGCTGGGGATGTGGCTCAGTGGTTGAGTGCCCTGAGTTCAAACCCCGTTATCCCTTCCCAAAGTTGAGTTAAAATAAGTATTGAGGACAAGTTTGTGTAATTTACACAACTTAAAAGCAAAAAAAAAATCTTGGTTAAAAAATGGGCAAAGGTCCTGATGGACATTTTTCCAAAGAAGACATATGAATGGTGCTCACCAGTGAAAGGTACTCACCATCACTAATTATCAGGGAAGTGCAAATTAAGACCACAACGAGACATCGCCTCGCACTCGTTAGGATAGCTATGGCTGTGGTGTAGGTATGGTCCCCCCCCCCCCCCCCGCAAAGTTTACGCGCTGGGAGCTTTAAGAGGCGGGGCCTAGAGGTGATTAGGTCATGGGCTTCCACCCTCATGAATAGATCAAGATGGGTCTTAGAGAGTGGGTTGAATGTGCAGGAATGAATTAGTTTTAGAGAAAGCAGGTTGTTGTTCTGAGTGAGTCTGGTGTGGCTCCTGAATATTTCTTCTTAGCAGTCATGTGTATTGTGACACTATGTTTCTCATTGGTCACACCTTGAACAAGTTAGCTGATAAGTTATGACATTTCTTGTGTCTTATCACTTGCTTCCAACACTGTGATACCATCTGCTCTGAGGCCTTTACCAGAGCTGAGTGCCATGCGCATACCATGTTGTTTCCAGCACACTTTGCTAAATGAGCCTCTTTATAAAGTTACCCAGTCTCAGGTATTTTGTTTTAGCAATACAAAATGGACTAAAACAGATATTAACAAAAAGTTGAGAGGTAACAAGTGTTGATGAGGATGTACAACCTTTATATATTGTTGTTGGGCATGTAAATTGTGGTCACCATCAAGGAAAAGTGTATAGAGGTTACTCAAAAAGTTAAGACTAGAACTGTTACATGATCCAGCAATTCCATTCCTGGGCGCGTATCCAAAGAAAATAACATCATTATTCTGAAGAGATATCTGTGCCACCATATTCTCTGCAATATTTTTCACAATAGCCAAGAATGGAAACAACACAAGTATCAATAGATAGAGAGATATAGAAATTATGATTATTTTATACACACACAGTGAATATTATTCAGCCTTTAAAAGAAGGAAATCCTGCCATTTGTGACAACATGAATGAGCCTGGGGGTCATTGTGCTAAATGAAATGTTAGACATAGAAAACAGGTACTGCATGGTCTCACCCATATGTGGAATGTAAAAGAGTCAAACTTACAGAAACAGAAAATAGAAGGGTGGTGACCAGGGTCCTGGAAGTAGACCCACAGAGAGAGGCTGGTTAGGAGGTACAAACTTTGAGTGACAAGACAAACAGGTTCTGGTGCTCTAATGCTCAGCCTGGTAATTATAGTTGTTAACAACATATGCTTGAAATTTGCTAACAGAGGTGATCTCTCCTTCATGAGATGATGGATATGTTCATCAGCCTGATTGTGTTAATCATTTTATACTCTCTCTATATCACTGCATGCCTGTAATCCCATCAGCTCGGGAGGCTAAGGCAGGAGGATCAACAGTTCCAAGCCAGCCTCAGCAACAGCGAGGTGCTAAGCAACTCAGTGAGACCCTTTCTCTAAATAAAATAGCAAAAAGGGCTGGGGATGTGGCTCAGTGGTCGAGTGTCCCTGGGTTCCATTCTAGTACCCCCCGCCCACCACCCAAATCACAGTGTATACCTTAAGTACATACTTTTTATTAGTCAGTTTTACCTTACTAAGCCTGGGGTGGGGACAATTTTGCAAGGGAGATTTTATCATACAAAAGGTCTTAAGCATAGAGATGTTGAGCTCTGTTTTCATGAAGCTGACGCAGGGCATGTCGTAAGCACTCTGTAGAGAATCTTCCAGACTTTAACTAACTTCACTCACCAGGGTAGGGGCAATCCGGGCACTGGCACCGCAGGCTGCAATTTCCACATTTCTGCAGGACTCAGGACGGCCACAGGGAGAGATGTGGGACCTCCTGGTTATGGTGAGTGCCCAGATTTCCCCGTCCCTGTGAGTGACGTTAGTTCCAGACCTCAGAGTCCAGAGAGAGGTGTCTCTGGTTCATTTGGAAGGAAGCAAGGATCTCTACGGTGAGAGGGGCATCTGAAGCCCTGGGCAGGACAACCCGCTGTAAACAGAGCACTGAGTTTGTTTATCTGTGGACAGATGGTTTTACCCCAGAGCTGAGGTTCAGGTGAGGCTCAAGCCTCCCCGAGGTCAGGGTTTCCAGGGTAGGGGGTTGACCCAGCTCTCCAGGACAGCCACATAGGTGATACCATCGACTCGCTATGCGCAAAGTTGGCCACCAGCTACCTGCACTGTCAGTGCTGGGAAAGAGAATCGTAGTTTCCACGGCAAAATCTGGTTCTCATACTCACTGTCGGAGTCATCAGCACCGCCATCACCATTACCATTATCTGTATATCACAGAGCTCTTTCCTTGACACAAAGACGCAGACCTTTAAAAGGGACAGGTCTTTTACTTTAATGCTTCAAAATCCTTTGGGATCTATTTTCCCTTCACTAGGTATTAAGTTGTGATTAACAATGTGCCTGTTATAGCATTTAAAAACACTGAATAATAGGCACTTCTGTTTATACCAAAGGCCTATTAAATTTTAATTTAGATATACACTGTTAACCTTCTTCTATATAAATAAAATACCTTCCCTAAAGAGAAAAAGTAAATCTCATCGAGCTCCCTCAGTGAATTCTTATATATCTTGCAAACAGAGATTGGGAGATCTTGCAAATGAGAATAGGAGAGGGGGACTCAGAGACAAGTATTCATTCATTCATTTAATAAATATTTATTGAGCATCTATTATGTGCTAGACAGGGTGTTGTTAGGTGCTGGTATACAGAAATGAGCAAGAAGGAATTATGATATTTTTATGGACCTTGATTTTTTTTACTCTTGAAAGTAAATGTATTCACTTTTGATGCTTATATATCATTTTGAGATGATGATAATGCTCAGTGACTTTTAAAAATAATGCTAATTCAATTCAGATTCCACTCACAGTTTGAGAACCTGCTGAGGGTCTCTGTGACAGTTTTACATGTGGTTATGCTTTTTGATTTAATAAGAGCAGCACCTTCCCTCTTTCTGCTCAGCCAGCCTCTCAGAACACCCCGCGAGGAGGAGGGCAGGAATTCACCACTTGTTAAAGGACAGAACAAGGCTCAGATGGGTCAAGTGAGTTGTCCAAAGCATCTCACTGGTCAGTGGCCTGAGTGGGGCTGAAATCCAATACTATCGCAATGGAATTATTATCATTTTTTTTTTCTATTCTAGGCTGATATTTTGAATTTAGAAACTTTTAGAAACAGTTTTCAGAGTATACAAAACATACATGGACGTAATCAGGGACTCCATTTTTGTCTTTTTCACAATTTTTCCTTTGAGACAGCTTTTATTTCCTTTGGTGGCCACCTCACATACGTAGGATGTGCGGTTCCCAGGCACCTGTGGCTGTTTTCCATCTACACCCCTTTCTTAAAGATTTGATTTTAAATCAAATGTTTTTTTAAAAGATAGTAATATTAGTAAAGATAAAGATGAGTAATATTAGTAAGATTAGAAAGATTAATAAAGATAGTAATATTAAAGATAGTAACACTCAATGCTCATAAAAGAGAAGATTGTTTTAAAAGTTCACAATGATCTAAAAACAAAGAATTTCTGTTTTCAATCTGGAAATTTCAATAGATTCTTTGCCAGTCTATTTGTTCAGAGACTTTATATGCAGAAAAGAAATTGAAGAATGTCATATAAATTTATCTTTATATGAAATAAGTAGAATATGATGTTTGTTAATATACAGATCAAGGCCAGTTGTGATAGTACATGCCTGTAATTCCAACAACTTGGGAAATTGAGGCAGGAGGATTCCAAATTTGTGACCATCTGAACAGCTTAGAGAGACTCTGTCTTAAAATGAAAAACAAAGAAAAGACTTGGGGTGCCGGCCATTGTGACGCACACCTATTATCCCAGCAGGTCAGGAGGCTGAAGCAGGAGGATTCCAATTTCAAAACCAGCCTCAGCAACTTAGTGAGGCCCTGAGCAGCTAACTCAGTGAGACCCTGTCTCTAAATAAAATACAAAATAAAATAAGGCTGTGGCTGTGACTCAGTGGTTAAGTGGCCCTGGGTTCAATCCCCGGTACCAAAAAAAGAAAAAAAAAAGAAAAAGAAATAAAAAGGACAGGGGGTGTAGTTTTGTGGTAGAGCACCTTTGGGTTGAGTCTCCAGTACCATGAAAAAATAAAAATGTAGTTCATCATCCTCACCCCCTGGGCTGTGTGTTTTACCACCACCTTTACAACCTTGTTCCCACTTTAAATATATCCTTTCTTACCCTTCTTCAAATCCTAATTATCCTTCAGCTCAAATCCCACCTACCCTGTAAAAACAAACTTTGTTGATTGCTCTAAACAGAAGGGATCTCTCTCCTCTGGATTCATGTAGCAAGCAAATCGGCAGGGAAACGGATGTCACCTTTTTGATGTCTCTTTTATTGTTCTATGTAATGGTCACTTGAGCCTGATAGGGGACAGAGAGATGTGAGTGGTGGGAACATGAGGTGAAGGGAATAATTCTATAAAATGTGCCCACGGTGCCAAGCCCACGTGCTTTCACCTTTGGAAAGCAACTTAGCTGCCACCCTGTCTGGCTTAGGTTAAGGGGACATGTTAGCATTCCTCAGCAAACTACCTGTTATCCGCAGGAGAGACGCAGGCCCTGAAATGCTGATAAGAAGAATATGAGTTACCCCGAATGGTTCAGGGCTAAGGGGGAGTTTGAACCGCTACACAGATCAGATCTTGGAACTCGGGGACATAAGGAAAATTCCCCCTAACCATAAAATCTGTAGAACAAGTTCCAATCAGAACCAGTCAGCATGGGGCAAAGTGACCCAGGGTTGTCATGACCAGGGACTTGAAAGTCTGAGGCCATCCTGCAAAAGTCAAGGGTGGGCCTGAGTGGGACTACCTGGAAATGTCCCTGGGATCCCCAATAAAACCGGAGAGCACGAGAAATGTGCTGTCCCTCTCCTTTCTGAAAGGACCCACTCTTTCCCTTGAGAGGGTCCCCTTTTCCCTTTTCCTTCCTTTAAACGTATGCCTGTTTCTCTGAGTGACGTGTCTGGAATCCTTCTGACTTGACTGCAAGGATCAGGGTGTGAAGGGGGGTCCTGGTACTGCCTCAGTTTCCTGGAAGCCTCCAGCCCTGTAACAACCTTTTTTTTTTAAGTAGTAGGGATTGACCCCAGGGGTGCTCTACCTCTGACCTACATCCCAGCCCCTTTTCATTTTGAGTCAGGGTCTCACTAAGTTGCCCAAGTTGGCTCAAACTTGTAATCCTCCTGCCTCAGCCTCTCAAGACCCCAAGATCACAGGCGTGGGCCACTGTGACTGGCTTAAGCCTTTTCTTAGAATTAATTTTTGAAGCTTGTCTCTCCAGCTGGATTGTGAACTCCCTAAAGGTAGGCACTTGCATACCCCTAGCATCTTTGCAGCTTCTCTTGCACCTTGCATAATGGCTTGTACATAATAGGTGCTCAAAAAACACGTTTCATTTAGAGTCTCCCCAAAGTGAGTAAATAATCCCAACAGATAGGCTTCAACTTGAAGTTACTGTTCAGTTCTTCAGGTCACTGGGCTAAATTCAAGATGTGTACGTGGCTGTGTTCCTCTTAGAGCCTTGAGAGGAGAATCTATTTTCTTCCGTCCTCAGACTTCCAGAAACTCTTTGCATTCACTAGCTCATGGTCCTTTCCTCTTTCCAAATACCTCTTCCTTTCTGATGTCACCCTCCTGCTTCCCTCTTAAAAGGACCATTGTGATTACAGTGGCTCCTTCTGGATAATTCAAGATAATCTCCCATCTCAAGATTCTTAATCCCATTTACAAAGTCCTTTTACCATGTAAGATCATTCTCACAGGTTTTGGGGATGGGGCATGGACATTTTCCTTTGGGGACCATTAGTCTGTCTACCATACCCTCTGGCCTCCTATACAGAAATAATGACTAGTCATAACTTAGTGTGGTCTTTAGGTTCTTTTTGTAAAATTGCTGTATTGCATATACTGTTTGTGATCTGCTTTTTACCCTTCCACTATTCTGTATAGGAAATAAATATTTCCTTTACATATTCTTCAAAATCATGCATTTTAATATCTTTATAGTATTTAATCCATTGATTTATTATAACCTGTTTAAAAATGCTATTATTAGAATTTAGGCATTTTGAAATTATTGGCTGGTTGTTGTGATTAACATATATCTACATAAATCTTTGTAATCATAATAAATTTTTAAAAGTGGTTCTTCTTATTAAATTTTGCATTTCCTGATACCAAAAATAAGTACTATGTAAATGTTATTGAAATGAGTCATTTTACGGAAAGTTTCTTCAGAGGTCAGGAAAGCTAACCTGTTTTTTTGCAACGGAGAAAACAGAAGATCAGAGAAAGGGATAAGTTCAAGGTGATACAGCAAAAAAAA
Organism: Marmota monax; assembly: GCF_021218885.2. NCBI lineage: Eukaryota > Metazoa > Chordata > Mammalia > Rodentia > Sciuridae > Marmota > Marmota monax. The sequence goes on from NW_026694865.1 coordinate 4,196,257, forward strand.
AAAAAAAAAAAAGCGAGATTTGACTACCCGAAACTTCAGCGTGATGACAAGCACTGCAAAAAACTTCAAATGACAGGGTTTGGCATCCGAGCACCAGAGGCAGGGCAAGCCACAGTTTGGCAGGCCATGGAGACAGCATGTGTGGTTGGGGGACTGGTTACATGAAACCCAGGGGTCAACTGGTTGAGCAACTGAGAAAATTTATTGAGGCTAAAGAGAATTAAGTTCCTTACTTGTTGGAAAAGTGGGAGGTTGTTGTTGTTGTTGTTTTCCTTCAGCTTAATTTTAAAGCCAAAATTTTTAAGTGTGGAAAAAGTGAAGTGTAAAAGAAACAGGTATATTGGATTAGAATGGGAGATATTGGCAGAGACTCATGGTTCTAAAATATATTCACTGATACAGAATCACTCTAGGTGCATACATGCATGTGTGTTTGTATTGGATATATGGACATTGTATGCATATGTGTGTGTATCTACCCAACTGTATATATGCATTGTACATATATAATTCATGTGTGTTCTAGCTCTGTCCACTGAGAGGTCCCACAAATAATGACACCCCAGTAGCCATGACAGCATCAGGGCCCCAAACTTAATACCCTCCCCTGCTGAGGAAATCAGGGATTCTGAGTTGATCCTGGGTCTGGGGCAGATAAAATGAAAACTGAACCTGGAGCATCTCATGGTGCCAGAAGTAAGAAACTGCTCAAAGAATAATGTCTGTGTCAAAGACACAAGAGCCACTTTGAAGGGGCTTCTAGTGGTCACATCTGAGACAACTTGGGCACCAAAATAATGAAAATTTCAAAATACAACCTATTAAGTAACATAGAAACCCGTGGGTTCATACTGATATTAGCACAGAAGCGCGTGTGCGCACACACACACACACACACACAAAGGTGGACAAGGAAAACTTCCTTGCAGAGAAGAGAAAACTATTGCCAGCATTGGGAAGTTGATCCAGGAGAAAGGTGGTCATGAGCCCTCAGTTTTGTGGGTAGAATCTGATGAAAAATGAGACATTGGGGTCTCGGAATATTTTCCCACAAAATGTTATTATTCGGTTACAAGGGAGTAAAGAGTGATTTTATTTTGGGAAAACATGGCAGACAGGTGTGTGGTGGGGACAGAGACAGAGACAAAGAGTGACCACACAGATGACGATGTACAACGTGTAGCTTTATATACAATAAGCTTCCATGTATATTGGATGTATGGACAGGTGTATGCATATGTGTACGCAAATTGATTCCATAAATCAACCTTTGCATTATCATCCAGTTAAAAGGGGCAAAAGCTGTGATCAGGCAATAAAGACAGGTAAAAAGCCCAACGGAGTGGCCCGCGGCGGGACAGAGCTTCCAATCACTCCTGCAAGGTAGGCGGGCCTGCAACCCACCGAAGAAGAGGAGCACCGGCGTGCTGAGAGGCAGAGCCGCCCCCCACCCCCCGCGCCTGCCAGGTAGGCGGAACTGTGACCACCGACAGAAAAGGCCCAGTGGCCCGCAGAGGGACAGAGCTTCCAATCACTCCTGCAAGGTAGGCGGGCCTGCGACCCACCGGCAGAAGAGGAGCAGCGGCCTGCTGAGAGGCAGAGCCGCCCCCTCCCCCTGCACCGACAAGGTAGAGGGAACTGTGACCACCCACAGAGCAGGCCCAGCGGCCTGCTGAGGGGCAGAGCCCCCACCCCTCGCGCCTGCCAGGTAGGCGGAACTGTGACCACCGACAGAAAAGGCCCAGTGGCCCGCAGCGGGACAGAGCTTCCAATCACTCCTGCAAGGTAGGCGGGCCCGCGACCCACCGGCAGAAGAGGAGCAGCGGCCTGCTGAGAGGCAGTGTCGACCCCTCCCCCTGTGCCGGCAAGTTAGACGGAACTGTGACCACCCACAGAACAGGCCCAGCGGCCTGCTGAGGGGCAGAGCCGCCCCCCACCCCCCGCGCCTGCAAGGTAGACGGAACTGTGACCACCATCAGAACAGGCCAGACCTGCAACCGACAGACAGAACAGGCCCAGCGGCCTGAGGAAGGGTAGAGCCGCCCCGCCCCCCGCACCTGCAAGGTAGGCGGACCTGTGACCCACTGGCAGAACAGCCCCAGAGGCCTGCAGAGGGGCAGTGCCGCTGCCTGCGCCTGCAAAGTAGGCAGAACTGCGACCACCGACAGAACAAGCCTAGCGGCCCGCAGAGGGACAGAGCCACAGCCCGCGCCTGCAAGGTAGGCAGACCTGCTACCGACCGGCAGAGCAGGCCCAGTGGCCTGCCGGCGTGGTAGGCACATTGCCCCAATTGGAGGAGGGGTAGAGCCGCCGCCTGCGCCTGTGAGGGAGACTTTGCAACTATACAAGACCAATATAAATATATAGGGGGAAAATTCAATAGCACAACAGTTTCACCAAGTAGAAAGTAACGCGAACAGTATGAAGAGACAAGGAAAGAAAGGACCACAAGCAATGCAGGTCAACTCAACGTTAGAAGAGGTAATGGCTGCAGCAGATGGAATGTCAGATAAAGAATTCAGGATATACATGCTTCAGATGATCTGGAGTCTCAAGGAAGACATCAGACAGCAAAATCAGACAATGAAAGATCACTTCAACAATGAATTACATAAACAAATCCAAGAAGCAAAAGATCAACTATACAGGGAGATAGAGGTTATAAAAAACAAACAAACAGAAATCCTAGAAATGCAGGAAGCAATAAACCAACTTAAAAACTCAATTGAGAATACTACCAGCAGAGTAGAACACTTAGAAGACAGAACATCAGACAATGAAGACAAAGTATTTCAACTTGAAAAGAACATAGACAGCTCAGCAAGACTGTTAAGAAACCATGAGCAGAACATCCAAGAAATATGGGATAACATCAAGAGACCAAATTTAAGAGTCATTGGGATATAGGAAGGGACAGAGTTTCAAACCAAAGGAATGAGCAATCTATTCAATGAAATAATACGAGAAAACTTCCCAGACTTGAAGAATGAGACAGAATCCCAAATCCTAGAAGCCTACAGGACGCTGAATGTGCAAAATCATAAGAGACCCACACCTAGACACATTATAATGAAGATGCCCAACATACAGAATAAGGAGAGAATTTTAAAAGCTACAAGAGAAAGGAAGCAGATCACATTTAGGGGTAAGCCAATCAGGATAACAGCTGATCTTTCAACACAGACTCTGAAAGCTAGAAGATCCTGGAATAACATATTTCAAACACTGAAAGAAAATGGGTTCCAACCAAGAATTGTGTTTCCAGCGAAATTAAGCTTCAGGATGGAAGATGAAATTAAAACCTTCCACGATAAACAAAAGTTAAAAGAATTTGCAGCTAGAAAACCATCTCTTCAAAACATCCTTGGCAAAACATTACAGGAAGAGGAAATGGAAAATAACAATGAAAACCAACAGTGGGAGGTAGGACAGTAAAGGGGGGGAAAATAATCAAAGAGGAAAACAAACCATGTTTAGTAACATAAATAAACAAATATGGCTGGAAGAACAACCCATATCTCAATAATAACCCTAAATGTTAATGGCTTAAACTCACCAATCAAGAGACACAGGCTAGTAGAATGGATCACAAAACAAGACCCAACAATATGCTGCCTACAGGAGACGCATTTGATAGGAAAAGACATACATAGGCTGAAGGTGAAAGGTTGGGAAAAATCATATCACTCATATGGACTTCGGAAACAAGCAGGAGTGTCCATACTCATATCAAATAAAATAGATTTCAAGCCAAAGTTAATCAAAAGGGATAAAGAGGGACACTACATACTGCTTAAGGGAACCATACACCAACAAGACATAACAATCATAAATATATATGCCCCAAACAATGGTGCAGCTATGTTCATCAAACAAACTCTTCTCAAGTTCAAGAGTCTAATAGACCACCATACAATAATCATGGGAGACTTCAACACACCTCTCTCGCCACTGGACAGATCTTCCAAACAAAAGTTGAATAAGGAAACTATAGAACTCAGTAACACAATTAATAACCTAGACTTAATTGACATATATAGAATATACCACCCAACATCAAGCAGTTACACTTTTTTCTCAGCAGCACATGGATCCTTCTCAAAAATAGATCATATATTATGTCACAGGGAAACTCTTAGACAATACAAAGGAGTAGAGATAATACCATGCATCCTATCTGATCATAATGGAATGGAACTTAAAATCAATGATAAAAGAAGGAAGGAAAAAGAATACATCACTTGGAGAATGAACAATAGGTTACTGAATGATCAGTGGGTTATAGAAGACATCAAGGAGGAAATTAAAAAATTCTTAGAGATTAATGAAAACACTGACACAACATATCGGAATCTATGGGACACATTGAAAGCAGTTCTAAGAGGAAAATTCATTGCTTGGAGTTCATTCCTTAAAAAAAGAAAAAACCAACAAATAAATGATCTCATACTTCATCTCAAAATCCTAGAAAAAGAAGAGCAAAACAACAGCAAAAGAAGTAGAAGGCAAGAAATAATTAAAATCAGAGCTGAAATTAATGAAATCGAAACAAAAGAAACAATTGAAAAAATTGACAAAACTAAAAGTTGGTTCTTTGAAAAAATAAACAAAATCGACAGACCCTTAGCCATGCTAGCGAAGAGAAGAAGAGAGAGAACTCAAATTACTAGCATACGGGATGAAAAAGGCAATATCACAACAGACACCTCAGATATACAGAAGATAATCAAAAATTATTTTGAATCCTTATACTCCAATAAATTAGAAGATAGTGAAGGCATCGATAAATTTCTTAAGTCATATGATCTGCCCAGATTGAGTCAGGAGGATATAGACAACCTAAACAGACCAATATCAATTGAGGAAATAGAAGAAACCATCAAAAGACTACCAACTAAGAAAAGCTCAGGACCGGATGGGTACACAGCAGAGTTTTACAAAACCTTTAAAGAGGAACTAATACCAATACTTTTCAAGCTACTTCAGGAAATAGAAAAAGAGGGAGAACTTCCAAATTCATTCTACGAGGCCAACATCACCCTGATACCTAAACCAGACAAAGACACTTCAAAGAAAGAAAACTACAGACCAATATCTCTAATGAACCTAGATGCAAAAATCCTCAATAAAATTCTGGCGAATCGGATACAAAAACATAACAAAAAAATTGTGCACCATGATCAAGTAGGATTCATCCCTGGGATGCAAGGCTGGTTCAATATACGGAAATCAATAAATGTTATTCACCACATCAATAGACTTAAAAATAAGAACCATATGATCATCTCGATAGATGCGGAAAAAGCATTCGACAAAGTACAGCATCCCTTTATGTTCAAAACTCTAGAAAAACTAGGGATAACAGGAACATACCTCAATATTGTAAAAGCAATCTATGCTAAGCCTCAGGCTAGCATCATTCTGAATGGAGAAAAACTGAAGGCATTCCCTCTAAAATCTGGAACAAGACAGGGATGCCCTCTCTCTCCACTTCTGTTCAACATAGTTCTCGAAACACTGGCCAGAGCAATTAGACAAAGAAATTAAAGGCATCAAAATAGGAAAAGAAGAACTTAAATTATCACTATTTGCAGATGACATGATTCTATACCTAGCAGACCCAAAAGGGTCTACAAAGAAACTATTAGAGCTAATAAATGAATTCAGCAAAGTGGCAGGATATAAAATCAACACGCATAAATCAAAGGCATTCCTGTATATCAGCGACAAATCCTCTGAAATGGAAATGAGGACAACCACTCCATTCACAATATCTTCAAAAAAAATAAAATACTTGGGAATCAACCTAACAAAAGAGGTGAAAGACTTATACAATGAAAACTACAGAACCCTAAAGAGAGAAATAGAAGAAGATATTAGAAGATGGAAAAATATACCCTGTTCATGGATAGGCAGAACTAACATCATCAAAATGGCGATATTACCAAAAGTTCTCTATAGGTTTAATGCAATGCCAATCAAAATCCCAATGGCATTTCTTGTAGAAATAGAGAAAGCAATCATGAAATTCATATGGAAAAATAAAAGACCCAGAATAGCAAAAACAATGCTAAGCAGGAAGTGTGAATCAGGCGGTATAGCGATACCTGACTTCAAACTATACTACAGAGCAATAGTAACAAAAACAGCATGGTACTGGTACCAAAACAGGCAGGTGGACCAATGGTACAGAATAGAGGACACAGAAACCAATCCACCAAACTACAACTACCTTATATTTGATAAAGGGGCTAAAAGCATGCAATGGAGGAAGGATAGCATCTTCAACAAATGGTGCTGGGAAAACTGGAAATCCATATGCAACAAAATGAAACTGAATCCCTTTCTCTCGCCATGCACAAAAGTTAATTCAAAATGGATCAAGGAGCTTGATATCAAATCAGAGACACGCCTTCTGATAGAAGAAAAAGTTGGCTACGATCTACATACTGTGGGGTCGGGCTCCAAATTCCTCAATAGGACACCCATAGCACAAAAGTTAATAACTAGAATCAACAAATGGGATTTACTCAAACTAAAAAGTTTTTTCTCAGCAAAAGAAACAATAAGAGAGGTAAATAGAGAGCCTACATCCTGGGAACAAATCTTTACTCCTCACACTTCAGATAGAGCCCTAATATCCAGAGTATACAAAGAACTCAAAAAATTAGACAATAAGAGAACAAACAACCCAATCAACAAATGGGCCAAGGACCTGAACAGACACTTCTCAGAGGAGGACATACAATTAATCAACAAGTACATGAAAAAATGCTCACCATCTCTAGCAGTCAGAGAAATGCAAATCAAAACCACCCTAAGATACCATCTCACTCCAGTTAGATTGGCAGCCATCATGAAGTCAAACAACAACAAGTGCTGGCGAGGATGTGGGGAAAAGGGTACACTTGTACATTGCTGGTGGGACTGCAAATTGGTGCAGCCAATTTGGAAAGCAGTAGGGAGATTTCTTGGAAAGCTGGGAATGGAGCCACCATTTGACCCAGCTATTCCCCTTCTCGGTCTATTCCCTAAAGACCTAAAAAGAGCATGCTACAGGGACACTGCTACATCGATGTTCATAGCAGCACAATTCACAATAGCAAGACTGTGGAACCAACCTAGATGCCCTTCAATAGATGAATGGATTAAAAAAATGTGGCATTTATACACAATGGAGTATTACTCTGCATTAAAAAATGACAAAATCATAGAATTTACAGGGAAATGGATGGCATTAGAGCAGATTATGCTAAGTGAAGCTAGCCAATCCCTAAAAAACAAATGCCAAATGTCTTCTTTGATATAAGGAGAGTAACTAAGAACAGAGTAGGGTCGAAGAGCATGAGAAGAAGATTAACATTAAACAGGGATGAGAGGTGGGAGGGAAAGGGAGAGAGAAGGGAAATTGCATGGAAATGGAAGGAGACCCTCAGAGTTATACAAAAGTACATACAAGAGGAAGTGAGGGGAAAGGGAAAAATAATACAAGGGGGAAAAATGAATGCCAGTAGAGGGGGCAGAGAGAGAAAAGGGGAGGGGAGGGGAGGGGAGGGGGGATAGTAGAGGATAGGAAAGGCAGCAGAACACAACAGACACTAGTATGGCAATATGTAAATCAATGGATGTGTAACTGATGTAATTCTGCAATCTGTATATGGGGTAAAAATGGGAGCTCATAACCCACTTGAATCAAAGTGTGAAATATGATATATCAAGAACTATGTAATGTTTTGAACAGCCAACAATAAAAAATTTAAAAAAAAAAAGCCCAACGAACATGAAAAGAGATGCATCATCAGTAATAAGTAATGGAAGAAAAGCTGAGTAAAACAAGGTAACATTTTTTCAAAGATCCGTTAAACAAGCAACAGAGAGGCTGATAATGGGCCGCTCTCTTCTTAGGCAGCACAAGGCAACCCAGTTGGAAAAGAAATTAAGGTGCTTTCTGGGGTGATGTCACTTGTAAAATGGCTAGAGAATATGCCTATGACTTGCAAGTAATCTATCATACACAGAGAATAAGCATACTTTCCTTGCTGATGTAGAAACACCCAGTGATGTAGTGGCCACTGGGCACTTCTCCCCATTTTCTATGGATAATAGTAACACAAATGATCACATGTTCAAGTATTAATGGGCAGGGGCAAGGAGAGGTCACGGTATGATGAAATCAGAGAACCTTGGGTTAATATTCCCCATCCCATTCATCCACCCAATACCGACCGGCAGCAATCCCATCCCGCAGCTGCTAGCACACCTCCTTTGTTCACTCATTCATTCAACAAACATTTATTGATCATCTACTTTGCTCCACAGTAGAGGTAAGTGCTGAGCATTTAATGGAGATATCGTAGTACCTGCCTCAGGAAAGCTTACCAACTACAAAGGGAGATGGATAGTAACCAGATAATCCTATACACGAGTTTGAAATTGCAACCGAGATAAAGGATAGGAAAGGGGTGCACGATGGTCTGAGAGCCCATAGCAGGGGGTTGACTCTTTCAGGGAGTCAGGAAAGGCATCTCTGAGCTGGAATACCACGGATGGGAATGCAAGCCAATTAGATCATGAAGAGGCAAGAACATTTCAGACAGAAGGACAGCACATGTCAAGGCCCTGTGGAAGAGGGCTTATGATGAACAGGAGAGAATGAGAGGGACGCAGGGGGAGTTAGGGTGGGACAGGCTGGCCAGGAACACAGGGCCAGCCCAGGGAAGGGAGGGAACTTTCTCCCAGAAGTCCCAATGGGTGGTTGGTCAGGGAAGGACTAGGACTCAGGGTGGAGCAGATCCTTCTCATTGCTGTGTGCAGGTCTCCCTGTGTCACACTCAAATCAACAAGTCACCAGTCGCCATAGCTCATTTTCCCTGCTACACTAGGAGCCACCAAGTTCATTCTTCCTTGTTCGTGTGGGAGGGCAGCCTCCCTGCTTCTCCTCCGCCTGCTTTCCTGCCACCCAGCGCTTTCTCCAGGCAGCGGGGTCCGTGTCCTCCCTCGCCCCAGGTGGGTTTCTGAGGGCCCTTGTCTGTCCTTTCCCCTGTCAACACGTGGGCCTGAGTGCAGAATGTAAAACCAACACAAGGCCTGGGAAGGCAAATGGAAAATGGTTATTGAACAAGCTGAGAACTGCCAAGACCATAAACTCTCGCTTTGAAGCCATCATCTGAAATGGAGAATCATAACACTGAGAATAATGAATATAAAACAACTAAGTATATTTACAATACTCGGCGGCCAGAGGAGACGGAGAGAGGGAGGCTAGAAGGCTATTTCATTCTCCAGACCGAGGGCGGGACACCCAACAAGAAAAGAGGAGGAACTGAACTGAATTGTGAAGAGGTCGTGAGTCTAAACATTGCAATTTTGGAGGAAAAACAAAAAGCAAAGCAAAGAAAAAAGATTGAAAAGTATTTATCCAGCTGGGCGCCGTGGCACACGCCTGCGATCCCAGCGGCTTGGGAGGCTGAGGCAGGAGGATCCTGAGTTCAAAGCCAGCCTCAGCAACTTAGGGAGGCCCTAAGCAACTCAGTGAGACCCTGCCTCTAAGTAAAATATAAAAAAGGGCTGGGGATGTGGCTCAGTGGGTAAGCGCCCCTGGGTCCAATCCTTGATACCAAAACCAAAAACAAAATAAAAAAAGGAAAAGTATTTATCCAGAATATTACACATCAGAGCCACGTGTGCATGAAGAATGTTGCAAACGTAATCTTGAGGAAAGTAAATGCATGCTGTGGAATGATCGCACAGGGATGTCACGATCCTAACATGTTTAAAAACATGCAAAATGAAGCTGGATTATTTCTGGGTACATCCATGTGCAGCAAAAGAGTAAAGATATGGAAAGGAATCAAACTCCCAAGTAGAGGACTGAAGCTTCTACAGTGCTCGGGGATCAGGGAGGGCTGGTGTCCATCAAGCAGAGCGCTCGACCACAGGAGGCCTGGACATTACTTTATTTCTTAAGCAGGAAGGGGCACCTGATATTGATCATAAAGTTATTTAGACCTTTTTGTATTTTTGAAATATCTCCCAATACATTTTGTAAATGAAAAAATCGTTAATCCAAGTTGCTGGTGAACTAATGATAAGAAAAGAAGTGGAAACAAGGACTCTTGACTCCTTTCTAATGATTATGAAAAGAACAGAATATAATAGGTTCAATCCCTGGTTGGCATGAAGTAGTTTTACGGTAACAGACTTAATGCTAGTGGACAGATCTGCGGGCCCAATCACAGAGCTATGCAGGGTGAGTGCAGTCATTTAAACTCCAGCTGTACCCAAACGAGATTAACCTTGTCCCTGTTTCTAGACATTAAATCTGATCTCACCTGGCGGACATGCACCGCACAGACGCAGATTTATAGTCAGCTCACCAGTGCACAGCGAGCCCCCTCATATTGTCCCTTGCATGGAGGTCTGGGGTGGTGAAGAATTTTAGTATTTTATGTGACATCAGTTCAACTTACCTGCTGTTCCAAGGTGCTTGGATCAATAAAAGTCACCAGATCTACAGAAAAGTGACCAATCACATTTCGCGTCTTGCAGGCCTCTCCAATTTGGAGACACAAAGAACTGAGAACTTGGGGATCCACGGAGGTCTGAGGCATGGTAGTCCCAGAGGAGATGAAGGGGCTTTCGGAATGGAGCTGGTCTCCCGTTGACAGCAACCTAATTTCTCCATTGGGCTCTATCAGCATGTCCACCGTCAGGTTGGTGATGCTATCTGCAGGTGGGAAGGCCTCGATCACGCCCCCTGGTGGGAAGATGGGAGCAGATGAAAAGACACGTTCTCAGGGATTGCAGGAGGAGATGACCTAGGCTTGGACAGTTGGACATGGGCTCAGATCCTGTCCTAGCCAGCTCTTGAGAGACTTTAGGCAAGTAGCTTCGTCTCAACTTCTTTTTCTTCATCTGTAAAATGGGCATAATGAGACCTACCTTGCCAGGTTGTTGGGAGTCTTAGACAAACTGTATCTATGGTATTCAGCCCAATGCTTGGCTTATAATAAATAGGGCATGAAGAATGGCAGTTTTGATTCTGATCACATCAATGAAGACACTGTACTTCAAACAAGAGATGCTTTCCTTACATGTCTAAAATTGGGCTAGGGATATCCCCCCAAAATGGCAAGTTTCAAAGGAAAACTGTTTCAGAGGGTACACATTCTAGCCCCAACTTATCCATTTGGTTGGTCCCAGATGTTCTTTTCTTCAAATGAAGCCTGCTAGTGTGAGCTGAATGGGAATACAGTTGCTGAGGATTTGGCAAGGTACATGCAAGAAGACAACACCAGCCAGATGTGGCCATGCCTGTAATCCCAGCATCTTGGGAGGCTGAGGCATGCGATCATGAGTTCAAAGCCAGCCTCAGCAAAAGTGAGGCCCTAAGCAACTCTGTAAGACCCTGTCTATAAATAAAATACAAAATAGGGCTGAGGATGTGGTTCAGTGGTCGAGTGCCCCTGGGTTCAATCCCTAGTACCTCCCCCCAAAAACCCACCAAAATCTACAAAAACAAAACATTGAGTGGGTCCCTGATTCAGTTAACTTGTATCAGCTATATTTTGCAAGATAGTGCCTCTGTGGAAACATATTGTCCTTTATTACTTACAAGACAGCTTTATCTTTTTTATTTCAAAGAAATTATCTTCTCAGCATCATGACCACAACCTGTTCATTGTTAATTTTTCCTTTCAAAGCAATTAATCCCTCTTTTTTAAAAAAAAAAAAGAAAGAAAGAATTTATTTTCTTTGATGTAATCCCATCATGATGTGGAAATCAAAACTGTGCCACATTTTGTAGCCACAAGCTCCCTTGAGAGGAAAGAAGTAGAATAAAACAGGAAATAGTGGGAGAGGGTGACCTTAGAGTCAGGGAGCATGGGATGCCCCTATCCGTCAGAGAGCATTCACACAGGACTTGCTGAATGCACCAGGCTCCAAGCCTGGCACAGCCTTCAAAAACACATTACTTACAAGAACCAGGTTCTAAGATGTACTAAAGTTGTAGGATCTAACTTTGTGTTCCCATTCACCACTTCTCGGTTGTGTGACTTTGCCCAAGTCATTCCTTGACTTTCTGAAACTCAGTTTCTTCATCTATAAAACTGGGTTAATGAAGTCTGTCCTTCCTCCCATCAATAAGCCCTGTGTTTACAATGTGGCTGAAGGGTAGGATAGAGATGAACAGGAGATGCACGGGAAGCTTAGCAACTGTATTCCCATGCAGCTCAGCTGAGATACCGGCTGGGGATTCACATAAATAGCTTCAAGGAAGGCTTTGTAGGCTGGCCTTGGAAGATCTGGAAATTTTCCAACACCCTGATTTGGATGGACCTGAAGATCTTCATGTTTTTCCCTCCTTCCTTAAAAAATCCCTTGTTCTTGATTTTTTAAAAAACATTTTATTTCTGTGGAAGGAAACTCATGTTCTTCCATTTAGGCCTGGGAATCAGTTTTTTAATTTTACTTTTCTGTGCATGGGTGCATGTGGAAATTTGTGGAATCCTAGACTTTTAGATCAGAGGATATTGGAGGTCACATAGCACCTCGGTTTTCTTATCAGATGGCTGCGTCCATTCTGTTGCTTAAATAGTCCATTCCCAGGGCATCAACATACCCTGTCCAGCCAGTGTATCCAACAATCCACAGCCCTGCCCATTCTGATGCTCTCTAATACCCTGAGCTAAGACATGTTCTTTAATAAATGTACCCACTGGCTGTGGCCAAGACTCCACAGCGATGTGGAGGTAGCCTTTTTTTTTTTTTTTGTACTTTATTTAGAGATAGTGTCTCACTGAGTGGCTTCGTACCTTACTTTTGCTGAGGCTGGCTTTGAACTCATGATGCTCCTGCCTTAGCCTCCTGAGCTGCTGGAATTACAGGCATGTGCCACCTCACTCTGCCAGAGGTAGCCTTTTAAGGACTCTTCTACGAGTTAGCAGAGTGATTTGGGGTGAGTTAATCTTTTTACCTTGGGTTCCTCCTCTATCAGATGAGTTTACAATGTTTATCCACTTCATATGGATGTTAGGAGGATCAAATAAGTTAATATACGCATATGTAGGATAGTGCCTGGCATGTAATAAGTACCACAAGTGCTTAGTGTGTCGTCATACCATGCTCTGATGGCTCATGTGCTGTTCCTGCCGCTGTCATTGAACATAATATTATCATCTTATCCTATATGTTAGTGCTAATGTACTGTTCTTATCATTGTCACTTGACAGTGAGTGGAAAGATCCCCTCTGTGGCCTGTTCCACTAACCCTGTCTTGCGGTTCTTGTGGGAATGCATACGTACCTACATTGCAACTCCAAGAGAACAAGGCCTTGTGTGACCAGGCCCTGTGTGGTCCCCCAGGGACCTCTGGGACTGGGATTAGTATCATCTGTCCCATTTACTCCCTCAGCTGAGCCTCCTATGTCCTTAGAAAGTTAGGATGAGGAGGGAGGAGGGTGAAAGGAAGGGGAAACTAGCACTGATTGGAGACCTGTGGCAGACACTTTCATATCTCTAGTTCGTTGAGTCCTCCCAACAACCTTGTGCAGCAGGTAAGCCAGGATCCGGGGCCTCCGAGGGCCTAAGAACCTTGCTTAAGGCCACAGATGAGATCCAAAGCCCACCCCTCAGGAGAGGTCTGGTGTTAAAAAAGACCCAGAATCTTGAGATACACATGCCATGCTTGGTAGGCTCAGTTCCTATTTACTGAAGAGGCTGGGTGCAAGATAAATATTTAGGCAACACTTAAAAGAAAAAGTCAGCTGCAGGAGCACTTTTCTAAACCAATACAGGCCATGCAAAGTATCTACACAGGCCCTGGTTGACTCCAAACTAGAACCCAAGGCTGTGTGGACTGCTCCTCAATGGAAACTTTCAAGTCTTATTTACCTTGACTGAGAAATGTTTGGAGGAATTTCCTCCACGTCGGGAACCGTTTCTCATTGACTGGCTGTGCGTGCTGTGCTAAAATGCCCGCCAGCTCCTCAGAGATCTTCACCAAAGCTGGCTCCTGCAGAAACAAATTAAATAGAACCACAAGCAATTTTACTACAGAAATGAAAACTGCTTGTGGAGTGATTAAAAACCAGGCCTCCAACAGGCAAAAAAAAATGTGGTTACTGTTTACCCAGAGTCAGAAAGCCATTTTGAAAATTTTCTCTATTTTTCCGGGCATTTCAGTTTTCATATTTCAAAGTGATTTGCCCCCCCTAAAAATTGCTGCTAATTGTGCCTGTTGTCTACAAAAGGCCCCCTTTGGTCTGGGTGTCAGGAAACCCAGGTTTTGGACTCACTGCAGCCTGACCAGCAGAGTATCCTTGGGCAATGGACCTCCCCACTCTGGGCCTTAGTTTGCCATTTTGAAAAATGTGGAGCTAACTAGCTTGTCCCTGAGATTTTTCAGACTGGGATGGTTTTTGTTCTGTGGCCCTTAGAAATAATGGAGTTGGTGAGATCTTTCTTTCGGTCTTCCATTTCTTTAATCTGTGTCCTCCCTGTTTATTGATAGATGTCTGCATCCAACGACTCTGTCACCAAAGCCTATACTATGGGCTGATGCTATAAAGGTGGGATTTTAGGTGGGTAGGTAGGAAAAGTGAGGGGAAGAGAAGCATTGGGACCAGGCTCCACCTGTCTGAAATCCTCCCAGGTCAGTCTCATTGGTCTAGCGGTAAGGCCGACCTCATATCAGTGAAACACCTAAAGACTACAGAGCCCCTGTCCAAATGAAACAGTAGGAAAGTCTCTGGTGAACAAGAAGTCTGTCTTTCAGATATGAACAGCCTTGGTTTGCCAAGGCAATTTCTTTCTTGGACATCATCAATTATAATTCTTTTCCCTAAGAATTTTCAAATAGAAGCCACATTTCAGATGCCACTTTTACCAGAAGTGGGGCAGGGCACTGGACACAGCCCATATGATGGATAGTATTTATATTCAAAATATGGTACAAAGATGAGACAAAGCTCAGACATGGCAGGGGAACTTGTAAATTTAAGAGTGATGGCTCAGCCGGGTGGGTGCAGTGGCGCACGCCTGTAATCCCAGCAGCTCCAGAGGCTGAGGCAGGAGGATCGCAAGTTCAAAGTCAGCCTCAGCAACTTAGTGAGGCCCTGACTCTAAATAAAATGTGAAAAAGGGCTGAGGATGTGGCTCAGTGGTTCAACGCCCCTGGGTTCAATCCCCAATACTATAAAAAAGAAAAAAAGACTCCATTGTCTAAGAGTGATGGCTCAGTCACCTGCAGTAATCAACTTTGGGGGTGGCGCTGGGTGGAGTCTCAGAAATCATCTGTATGCTCATTTACTTCGGATTTCCCTAAACATTTAAAAGTGATTTTCCTCTGTCTCCCCCACTTTCTCAACTCCTTGGACTATCTGGTTGATTCTGGGTCCAATGCTTGCTGAAAATCCACAGCAGAAGACAAGCATCTGAGTATACGCTAGGCAGGTCCAAATAATCTGATAATTTCTGAAATGTTCAGAAAGTCCTGGTGGGGTTCTTATTAGCTTAGTGAGTGAGTGACATACCAAACAGAAATGCAGAGCACACTACCCACCCCCGCTGCAGGATGACCGAGGACTGTCAAGAAGGTCTGGGGAGTCATCAGGCTCACTGCAGGCCAGGAAAATCACCGTCAAAGCCAAGGGCCTTTTTCTTTCTTTTGTACCCTATATACATTTGCACTGATGTTCACAGCAAATTAAAGTCATCTTTTTTTTTTTTTTAATGCTTCTTTCTGTTAGAATCATTCTACTCTGTTGAGGAAGACTGACTCTCTCATTCACAAAGTGCCCCAGAGCTGGGGCAAGGAAGCAGGACTATACATTCCTGCCCTGCTCTGGAAACCTGGGTGTCAGGGAAGGAAGCCTTCCAGCCCAAGCCCTGACCCAGGAAGTGGAGATTTCATTTTTTTGTTCTACCTTCAGGTAAGGGCTATTTCTGTCCCATTTCTGAAGGGTGTGAAACCCAGTTATAGGCCATGTGGCCACACATGTACTACAGATAAAAGTATATATTAGGGGGTTATTGGGCGGGCGGATGGGCAGCAGGGGAGATGGAGAGGAAGCAGTGAAGGAGCAGGTGGAAGTCCTTCTAGAAGATCAAGTGCAAACTCCTCAGCAGGACACCTGGAGAAGGCCCTCTGTGATATGGCCTCTGCTCCAATGTAGCCTCACCTCTCTCCTCCCCAGTTCCCAGTCTCCCCCAAACTGCCTTCCTTGTCTTCCTCCTCTTCCTCCCCAGGTGACTCCTCAGTCTTTCTGAGGGTCCAGTCACACCTCCCCCATTGGGCTTTCTTTGCTGCTTCTGTTGGAGGTCTCTTCTCCCTGTCTTCCAGCTCTGTGGGACTTCAAAGTGGCAAAGACACTGGCTTTGAGCTCAGTTCTGCAGTGTCCAGAGTAGGGAACATTAAATGTTTGTGGAATGAATCATGGTTGTGGTAAACACAGGGACATAGTCCTTAACAGCTGAAGTTACAGAGCAAGAAAAGATGTGACACGTCTCCCCTGGCTGCCCCCTCACTGCCCAGGAACCACCTGAGGGGATGGCTGCTCACAAGCCACCGGTTCTTCCGGGGTGGATTTTATGGGATTCCCTGCCTCTGAGGGGCATCAGGAAGATAAATGAGGTGACATTTATGAAGTGTCACCTCAGATGCAACATGCTATGGGAAGGCCAGTAATTAACTCTAGGGCTGCTGCTGGTATGAGGCATCAGGACGTGGTTCCGGCTGCCACCACTGCCTCTGCTCACGAAGTCCCCCATTCTGCTGTGACACTTGATGTTGGCGCGTGCACAAAGCCACAGCAAGGGGGCAAATTTCTTAGAGGCAAGTCTGCTGCAGGAATCTGGAGGATGTGACATGTCCCGTCATGAGATGTACACAGCTGAAGGCACTGGCGGGGAGTGTTCAATGGGGGACATTGGGGCACTTGGTGGCCACTTGGGGCCATGATTAACTCTCTGAGAAGACGGCATGGGGAGGAGTAATGGGGGCTGGCGGGGCTGGTATTAACTGTTTAATTTATTTCTTTATTTTGAAAGCATCTGATAGCAAATAAAAGGATTTTACAAAAGAATTGCCTTAGTACCCATAAAAGAGAATTGTTCCTTCACTTCTACAAAATAATGATGATGATGATGACAATGAAGATAATAGAGTAGGACCTGCAGTCCGCACATTCAAGAAGGGACAGCAAAATGACTTTCTGCCTAAGAGCTTCATTTTATTTTATCCTCACCCTCAAAACAACTCCCAAAGCCAATTTCTGCTGGGGAGCTCAGATCCAGGCACAGAAGATGCATCACAGCAAGATCCCAAAGGCCACGAGGCCCACGTCAGGTGCGTGTCTCAGTTTTGGGGGTTGTTTCTATTCTCTGGAGATTATCATTTATGTAGTTCAAACGCAAAGAGCACAATTCTCTAAAACAATGCTTTCAAGGGAAGATAGGCAGCTATTGAGCCTCATTCTGTTCAGAACAAACACAAGTGTGTGCGCGCACACACACACACACACACACACACACTTGCCAGACCCCTCCCACACCATGTCAACTATCAGAACAGTATTCACACAGTACTTTACTCTTGTCACAGACTCCGATTCATGAACTCACTTGGCCCTTAAGGCAACACCCTGAGGTAGGCCAGCATGGTATTGTCACCTCTCTGCAAATGAGAGGCACCTACAGTGAGGAGGTTTTGGTAAAGTCGCACACTGAGTTGCCACATTCTGTTATCGAGTGGCTCCCGACAAATGATTGAAGACAAAAAAATAACAGTCCAGGGAGCCATTGCTGGCTTGCTTTCTTCCTTCCCTTGCCCCTCTCCCAAAGTGCATGTATGTTGAATGTGTGTTACAAGCCAGCATCAGGGAGCGTCTTCTGTATCTTACTAACTTGTGCAATGAATAGTTAGGACATTTCTTTTCAGTGAGTAATGTCAGGGTGATGGACAACCAAGTCAGTGTTTCTGAGGGCCTGTCACCCACATTGAACAGATCATTTAGAGACCTTGTGAATGATAACAAGATTGTGCTGAGAAGGGAATGCTCAGGAGCTTCTGGTATTTGTGGAGCTGATAACTCTAGGGTAGTTCCCAGTCAGGAAGAACTTCAGCCCATCTTTGCCATTGTACAGGCTTGCTCACACTTCACCTGGACCCACCTTTACCCCTCAGAGGGCATCAACAGTAGTCATGACCTTGAAAAGTCTCAAGATATCTACAGAGCCTCCCTCCACCTGACTGGAGCATCCTAGAGACTGTCCATTTTGCAGTGCTGGGGATTGAACCTAGGACCTCAGCTCGTGCTCGGCAAGCGTTCTACCACTGAGCCATACCCCCAGCACCGCATGCTGGAGACCTTTGTCCATTAATTATGGACCTTGCCTCTCAGTTCTCTCTCTTCAAGAAAATGTAGGACTGGGAGTCCTTGGCCAGTATGTGTGAGACCCGGCACTACCACACACACACACACACACACACACTCACACACACACAGTGTGAGTTTGAAGAGAGAGAATTTGATTGAAGGAAATTCAGGATATCTCTGGGGAAGCCACTAACATATTCAGTTTAATACTGCCTTCAATGACTAAAGTGACTTCAAACTCTAGAGAGTTAGCTCTTCCAACCAAGCAAATTCCAAATGTGCCCCCATCTCTCTGTCTCTCTCTCTCTCTCTCTCTCTGTGTGTGTGTGTGTGTGTGTATGTGTGTGTATGTATGTGTATTGGGGAGGATGAGAGACAGAAAGGGAGAAATACAAATTAGAATATTCTCAAAATCAGTCCCACCAAACTCACATTTTATTTTAGCAGATTCTTGAATTGTCAGTGGTGCATTAAGTAAAATACCCTCTTGGCAAATCACCTCCGTCTCCCACGTCAGACATTGTTGATAAGGTTTAAAAGAAAACCAAAGGGTGATTTTGACAACTCTCTCAATCAGGGCTGTTCCCTGCACCTGGAGTTAAAGCCCCTCCCTGTTTTCTATTCCTGGTTAAAACAGAAAAGGCCGGGGTGGGGGGTGGGGGAGAAAAACCAAGGAAATCATTTCTGAGTCTTTTGCCTAAGATCAAGTGTTGAAGGAAACCAAAGGACCTGCCTAGACGGTGCTGCTTTACAGACACTTCTGAAAACCCTGAACTGAAGAATGGAGAGTGGCATAGAGTCAAAAGGGCAAGACAATGACCTGAAAAACTAAGAAAGACTGTCAGCTTTGAAAGGGGCCATATGGACTATTGAGGACAAATGCTGCATGTAACAGGAGAGGGAAAGGGGCTTCGAAGTCCTGCAGAGAGACTGCAGGGGCGCCTGGCAGCTTGGACTCCTGGTGAGTGCTCTCCACTGCCCCCTGCCTCTTTCAGCGGGTAAAGCGTGGGGCACTGCAGAAGGTGCTCAGGATTTGAATCAGCTGGTGGCACAGAGGTGGAGAGAAGGAAGGGATTTCAAAATTGAAGGTGAATTTAGAAGGATGCTTTGAATAGGATACATTTTACCAATTCAGCCATTTTTTAAGTGAAATTACTGCTCTCACTTATTGAAAGTTTGCCATATGGCAGTCACGTGTCAAGGCAACCACATGCTATTTATTACCATACAGTCACTATATAAGATTAGATATCATCATTCCTATTTCCCTCCACACAGCAGGAAGTAGCAAAACTTGGGTTCAAATTCAAATGCTACGAGTGCAATGGAATCTGTACCTGTATCTGCCATTGATGGCCATAAAATGGTCAATCCGGGTCAGATAAGATCATCCACAGGTGATGCTAAATTTTCATTATTAAATTTATGAAAAAAAATGGTACAGTGGCCATTCTTGTTGGCTGCCCAGGATCTATGTCTCCTATTTCAGAGTAATGATACCCCAAACTCCCTTTCAGGGACTTCTCCTCCTCCATTCTTTGCTATGTAAGATTGATGGAGAAAGATTCTGCCCTTACCTCCAAGGTGAGCCCCTGACCAGCAATGCTGTGCCTTGATCACAAGGTCAGCTGTGGATAGACACATAATTCAGTGAGGCCAATCAAGTGTTAGGAAGTGCTTATTGGGGCCCTCTGAAAGAAGCTCTTCTGGGAATGCTACCAGGTGAGATGTTCTCTCTTCCTAGTGCCTTGACCAAGGACAAACTCCAGGAGCTACTGGCAGCTGTCTTGTCACTCTGAGGATAGCCACCTTTAGAATGGAGGCAACTATATGCACAGTGCAGAACAGAGAGGGAAAGTATCCGGGTTCATGGGGATGTCACTGCCATTGTGTTAAGCTTTGTCTGAAGTCAGAACAATCTTTGGGTTTTTAGATAGCTGAGATCATAATTTCTCCTTATTTATACAGCCATTTTGAGTTGGGTTTTCTGTTCCTCGAAGCTTCAGCATTTTGAACAGATACAAACAGGTGGACCATATGGTGTCCCCATAATCCATGATGGACACTTGAGGCCTGCAAATGCTCTGAGCACCCCACTGTTGTTCTGCAATCAGTGGTGAAGTTTCCACTGATCCCTTTCCATGAAGTTCATTAGAAATAGTCCCTCTTTAGAGTGCCAAAAATATGCTGAGAGGATGAAGAAAAAAACTGAAGATGTCTGCAGCAAGCCATAAACTACTTCCCACACCTACTTAAAGTTTAAGGACTGTTTTAATACTCCATGTTTAATTGTTAATTGAGAATTTAAAAATCAAAAATGCCAAGTTTGCCTTCGATGAGATGGAAAATTATGCTGCTGTAGAAGGTAACATAATGTAAAACAGCCAACATTACCAAGGCACACAAATGTTTTTGGTATGTAAAATTGCTTTGTAAAATATTTGCTCCATCTGCTGAAAGCGGCAAAGACAATTTTCCCTTGATAGCTAATGGCCCATTTCGGCTGGGTGGCAAGTGATTCGCTGCGGTGGCGGCTCTCATTAAACAGAATGGTGAAAATGCGGTATATAATTCCATACTTATGTAGCATTATCCACTCGCTGCTTCTCGAGGAGTCTGTCCCTCATTATCGAGGCCTCCACCTTGCACTGACACGCGGGCCTGGTAGTCGATTTCACTCGAGAAGCTTTTTGTCCAACTGAGGCACATATGTTGCGCTTCCATTCCAAAGCTCAGCGCAGCCGCTCCGCGCCGACCCACACGCCGAAAAGGCTCATTCCCCTGTAACTTTGCAGCGGTTTCTCTTCCCCCCTCTCCGCAGGCGGCCGGGGCATTCTTCCTGGGCTCTCTCTGTCGCGCTGCATGCTGGGGGTTTCAATAGATAAAGATTAAGCACTTCTTGAAATTCTTAATTGAACTTTGCACATACACAAACGCAGGGAAAGATTCCCCACCCCGGGGACAGAACTGCCCTCGTAAAGGGCTGACAAACATCGTCCTTGGTGCTCGGTGAGTCTGAGATCTCTCCCTTTCAGGGAGTTGTTTCCACTACACCCCGAATTACTCCAACATCTGCTAGAGGAACAGTTTGAAATAAATACAGTGATCCAGGGTGGTTTAAAAAGAGAAGAATACGCTCATGTTTGGGGAATGATATTAGAAAGTAGTTACAGCAGCAAGGGGCTGGTGTTTCACACATTTTCTTTCTTTCTTTTTTTTTTTAACGTGGGAAAACGGTTTCTGAGGAAATTATATTGAAAAATAAGAGCAACATCGACGACGTCCATATGACCATTTCACAGACGATGCCATATTTTTAAAGTGGAGACTATGCAGATTGAAAATCAACCGTTAAGTGGAAGTAGCCGTAATCACTTTGATTGGTAATGGGTTTCTTCCTTTCCAGGTAGAGAAATGCTGGTTGAGAAAATTGCATATGCTGATGAAAGCTCTTTAATTGAAAATTAAAAACAAAAGAAAACACATGTGCCCTTTGGACTTGATTTTTTTTTTTTTCCTGTTCAAGTAGTGGTGGAGAGGAGTGGATCTGTGCCATGAAATGAGAGGCCATCAGGAGATTTCATATTTTAATTTTGTACAAACGGATCGGGCAGCAGCTCCGTTTCTTAATCAGAGCCAGGGGCTGGACCTTCTTTGATCTTTCCACACCTACAGATGCATGTACTTGAGGCAGATGTAGCAGCATTATATAGCGATTGTTTTCTTTCTCCAGACCACGCCAGCATAATAAATCAGTGAATTCCAAAGTGGGGTTTTTGCTGGAACTGGCACAGTGACAAGAAGTCTGAGTCTTCTCAAGGGCATCCCTTGCTCAGCCAGGGGGCACTGAGGACAGACGACCAGAAGCAAATGGCGCAGCCGCCGTCAGAGCAGAGTAAAACTCATTTTGAATCCGTTCCAGATACCCACGCCGGCTCTGTGGTTTTCAGCAGAGCAGACATTTCCCAAAGAACTCCAACGGGGACTTCCTGGATGTGAACACACTAACCAATTCTCGTTCCTCTCATCTTTTGCTTTATTCCTTCCTTCCACGCTGTTATTGCGAAAAACTGGCAGTTAAATTCAATTGATTCAAAATATTCGGGATCCATATGGCCGCCAACCCTGGAGCTGAAGCCGCGATAGCGCCTCACTGCTGTTTCCAAGCATTTGCCTCTCCTCCAGTCCCCAGATGGTGGGAGTAACATTTAAACCTCCTTTTCTCTGCCTTGTACAATAGACCTTGGCACCATTTCAACTGTTTACTCCGGTAATTAACAGCTCTGATACCACAACAATTACAACTCCTACACTCTCACCACAATAATGCTATGAATTAGTGAGAGCTAATGGCTGGAAGGTAGAGTGTTTCCAGACTGTGAGATCTGTGCATTTTTAGAATAAAATAAAAGGTACAAACAGCGCGCTTGCAGTAGACAATGATTACCTAGTAATTAGTTTACACAAAGCTTCCTATTTAATGGCAAAACGCTGTAATTAACGTGTGACAGAAAATCAAAGGGTACTTTGTAAGCATATGAAAAATTAACACTGCAGGCCCATAGCTTTATGTACTGATTAGAAGCATATTAAATCAATAGGACACACAAACCAACAGCTTGTCGAGCTGACTATTATAGGTCCTCGGAAGGGGTACCCTGGCTTTCATTTCACTTGGGGAGGCAATTTTCCTTCTCCTGTCACTGTCCTCGGGCATAGAGAAGCACCTCAGACTCAACTCTGGCTGCGTCATGAAAATGACCATTGAACTGGAAGAACACATTCTAAGTCATTCTCAGAGATAAGGAAAAATATGTAAATGATTAAGACTTTCCAATGACGGTGGTGACGTGCTGCTACACTAATTAGAAAAGACACCAACTGGAACCAGAAAATGAAGCAACCAGACTCCATCTTTTGGTCTGAACAATTTCTACTCTGTCAAGCCTCTTTATTCAACCCATTAGGAAGTTCAAACACATGGTATTGTTTTCTATTTTAAAATGATATCAAGGTTTATTCTTTTCAAAAGCCTTATCTGGGAAAATCGTATAATAGGAACCACCGACTCTACATTCTGATCTTTAATACCACAGTCCTCTACTGTGAGAGCTGATTATCACAACATTCAAGAAGCCGATGGGATCCTAAAGGATCTACCAACTAAAGAAAGATTAAATTGTTTGTAACTGCTCAGTATTGCTTGATTTTGTTATAATGAAAATTTCTATTATTAGTATAATAAAAGCAATACTTGAACTCTCATGTTCGAAGTCCATTGCTTGCCAGAACAGGATTATCTCATTTGTCTGGTTGTCTTCACCTCCCCATGAGGCAAGTGCTCATATTACCCCTGTTTACAGATAGGAGTGGAGACCTGGGGGGTGGGGTGGTACAGTGATCTGCCTGTGTGTCTCTGCCAAGCAAGGGACTATAACCTAGGCATGCCTGGGCAATGGAACCTCATGAAGATGACCAGCTCTTGGTGGCTCTGAATGTTTACTGAATTGTTGAGGGTTTGACTCTCTGACTAGCTTCTTCCAGCACTCATTCTGCTTAAAAGGGAGTGCACCATGTCAACCTAAAACAGGAAACTAAAAAAATAAAATAAAATCCTCAAAAACAAAAACAACAAACAAACAAACAAACAAAAACCAAACAAAATATTTGGTTCCTCATAGGAAAAAACAGGTTTTAAATAGGGTTTAAAATGCTCATCGTAGTTTTAATGCTACCCCAGATTGTAAAGGTAGGCTGGCTCAAAGCTTTTCAAGAATTGACAAGCTCATATGAT
The DNA here is from genome assembly GCF_021218885.2 of Marmota monax. Taxonomy (NCBI): domain Eukaryota; kingdom Metazoa; phylum Chordata; class Mammalia; order Rodentia; family Sciuridae; genus Marmota; species Marmota monax. The sequence continues at coordinate 4,220,428 of NW_026694865.1, forward strand.
CATGACAGTGTATTAAGTTGAGAAAGGCACTGAAAACTGTCACCCCATGAATAGCCCAAAGGTGATGTGTACAACTCCCTCTCCTCACTCATACATATAAACGAGTACTTGAGGCAGTTGGTTGCAAGATCCAGAATCCCAGGGCCTCCCTGGCAGGCTCCCCCTCTGCAGCTAAGTGTGTATTGATTTCCCTCCTCACCTCCCAGTTCACCACCTTGAGGAAAAAGGAAGAAAATGGAGAGCAGTGGCTGTGTTCTAGGGACATCTGTGCTTTCTCCAAGACTCTGTGGAAAGCAGAAAACCTGCCATAATGGCAGCACGTGGTTCAAGTCACAAAGGCAAGGACCTACAGGGGAATACTTCTCTGGGGTCTCTTCTGTTTTGACTGGATGTGGCAAGAGCATTGGGCTGGGAGTTAGATGTGGGTCCCCAGCCAGGCACAATCACTTGTCAGCCATATGAAACTGGGCAAGCCATTGACTTCCTGGGCATGTGTCTCCCCCTGAAAAAAAGGTGATCCCTTCCTTGTCAAATTGGTGTGAGAATAAATGAGTAAAACCTCAGAGTCTTCCTGAGTTTGAATGAAATAATTCTTGTACCGTGCTCAGCACAGTGCCTGGCACCCAGGAAGCAGGTATTCATTATTAATACTGAACAAAAGAAAAACCTCAAGCCCGGAACAGTGTTCATGGCTCTATACAATGCGCACTCCCCCCGGGTAGGCTAGGCAACTACCAAATACACAAAGATAGTTTAAGAAGTCAAGATTTTTTAGGATCTAAAAATAAACATAAAAATAAATGAAAATCATTTATTTATAGCCTAATGATTAGGAAAAGTGGTGCTCTAGGTTTTTTAAGCCTAAAAACCTAGATTTTATTAACACCAGATGTTATGTTTCTGATATAAAATACAAATATTAGTAAAGATAATGATAAAAGAATATCCCTTGCGAGTAATGAAATAATAGTGACTATAAAGTACATTTTAATATCTAAAATAAAAGGGCAATCCAGTGCTGGTAAGGCTGTGGTAATGCTAGTATGCTTATTCGCTATTTGCTTTGGAAATTTGTACCATCATCTTGGAAACATGGCAGCATATAACGAAAGTGGTAAAGAGTTCTCCTCATAATAAAGCAGGCTACTTGTGGGTCTCTAGGGAGGCAATTCAACTTAAGCAAAAGAGGTACACATCAAAACTAAGAGTGAAAACAAACAAAACTTTTCTTCTTCCACCAAATATTAAAAAAATGCTAGAAATAACCTAAATTTTCAATTAAGTGAATTATTTTATATATTAGAATTCATCTATATAAAGGAATGTTATACAGCCATTAATTGTGATGACTATGTATAAACATGGAGAATGGTTACAATCTGATGTTTAATTAGCATACGTTCTATTATTGTTACAATGAAAGATAGATGCTGCACGTTTGGAATCTGGTACACAAAAATGAAGACTATGTTTGGGGAAAGTGATTTTGTACTTATTTGGTTAAATATTTTTTTAATCTTGTTATTTTGTCTTTTAACTTTTCTAAAGATAACATGGTTATGAGGCAATGGTTCTTTGAGATCACCCAATAAATGCCTAAATTCCACGGGTTGCCTTGCCCAGCCAACCTACAATGACTCCTCTGACTCAGTTACAAGGGCATTCTGAGTGGACGGAGGTCTCACACAGAGATGCAGATGAGTGAGTTCTAAGGCATAAGGGGTTATTGGTTCTCCACTCAAAAACAGTGGATTTTGCTTGCTGACAGTTCTATACAAAGACAAAACAACCGCTGTGGCTTATTCTACCTTTTTTTCAGTTTGGGCTGTCTTGAATGAATTCCCCCCTCTTTGGTGACCTCCAAAGTAATACCCAGCGCCCAACAAAGTAAACCAAAACTACTGTACAAGTCAAGGTAAAGCTGCTCTTGCAAAAGGCTGACATAGCAATATTTAATAGCAGCATCCAAGAGCCAGTTCAATTTCTTTTTTCTTGTTAAGTGGTGAAATAGCGAAGCCATGAAGTCCATATCCCAGACTCTGTGGCAGAACTGAGGTAAAGAAGTAAACTGGCTTAGTTCTTTATTCAAAGGAACTGTTCATAAGATCTTTTACAGAGCAATGTCACCAGAAGATTCCTGCCACCAAGCCAATATCCCAAAATTGAGAGAGGGAAGATTTACTCTTAAAAAAAAAAAAAAAAAAGGAAAAAAACTGAAAAGAAAAAAGCTACAAGAAGGAGAAGTAGCACAGTAAGTGTACATAGGTCTTCCTAGGCTGTCTTAGGTAAGCGTACCCAGGAAGGCTTCTGCTCTGCTTAAACCTTTTTTCCTACTAGATGAAAACAAACACTCCCAAATGGTGAGCAGAGGGTTTGGAGTATGCACAAGTTTGGGTTCACTAAACCTTAACAAGCACAGGGCACTTGAGGAATGAGCTTACTGGAATCTGTTGAGGGGAGTAGATTTTGTTAAGTAGTAGGATGAAGAGAACAGGCTCAGCACCAAATTACAAAAAAAAAAAAAAAAAAAAAAAAAAAGACTTGGCTTTTTCCTTGTGGCCATGATGCAACATTGTGCTTTCCCCAAATCACCTACATAGCTGTACTGACTTGTCTGTGACTATGGTGTTGCAGCATCTATTGACTCCATGACTTTATTTCAAGTCTCAACTGCAACCAGCCAAGTAACTAATTCAAAATTAGAGTAGAAAAAAAAAATAAGGATGATCTTTATATTAGATACTTGAGTCTACATTGAATCCTTTCTACATCTAAAACCAATATCTGCATAAGATGCAAGGGAATCTCAAAAAGGCCCAAACTCCCATAAACAGCACTGTTTTTAATCTGTTGCCTACAATATACCAATGAGAAAAATCATGGTATTGTATCATAAACTGCTATGCAAATGATGCTATTTGTAAGTATTAACATAATTTAGTGCTTACAGTCATATTCTCATTTCTAATAATTCTCCCAGAATGGAGTCTTTCTCTGGACTCTTAGCCTGCAGGACAGTCTTTCATCAAGAAGCTGAAATTTTTAATAACCTGCCAGCATATGTTTTGTATGTGCCAGGCTAGGCTTGATGACACAACGTCTTCATTATCAAAAGAAACAGGTCTACAAACTGTAATAGGACATTAAAAACATGCCTGTGCTCATAAAATAATGCTTTGATGTCTAAATGTGCACCATTACAATGGTCTTCTGGAACAAAGGAGAATTCTAATCCTAAATTCTCCATGGCTACACTCAATGGAGAACTGCAGTTCACCCTCACCTTCAATGCAGTTTCACTCTGAAGGTGAAAGAATGTCAATAATCATGTGTGTGTGTGTGTGTGTGTGTGTGTATGTGTGTATACACACTATATATATTTATACATATACAACATACATATATATACATGTATATATACACAACACACACATATATATTATCTTCGTATATTATATAATACATATGTGTGTGTGTATGTGTGTGTGTGTGTGTATCTTTAGAACTGCTTTATTTTTATTTTCACTTTTGGGTACTCACCACATCATAGCTAAGCATTGGCCTAAAACTAAAAAGATTTTTGAGTAATTGTTTTTTTCCTTGTTAAGTTTAAAAAAAATGATTTAGACAGACTAGTAATTATTCAAGAGTTTCACACTTAATAACATTAACAATGCTGCCAGATGTATTTGGTGACAATTTAAATGTTTAAAATTATTGAAATTAAATAATGTACAGTGATTCTGCTAAGTACAATTCAGTGAGTGTCAGTATTGTAAATATTTCTTAAAGTCAAGTATTTCAAATTTATCATAGTATAATGTCAAGGAAATTCTTTAAAATTTTTTCTTTTGAAATACTGAGGCCAGCAAACACTCTGCACACTCAATTTTTTTTTTAAATTGTCAATGGACCTTTATTTTATTTATTTATTTATTTGTGGTGCTGAGAATCGAACCCAGTGCCTCATACATGCTATGCGTGTGCTCTGCCACTGAGTCACAATCCCAGTCCCTGCACACTCAATTTAAAAAAATAAAACAGTCATACTTTTCTAAGGTTTAATCTCAACAGTTTTGTTTAAGAAGGAAATTCTATATAATGCGAAATGAAATCCCATTCAAAGAGAACATAAGAGAAATCTCCATGGGCCTCAAAATTAAATACATTTTCCTTGTTTTATTTTTTTCTAGAAGAGTAATTCACTTTGGTATCCTTTAAATAATATGTAAAAAGCTGGCCATGACAGGTACTGCATTTAGTCCATTCCCTGACAAGGGGGGGAGAAAGACCAGAATAGATCATGGGGAGAACCGTCACATTTGTCAAAGGGAAGTCTCTCTCCTGACTGTTCTCCAGATTTATCTATCATTTCACTTTCCCAAGAATAATGTGGTTCCCTCGAGTGTGCCCTCCCTTCCAGTCACTTGTGTCTTGATTCATGTCCCTCTGTAGTGGGATGCTCAAAGCAGATACAAATCACTTTTCAAGGCCCACTGTTAGGTATACCAGGAGGGAAGGAACCAGTTAAGGGAACCTGAGTCTCACTTTTCCTAATCAGTAATGCTTTATTTAAACAGTAGGGCTGCCAAAATGGAGGGGTAGGATCAAGAGAAGCCAGGGAAGCCTAGATCTCTGTGAAGTAAAAATGGAACAGCTTTTAGAGTGGTGAGTTTAATTTAAACATTAAACCATATAAAACTAATTATTAAACAAATTTGGAACACACTAAGAGGTCATCTTACCAATGTGCATGGAAAATCTTTAGATTTTCACTCAGATCCTAGGACCTCTTACCTACTACTCAGGTTTTGCTGGGAGATTTTCTACTAGGTATACTATTTTCTTGGCATCTCGCAGGGATTAGCAATTACATAAATTTTCTTGGATTGTTTTTAAAAAACACAACTGATGACAGAATGCTATTATACATTAGCTTCCAGGTGACAACCATTTGCTAATAGAATTTCTATCTCATAATAAAATATAGCTAGCTTAATAACGACACTTGATAGAAGCACACAATCAAGACCCTCATAGGGCAAATGGTGAGATGTGTAATGTTCCTGAATAAGATAAGAAAAAAATCACTTCCTAATTACATAATTGATTTGAAAATAGGAATAAAGGCTATCAGAGTCCAAATAAAGGATATTTAAAATAACCTAATGAATCCTTTTCATTTTTTATGCAAGCACAGGGGCACAAGAATGGCCTGTAGATGGGTGACAGAGTTGAGTCTAGAAGAGAGAACTTTCCTCTCCTCTCTGAGCCTTTGTTTGACTCCTAACTGTCCACGGTCACTATGGTTTAAGCCACCCTGAACACTTACTTGTGCCCACTTCTTGTTCCAGTCTTCAGAGCCGTATCTGTCACTCTCCTTTAACACCCACTTGTAGCAATTTAGATGGGAAGGAATGTCACAAAATGCCATCCCATTTCCTCCAAACTCTGAGTCCATTTTAAAGAGCCAGCGTTGAATTTTCAGGTGATCCGTCACCAGCTGGCTCAGCTGTTCTATCATCTGTGGGGCCAAGACAGGGCAGCGATTAGTAGAGCACATTCCCGAGATTCTTCCCACCATATTAACCTGGTGGTGGTACCCTACAAGTGTCTTCTCTTCACATAGTCGGTTCATTTGCTTCTCTTCTACTTATTAAGATAGGTTAAAGAATGTTAAGTAATGTATATATGACATGAAAAAACGTAGCCAATTAGACCAAACATGTCTAAAATCAGGTTGATGAGAAATTCCCAAATTATCACTTTGTTGGCTCCCCACCCCCATATTTTTTTAATTGGTGTATTACAGTGGTACATAATGGTGGGATCTGTTACGTATTCATACATGCACACAACATAAGAACATAATTTGGTCAGTATCATTCCCCGGTATTTCCCCTTTTCTTTCTCTCCTTTCTTCCTTTTTTTTCCTCTACTCAGTAGTTTGAAGACTATAATTTTCATGAGGCCACCCCTCCCTTCACACCCAACCTTTCTTTTCCTTTCTCCTGTCTAGCTTCCTTATGAGAGAAAACACACAACCCTTGACCTTCTGAGTCTGGCTTATTTTGTTTAACATAAGGATCTCAAGTTCCATCCATTTTCCTGCTAATGACATAATTTCATTTTTCTTTATGGCTGAATAAAAATCCATTATGTATATACGTCACATTTTCTTTACCCATTCATCCATTGGTGGACACCTAGGCTTGTTCCATAGTGTGGCTATTGTAAATTGTGCTGCTAAAAACATGGGTATTAATGTTGTTTGGCTTTGAAACGCAAAAGAAAAAAAAACCCTTAAATATCTGTAATTGAATCTTGGTATTGTTTCCTTTCTTTTTCAGAGAATTATGTGCTTACTTATTGATTCCTCAAATGATTTTTTTATAGTTTGAAGACTATAAAGAGTTATAGTCTTGAAAACTTTAACTGTTTGGAGCTTTGTTGAGCTTTTAAATGCCATAACCTATAAAACATTTAATTTTTTCCTCATTATCATACATGAAATGCATTTGTCTGGCTGGCCAAGTTTACTGTCTGCATGATATGAACACATATATTCCAGAACGAGGCAGATGAAGGAGAAGAAACACTGAGGGGAGCCTTCCTGGAATATACACTACCCCACATTTTATTGGAAGCATTCCCTCAAGAACTGACCTCAAATACATAGAAGTTTTAGGAATAGAAAAGAATCCCAAGCTTTAAAATCAAAAGGATGACGACAGTAACAATAATACCTAAGATTACTGAACTCTGTTTATACAGGCCTTTGGCTCTGTATAAAGTTCTTCACATGAATTTTCTCATTAAATGCTCACAATGGCCTATGAGGATGGCATCATTGTTAGTTCCATTTTGCATCTGAACAGAGGCTGCTTGATTTAAACAACTTGCCCACAATCACACAGCACTGAGTGGCAGAGCAAGGATTCCTCCCAGGTTGCTCTGACTCCAAACCCTAAGCTGGATCCCTCTCCAAGGTGCTGCCTACCCCAGTGTGCAGAGGGCGGGAGAAGGGCGAAGTGGAGAAAGAAGTCAGAGGAGGAGCCCGAGAAGCAACTCAGTTGACGGTCAATAAGCCATTTGGGGTGTGTTTGAATCTGACAAAAGTCTATAACATGACTTCTTAGTTATAAGTAGTACTGTCTTATTAGAGCCTTGCAGAAAAACCGCTTATTAGATTATGAAATGATTTTTGTCTCATCTTCTCATTAGATTTTCCAGTCTCTACTTCCCAGAAGGCAACAAAAGGGCGCTTGGCCTTGTTCTTGGAAATGTCTCCTGCATTGGTACTCTCCACAGCACTTAACCCTTCTCTCTCTTGATGCCTTTTCTTCACTCACCAAATGGATTTCTGAAACCTTATTTGAAACTAAAGAGTGTGAAAGGAGTCAAGATGGATAAGTTCTGTTGCAGTCTGGAGCTGTAAGATCAAAATGATTTTGTTTAAAGGCACAATCTGTTCACTTGAATTCTGTCTACGCAGCAAGTGCTATTAGAGAGGGTACTTGACACCGCAGTGTGGAAGAAACAGCAAAATGGCCACACTTGGGGGTCCCTAAAACCTCAAGCAAATATGGGATGTTCAGTCAGATTGGCAATGAAATTGTCTTAGCTTCCTAATTATCAAGTAGAGTCTCTGGATGATTTGGGTGTTCAAATGACAAGTCTACGCATACAGTAACAAACACAGCCTAGGAAGCTTTTCTAATGTGTCTTCCAAAATCATACCCCTTGTTCTCTAATGTGTGGAGAGGACAGATTCTACATTTAGTCATACTTTCCTGTATTGTGATCATGCTTGGAAAAAGTGGAAATGGCCATAGTGCCAGATAAAATTATGTTGCTAGTCTAAGGAAAGGTGTTCTGGCATAGTGTTTTCCCCCCATATATTTGGATATATTGTATATTTGGAGCTTTCAACTACTAACAGAATTATTATTTGTTTCTTCCAAATCCTATTATTTGTCGCTTCTAAGAATCCTATAAATGGGCATCCTTTGATGGATCCCCTAGAGTAATGAAAACAATCAATAGTATTGTAAAGACTGCACCACTGGAAAGAATTATGTGCTATCTTTAAGTGAAAATTGAACAGTGCTTTAAAATAGCATTGCCATTTTTGATTATTTAACCAAAGCTGTCGATATTTCATATGAAGCACATGCCAGAAAGGGAACTTGTGTGGTTACTTTATGGATCAAAATAGGAAGTGCTCTCTGCACATGCTAGATTTGTAAAAAAAATAATAATAATGATAATCAGTTAATCATAAACTGAATGACTTTATCCTATTTCCAAACATTTGTTATTTTTTGTTTGAGTTTATCTGTTCAAAAGATATAATATTTTTTAGTTGTGATTCACTTTATACAGTAAAGAGCAGAAATAGAAAAATGACTGCTGCAAAAATCCAACTAATACTCAGGAATACTTATTAACCTAAGATAAAATAATCACAGCTTTCTTTCACCAGCTTTAAGTTTATGATGCACATTGGTAAAAAGTCAGTGTTATTGATTCATTACCATCTGCAGATTCAAAATACTGAAACGCTCAGATCGATTAGGTAGGGTAGTCACTCTCTGGAAAAATCTCAAAGGAGTACTTCAGTTCTTGATGACTTCAGATGTATGTTTTCCAAACAGAGTAGAACTCAGTTATAACTTGGTTATTGTGATACAATCTGTACATACCACAGATGGAATAAGATCCCTCAAATCTGATGGAAAGGTTTTTAATCTTACTTCTGAATAATGGTATTCAGGGTTTTACTGCATTAAATGTGATTACATCTTTAACCACAATTAACATACAAAGCCCTCAAATATGTTAGAGCAAAGACTGCCTGAGTCATCGTCAGTGAAGATGAAGCTAAGACTCAGTATAAATATTACAAGACGTTTTAAAGCCTTGGAGATCATTTCACGTAACATGCATGCATGAACTTGTGTCATTTTAAAGTATATTTTGGTTGTATTAAGTCTGCCAGTCAAAAATTTGACCAGGAAGCAGAGTCAAGCAACCTACCTTGTTTTCTTCAAATTCCAGTAGAGGAAAAGACTATGGGAGCCCCAGGGGCCCTCTCCATCCCACTTCCACTAAAATTGCTTATGCCTTTGCAAGACTGTACTTCCTCCAGGAGTCCACACATTGCCAGAAACATTCTAGCAAGACTGAGACACTATAGGGCAATTTAATAAGTTCACCGTGCCTTTAAACTAGTCTCTGCAAGGTATGATCTGTTGAAAGCTTGATTTGGGGGGTCAATGGCTATCATGAGCAGGCCACTGAGAGTAGAAAGGAGAAGCCTAAACACTGGCCCTCATAAACTGCCTCATTGTGAATACTTCCTAGAAGGGAGTAGGAGAGATAATTTGTGATTGGCTCAGAGTGATGGTCAAGAGATGGACTGAAACAGAGGTTAGGAATGTTAATGGCCTTTTGTTTTTTAATTTTCTTTATTATGATAACAGATGGCAGTTAAATGAGAGAACACCTGCCAGGGCTGACTCAAAGAGAAAATGCTTCCAGTGGCTAGTGTATTTCTCTAAGTATTTGGGGACCTAACCATGTGTTGGAAGAGCGCAGAGCAGCAGACCTGGTCCAGAGGAAAACCGAAAGCAGTTTTGTTCCTAGAGCCAGTTCTCTTGACCTCTGTGGGATCTTTCTCCTCTTTTAGGGCCCTTTGGAGGAACCAAAGCTTTTTCACAGGAACAAGACTATCTATAGCACTCTGCAACTTGACCTGGCAGGGAGGTTCACTCCCTGGAGCTTCCCAAACTTGCTTCTGTTAGCCAAAACAGACTCCCATGTCTCTAGGGTCCTACTACATGGCTGACTGGGTGATACAGTGATGAACTAATCCAGGTGAAGGTATTAAATATTGAGGGTGGATTAGCCCACATGATACCCAATTGGAGTCTTCAATGTCTTCATCCAACTGAGTAAATATTCTGGAAATCCCAGCAATTTTTACAGGACCAATAGGAAGATGCTTTAAAACTTGAAGGCCCAATGTAGATCCCTTCCAATCCACTCAAGTATTTCTATATTCTTCATTGGGTGGGGCTAACTCCAGATCCCCTGAATATGCACAAAATCAAGAGGCTAGGAAATATTTGAACAGAGCCTTATTGGTCGACCCCACATACCTGCTGAAAATTAAAGAGGGTGTATATCCCAGGAGGGACAGGCACATTGGCTTTGTCAAAGATCCGTTTACTTCCGGACTTGGTGCTGTAAAGGTGGACGAGTTCAGGCTCTGTGCCCAAGATGGGCACATCTAACATGTCAGCCACGGCCAAGTCATCTCTGTGGAGGAACCCGCCCACGATGTAGGCCTCTCTTCCCTGGATGAGATGCTTTATTCTTTTGATTGCCTTGGGACTGTACATCAGGTGAGTGGCCAAGCACATGTGATGCTTCTGGGGGAAGATCAGATTATTCCTGTTAGAAGGTGTCCTTTCTCTAGTCCATACACCTAATTTATAATGTGGCACATAATAAATACATTATTAATAGCAGGGTGGGTTATGACCTATCCTGTTGTTCAGCAGTTTAAATTGATAAAAGCTGTTGGGGTGAGGGTCCATAATCGCTCACATCTTTAGTGTGTTAGAAATAGGCTCACTGGGAGTAGAACTAATTACTACACATCTGTATTTATTTGATCCACGTGGAATTATCCTTCTGTCAGAAGGAAAAGAGGCTGGCGGCCTTTGGATAATAGTGATTCATCTCTGCAACACTTCTGGTGTGGTTTAACACTAAAGTGTCTAGAAAATCAATACCAAAAAATGAAGAAAAAAGCCCCATAGTATATTCTGCACTATACAGACCCCTAATCTGGCAATTAAAAAAAAATATTTCAGTAGGAAAGAGGGGCTTCACTTGATATCCTCTTTCCACAATTCTATCACAAAGTCCATTTCTGAGAATATGCACTTTTGTAGTGAGTACCAATAGTTTCTAGGTAACCGTTTTGGAAAGGATTCATGAATAGAAATTATTTGAAAATTCCAGAAAAACTCAAATTTATTTTCCAATGACAAATTCTTTTTATTTTATTTTGACAAGTTAGACCCAGCTCAGCAATGCATGTGACTGTCTTATTCAATTAATTAAGTCATTCTATCTATGCCTAATAGGAGCAGAGGACAGAACCATATGGTCAGCACACACCAGAACTAATACAGCCATGTTTCTGTTTTCAAGGAGTGGGGAACCAAATAAGAATACTTAACACATGACTAATTCAAGGTAAATGAGACCATGGGGATCTACCGAGTTCCTCAGAGGTATCAGGGGAGAGAGACAAAGGCCATAGGGTGGTAGAGAAAGCTGAAAAGGCAAGTTACTCATTCTCCTTGAGCTTCAGTTTCCTTATCTGTAAAATGGGTATCTCACAGGGATGCTGTGAGGATTCAATGAGGTAAAGCAGGAAAGCACTTGTAAGTACCTAGTAAACTCTCGGCTAGTATTACCATCATGAAAGAAGCTGGAGTTGAGGTCGATTCTGAAGTATGGATAAGATTTTGTCAGGTGGAAATGGGCATGGGAAAGACATTACCCAGCAGGGTTTACCAGAACCAAGATCATGTTACTTCTAGAGAAGAGCAGCATGGCACGCACAGCAGCATCGGGTGTTAGAGTCAAAAGAGATCTGTCTTTGAATCCAGTTCTCTCACTTATGAGCTTTATGAATTTAGACTCTGCTAGCCCATTTCTTCAGGTGTTAAATGGGGAGCAAAAATACCCATACCTGGGGTTGCTCTAAGGCTAAGTAAGGTCACAGATATAAGACACCTGGTACAATGCATGATGTTGAGTCGATAGTCAATAAATGGTAGTAATTATTTTTACTGGGAAAAAACTTTTCAAAATTAAAGCTATTAAAATGTCATACTGATAATATATGCAAATATGGCATAGTCTTAAGGGAATTCGAAGGTCTTTTATAGACTAGCACTGACTTCAATTTTAGTGAAAAATTATCTGCTTTTCTCCACATAAAAATAAGGAGAAATACTCAGTGACTGTTTCCAGGGATATCCAATGCACTGTTTTGCAAACTCTTAGAGAACAGAATAACTTCTGAGTGTGGGAGAAAGAGAATTGGCCTGGGAAAATCCCCTGGATTTCAATCCTGCCTGAATTTGTAACTAACTGGGGGACTTAAAATACTCTCAGCCTTCCTGAGTGTCAGTTCCTATATTCTAGCATTCTTCCAGCTCTGAAATAACTTCCTCCCTAAAACCACAGCTCTTCTGTGCTTGTTTAATGGGTATGAAACTTGCCAGTTGAAAATGGCTGGTAGAAGCAGTGGTGAGGTACAAGTGGCAGGTTGCTCCAGAAGCAGGTTCTCATTCATTGTTTAGTGGGCACAGAGTTTCTGCTGTGGATGATGGTTGCATAACAATCTAAATTTGGTGCTTAATGCCACTGAACTGTATACTTATAGATGGTTAGATGGTAAATTTTGTGTTATGTATATTTTACAACAACAACAAAAAAGCAAAAAATCAGGACTCCTTTGAGAAGAGCTGTATGATTTACCCTATGGACTCTTCCTCCAGATGAGGAGTTTTATTCTAGACTCCTTTGATCTATGCAATATGCCTTTTCTACCATAATTTAAATTCATTTTTAAAATGTACTTCTGAAAGTGCAGTTCTAGGAAACTCAGTGCTCCCTTGGACATTGCCTAGTGACAGCACCTGGTGGGATCTGATCCCCTGGTTGGTCACTGTTTATTTTGCTACTTTCCTTCTCCCACAAATTATCCCAATGAGGAAATGTAAGGAAAAATAAATATATAAATAGTCCAGGGAGCTGCTGATTTGAGTTACAACATCAACAATAGCTTTTTGGGGCACCTGGAGGTGTCTCTCGGGCCCAGTCCTGGTGAGTTAACAAGGGCAAGGCCTGTGTGTCTGTTCTCTCCTTGGATCCATACAATCCTGTCGTGATCAGCAGTCCCTGTTTTGGAGAAAAAGGAAATCGGGGCTCAAGTGATTTGCCCAGTCACACAGCTTGTCAACGGCAGAGCAGGATTCGAACCCAGTTAGCACGGCTGACATGCCACGGCAGCCACAGTTCCCTGCCTTCCAGAGGAGCGCTGAAGGTCTACAGGGTTGATGAGCTGTGAAGAGGAGACAGCAGATGTGGCCATAGAACCTAATGGAAAGTTCTGAGCATACTTCCAGCCAGGATGGGTTTCTGTCTCCTCTAGGTTTGCTTATTTCTCTTGGCAAGTATCCTCTGCAGCTCCATGTGCTAGTCATCTGTGGGCCGTATTCCTCAGGCAAGATGCTGCCACAGTATTGCATTCAATGAAGATTCAAATGTGAGTGAGTGACAGCAGAGGACACATTGCTGACCGCAGGTCTTGTGTGACCATTTAGAAAAGATCAGTTTCGTTGGATCCAGGCAGCAGATTAACATGACTGTGACAAAGAATCTAAAATGTTTCTAATTCCCTCACATTATGGCTCCATTTAATCGAACACCATTGATTTTTTTTAGCCTAAAAAAAGGTAGTTGTTTAGAATGTCTTCATAGGCATTAAAATGTCCCAAAATAGACATGATGACTTTTATAAGAGCACATTTTGCCATTACCAATTCAAGCGTTGTATAGTAACTTGGAGAGATGTACAAACAGATTTTTGGCATGCTTTAAAAAAATCTCCTCAAAGCCATCCATTTGAATGAAAATCAGCACTGATACAATCTCTTGAACCCATTAAAAAGAAATAAAGCTATAGCTAACTATGCACAGGAATGGATTTGAAAGCGAGAGTTTAATTTTTATATTTTAAAAAGTTGATTGTGTATGAGTGATTAATTACTCAAACAATTTGAATTTAAGCTATGAAAAGAAATATTAGGTATAAGCCTTGTGAACTTGTTTCTACTGGCCGAGATGCCAACGTACACTCTGACTAGACCCCTGCAGGGGTTAGGCTGACTGCCTGTCTCTTGATTGCAGGTTGAAGAGTGCATGGTAAGGGGAGATTTCTTAGGGGGCAGGACTAGAGAGTTGGAGAAGACTTTGGAATTAGCTAACCCATCACTTCATCTTATGGATGAAGATTGAAGATGTGAAGATTTGCCCAAGGCCACGGAGCCATCCCGGAGCAAGGTAGTTATTCCAGGTCATGAGAGATTTCTGGGATGGCAAGAATTGATTCACACTCTGGCCCTATAGGAACCTTAGACTAGAAAATGAGCCTTGGTCACCACAGCCATAAAATGAGAGTGATCCTTTTGGTCCTGTTACATTGCTCTAAGGACCAAAGGAGAAAACGTGTGATTAGACTGCACAAACCTTAGTTCACTCACTTTGCTTCTCACAAATCCCGAGTTCCAGCCTCTTCAGTGGATCTGAAGAAACTCCTTCTGGCAGCTGGTGGGTGTTAGCTTTGTAAATGGAGAGGGCTACCTTTATCAGAAAATTTAGAGCCTTTACTTATACAAAAAAAGTCTCCTCAAAATTGGATAGTCCAATGGGTGGAGAAGTACTGGTTGTTTAACGTGGAAAGCTTAAATACCAAAATGAGAGGAATTGATTTCAACCCTACCCTTGAGGTTCCATGAGCTTTCAAAGGCTCTTGTCTAGGGATGGATTCCACTCAGAATTCATTCCATTCATTAAAAATCAGTGCATTTTAAAACAATAAATCTGAACCTTGTTTCTTAGGTACCATGTGACATGATAAGTCAGTTCAACTTCCTCTAAGGTGGGGACACCTGTGTGGAGGTCAGAAAACAGGAATCCTGTCAAGATTCTGTCCCTATGTAGCTTTGTGACCATGTGCAGGCCCAGCCTTTCTCTGCCCTTGGCATCCTCACACAAAACTAAGAAAAAGGATGATGTTATAAATCCACCTACTTTGATGCCACCAATAACTATGCAATTAGGCTTTGGTTACACAGAAACTGGGCAGGGGCAACTCAACTAAATCTGAAAGTTAAACTGGGATATTTATTCCTACAGTCCAACTAGTAGTCTAATCAGTAAAGCTGTTAAACTTGCAATAATATTTCACTGATGTGTACCAGAGCGTTGCAAGTTATAAAATTTCCAATTTAATTTTACTGCATCCCTGAAGCCGTAGTAATTAGAAGACAAACTCACAGGGAAGAAGTTTACAGCTTCAGGGGTGATAATTTTGAACCTGTCCTGCAGGTCACTTCTGTCCTCAAGGTTCCCTGATTTGACAGCTGCGTGCAGACTCAGGATTTTATTGTAATACAGCACTAACTCGTCGTTCATATGATGGGAGCAGATGTAGATGACATTCACATTGACATCTAAAACACAACAGGCACAATGTTAATTACCGGTATAAAGGTAGATGACATTATGAACTCTGGCATCCAATTGATGTGCAGTTTAAAATAAAAAATATATCCATAAGCCATAATGAAGTTAATTTGCATTAGTTTTGCACACATTTTAGCAATCTAGGCAGCTTGTTTTTTTGCACTATAGCATTTCTCTATATGAATAACACCACCAACAACAAAATACACGCAGTGTTTCCTGTGGAAGGAGGACTGTGAGGTACCTTGGAAATCCACTTTCAAATAATACACAGGGATTCAGCTACACAACTCCCATTAACATCAATGGGAATTTATCCCATTAACTTCAGCAAATTATAAAACACAGCCATTAACTTTAGAAAGCTGATGAAATTGCAATTTCTTACTCTACTTGGACTTGACAGGGCCAATTCAGGGAATGTCTTGTCCAAATAAATGGTCTGATTATGACCACAGCAATGATTATTTCAAGAAACCAACCTTTCTCTGCTTCATTCCCAAAGAGGAGTATATTACTTAAATCGCACATCTAGTGATTCTTGGTCTAAAGGAAACACCATCTTAATTTAACTGTTCTCTTTCTTAAGATGTGCTTCTTATTATGCACATAGAAAGAAATCCTAATTAAATATCCCATCCAAATGGAATAGTGAGATGAGATTACTCACCCCATGCTGCAGAATATTTTAGGGAGTATGGATGGGAAATGAGCAGCCAATGGAGTTATTCATTCATTCATAAAATAGCTGATGGATATAAATATAAGTAGGAACAAAGTACTTGGCTAGACATGGAAAGGATCCAGTCATCAAAGTGACAGAGATGCTGCTCTCCAGGAGCAACCCTTTCATACAAAGAGCTGCAAAACATAGTGGAGGAGCAGGCAGGCCAGGTGTTCAGACAGGTTCCAGGAGGGAGTACTGAAAGTGCTTCCTTGGGCAGGAGGGACCCCTGCAGATTGTAAGACTCCTCTGTTCATTTTGGCAAAGTTCACAGAGAATAGGCTGACTAAATTCTGGCTCAGCTTCCCAGGACCCTGGGCCCATTATTTAACCATTCTAAACATTTGTTCCTTCATTTGCAAAATGGGAAAGTAAAAACTACCTGAGGCATGGAGTTTTGGTGTGTATTAAATGAAAGAATATATGTGAAGCACCTGGTGCAGTATCTGGTACATAGTAAGTGCTCGATAAATGGCATAGGTGCATGATCTACTCCATGGCCCACCCTGACCAGGCCAGCCAGCAATGATCCCTTCACACCTGTGCTCCTTTGAATCAGCCCCTAAGATTAGCATTATGAAGTAGTGTCCTCTGTTGTTCCCTTCTATTGTTTAGAATCTATTAATCTCTCCAGGTTCCTTACGTTCAAGGTTTATACTTTTTTCCTATATTCCCCCAAGTCCTGATAATAGTGCAAAGTCCATAGGTGGGGTGACAGAGGGATTTGGGAGAATGGAGACATTTGGGAAGTACAACATCTTAGTCACTTAGTGAGACCCATGGTATTGGGACAAATTTCCCACTCTGGAGACCTGAACTGACCCAGTGCTGGACTTGAAGTAGTTACTCCATACATGTATTTAAATGGCCCATTTAATTTTGGGATTGAACCCAAGGGGCTTAACCACCAAGCCACATCTCCAGCCCTTTTTGTTTTATTTTGATGCAGGGTCTCGCTGAGTTGCTTAGGGCCTTGCTAAATTACTGAGGCTGGCTTTGAATGTGGGATTCTCCTGCCTCAGCCTCCAGAGCCACTGGGATTATAGGAATGTGCCACTCTGCCTGACTGGCCCATTTAATTTTGAAACCAAGTTGCCACATAAATCTTACAATAAATTAACTGAGGAGACAGTAGTTAATAACTTGTATCCAGTGGCTGCATAATTAAGTTAGGTATCTCAAAATCTTTGTTTTGAAGAAGAAATCAGTGTCTTATCAAATTAGTGTATTTTAAAACCAAACTGGTGATTTAAAAATAAAAGCATAATAAAAGGACACAAAAATAACTTATAGACTGTGCCAGAAGAAAACTAAATAAGTTTTCTTTGGGAAGAAATTTTGAGGTTACAAATAATAAGAAATCATGCTGCTAATTTCACCTTTCTGGTTCACTTCTGGCAAAGGAATACATATCACTAATTCTAGTATCCAGTATTAATGTGATTTCATCATGAATCTACCAATGCTCAGCAATGATTGACAGGTAATTATGGAAGGGAGCTGATATGAAGATGAAAGTTGCTTTGATGGTTAACCAATAGTCAAAATCAGTTACTCTTTTACTTTATTCATCTAGGAATTTAAAGTCCCATCCACGGGGGTCTACCTGACTGACAATCCTGACTTCACGGTCAGTATCAAAAGTGTGATCAAATCTTTG
Organism: Marmota monax; assembly: GCF_021218885.2. Classification (NCBI taxonomy): domain Eukaryota; kingdom Metazoa; phylum Chordata; class Mammalia; order Rodentia; family Sciuridae; genus Marmota; species Marmota monax. The sequence goes on from NW_026694865.1 coordinate 4,238,151, forward strand.
TTTCCCTTTCATAAGCAGAAAAATCAACACCTTTTCTTAGCAACTAATGGAATAAAAAGAATGATTATTCTTCCTCAAAATTATTACTCAATTTTCTAGTTTCTTCCTATTTTTATTGCCTAACAAAGTACTTTTTCTTTCATTTACTACTTCTAAACACTCTTCTTGAAGCGATTACATGATTGCACTGCTGTATCATGAAGGTAATGTAATGAGAAAAGACATAAATGCTTCCGAAATGTCCGTATTAGCAAAAATTTTCCATTTCAGGTGGACACAGACTGAATTACTGAACTTGAAGAGAAGCCTAATGTTTTCAAGTCTTTTCTAGTAATGAGAATCTTCTGTAAAGACATCTTTCGGTAAAGAGATGCTTCATTCTATATATAGAAAGATATATAAAAAGCTGAAGAAAAAAATTAATTCAAATAAATGAGAGCAAAGTCTGCCCTCTGGTGCACTTCCGTGCTCTCCATCCAGTCAGGTTTTTGGTTGAAATAGTTCAGCACTAACAAATCAATCTCAAATCATTAAATTTTTTTTATAATGCTGAAAAACAATATTAGTGCCTAGATAATAGATTAAAGCAATTATATTATTATTATTTTAGGACACTGTAAATTTCTAGTACTGATGTCTTTTTGTCACCAAATGGCATTTATAAAATAATAATGATGCTGAAATATATATGAATCATGTAAAGTATGTCATTCCAGGGAGCCAGCTAAGTTGGTCATTGATAATTTAAAATTTTTTTCTTTTTTGGCTTAAATAAGGGCCAAAGCAATTATATTTTAACGAAACAAAGATGTTCTTATCTGATAACTAATGAAGATCTAATTTTTGTGTAGTCCTAATACTTTGGCCAGTTTCTCCTTAACCAACTTGATGTTATTGCTTAGGCTTTGCAATCTATATATTTTTAAGCTTACCTTGAACTCTGGCCTTGACCAGTGTCAATCAAAGTCATCAGATTCACACATTCTTCTCTCCTGGACCCAAGTAGGTGGCTGATTGAGAACTGACCAAACCAATATCAGGACTTGACTTTACAAAGATGTAGCCATCACTTAATCAAGGTCTGTGTTTCTAAGAATTCCCTTCACTGGGCATTTCATTTTTAAAAATAATTAAATGCTCTATATTTACAGAAAAGCTTCTTTAAAAATCTATTTTCATTTCTCTGTTATTTTTACGATGACAACACAATGCTTCATTTCTGATACCAACTTCCAGTGATTCCTCAGCTAATATCTTAGGCAATATTGTCACAAATATACAATTTTGGTCTCATACACTTGCAAGGATTCAGTAAACCAAGAAGATTTTTGTATATAGGAGAGAAATTCTCATCCAAACCTACAGGAAAAATATATTTAGAAAACTGCCCAAGTAATTGATTAAAATGCTTATTTTTATTCAAGTTGATCTCCCTGTGGATGTTACTTAAAATGAAACATTCAATTGTCCTACAAGTGGCTTAAAAACCTAAGCTTTTTCCTTGTAGAAGAAAAAATATATAACAATAAGAAGAAACGTTGTATCAATATTCACTGACAAACATTGCAAAGAGTCATGTGTTTAAAACTATTTACTGTACCTATGATGTCACACAGCCGCCCCAGTTGCCTGTTCTGCTGTATGTTGAGGTCGGTGACACCTTCTCGCGCCTGCTGGGAATATCCTACAAGGCAAACGAGGTGTCAAAACCCAGAAAGAGCAAGTCGATAGAGCAAAATGGCACAAGAGAATTTCAAAATGTCACAGTCCACATTTTGAGGAAAATGTCTTCTCTGCAGCATCTCACAGAAATAAGACAACTCCCGAGAACGAGGTCCTTATTTCTCTGGGGATTAAGCATTATTCTGGGAAATGTGCTAAGCAGCACCTCCTGCAACAGAGAGGTTCCTATTTTCAATACCAACAAAGCTCCTGAGAATCAGGATTACAAAAACACGGAGAAAATTTCTGACCTTCACCATGACTGTTCAAAACTACATGTAAGAACATTATGCTCAGGTTATAGAAATGGTTTCAACTTTTTAACTTGTGAGTCCTGTGTGGCATTTTGAAGATGTATTCCAGAATCATTCTAAACTGACACACAGATTTCAGATAAACCCCTTACTGTATTTAAAGAATTCTCATATCAAAGAAATAGGCTTCTGCTCTCAGTAAAAAGAACTTTGAACTCTCAAAGTGCAATAAAATTGAAGACAATGACTTTGTCAGTACTAAGGAAAGTCTTGAAGTTTACCTTCCTTTCAATTGGAAACAGTAGAAGGAAGACTTGTACAGATTACTACTGTCCAAAAATCTTCCATGAAAACAGCAACACTCTCTGCTGATGTTTCAGGTCTTGGGAGGGCAAGGGGAGTGGATCCTGACAGGAACTTAAAAGACATGCATGCTCACGGGCACTGTCATTATTATATAAAACCAGCAATATAAGGTGTGACTTTTTTAAAAAATAAAACTGCTTTTCACATTTTGAAGAAATGCTTCAATGCCTCCTTGTGGTTAGTGAGCCCAAACACATGTTTCAAGCTCAACTGCTGTAGATGAAGTGGTTTTATAGGCTACAGCTTCAAGATGTGACACTAATTTTTCTTTTCAGCATAAGGAAAACTATAGCAATTCAGGCAACAGGGCTTCAGACCAAATGAACTCTGATAATTGGCTCTTTGCTTTGATGTCAGTGTTTAAATGCTAGACAATGTCTGGAAAGTAAATGAGCTTACAGCTCATCTGGAAGTTTCTCTTTGCTTTATGTATATGGATTTAAGAATTAAAGAGGCAGAAGGACCAATGGACTGTTGGAATTATTTTAGAAAAAAATTATTAGACTTTCAAATAATTTAGAGAACCATTCCATGTGTGAAAGCTAATACAGACAGGTCCGATTTCAAGGTTGTCTTTATATGTGACTGCAATATTCTGCATGTGTATAAATCTATCTGTGTTCATATAAATGTTAGATATATTGTGAATAACATATATCAAGACTATAAGAAAATAAGGAAAAATGCCTAAGCAATGGAGTATGATTAGGGCCTGAGGGCCTGAGAGAACACCAGGAATGCATTTCCTTTTAGAAGTAGAGATAAAAGGCAGTATAAGATGTCTCATTAAGATGATGTCCAATTTAAAATATAAAAGATGTTTGATCACTTTGTAGCTGCATAGGCAGCCCATAGGGAAAAGTCTGTGTTTCATTCAAGTGCTTGATGTCAGTTTTCTGTCAAATTACTTGGTAGCTACGTTACCACTGATCAAGGAGGCATACAAGATGCCTCTGCAGAATTATGATAGACCTGGTTACCCTCTTAGCCCTACTAATACACCCATTTTAAAGAATCTCATGTTAACAACAACACTGATGTAGAGGGTTGCATAAAGTAACAGATATGAAAACACTGTAAACTGCAAAACACTGTGTAAGTGTAAGGTATTTTAATATTATGGGGTATGTGCACTTCCAAAGCACACCACAACCACCACCAGGAATTCCGTGACAAGCAGCATGGATGTTCTGTGACAAGACATACACATGCCATCAGTTTGGCAGAAGTTGAGAGCCAATTGTTTTTGAGATCAGGTTTATTATCATGTTTTGTACATCCACAGGCACATCTATTGACACCCAGGCAAAAAGATCCCCCCATTGTTCTGGCATCAAGCATTGAATATGACAATGACTTAATAGGATGTTGTGGCTTTGGGGAGCTCAGCAGACATGCCTGGTAGCAAGGATACATTGCTTGTAATATAATCTACAAAGATGTGGCTACTTCAAAAATCAGACTAGGAACACTGGGGGATTTTTTTTTTTTGTACTGGGGGATTAAATGCAAGGGCACTTAATCACTGAGCCACATCCCTAGCCCCTTTTTATATTTTTTTTTTTAGAGATAGGGCCTCACTGAGTTGCTAAGGACCTTGTTAAATTCCTGAGGCTAGCTTCATGATCCTCCTGCCTCAGACTCCCAAGCCCCTGGGATTATAGGCATGCACCATCGTGCTCAGCCACTGGGGGATGCTTGAGATACCATCAACCTCAACCTTGTCCTGCTATAGATGAGGAAACTTGGGGTAAGCGCCTTATCTCTCCAAGATCACATAAGTGTACAAATTATTATGCAGTGTAGCTACTACATATTTAGCTCTTGTTATCAATTTAGTTACATGAAATAAAAGATTAGACTCTCCAAGTGGGCACAGACAACTCCAGGAGGGAAAAGTGCTTTTGACTCTTCTCACTTTAATTTTCAATGTGTCTTGGTAGGCAGAATAATGGCCATCCCAACATGTCCTTATCCTAATCTTCAGAACTGTGCATGTGGTAGGTTACATGACAAAAGGGAAATAAAGTTGTAAATGAAATTAAGTTTGCTAATTGGCTGACCTTAAAACAAGGAGATTATTCTGGATTATCTGGCTGGGCCTGGTGAAATAATAAGGGTCCTGAAAAGTGGAAGAAGAAGGCAGAACAGTAGGAAGTTAGAGGGGTGACTTAGAAAGGCAAGGGGTTGCAATGTTGCTGGCCCTAAAGGTAGAGAAAGGGGCTGAGAGTCTTCTTCATGCATTCCTTGGTGAATGGCTTCTACACGTTAGGAAGGACAACTATTCTTCCCTAGAGCCTCCAGGAAGGAAGGCAGCTCTGCTGACACTTAAATTTTACCCCTCTCGCACATTTGGGTTACAGAGCTGAAAGCTCCTACATGTGTATAGTTGGAAGCCATTAAGTCTGTGGTGTTGTCCATCTTCCCTTGCTTCCACCAAGGACCACCCCTGTCAGATCCCTGCTTCTCTTTCCACCTATAATGAAAAGGTGAGGGAGGGTCAAAGACCCTGATACCTGATAGGTACTCAGTAACTATTGCTGCTGTTGTGTTTTGATGTTTCTTTCCTAACCTCAGCTGAGCCAAACTCAGAAAGAGAGTCTCAGAAAGAACTTCATTTAAACATAGGGAAGGTGTTATCACCGCAAGCACAAAACTACTTGAGCCACCAGAGTACAGCTGTGCCTTATGCAGAGGGTAGACCCTGGCTGCTCTCAGCTGTGCCCGACCCAGGCTTTTCTGAGAAGGTTCTGAGCCTCCCCTCATTGTCAATTTCTGGCACAACGGAGACTACACTTTCTCGTTTCATCGTTACACGTCCCCCCATGTGCTTGTTCACCTGTGTTGTCTCCCTGTCTTCCTGGACCACTCCAGAGTGTAAGCTCCCTGTGCACCTGTGGGTCTGCGCAAAGAATCCGTCTCTTATGTTCTCAGCCCTCTCTCCTGCGTGTTCTCTTCATTCCCTCTATTCCATTTAACCCTCTAAAACTGGAGAACTTCTGGTAGATTCAAAGAATGAAAAGCAGGATTTGTAGATTTTTTTCAGGTCCTTATCAGCACAGGAAAACATCACTGGCAGATGGAGGCCCTCTCTCTCTCTCTCTCTCTCTCTCTCTCTCTCTCTCTCTCTAGAGGAACATAGCCTCTTTCCTGATGCCTGTTCTCATCACCTGCAAAATAATCCCCATTTGATAGAACCATTCATCTTTTCTCAAATAAATTTACTTTTTCAAACAAAATGAAGTGGAAACATTACTGCTTCCACTTCACATCAAAGATGGTTATCTGAGCGCTTCCTCTACAGTGGTTCAACTACTTTTGGTCCTTTCTGAATCAAGAATGTCCATTGGTGGTGACTGGAAATACCCTCCATCTTCGCCACCTTTCCCAGGCCCCACTCCCACGTGAAGCTAACTGCCTCTGTGTCTGGAGGACTAGCCTGCTGACATTGGCTTTTCCTTCACTGCGGCTATAGAAATCCAAGAGCACGAGCAAGGCCATGTTCAGTGACCAGGCCTCAGTGGCACTGGTGTGTGACTCTGTGACAGGCCCCTGTTGTCACAGAAGATCCCGTGTTCTTTAACACTTGGCTCACTACCCTGTGGGTGAGTCCTTTTTCTCTTGTCTCCAAGTCCTAGCCTCACGGTGGTACTCAAGGCAGAGAAGAGGTTAACAACAGACTCCCGAGTACCAAGTGGTTGATCGGCATCTGATCACCCTGAGTTGTGAAAACATTCTCAAATCAAATAGTCAAATGGATTCCCCTTCAAAAGGATGAGAACTTTCTCTTGTTCTTTTTGTCAGTGACTGGCTCAACATCGCATGCAACTAAACCAGTGATTCTCAAATTGTGTTCTGGGGACCTGGGGAGTATCAAGGTCATTTCAGGGGATCTGCAAAATCAAAACTATTTTCAAGATGATACTAACATGAGCTGGGGTTGTGGCTCAGAGGTAGAGCACTTTCCTAGCATGCATGAGGCTATGGGTTCGATCCTTAGCACCATGTAAAAATAAAATAAAGGTATCGTGTCCAACTATAACTAAAAAATAAATATTTTAAATTTTTTTTAGATATAGTTGGACACGATACCTTTAATTAATTAATTAATTAATTAATTTTTATGTGATGCTGAGGATCAAACCCAGGGCCTTGCACGTGCTAGGCAAGCGCTCTACTGTTGAGCCCCAGCCCTAGCCCCTAAAATTTACATATTTTAAAAAATGATACTGAGATGTTATTTGCCTTTCAAAGTCTATTCTCTCACAAGTTACAAAACACAAAACATTTACCAATATGACTGCAATTCCACATTGCAGCTAATAGTTCTTATTATGGATTTAGTAGAAAGCCAAAGAAGAATATATACAGTTTCTGAAAAGACTGTAAAATACATAAAATATTCTTCCCTTTTCCAAATACTTATCTCCATAGGGCCAGATTTTTTTTTCGTATACTTCATCTGAAGAACATACAAAACAGATTGAATATAGAAGCAGTTATGAGACTACGACCACATTGTATAAAGAGATTTGCAAACCTGTCAAATAACGCCATTCTTCTCACTAAATTTGTTTAGGAAAATAATTCTATTTTGTAAAAATGTGTTATTTAGATTAACATTGGCAGTGGGTTCATTAGCTAATAAGTACTTTTAAAGTTCCTTTCATTAGTTTCTAATACAGTAAGTAACAATAGATAGAATTCACTTAAGCCAATGCTCTTTCAGGTCTTCAGTTACCATTATGAGTTTAATGGGGTTCTGAGACAAAAAAGTTTGAGAATAGCTGAATAAACCTTTTGCTATTTTTATGAGGAGGAAGGAGATTAAGAGATAACATTTTTATTTAGCATATTGCAAAATTCATTTCTGTTCATATCCTAATATTAATCCATTTCATGAAAAGATCTTGAACAGGTGTCACTTCACACCCAATTTAATGCTATTTCTCTGTATTATGGGTCAAGATCAGTTGGACATTTTCATATAAAAGGGTCATTGGGCTAACTGTGATCTAACCAGTGAGTAAGTGTTGATTTGTTGATATGGAAGAATACAAATGTTATTTTGATTTTAGTTTGGGCTATAAAGAAATTTGAAAGTTTAAGTGTACTTTGCTGCTGACCCCCAAGGACCTGGGTATTTCTGGGAAAGGCTGCCTGGGGGATGCTGGCAGCTGGGTTGTCCCAAGGATCTCATGTGGCAACTCGTAACTCAATTATGAACTCTAGCTGCCAAAATACCTTCAGACAACTGTGAAGACTGGATGAGATGTCCCACTGCCCAGGATGGAAGAACAGAACCTATTTAATCTTTGAGTTGTCAACTCAAAAGTGAGAAAGTAGAGAGATGGCAATGTGCTTAGAGGCACACTAGAAACAACTTCAGGTCCATGCTCACAGTCGCAGTCCTCCGCCCCTGTTCACAGAGAGGTGAGTCTCAACTCTCCTCCTGGGGAAGGGAATGCAGTTAGGACGCAAGTGTCTCATGAGCCTCAGGGCTTTCTCCATTCAGTGTATGGTCAGCTGCTCACAAAAGCACATTTCTGTCTTTTCTTACATGTTTTTGTGACAGTACAGACCAACTGAAAAATATTTTTCATGAATTTCACAATAACACCATCCACAATTTTTATGGCATGGAATATTCTGGAGACCAACGATCGTGTTAATCCTAAGGAGAATTTACTGAAATAATGCACATGGAGAAAAAATTGAGGATGAATTATGTAAATTACTTTTAGCGATTACATTGATTGGCCAATGAAATAAAAGATTATGTAAAGAAGAGAGAAAAAAAAATCCCACCTCAATATATCACCCATCTGTATTTTTAAAGGAGAAAGAGAACAGACGTGGTGGTGCCTGCCTACAATCCCTGTGACTAGGGAGGCTGAGGCAGGAGTGCAAGTTTGAGGACAACCTCAGCAACTTAGCAAGACCCTGTCTCAAAATAAAAAAGGGCTGGGGATGTAACAGGGTAGTAAAATGCCCATGTGTTCAATCCCCAGTACAAAAAGGGGGCTGGAGGGCAGAGGAAGAGAGATGAGAAGGGAGACTCACCACTGGGATTGAGTTGGCTGACAGTGGCCTCAGATATCTGCTTTCAGCATTGGAGGCCAATTTTTGACACATTATATTAAATGACTATATGTTAAAACGTCCCTGAGTTAAAGTATAGCAGTACATATACTTATGATGTGCTATAATAAAAAGCCCAGGGTTAAAATGTGAAGGAAATAACTTGGCCAAAGGAAATGGAAGCAAGTTTAGTTTGCAGTTTTTATTTAGACCTCTGGTCTTTCTAGAGGAATTAGGATTCTTTATTGTGATTCCTTCTTATTAGATTGATAGATTTTGCTTAAAATAGACCCTAGAATTCTATTTCTGCTATGAACTATGGAATACGATTTTGTTATAATTATATTTCATTAATAAAAATGATAAAAATATGTAATATCCCATTAAGAGATCAACCTATATATTCTGGAAAGAATTTTTTATCAACTTATAAAATTATAAGGCCAATCAGTTCTTTTAAACAATTAGTCAATAACATTCCACTTCTGTGGGTTAAAAATAGCTAAAATATTTGTTACATCTAGGAACCCCTACATGCAATATATAACAGTCAATCAAATTTTATAACAAAGAGGTTACTCTGCAATATGTTCTTTTAATGTTTGGGTTATCAAACTATACATTTAAAAGTACATTATAAATGTTTCATAGTAAAATATGTTACTAAAAGGCCGTCTTTTCTGCGATCATGGTTTGAAGAAAGCAATTATTCCTGTGTGTGCAAAACTATATGGCAAATAGCCAAACGCCTACAACTGTAATGTATTACGTGGTTATCAGTACTTAGCTTTCGTTTTAAGGGTTCAAATAAGTTAGTGCAGCCACAATTGACTGGTGTCTGAGTATCATTATTTCCAGGGTGATTCTACAGCAAGTTTTCCTATGAAAAGAGAAAAAGACCACAAGGCTACACTTGCTTTAAGTGCC